>NC_063175.1:11210117-11862163 GCF_023159225.1 Perognathus longimembris pacificus | reverse complement strand
AAGTTCTTGGTGGCTGCAAACTAATGTAAGTCTTAATATTTTGGCATGTAGGACAGTAGGCTGCTAAATACCTCTCTTGGAAGTCCATGTATATAGTAGTCAAGAAATTTCAGAGACATTTTCCCAGAAAATTAATGGGTTGTAGGTTAAGAATGTAGCTTGATGATTTTCCTTTAAAACAATTTCTACCAGTGTGTAGCAACTTAAAGTGAGTCTGTCACATAATTATAATAGTGAGATATTGCCAAACAGTTAAGACTAAAATTTTACAAAGGATATATTTGGGCAGAATCCTTAAAAAAAAGAACTTTGTTTTGAATATTGACAAAATATGCATATATTTAAATGAGTTCAGCTTCATGTTATCCTGTCTGCAGAAAAGTATTTGGAGTCATGGTTAAAAGGACCTCCATGTAATATACATATATGTATATGTTTATGATAGAGTTTTTGATACTGGGTGATTTTGTCGGTCTGCTTTAGTGACATCAAAATTTTTGTAGTGATACTTGTTTTTAGAGGAAGATAATGTTGATTATTATTTATGGGACCATTGTGTTACTGACAATTTAGTAGAAAGGCACTGTGTGGTGACTAATTGAGAGTCATATATAGTACTTATTACAGTACTTAATTTTGTTTCTTATTTAGATTTTACGTTTTGTTTTAGTATTTTCACTTATTGATTATATTGTTTTCCCTCTTTACCTCACCTCTAAATTTGTGACTATAATTATCTCCTTTTTTTTTTTGTTTTGTTTTGTTTTGGGTTTGTAGGGTAATGGGAGTATAGGGACTTGAATTCCTGACCTTGCAATTGGTAGGCAAGTGTTCTACCCCTTCAGGCATTCCCCCACTCCTTAATTTTTGAGAAGGGTCTCCCTATGTAGCCTGTGCTGGCCTTGGACTCATTATCATGCCTCAGCATTATTTTTAGGCTGTTTAATGGAGTATAATGGGCATGCTTTCTAAACAGTAGTGGGCCTGGCAATTTAGAAAGGGCAGGAAGAAAGGCTTGAGCTTTAGAAATTCAGTTTTTCTAGATTAATCAAAATTAAATCAAATTTAGTACTTTTAAACAAGCTATTCAAATGATTCTCTGAGGTTGTATAATTATTTTAGAGTGATTTTTTATTCTCTTTACCCATCATTATACTTCCCTAGTTTTCTAAAATGAGCCATATTTCTTTGCAAAAGGACAGTGAAAATTGTTTTAAGATAAATGAAACAGATTACTAAAACACCATTTAACACTTTGTTATACAGTAAAATAGATGGCATATAGCCAAATGCCATTCCAAATATAAAGATGATTTTTTAGTACTATTCCTGATGTTAATACAACACTTAATTCTGGTTGAATACCTTATACAAAAAGAATAAAGAGGGCTGGGAATATGGCCTAGTGGCAAGAGTGCTTGCCTCCTACACATGAAGCTCTCGGTTTGATTCCCCAGCACCACATATATGGAAAACGGCCAGAAGGGCCACTGTGGCTCAGGTGGCAGAGTGCTAGCCTTGAGCGGGAAGAAGCCGGGGACGGTGCTCAGGCCCTGAGTCCAAGGCCCAGGTCTGGCCAAAAAAAAAAAAAGAATAAAGAAAAAACTTATGATGTAGGGACTTTGCCAATAGAAATTAACTTAAATAATAACCTCTTCCCCCATTGCTTTTTAAAATGTTTGTGTTAAGTTTTTAACACTCCTTGATAGATTCTAGATGTTATCTATCCCATCTCTCTAATCTTAGACAAGTTATTGTTAACTTATTTCACATTTGTAAATTAAGGGTCACAATACCTCATAGAAATGTGGTACAAGTTAAATTAGTTAATACATGAAGGTTCTTTAAAAAGCAAATTACAGAATTAGCATTTGATAAATACTATCTCTAAAATAGAATCATTGGCACATTTGGCTCATGCCTGTAGTCCTAGCAGTTCAAAGCCAACCTGGGCTGAAGGGACTGGGGAGATTTTTATCTCCAATTAACCTCTCAAAAAACAGAAGTGGAGTTGTAGCTCAAAGTGGTAGAGTGCTAGCTTTGAGCTAAAGAGCTTAGGGACAATGCCCAGGCCCCGAATTTAAGCCTCATGACGTTAAAAAAAAAAAAAATAGAATCTAGTTGGACCTATTGATGGATACCTAATTCCAGCACTAGAGAGGCCAAGGCAAAAGGATCATGAGTCTAATTGTCAACATAGCAAAATCCTGTCTACAAGTAAGTAAGTGAATGGATAAAAAAATAAATGTGGTCACAATTTTTCATATATTTTAAATGAAATGTTTAAAACTATACTTGATAGTTTATCACATGTTTATAATCATTCATTTTAAATTATTTGTATTTTCTAATATAGAGATTGAAAATGTAGGCCAAACTGATTAATTTATGACCACTCTAGTCAACACTCTCTAGTCATTCAATACTATGTTTTTCACTGTGTGTGTGTGTGTGTGTGTGTGTGTGTGTGTGATACTGAAGTTTGAACTCAGCCTGATAAACAGCTGGCTGTCAACCACATAAACTACACCTCCAGCCCTGCTTTTTTGCTCCTTATTTTTGGAGATGGAATTTCAAGGATTTTTCTGCCTGGGCCATCCTCCGGATCTCAGCCTCCTGAATAGGTAGAATTTCAGGCATGAGCCACTGGAACCTGGCTAGACACTATTCTTACAATTTCATTATACACTATTAGTAGTCATTAATGAGTTATCTTTAATCCAATTTTAATAGAATGTAAAATTGAATCTACCAAAACTAAGTAAAGAATAGGCAATTACAAAATTCATATTTGAAATTCAACTTCAGTATCAGATGCATGTTTAATTGGAGGGAGGGATAGGTACTGGAGATCTGAACTCAAGGGCCCATAGGCAGAAAGTCCACCATTTGAGTCACTCTCGCCAGCTGATTTTGCTTTAGTTATTTTTAAACTAGGGTCTTTAGAGTACTTGGCTTCAGACTATGATCCTCTTACCTATGCCTCCTATGTAGCATGAATTACAGATAACATACCACCATGCCAATATTGTTTGTTAAGGTAGGAGCAGATTTCAAAATGTTCTTGTACCAAGGCTAGCCTATACTTTTAATCCTCTTGATTGCTTCTGTTGTTGTTTTGTTTTTGATAGAGGACCTCCTATCTCCTGGGCTTGCCTTCAGTTTGTGAATCTACTTCTTGAGTATCCTGCTTTTGCCTCCCAAGTGCTAGGATTATAGGCAGGCACAGCCACACCAGGCTTTTTTTTTTTTTAACTCAAAAATAGTAACAGATTAAATTAATAACCATAAGTCTCATGTGTCGTTCTATCTTATTCTAAACCTTAGTTTTTGTGGCAGAGTTTTGTCCATATACTCAATCATAGGGTAGAAAAAGAAGGAATTGAGTAGAATTCAAATCCTTCTGGAAAGATCACAAAGTTTGGCATTATTGACTAAATGCTTAGGCATCTTGCGTGCACTCAGTGCCTATATATCAAAACACAATAGTTGTGAGTACCAGTTTTTAAAGTCAGGGAAACTTGTGTTTGAAGACCCACTATGTCACTTACTTTTTTGTCTTACACAAACTTATTAGTATTATACTAGTGGTATTATACTAATGGTATCCTATTATACTAATGGTAGCCTAGCTATATAAAATGAGCACAGAGTTAAAGGAGACAATTTATATAAATGTGTATATACAATGTTCATTTAACAATGCTTAGTTTTAAGAGAGAGTTTTTTTTTTAATTTAGTTGTAGAAACTCTTTTTAAACCCTAGTTGTAATAATTTTTAAATTACAATTAGCAAATGAAAGCTTATATGATAATTCCTTTCCTTTCTCTCATTTCCACTCCTGGTTTTTCTCCCTCTCTTTTTTTGGTTTATTTGTTCTACTGGTATTTGAACTCAGCCTTCAAACTCACCAGGCAGGCACACTACCACTTGGCCTATGCTTCTAACACTTTTTGCTTTATGTTACAAATGAGGGTCTCATGATTATGACCAGAAAGTAAGCTTAGACATGACCCTCATACTTAAGCTTTGCACATAGCTGGGATAACAGGCCTGCTATTACCAGACCTGGTTTTTATAGCTTGAGATAGGGTCTCTCTTAACTTTTTATTCAGGCTTGCCTCAAACTGCCATCCTTCCAGTCTGCCTTCTGAGTAACTAGAAATACAGGCATAAATCATCATGCTTAATCTTTCTCCCTCTTTTGTGTAAAACATGGTTTTAGAATTCATCAGTGGTTGTCAATTATGACTAATATTTATAGTTTTTAGTTTTAAAATACTCTTATGTATAAAAATATAAATTAATCTGGGTGTTGTGGCATATACACCTGAAATCTGAGTTCTCTAGAGGCTAAAACAAGAATTGCAAGTTCAATGGTTAATTAGTGAGATACTGTTTCCAAAAAGAAATATATGTGAATATAAAGAGAGAACCTGGGGGAGCGGAGAAGAAAAAGGAAAGGAAGAGAAGAGTTACAAACAGACAGACATAGATTTAAGCTAGGGATGCTAGTAAGCCAGTAGTAGATCTCTTGCCTAAATTGCATTAGGCCCTGTATTCAATCCTCATCAATATAAATTCCTCTAAACACCAATATGTGGGATATTAGGCATCAGAAAGTAGTTTTTTGGTTCTTTTTGTATTCTACCCTCACTGCCCCTCATTTAAGTTGTATACACAAAGTCTATATCCACATAACTAATTATAATTGATTATTTCTGTTGTCCTCTTATCCTTGTTATATGTGAAATAAGTGCTTGGATGCAACTTAATCTTTTTTTGTTCAGTCTCACCATACAGAGTTAAACAAATGAAGAAAATTATAGGATTCAATTTGGTCTTTTTAAATTAATGTTTGCTGGGCTGGGGATATGGCCTAGTGGCAAGAGTGCTTGCCTTGTATACATGAGGCCCTGGGTTCAATTCCCCAGCACCACATATACAGAAAACAGCCAGAAGTGGCGCTGTGGCTCAAGTGGCAGAGTGCTAGCCTTGAGCAAAAAGAAGCCAGGGACAGTGCTCAGTCCCTGAGTCCAAGCCCCAGGACTGGCCAAAAAAAAAAAAAAAAAAAAAAAATTAATGTTTGCTTTAGGGATTGAGCAATAGTTAGTGGTAAACATATGTTACTTAATTTTAATTTTGCATGATAGATTTAACTCTTTTCCTAGGAAGTTAAGTTGATGTGTCAGGCACTTTACATAAATTAACTTAATTAGTTTTGATAATAGTCCTGTTATTATTATAAGCCCTAGTATAGATTGCTGAACTTTTAAGTAGCAACGCATGATCCTCCAGATCTCAGCATTCAGCTAGAATTATAGGCATGAGCTACCTGTGTCTGGCATCTATGTTCTTTTCCTCTATCTTCTTTTTTTTTTTTTTGGCTAGTCCTGGGGCTTGGACTCAGGGCCTGAACACTGTCCCTGGCTTCTTTTTGCTCAAGGCTAGCACTCTGCCACTTGAGCCACAGCACCACTTCTGGCCATTTTCTGTATATGTGGTGCTGGGGAATTGAACCCAGGGCTTCATGTATACGAGGCAAGCACTCTTGCCACTAGGCCATATCCCCAGTCCCCTTTTCCTCTATCTTAAGACTGATTATTACTTTGAGAAGTTTAGAGCCAGATGCCCCTGAAGTCAATATATAACTGAAATGTGAATTTAATAAATCTTTACTTGGTTTAATCACCTATTATGAAATGTCCAGGTGAGTTACTCAATTGTAACACTTCAGTTGGCCAAAATGGTACTGAAAATGATATATAATTGGTAGTGTTTCTTGGTTTGCTTTTTCACTATAGAGCCTGCTATTAACTAATTTTGGCACCTTGGTGAAAAAAATACGCTCTCATACATAATGAGTTCATGAATATATGCTTATATGATACCTGATTTTGGTATTCAGTTATAACAACTTTGTTGTTACTCTATTTAGTACTTTTGAAAACTGACCTGTGCATTGTGTTATTTGTTTTTGAACCAGATTAAATCATAAGCAAATTCATGTTTTACTTTTTCACTTTAAATATTGAGCCAAGCGTGGATAGTACATGCCTATGATCTCAATACTTGGTAGAGGCAGGAGGATTGAAAGTTCAAGACCAACTTGAGTTACATAATGTGACCTTGTCTTAAATTTTTTTCTTTAATTTTTACAAAAGTAGAAAGAATTGCTTTATGAACATACATATACCTTTACCCAGTTGTAAAAAGTTTTGTCATTTTTTTGTATACTGGAATTCGAATTCCGAATCCAAATAAAGTCTGTATTTGTTGATATATATGAGTGTCTTTTAATCTATAGATACTGCTCTCTTTTTTGTACTCTTACAAATTTTTTGTTAAAACAGCCTGATCATTTTCCTTAAATTTTTTCGGTCTAAATCTCGCTTGTTTTCACATATTCATGGTTTTATTTTAAGACAAATTTTGAAGTTTCTTATCTTAATTTCAAATTTTCTCATTTTACCACATTGCTTTCAGCTTTAGGAAGAAAAAGTACAAGGGTGTTGCGATGGAAGCTAATAGAACAAATGATAATAATGTCACCTTTAGTGAGTCTAATCAATTAATTTTTCCTAATACTGAGATAAATATTGGACTCCTTTTGGAACAAATGTCTAGTTCTTACTATCGATAGAAATTATTTATTATTGTTAAAATTATTTTCATGCAAATTTTGTCCATAATTTTCAATCCTAAGTTTGAATGACTACTTTTTTCTTAGTTGAAGTAGAATTTTTAATTTTTATTTTATTTTTGTTGGCATCAATTAGTTGCTTCAAGGTAGTTTCCATTTTCACATGTCCATATGCGAATTTATACGTTGTTCAGATTCAGCCCCTCATCACTCTTCTGCCTTGCCCATTTTCCTTTCCCAACCAGTATCAACAAACTTCATTGTTCCATTTTCTTACATGTACTTTTTTTTTTACCATATTCACGCATTTTTCCCTCTCTGTTCTCCTTCCTCCCTCTCACAAGTGCCCTCACACAATACCATGCCATTTTACACATATCAAGTCGAAATTTAAATGACCATGAAATGTAAGATATTCAAGAATTTTTAAAAATTCATTTTATGACAGTATTGAACTTTGAACTGGTAGTAGATAGGCATTCTACCACTTGAACCATACCCATAGCCCTAAGGATTTCTTTTATCATGCCAACATTACCAAGAATGATGAAAAGTATGTTACCAAGGAATTATCCAGGAAACAGCTATCCCTTAAAAGTATTTTTTATCATTAATATAAATTGAATAGCAGTAACCAGCAGAATCTCATATTCAGTACAAAACCAATAATACCTCTTTGCAAAATAAACTCCTAAGAAGCTAAAGAGAAACCAGATGCCAGTGACTCATGACTAATAATTGTGGCTACTAAGGAAGCTAAGTCTTGGAGGATTGAAGTCCTAAGCCAGGTTGGACAGAAAAGTCCACAGACTACCATGTGTAATATATATGTGTGTGTATGTATGTGTGTGTTTACATATGTATATATATACACACATGTATATGTGAGTATTTATGTATGTATGTATGTGGTGCTATAGCACCAGGTCTGCAACAAGCTAAGTAAGACTGCAAGGCTCTGAGTTTGCACATCAATATTGCCCAAAATTTTTTTTCCCAGTCTTTCCATTTTCTTATGAATGGTATAATACCATTCTTTCTGATGGAAAAGTACAATTGTACTATGTGTATATGCCACATTTTCTTGACCTAACCATCCATTGAGGGGCATCTGGGTTGATTCCATATCTTGACTATGGTAAGCAATGCTACAGTGCTATTAGCTGTAGTTTGTCCTTGTTTATGTTTTGTTGGATAAATGCCCAGGAGTGGAATTGCTGAGATATAAGGAAGCTCTATATTTAGTCTTCTGAGGAACCTCTATACTGCTTTCCCCTTTGGTTGAACAACCTTCCCTTCCCACCAACAATGTAATAGTTCCCTTTTGGATACATTCTACCAGCATTTGTTATTGTTTTCCTGATAATCACCATTCTAACTGGTGAAGTGAAATCTCAATGTTGTTTTGATTTGCATTTCTTTCATGGTAGAGATAGTGAACATTTTCTCATGTGTCTGTTGGCCATTTTTACTTCTGAGAAGTCTTTCTTTAAGTCTTTAACCTATTTATTAAGTGGGTTGTTGTTCCTTTGGTGTTTGTTCTTGAAGGGTTTAATTTTTTGAGCTCTTAAGTATATGAGGCCCTTGTCGGATAGCTAATAAAAAAAAAAGCCTTCTCTGGGAGCCAGTGGCTCACACCTGTAATCCAGCTGCTCAGGAAGCTGACACCTGAAGATCAAGGTTCTAAGCCAGCCCAGGCAGAAAAGTCCCTATGAGACTCTTTTTTTTGGCCAGTCCTGGGCCTTGGACTCAGGGCTTGAGCACCCACCATCCCTGGCTTCTTCCGGCTCAAGGCCAGCACTCTGCAACGTGAGCCACAGCGCCCCTTTTTTTTTTTTTTTTTTTTTTTTGGCCAGTCCTGGGCCTTGGACTCAGGGCCTGAGCACTGTCCCTGGCTTCTTCCCGCTCAAGGCTAGCACTCTGCCACTTGAGCCACAGCGCCGCTTCTGGCCGTTTTCTGTATATGTGGTGCTGGGGAATCGAACCTAGGGCCTCGTGTATCCAAGGCAGGCACTCTTGCCACTAGGCTATATCCCCAGCCCCACAGCGCCCCTTCTGGCCGTTTTCCATATATGTGGTGCTGGGGAATCGAACTGAGAGCTTCATGTGTAGTGGCACTCTTGCCACTAGGCCATACTCCCAGTCCCCCTATGAGATTCTTATCTCCAGTTAACTACCAGAGAAACCCACAAGTGGAGCTGTGGCTCAAAGTGATAGAACTAGGCTAACCTTGAGCAGAAGAGCTCAGGGACAGAGCGCAGGCCTAAGTTCAAGCCCCATAATTGACAAAAACAAGCAAACAAACTAACTTGCAATTCTGTGGGATTTCTGTTTATCTTGTTAGCTGTGTCCTTTGCTTATGGACATTTTTTAATACTGATTCTGTCTGTTCTTGAGCACGGCAGATCTTCCCATCCTGTAGTTTCTTTCTTCAAAGTTTCTATAGATTTTTGTAGACGTCTTTCTTGTGCATCCTTGCTTAAGTTAATCCCTGAACTTTTTTTTTCCAGACTTGTAACTAGAAATGGTTTCCTGATTTCTTTCTCAACCTATTCACTGTTGACATATAGAAAAGCTATTGGATATTATGTGTTTATATTCTGGTACATCTGAAAGTGGTTACCAGATCTAGAAGCTTTTTGGAATCTATAGATTCTGTTAAGAATGATACCACATTGTTCTTCCATTTTTTAATATGATGCTGGCTGTAGGGTTGTCCATATATAGCCTTTAGTAAGTTCAGGTATATTCCTTTTATCTCTAGTTTCTTAGAATGTGTGTGTGCGTGCATGCGTGCACATGTATGCACACACGTGCACATATACATATGCCACCAATACTGAGGTTTGACCTCTGAACCTCACATTCACTGTTCCTTAGCATTTTCACTCAAGGATGTGCTCTACCGCTGGAGCCATAGATTCACTTGCAACTGTTTTGTGGTTTAATGGAGATAAGAATCTCAGAAGCTTTAAGAAAATTATTGTCTAGTTGATGTACAGAGGGGTTACAGTTACATAATAAGGTAGTAAGTACATTTCTTACCTTTTTTTTTTTTTTTTTTTTTTTTTTGGCCAGTCCTGGGGCTTGGACTCAGGGCCTGAGCACTGTCCCTGGCTTCGTTTTGCTCAAGGCTAGCACTCTGCCACTTGAGCCACAGCACCACTTCTGGCTGTTTTCTATGTATGTGGTGCTAGGGAATCGAACCCAGGGCTTCATGTATACGAGGCAAGCACTCTTGCCACTAGGCCATATTCCCAGCCCTTCTTGTCATATTCGTTACAACCTCCCTCATTTTTATTCCCCTTCCCTAGCTCAGATAAACATATATATATATGTATATATATATATATATATATATATAATATCCAGTGTACCATCATATACAGTGACCACAGGGGATACGACCCCGGAAATTCACCTAGTACATTAAACATAACAACAACGATAAAATCCCCGTTTCCATCTCTTGGAGTTCATTTTGCTTAGCCTCATCCTATATAATCATATGTACATAGCTGTTGAGCTCTTGTGATCCTCTCTGATAGGTCTATCCTAAACATTTTTATGTTTATTTAGTAATTGTTTGGTTTTAGAGACATGATGTAAAGTCGCTGACTAAAACATGTGGAAATACCATTTGAAAAGAAGTTTGTTATTTTACAGACATGATCTCTACTGTTCTTTCTCTCCTCCCCCAACATCCACATATCAGGGAGACCATGTTCCTTTAAAGTTCTCTGTATTCTAGGCTTGTCTCACTCAACATTATTTGTTCAAGATCTGACCATTTCCCTGTGAATGCCATTATTTTATCATTTCTAATCGCTGTGTAGAATTCCAGTGTGTACAGGTACCACATTTTTTTGATCCATTTATCTGTAGTGGGGCATCTGGGTTGTTTCCATGTTTTGGCTATTTCTCACAGGCTTTTCCTACCCATCTGGCTTCAAATCATGATCTGCAGATCTCAGCTTCTTAGGTGGCTAGGATTACAGGTGTGGGCCCACCAGCACTGGTTTTTCAGAACTTTTATCATAAAAGGATGTTGATCTCGCAGAAGAAGCCTTTTATATCTCAGTTGAGATGATATTATTTTTTGGAATCCTGTTTATGTGCAGTTATAGTTACTGATTAACCATCAATATGACATGTTAAACTATCCTTGTATCCTTGTAATGAAACCAGCTTCACAGCTTTTCTATATGCACTGGAATTCAATTGTCAATACATTTATTGAGAATTTCGGCAACATTTCTCATCAAAGAGATTGATCAAAAAATCCTCCTCTTGGGGCTGGGAATGTGGCTTAGTGGTAGAGTGTTTACCTAGCATGCATGAAGTCCTGGGTTGGATTCCTCAGCACCACATATATAAAAAACGCCAGAAGTGGTACTGTGGCTCAAGGGAAAGAGTGCTAGTCTTGAGCAAAAGAAAGCCAGGGACCCAAGAGTGCCCCCCCCAATCCTCTATTTGGTTGGGTGCTTTTCCAGTTTTGGAATAAGGATAATATTGGCTTCATGGGAGGCAGGGCTTAGGTCTGGGTGCTGTCCCTGAGCTTTTTTGCTCAAGGCTAGCTCTGCCACTTTGAGCCACACTACCACTTCCAATTTTCTGGTGATTAAAGATAAGAGTCTTATGGACTTTTTTGCCTGGGCTGACTTTAAACTGCAACCCTCAGATCTTGTTCTTTTCCTTTTATTTCATGAAAGAGTTTAAGGAACATTCATGGGGTTTTTTGTTGTTTTTTTTTTTAAGGCCTGATGGACACAGTTTGGCAGTGAATCTAATGTGGTCCTAGGCTCTTTTTTATTGGAATATTCTCTGTTTTTTTTCTTCAATCTCATTGCTTGCTTGTGGTTATATCCTTTTGGTTCAATTTTTTTTCAGGCCTTAAAATTTTTATTGTTAAGGTGATGTACAGAGGGGTTCCAGTTACATACGTTAGGTAGTAACTACATTTCTATTTTTTTTTCTTATTGTCAAAGTGATGTACAGAGAGGTTACAGTTTCATACATTAGGCCTTGGGTACATTTCTTGTACTGTTTGTTACCTCCTCCCTCATTCCCCCCGCCTACCTCCCCCTTTCCCTCTCCCCCCATGAGTTGTTCAGTTGGTTTACACCAAATGGTTTTGCAAGTATTACTTTTGGAGTCGTTTGTGTTTTTATCCTTTGTCTCTCGATTTTGATATTCCCTTTCACTTCCCTAGTTCTAATACCAGTATATACAGTATCCAGTGTACTCAGATGAGATACAGTGATAGTACAGGTACAACCACAGGAGGGGGATACAAGAGGATCATCAACAATAGAAGCTATGGATTCAGGGGCTGGGAATATGGCCTAGTGGCAAGAGTGCTTGCCTCCAACACATGAAACTCTTGGTTCGATTCTCCAGCACCACGTATACGGAAAACGGCCAGAAGGGCCGCTGTGGCTCAGACGGCAGAGTGCTAGCCTTGAGCGGGAAGAAGCCAGGGATGGTGCTCAGGCCCTGAGTCCAAGGCCCAGGACTGGCCAAAAAAAAAAAAGAAGCAGCTATGCATTCACATGGCATGTTGAAAGTAATTACAACAGTGATATAACAGTCACTTCCATAACATAGAGTTCATTTTACTTATTAGAATCATCTTATGTGTTCATAAGGGCATAGCTATTGGGCTTTTGTGATCCTCTGCTATGACTAGCCTAACTAAACCTGTGCTAATTATTCCCTATGAGGTAGACCATAGAGTCCATGTTTCTTTGGGTCTGGCTCACTTCACTTAGTATGTAACTATATTTCTTATCCAATGTGTTACCCCTCCATCATTTTTCTCCCACCTTCCCTTCTCCCCAATTCCTCTCTCCCTAAGTTGTACAGTTAGTTTGCAACATATTGTAAGTGTTGTTGCACTGGTTCTCCTTTTACCCTTTGTCTCACTATTTTAATGTTCTCCTTCCCTTCCCTAATTCAGATAAACATACTTAGAATACCCAGGGTACCAGAATCAAATACAGTGACAACAGGGGCTAGGTCATAGGGAAGATAACAGAAGAAAAACAAACAAAAATCACATAGTATGTTGGAAATAACATCAATGATAAACCATTTATTTCCATATTTTGGGTTGGTTCCATATTTTAGCTATGATAAATAATGCTGCTATGAACATGGTTGTGTTAGTAGCTTCAGCATGGCCTTGTTTTTGATCCTTTGGGTAAATGCCCAAAAGTGAGGCTGAGTCATAGGGGAATTCTTAATTTTGGAAACTCAACTGTATGTAGAATTTATCGAATTTAACCATTTTTATTAGATTTCCAAATGTATTTAAGTACAAGTTTTCAAAGTACTTCCTGTGATTCTTCTGATTTCTTTGGTATTTGTTGTGGTTCATATGTATGAATTTTATTAAAGTTTTCTAAGTTTCCCTCACAATTAAAAATCTTCAGTAAGACTCATAACTGCTAAAGATTTGCTACTTTTATTTTAGCAGTTTCCATTTTAATTTTAGTTGTATTGTAGTATCAACATTTTCATTTTCCTAAATACAAAATATACACTTATTTAAACACCAATGAATAAAAATGATGCTTTTACATTAAATAAACTTGTGGCTGACTAAAAATGGTTTAGCACCTAATGTATACAAGTGAGAGCTTAATTTATGTATGTTAGTGTCAAAAGGCCAATCCTGCGGAAACTGAGGATAACGCATTATACAACAGGTTATTGGGAAGTAAGAACAAGTTGGTGAGATGTTTATCCCCTCAAATTGCTGAAGTTAAAGGAAAAATCAGCAATGAATGATGATCTTTTGTTTCTTGTTCCATGGTAAGCACAGCCATTTACTTTCTTTTACCTTAATTCAGTTATGAAATTCACTATTTCTGCATTTATTTAGTATTAAGCATCTCCCATATATCACCTATTATGTAAGTCCCTAGTCTTTTAAGTAATGTGGAAAATGGAAGTAGAAAATTACAGCTACAATAGACATTATCTTCTTTGCATAAATTCTAAATTCCATAAAGGGCCCTTGCCCCCCAACCTTACTAGCCACATTTCCCATGTTTTCATCTTCCACTTCATTCTGAGTGCTACAGATTTAGGCAGCTGATGTTTATGAAGAAATATAGTTTTTGTAGATTTGTAGGAAGTTATAGCACACGTGTGTGTGTGAGAGAGAGAGAGAGAGACAGACAGAGAGAGAGAGAGTGTCTGTGTGTGTGCTTCAGTACCTAGAATATAGAACACATTGAACATACTAAGGAGCAGATGGCCTTCCCTTGGTCCTTTGTCTTTTTCTTGGCTCCAAACAAGTAGTGTTCCCAAGACATAACTGGAGGTTTAAGTTTACCTCTTTCCAAAGCACTCCAAGTAAACTTAGAGTGTAAGTTAATTCCAATGCAAAAACATCTCCAGTTTATCAGATAAAAAATAAGGAACAAGTGATGAAAATCTACATAAATATGTGTGGAAATTTGGGGAATAGAAGGTAGTATACCATTATGGGCCAATGTATATAGCAAGAGTGAATGAAAGATGGTAGGCACTGTAGAAGACACTGTGAAGTGGGACAGGAAGACTCAATAGCTGGCCTTGGACAGATCCTTAATGGCTCCGCCTGTTTATCTGTCCAATAAATGGGGATAATAGTAGTTAAGATCAAGAATTATTTGCCAGGAAAATATAAGAATTATTAAGTCAGGTAGTGATAAAGGAGATGACCCAGACTTAGAGTAATCTCCACGTCTGGAGTTACTTTATCCTAAATTCTTAGATAAGAAGACGTGATGGATGCTGATCATGTTGTGCCTAATCTTGGTGAGAACTGGGACTGTGACAATGCTAGTGGGGATAGAAAGAAGATTAAGAAAGGGCCCAGAGACCAGAACTGAACAGTTGAAATTTAAAGCTAAGGAACTGAAAGAATTAAATATCGCTCTGGGACTTTTAATTTGAGTAACTGAATTCATTGTTGTACTAAAGTGTAGGGAGTGTGAGCTTTGAAGCAAGCAGTTGTGGAAGAAGTAGTGAGTCATATAATAAATATATACATATATGTGTCTTGTTTTGTTTTTTGTTGATACTGGACTTTTAATAAAACCTCATGATTGCTAGGCAGATCCCCTTTATAATAATTCTTATTTGCCTTTAGTAATTTCTCATTTTTGCAAGAGCCAGCCTCAGATTATAATCTTCCTGCTTCTGGCCTCATGGGTAGCTGGGACCACAGGCTCATGTCACCACTCTTGGGTTATTGGTTGAGATGAAGTCTCACTTTTTGCTTCTCTCAAACCATGGTCCTCCTGACCATCTACCTCCTTATTGCTCAGATTACAAGCATGAGCCTGTAATCTGGATGATCCAAATGCATTAAGGTGGATTTTTGATGTGGTAGAATGGAGCCTAGGAAGTTTATTGACAGTTTAATTTCAGAGAATATATGAGAATTAGAGACTTCGGCTTCAGTATAAATTCTCAAAGTGTAGGGCCATGGTGTTTCCTGAAAATGTATCATGAATAATGTTTCAAAAACACATTGTGGGGGCTGGGAATATGGCCTAGTGGCAAGAGTGCTTGCCTCGTATATATGAAGCCCTGGGTTCAATTCCCCTGCACCACATATACAGAAAAAGGCCAGAAGTGGCGCTGTGGCTCAAGTTGGCAGAGTGCTAGCCTTGAGCAAAAAGAAGCCAGGGACAGTGCTCAGGCCCTGAGTCCAAGGCCCAGGACTGGCAAAAAAGAAAAACAACCAAAAAAAACACATTGTGTTGCCAGACAGACATTGTGAAATGAATTATTTTGTCCAGTGTTGACATGAAAGAAGATACACATGTGCATGTGTGCATGCATGCACTCACACATACATGCACACATAGTCATGCCTACCTTAGTTAGATCTGCTCTATTTGGTTGCTGATCCATTTTGATACCATGTGAGAAATGATGGAAATCTGTAGTAAGCTTGGCAGGGAAAAAGTCAAGCCTAAAGATTCTAGAGAAATTAAGTAACATTTAACTATTATGTAAATGTCACAAATTTTAGTTACAGTTATTTAAAATCAACTTGATGTACAAGAGTGATTTTCTAAGTGCTCTTAAAAATATTCACCTTAGTTCTTTTATGGAGAAGGAAAAGGTAAAGAAAAACTCTACTACAACATTTTCGCAAAAACTTATTTATAGTTGTTTTTTAGCTTTTCAAATAAGATGTTATCAATAAACTGAGGTGATAAATATTAAAAATTTCCATAGGGAACATCATTGTCAGAAAAATTTTAATTGATTTATTTATTGTCAATGTGACGTACAGAGGAGTTACAGTTTCATATGTAAGGCAATGAGTACATTTCTTTTTTCTTTTTTCTTTTTTTTTTTTTTTTTTTTGGCCAGTCCTGGGCCTTGGATTCAGGGCCTGAGCACTGTCCCTGGCCTCTTCTTGCTCAAGGATAGCACTCTGCCACTTGAGCCACAGCGCGCCCCCTCTGGCCGTTTTCCATATATGTGGTGCTGGGGAATCGAACTGAGAGCTTCTTGTGTAGGAGGCAAGCACTCTTGCCACTAGGCCATACTCCCAGCCCTGTGAGTACATTTCTTATCAAACTTGTTACCTCCTCCCTCATTTTTCTCCCCCTTCTCTCCTCCCTAACACCCTTCCCCTCCCCCCGAGTTGTACAGTTGGCTTACAACATGTAGTTTTTTAAGTATTGCTGCTTCATTAGTTCATCTTTTACCCTTTGTCTCTCCATTTTGATGTTCCCCTTCCCTTCCCTACTTCCAATAAACATATATACAATACTCAGGGTACCAAAATCAGTTACAGTGACATCAGGGGTAAAGAAAGACTATGGGGAAGAAAGACAAAAAAAAAAAAGGCATAATTTCACAGAGTGCGTTGAACATAACAACAGTGATTAACCACTTAATTTCCATTACTTGGAGTTCATTTCACTTAGTATCATCTTTGTGTTCATATGTACATAGCTATTGTATTGAGCTATTGTGATCTTCTGCTAGTACTATCCTAGACGTGTACTAATTATTCCCAATGAGGGAAACCGTAGAGTCTATGTTTCTTTGGGTCTGTCTCACTTAGTATGATTTTTTTTTTCTAAATCTTTCCATTTCCTTACAAATGGGGCAATGTCATTCTTTCTGATAGACACATAGAATTCCATTGTGTATTAGAAATTTTTATTTTATTGATTTATTTATGTTGGTGTGCTGGTCCAGGGGCTTGAATTCAGGGCCTGGGTATTGTCCCTGAGCTTTTCTGCTCAAGGCTAGTGCTCTACCACTTCAAACATAGCTCTACTTCGGGCTTTTTTGGTAATTTGAAGGAGAGAAGAGTCTCATAGACTTTCCAGCCCAGGCTAGCTTTGAACCTTGATTCTTAGATGTCAGCCTCTTAAGTAGCTAGAATTACAGTCATGAGCCACTGGCACCTGGCTCTATAAAATAATTATAAAATATTTTAAGTACAAGTTCAAATTGCGTTAAAAAGTAGGTATCCGAGAGCAAAAGTGTTTAAACAAAATGGAGAACAACTTTGTAGATGATAACTGAGTCACTTTTTTTGGCCAGTCCTGGGCCTTGGACTCAGGACCTGAGCACCATCCCTGGCTTCTTCCCGCTCAAGGCTAGCACTCTGGCACCTGAGCCACAGCGCCCCTTCTGGCCGTTTTCCACATATGTGGCACTGGGGAATCGAACTGAAAGCTTCATGTGTAGGAGGCAAGCACTCTTGCCACTAGGCCATATTCCCAGCCACTGAGTCACTTTTGACCATAGGAATTTGAGGATTTGGAAATTTTAGGTGCCATACTCATAGACTAATCTCTAGCATGAAAAGTAAAACATTTTTTGAAAGTTTACTCCCTACTGGCATCAAGGAGCAGATTGATTTATAATCCTGAATAAATTGAAAAAATGAGAGCAAGCTTAAACAGAAAAGGGATTTCAGCCTCCATAGACACAACAAGTGGCTCTCAAAAGTTGGGAGTGAGCCTGGTGAGCACGATGCAACTCAGTATATCAAAACACAAATCATCGTGGTTCACTGGGAAATTTCCAGGCTCCCATCATGGATTATAGTTAGTATGAGGATAAATTACTATGAAATGTATAGGTTTTTTCCTTTAAAACTATGAAACTTTGTGTGCTGGTTCTAAGGCTTCAGATCAGGGCCTGGGTGCTGTTGCTGAGCTCTTTTGCTTAATGCTAGTACTCTATCACTTAAGCCACACCTCCACTTCCAGATACTTGCTTTTGTGTGTGTGTGTGTGTGTGTGATTAAGTAGAGGTAAGTCTCATGGACTTTCTTACCCAGACTGGCCTCAAACCTTGATCTTCATATCTCAGCCTCCTGAGTAGCTAGATCGCAGATGTGAGCCACTGATACCTAGCGACTTTAGAAAATGTATATGTAGGATACAAAAGGATGTTTGCATTGATAGGCATACCCTATAGTTATCAGTATATGATAGGTGTATAACTACAATAATATGCATGTTCCAAAATGGTAAAAAGATCATAAAACATGCATGTAATTATGTAGTATAATTGAACTGATATGTTAATATGAAAAGTATAAAATGACAAAAAATTACAAAATAACATTTCACTGAAGGAAATATAAACATGGAAAAATAAAGCCACAAGAATAATCAAAATATTCAACTAAAATGAAATTACTATTTTACAGCTACTAATGACCTTGTAAAAAAAAGCTTTTGATAGAGTGGTAACCTTGAGCCAAAAACCTCAAGGACAGTGCCTAGGTCCTGAGTTCAAGCCTAGCACCAGCAAAGGGAAAAAACAAACAAACATATGTTGTACTGCCAATTTAGAAAATATAGAAAAGGCCAACCCGTAAGGGGCTGGGAATATGGCCTAGTGGCAAGAGTGCTTGCCTCATATGAAACCCTGGGTTCAATTCCTCAGCACCACATATATAGAAAAGGGCCAGAAGTGGCACTGTGGTTCAAGTGGCAGAGTACTATCCTTAAGCAAAAAGAAACCAGGCTCAGGCCCTGAGTCCAAGGCCCAGGACTGGCAAATAACTAAATAAAATAAATCACCCATAATTCACAAATCGGATTTTCTTACAGATGGTATTTTCATGGGTTTTCTTTTTACTTGTTTTCTGCAAGTATTTACATGCAGTGCTGTTTCCAAGTAACAGTATGTAGTAGAATTTTTCTGCATATCTTTAAAAATCAAGTCATTAGGAGTACACCAAATGGCACTTGAGTATAGGAGCTAGTTTAAATGTGTACATAGTAAGTCAATATAGTATTTACACATTAAAAATAGTAGTGAGCCTTGGGACAACTCAGTGATGGAGTGCTTGCCTACTATGTGAAGGTCTTAGAATTTCAAAGGAAAGTAAATGCCTACACTGTGAATTTTTTAATGCAGTATTTTGTGAAGTAGTAGAAATGTGTGGTTTGAGCTGCTTGTTTACATAGTTATTTATTTATATCCTAAATCCTAACCTGAAATGCCTGTATATTCTTTGTGCTTTACTTCATTACCACTTCTCTAAGAAGCTTTCTTTAATTACAGATTTTTCCAAGCTGACTCTTCCTTGAGTACTCCCTAGAGACATAGTATCTGCTGAAATTTTAGCAGTTGTCATATTGTATTATCTGTTAAGAGGGTAATCACACGTCAGAATTTCTTCCATCTAACTATAACAGTAATCATTGGTCAACCTCTATCCTCCTTTTCTTGCTGGCCTTAGACAGCCACAAAGAAAGAAATTTTGATGTGTGATAATACAATAATACAGCGACAGATGATAATGTATTGTACATTTCAAATGAATTTTGAAATTTTTCCATTTAAAAATCATTAATGTTTAAGGAAACGGATGTTTAACCTGACTTAAATATTATTTAATGCCCATATATAAAAACATTGCATGTTATACTTAAATATGTGTATTCTATGATTGCATAAATTAAAAATAAATTTAAAGTCATTGGAGCTGGGGGAAGTGCAGTTTGTCTCTTCAGGCAGGGACTATTTTCTTCCTTTCCCAAGCTCAGTACTATTTGTCTAGAAAAGTTTTAACAAATATTTATTAGGTGTGGGATTCTAAGTGTAGGACATTGTCTTGGGTATTTTCAGTACATACCAAAGAATACTGTCGGGCTGGGAATGTGACTTAACAGTAGTAGAGTGCTTGCTTAGCAGGCATGAAGCCCTGGGTTGGATTCCTCAGTACTGCATACACAGAAAAGCAGGAAGTGGCGCTGTGCCTCAAGTGGTAGAGTGCTAGCCTTGAGCAAAAAGAAGCTTGAGACAGTGCTCAGGCCCTGAGGTCAAACCCCAGGACTGGCCAAAAAAAAAAAAAAGAATACTGTTGATGTCTACAATGTCTAATATAAATATAATCTAATAAGAAGTATACTATAAATAGAAACAAAAACAAAATATTTAAAACTGTAAAAGAGGATATTTCTCATGATCAAATTATAAATAAGAGAGAACAGTGCCTGATTTATTTAATCAAGGACTAATGTTAATACTGGGCCCCAAGTAAGTGTTTCTTATATTGACAAAATGTCCTGTAGTTTGATTCTGTGACTAAAATTGGTAAAATTCAAGTAATTTTTTTTTTGTGCCAGTCTTGGGCTTGAATTAAGGGTTTGAGCACTGTCCCTGGCTTTCTTTTTGCTCAAGGCTAGCACTCTACCACTTGAGCCACAGCACCACTTCCGGCTTTTTCTGTGGATGTGGTGCTGAGGAATCGAACCCAAGGCTTCATGCATGCTAGTTAAGCACTCTACCTGCTAAGCCACATTCCCAGCCCTCAAGTAATATTTCTAAATATACCTGTAAACCATTACTTACAACTCTAAGATTGTTCTGTTTTATACTAAATATGTGTATCCTTCAGTGGCACTTTGCAAAATTATTTAATAATAATATTTAATATATTACATATATTATTATATGCTTCCCAAATAACGAAGGATATATGTTCTATCAGAGATCTGAAAGTACACTGCAAATAACTTATTAAGCGCTGTGATGTCTCTGGAAAGTGATAATTGATGTGTAAAAGTATTGAGGCAATGATTACTTTAGAGGGAATTTATTTAGTATATTAAAAATAAGTTTGGGGCTGGGAATATGGCCTACTGGCAAGAGTGCTTGCCTCGTATACATGAAGCCCTGAGTTCGATTCCTCAGCACCACATATATAAAAAAGGCCAGAAGTGGCGCTGTGGCTCGCGTGGTAGAGTGCTAGCCTTGAGCAAAAAGAAGCCAGGGACAGTGCTCAAGCCCTGAGATCAAGTTCCAGGACTGACTGGCGAAATAATAATAAGTTTGTTAGCTAGGCTCTGGTAGCTTATGCCTGTATTCCTAGCTACTGAGTAAACTGAGATCTGAGGATCAAGGTTTGAAACCAGCCAGAGCCATAAAGTCTGAGACCCTTATCTCCAATTAGCCATCAAAAAGCCAAAAGTAGAGCTGTAGCTTAAGAGGTAGAGCCACTAACCTTGAGCAAAAAAGCTCAGGGAATCACTCAGGCCCTGAGTTCAAGAGCTAGAACAAGCACACATACAAATAATAAGTGTGTTATTTTAAAATTACTAAACACTTAGATCAAGTGTCTAATTGTTTTTATTCGTGATTGTAGCTTTTTGTTTTTCTCCTTAGAGACTTCAGTTTTCTTTTTACTTAGATTTCTTAGGTGTCCCTTTTAGTTAGAAGCTCCAGATGCATTTCAGCTAGGGAAAGATACCAATATGGGAAGAAAATGCTCTTTTTCTTTCTTTTTTTGGCCTGGTCCTGGGTGTTGTCCCTGAGCTTCTTTTGCTCAAGGCAAGCTCTCTACCACTTGAGCCACAGCACCAACTCTGGCTTTTTTGAGAAGTTTATTGGAAATAATAGTCTCAGAGAATTTCCTGCCTTGGTAGGCTTTAAACCATGATCCCCAGATCTCAGCTTCCTGAGTAGCTAAGAACAGGCATGAGCCACTGGCGCCTGGCTTAGAAAAATCTTTTTGATTAAAAAGATATGGTAAATTTGAGTCTCTTAAGGCTTTGACTTCATTTGTACAGCAGTTTGGATAAAATTTCATTGAAAGAAATTTTCATGTACTTAAATGTGGAGGTTTGAGAATATTTATCTTTTTGTACACTACAACATGTTAATAACAGATCTAAATTATAGGTAACAAAACCAGGAGCACTTTTTTCATATGACATGTAAAGTTTAGTATTTTGAAGCCAAAACAGTTTATCATATGACTTTAAGCCCTTTAAGTTAGTAGCTTCTAGTCTTTTTCAAAGAATCGTATATGAATCATTCTCTAATAGAAAAATGTACACATATGCAACATTTTTGTAGCTTGTGAGAAACTAATATTTCACCTAGATCCAGGTGCCTGTGTTCTAAACTTCTATTCTACACTGTTTTTTATATCACGTAAGTTTAGCATATCTGTCTACTTTTAGAAGTATCTGTCTCATCATAAAGCAGATTTCTATACAGCTGTTCTAAAATACAGCAGAACTGCTGCATTATTTTTTGCATTATTTACTACATGTAAACATAAATTTTCTTCTGAATTGTTTGACATACTTATTATTTAAACTGTATTTTTCTAATTCTAGACTCAGAAGAGGCACAATCTGTAAATCCTTCTAGTATTGATGAAAATATTGACTCTGAAACAGAGAAAGACTCTCTCACCTGTGGAAGTAAGCAGAATGTTCCCAGTAAAGGACCTCTTCCATCTGCCCTGGATGAATATGAGTTCAAAGATGATGATGATGAAGATGTCAATAAAATAATTGATGATAGGCATATCCTTAGGAAAGAACAACGAAAGGAGAATGACTGTGAAGCAGAAAAGAGTAGTTTGTTTGCAAAACAGGAAAAAACATTCTATGCTAAATCATTTAAAAATAAAAAACAAAAGCCATCTAGAGTTTTGTATTCAAGTACTGAAAGTTCTGATGAAGAAGTTCTTCAGAACAGAAAGGTTTCTACTGCATCCTCTGTTCCTGAAACATCAAATTCTGACACACAAACCAAGAGGGAATATGAATATAAGCATAAAGGTAAAGTTAAAAGGAAATTAAAAAACCAGAACAAAAATAAAGAGAACCAAGAGCTGAAGCAAGAAAAAGAAGGGAAAGAAAATACCAGAGTAACAAACTTGACAGTCAGTACTGCAATAGATTGTTCAGAAAAGATCAGAGAGGATGGAAATTTTAGGAAATCATACAGCCCAAAAGACGATTCTTCATTACATTTATTTCATATTTGCACTGGCAAATCTCCTAAACATTCTTGTGGATTAAGTGAAAAACAGTCAACACCACTAAAGCAAGAACATACTAAAACATGTTTATCACCAGGAAGTTCTGAAATCACATTACAGCCTGACCTTGTTCGATATGATAATACAGAGTCTGAATTTTTACCAGAAGGTTCAAATGTAAAGTCTTACAAGCATAAGGAAAAAAATAAACAACAGAAGGATTTTCACTTAGAATTTGGTGAAAAATCAAACACCAAAATAAAAGATGAAGAGCATAGTCCAACGTTTGAAAATTCAGATTGTACATTGAAAAAAATGGATAAAGAGGGAAAGACATTAAAAAAGCATAAACTAAAACATAAGGAGAAGGACAAAGAAAAGCACAAAAAAGAAGTTGAAGGTGAAAAGGAAAAGTACAAAAATAAGGATACTAAAGAACTTCAGAGGAGTGTGGAATTTGATAGAGAGTTTTGGAAAGAGAATTTTTTTAAAAGTGATGAAACTGAAGATCTCTTTTTAAATATGGAACACGAATCCCTAACATTAGAAAAAAAATCTAAGCTGGAAAAAAACATAAAAGAAGATAAATCAACTAAAGAAAAGCATACCTCAAAAGAAAGGAACTTTAAAGAAGAACGGGAAAAATATAAAAGGGAAAGTGAGAAATCTTTTAGAGAAGAGAAGATAAAAGAGCTAAAAGAAGAAAGAGAAAATGTACCCACAGATAAAGAAACAGAGTTCGGTTCTTTGGGTATAAGTATAAATGAGGAAACTCTAGGACTTCATTCAATGGAAAAGGAGATAGACATTGAAAAACAAGAAAAGCATATAAAAGAAAGTAAGGAAAAATCTGACAAGCGATTTCAAACTAAAGAAAAAGAGATTGAGAAAACTGAAAGAAAAAATTCTGAAAAAGAAAAGAAGATAAAGCATGAGCATAAGTCAGAAAAAGAGAAAATAGATTTTAGTGAATGTGTTGATCGAATAAAAGAAAAGGATAAAGTATATTACTACCAAATAGAAAAATATAAGGAAAGTGAGAAGATCAGAAATATTATTAAAAAAACTGAAGATAGAGAGAAAAATAAAGAAAAGATGGAGAGAAAACATGACAAAGAAAAACCTGAAAAAGAAAGACATCTAGGAGAAAACAAAGAAAAACACTTGATGGAGAAAAAAATGAAGCCATCAGATAATAGTGAGTATATTAAATCAGAAAAAGGCAGGAATAAAGAAAAAGACAAGGAAATAGATAAGAAGGAAAAATGTAAAGATAAAGAAAGTATAAACACAGCTAACTCCAGATACTTACAGGAAGAGAAAAGGACAAGTATAGTTGACAGTAGTTATAAAACACTGCATGAAAAATCTTTATCCCTTAAAGAAAAATCAAAAGATGAGCCTTTGAAGACTCTAGATGGAAAAGAAAAAGATAAAAAAGATAGAGACATAGAGAGATACAAAGAACGAGATAAACGCAAAGATAAAACCCAACTAAATGCTTCCTTCAAACTAAAGGCTGAAATAGATAAATCTAAACCTAAGTCATCACCAGCATCAAAAGATAATCGACCTAAAGAAAAGAGGCTAGTGAATGATGATTTAATGCAAACAAGTTTTGAAAGGATGTTAAGCCTTAAAGACCTAGAAATAGAACAGTGGCACAAAAAACATAAGGAAAAAATTAAGCAAAAAGAAAAGGAACGATTAAGAATTCGTAACTGTTTGGAACTTAAAGTAAAAGATAAAGAAAAAACAAAACACACACTAGCTGAATCCAAAAATAAAGAACTTACTAGGTCCAAGAGTTCAGACTTAACTGATGCTTATACCAAGGAGAAACAATCCAAAGATGCTATCATAAGTAATAAGTCACAGTTTATCGACACCAAAAATGTAATGAGTTTAGGAAAATCGACTTTCATTTCAGATACTAGCTTAAACAAGTCTCCTAGGTCAGAAAATGAAAAGCTGGGACTTAGCTCCAGATCTGTTTCCATGATTTCTGTCGCTAGCTCAGAAGACTCCTGCCATACCACGGTGACGACCCCCAGGCCTCTGATTGAGTATGACTCTGACTTTATGTTAGAAGGTTCAGAGTCCCAGATGTCATTTTCCCAGTCACCTTTTTTACCAACTGTCAAGTCTCCAGCCCTTCATGAGAAGGAACTGGACAGCCTGGCTGAAATGCCAGAGCGGGTGAAACCACCGTATGTAAACAGACTCCCAGCACCTCATCTCAGGTCATCTTCTGTAGAGGACGTTAAACTAGTGCTTAACGAGGGGAGACCTACCGTAGAATTTCGAAGGTGTAGCATGCCTTCTGTCATATGTGAACATGCAAAGCAATTCCAAACAGTATCAGAAGAAACCAATCAAAGTAGCTTATTAGCTGTGCCAAGAGAGACTTGTCCTTCCCCAAAACCTGAAGTGTCCTCAACTGTGCCTGAAAGAGAAAGAGACTTTTCAAATGTGTCCTGCATACATTCCAGCTTTGCAGCCTCTCCAACAAGATCTGTAAACAGCAAGTACATTTCATCTGATATAATCAAGAGTACTGCTCCAGTGGGCACTCTAATAGACAGTCCTGTGTATTTAGAGTCATCTAATCAGGTTGGTGTAATCCAAAATAAATCATGGGAGATGCCTGCCGATAGACTAGAGCCATTAAATACCAATGACTTTATGTGCCCAAATTCTAGTATGCCTGATCAAGATTCCTCTGTGGAGGGTTTTTGCAGTTCAGAAAACAAAATACTGAGAGAGCACAATACTGATTTTTTATCCCTGAACCAGACTGAACTGCCAGGAAACGCTTGTGCTCAGGACTCTACATCCTTCATGCCGTCACGGCAACCCTGCCCTGTCCTCAACCAATCACTTTCAGATGCTGAATTTGCCTCTAACCCTATGACTTTGTCAAATATTGCCAATCAAGAGCTAAGTATTTTACAACAGAAAAATGCAGTTCAAACTATGAATTCCGTTTTAGATACTGATAATGATTCTACAAGAGATGTGGAAAACACTTTTGTTCCAGCAGATGTTCGAAAACCAGATAACTTTGTCCCAGTATTTTCTGAAAGCACAATTCAAGAATCATCCTCACACTTTGAGATGGCTAATACCTTGCCTGAATTTCCATCAGAAAAGGACTTTAATGGAAGTGAAGAAGGCTCCTCCCAGGTAAATATACATTACACATTTAGCAAACTAACTTACAAGTCTTCCAGTGGCCATGAGGTTGAGAAAAGCACAAATGATACTCAGATTATTTCACAAGAAAAAGAACACAAACTTCAGAACTTGATCTTAAGTCATTTGAGTAAGTCTGATTCTGATTTGTGTGAAATGAGTGCAAGGATGCCAAAAGGAAACCTGAATGAACAAGAAAATCTAAAACATTGTCCTGAAAGTGAAAAATACTTGCTTTCCATTGAAGATGAAGAATCTCAGCAGAGTACTTTATCAAGTCTGGAAAACCACTCACAGCAGCTAGCCCAACCAGAAATGCATAAATATGGTCAGTTAGTCAAAGTAGAATTGGAAGAAAATGCTGAAGATGATAAAAATGACAACCAAATCCCTCAAAGAATGACTAGAAATAGAACAACTACAATGGCAAATCAAAGCAGACAGATTCTTACTAGCTGTACACTGTTACCAGAAAAGGACAGTGAATCTTCTCCTAGGGGAAGAATAAGACTAACTGAAGAAGATGATCCTCAAATTCATCATCCACGGAAAAGGAAAGTATCTCGTGTACCTCAACCTGTGCAAGTGAATCCCTCTTTACTACAAGCGAAAGAGAAAACTCAAAAGTCTCTGGCAGCCATTGTAGATTCTCTGAAACTAGATGAGATTGAGCCATACAGTTCAGAAAGAGCAAATCCATATTTTGAATACTTGCACATAAGGAAAAAAATTGAAGAAAAGCGTAAATTATTGTGTAGTGTTATTCCTCAAGCACCCCAGTATTATGACGAATATGTAACATTTAATGGATCCTATCTCCTGGATGGAAACCCACTAAGCAAGATTTGTATTCCCACAGTAAGTAACCCTGTCATTTCCTACATATCTGCAACACTGTCCCATAGTCTAATGCAGGGCTGGGTATGTAGTTCACTGATAGTGCTTTTGGATAGCCAGGATCCTGAATTCAATTCCACAGCCACAGAGTGGGAGAAAAGTGCTATATAGGCTACATGTGTAATTTTCTGTTTTCTAGTAGTCAACATTTTACAAAGTAGGAAACAGGTAAATTTGATATTTTATATAATCATTATATTCAACGACTATGTCAACATATAATAAATATAGGAACATTTATTTTTAATTTATTTATTTAAATGTGATGGGGTTTTGTGTTGAGGGGGAAGGCATTGGTCATAGGGTTTGAACTCATACTTAGGCAGGTGCCCTACCACTAAAGCCAAGCTCTGTTTTAAACAAAAACAGTCTTGTCAAAAACCATAATCCTGTCTGAGGGTATAGCAGTGATTGTCTAGCATGCACTGCACAAAAACTAACTCAAAACCAAATAAAACATCAATACATGATCATTTCAGGGTCACCTAGGCAACTCTAGTTTTATTGTTCTGGAGCCTGTTAGCATTCTGTGATGAATGATGAGCTATTATGTTTTACTTTTTTATTTTCACTCCTTCTGAAATCTGTGCACATCTCAATTCTGACTGTCTTTATTTCAGAAAGTACTCATCACCTTTTATAAGTAGCAGCTTCCTTTATTGAACAGCACGAATCTGCCATATTTTCTTTATCTGCTTTGCCTTGCTTTTCAAAAGAGGTGTGTTTGGATTATTTTGAAGGCTAATGTCTCTACATATGCTTTGTTTGTACTTTTGATAGTGTCTTGCTCTGTGTCCCAGGCTATTCTGGAGCTTACTCTGTGGCTCAGGAAGGCCTCAAGCAAAACTCTTCTCCATAGTCTCTTTGTTTTTCCGTTTTCCCTTCTTTGTTGGTCTTTATTTACACACTCAAGAATGTATTTGAGTCTCTTTCATCTGGGAAATGGAATTTCTCCCAACTCAGCAAGATCATTCTCTGTTCCCTTCACTGCCACTCCCACTAAACTTGTGCAGAGTAGTCCATGCTTGTGATTTTTTTTTTTTTTTGCCTCATCTCTTACTCATTCATGATGCACTGAAAAGCTCACCAGTGATCTCACAGTTGTCAGATTCATTGGCTGCTTCATTGTTCTTCCTATTTGATTGGTCAGAATTGACATTGTGATTATCTTTTTTGTTATATAAAATTCTCTCCTCCCTGGTCCTTGATACAGTGCTTTTTTTCCATTTCCTCTAGTTCACTGGCTAATTTTTTCTCTCTTAACTGACTACTTCCTCTATTCGCCTTTTTTTTTTGTTCTTTGCCAGTCCTGGGCCTTGGACTCAGGGCCTGAGCACTGTCCCTGGCTTCTTTTTGCTCAAGGCTAGCACTCTGCCATTTGAGTCACAGCGTCACTTCTGGCCATTTTCTATATATGTAGTGCTGGGGAATCAAACCCAGGGCTTCATGTATATAAGGCAAGCACTCTTGCCACTAGGCTATATTCCCAGCCCCTCTATTCTCCCTTTAAACTTGAGTTCTCTAGCTAACATGTTTTCATTCAGCTCCTGGTTCTATGTGTGCTCCATATTTGGGGATTATTTATCCCTATGGATTCAGCAGTCTTCCCAGAGAAGATAATTTCTTAGAAGTTCTTACCTAACCAGATCACCTCCACTGACATTCACAACCAAATGTTTGCCTTCTGGGCATCACCACCTAAGTATCTTTTAGACATCTTGTCTTGGATTGGGTTTCCCAGGAAGCAGCCTCTGAGATTCTATGGAAGAGGCTTACTGATAAATGCTTTCAGGAATAACTGTGTAAAATTGGGCACAGTGAGAAGTTGAACCGATGGAGCTGCAAACAGTGGCAGCAGAATGCTCTTGGGCATACCGATTCTTTTCCCTGGAAGGTAACTCTAGAAAAGAGACTTTAGTGAGGCTGTCAGCCACTAGCTAGGAATGTGGAATGAATGCTTCATTCTTGCACAAAATTTCAGGCTGGACATGTTACAGAGAAGTTTCACACATCTCTTAGCTTTAGAAACAAATTTGTATTTGTTTCTGCTGTCAGGAACAGTAAGTTATTGTCCTCCAAGTTCTTACAATTCTGCCTGAGAACTCTTTCAGAAATCTCACCCTCTATCAGTAAGTACCTCAGCTTGATTCCTTCATCGTCTCTTACTTAGATCATTACATCTTTTTTCTTCTGGTTTCTTTGTGTTGGACCTTTCTCATTAATTTTTTGTCTTTAAACTTACTTATATGTTTTTTGAGCCAACATCTTACTGTGCAGTAGCTTGAGCTGCCTTGAATGTGAACTTGTAATCCTTCTGCCTCAACCTCCCAAGTGGTGGGATTACAGGTATGCACCACAACACTTCCTTTTCCTTTTAAACAATAAAATGTCCTTTTTTATTTAAATCCCCAAGTGCTCTTATAGATAACTAGTTACCAATGAGTTTCTGTTTTCTCATGACCTACAGGTCAAAGTCCAAATTTTATATTTCAGTCTGACCCTAGTCTGCCTCACTACCACTTGCAGACTCACCCATCATCTCACCTGAAGTCACCCTTAGGCAGGAATCTTATTCCTGATTTTTATACCTGTGTGTGCTGCTTGTCTCCCTGAATTGTATTCACTCTATTTCCATGCCTTGGTTCTAGATGGGGTGTCACATCTATAAATTCTGTCAAGCAGAACTCTGTGGGTCTTCCTCATATTTTCCCTAAAATACTGTGATTGTTTCCATGTCTGCCTGTGGTCTCAATATGGGCTATATCATAGAATGAATCCCAGGTTTATCTTCCTTCCTAAATATACTACTTATGCTCATTAACTCATTTCCAGCTGCCTTGGGACATCTGAGTATCTACAAGATCTTTAGAATCATTGTGCCCAGTACAAAACCTGTAACCTTTTCTCAATAGTGCCCTTTTTACCCATTTTATTTCAGTTACTGTTATTTTTCTGCTTCCCAGTTTCCAAAACAGGAAACCTAGATTAAACTGTGATCTCTTCCTTTCTTGCCCTTTCATCAACTCAAAACACTCACTAAATGGTATTGATACATATTAGCACCTTCCCACCTCCCTTTTTCCATTTCCATTCATACATGTAATATACTTTAATCATAAATCACCTCTTTCCTTTTCCCATTTCTTCATTCCCACTACCATGGTAACATTCCATTAGCTGTTGACTTTACTCAAATATGTGAATATTGCATATTTAACTATTCATATTGTATATGCAAACCATTTATAACTGTGTAGTCGAAATGGTATTAGAGATGAGCGAAGCAAACATTGTAAATTGCTTCAATAGTTCCTTGGTTTTTATCTCACCCTTCAGTCTAACCTCTTATGGTCTGAGTTTTATTTATTTATTTATTTACTTATTTTTTGCCAGTCCTGGAGCTTGGACTCAGGGCCTGAGCACTGTCCCTGTCTTCTTTTTGCTCAAGGCTAGCACTCTATCACTTGAGCCACAGCGCCACTTCTGGCTGTTTTCTGTATATGTCAGGTGCTGGGGAATTGAACCCAGGGCTTCATGTATATGAGGCAAGCACTCTTGCCACTAGGCCATATCCCCAGCCCTGGTCTGAGTTTATTATAAAATACATATGATTATGTGGCTACCAGAATTAATAGTGAGAACGACTTTCAGACATCCATAGGCTCAATTCCTTATTGTCACATACAAGGTTCTTCGTATTCTTTTCTGAAGTTAGCCTCAGTTCCAACCCCTGGCTTATACAAAGGCTTTTGAGGTCTTCTGACTTTTCTATACTGCTTTGTATCATGCCTTTGTAAATATCCCATCCTTTGGTGTTCAGAAAAGATAAAAAAGTTAGGAGAAATATGGCTTTATAATCCTATAGCCACAGAATATATTTTTGCTAATGCTTGTTAAATCTTAAAGAGATAGATGTAGATAGGGTTAGTAGTACACTAAAAGTAATGATTGGCAAATAAATTTGTTGATACAGTATTTCAGGAAAATTATTTCTTTTTTTTTTTTTTTTTGGCCAGTCCTGGGCCTTGGACTCAGGGCCTGAGCACTGTCCCTGGCTTCCTTTTTTTTTTTTTTTTGCCAGTCCTGGGCCTTGGACTCGGGGCCTGAGCACTGTCCCTGGCTTCTTCCCGCTCAAGGCTAGCACTCTGCCACTTGAGCCACAGCGCCGCTTCTGGCCGTTTTCTGTATATGTGGTGCTGGGGAATCGAACCTAGGGCCTCGTGTATCCGAGGCAGGCACTCTTGCCACTAGGCCATATCCCCAGCCCCTCTGGCTTCCTTTTGCTCAAGGCTAGCACTCTGCCACTTGAGCCACAGCGCCGCTTCTGGCCGTTTTCTGTATATGTAGTGCTGGGGAATCGAACCTAGGGCCTCGTGTATCCGAGGCAGGCACTCTTGCCACTAGGCCATATCCCCAGCCCCTCTGGCTTCCTTTTGCTCAAGGCTAGCACTCTGCCACTTGAGCCACAGCGCCGCTTCTGGCCGTTTTCTGTATATGTAGTGCTGGGGAATCGAACCTAGGGCCTCGTGTATCCGAGGCAGGCACTCTTGCCACTAGGCCATATCCCCAGCCCCTCTGGCTTCCTTTTGCTCAAGGCTAGCACTCTGCCACTTGAGCCACAGCGCCACTTCTGGCCGTTTTCTGTATATGTGGTGCTGGGGAATCAAACCTAGGACTTCATGTATGGGAGGCAAGCTCTCTTGCCACTAGGCCATATCCCCAGCCCGAAAATTATTTCTTAATGATTCAAAGAAGACCTTTTGTTTCTTTAATCATCCTACTTTATTTCCACTTAAAGGGTAAGAAATTTTAACTGATATAACACAGAATATCCTGGGCTTTAACAGTAGGTATAACCATAAAGAATACATTTAAATTAGAACTTAAATTTATAAAAAAAACTAAAGTATAATGTAGTCAAAAGAAACTTTTCAGTATCCATGAGTTAACATAGATTTTGCTATATCTATGAGATTTTAGATTATTCATTTCTCTGATTTTAGTTTCTTCATCCATAAAACAAGAATCCTAGCCTCAAAATAGACTTAAATGCTAGATATGAGGACTGTCATTATCTCTTCTCATTCCAAGTCACTAAGACTCAAATTATCTGGACCACTAGAAGAACCACAGCCTGCTGAGAGTTATGGAAAACTCATTTGTTCTAAGTCTGGCTTAAAAAAACTAAAAACAAGAAATACAAAAATTACTAACAGACTAGGCACCAGTGGCACCATGACTGTAATCCTAGCTACTCAAGAGTTTGAGATCTGAAGATCACAATTCAAAGCCAGTTCAGACAGGAAAATCCATGAGTCTCTTATCTTCAATTAACCACCAAATTGCTGAAAGTAGAGCTTTGGCTCATGTAGTACAGTACTAGCTTTGAACAAAAAAGCTCAAGAACCATACACAGGCCCTGATTTCAAGTTCAGGATTGGCACGCTCACACACACACACCCCACACACATACCAATAGCATATTATTACTTTCCAACATATTATTTTCCAACATATTATTTATATATTTATTGTCTCTCAGCCAGAAATTGGTGTATGTATCTGGGTTATAAAACCCATTAGAAGTATAGTAAAACATGCTTAAAATCTTAACCAGAAGTTAACCATTTTTCCTGAAGAAATTAAGGTGGGAGTGGGAACCATGAACTGCAGGTCAAACTTGCAAAAATCAAACTAACAGGGCAAAAAATAAATATTGCAATTTTGTCTCATAGTCACTGCTAACAATACTTTTATAGAAACCCTATCCTAAGAGTGTTGTAAAAGTGAATGATAGGGGCTGGGGACATAGCCTAGTGGCAAGAGTGCCTGCCTCGGATACACGAGGCCCTAGGTTCGATTCCCCAGCACCACATATACAGAAAACGGCCAGAAGCGGCGCTGTGGCTCAAGTGGCAGAGTGCTAGCCTTGAGCGGGAAGAAGCCAGGGACAGTGCTCAGGCCCTGAGTCCAAGGCCCAGGACTGGCCAAAAAAAAAAAAAAAAAAAAAAAGTGAATGATAAAAGAGTAAGGCAGGTAGTAAGTAGGTGTAGAGGTAAATGGTAGATGATGGATGGATGGATGGATGGATGGATGGATGGATGCTTAGATGGCTAGATAGTTTGTTACATCCCTGAGATCTGTCAAGAAAGTAATTCTTGGGGCTGGGGATATAGCCTAGTGGCAAGAGTGCCTGCCTCGGATACACGAGGCCCTAGGTTCGATTCCCCAGCACCACATATACAGAAAACGGCCAGAAGCGGCGCTGTGGCTCAAGTGGCAGAGTGCTAGCCTTGAGCGGGAAGAAGCCAGGGACAGTGCTTAGGCCCCGAGTCCAAGGCCCAGGACTGGCCAAAAAAAAAAGAAAGTAATTCTTACCAAGAATCCTAGGACACAGAATTGAAAAGCAAAATCTGTTAAAGATAGACAGCAAAACAGCAAAGGAAAAGCTTCCTCAGAAAATCTCCATAGATTCCATAACCCCTCTGTACATCACCTTAACAATAAGATTAAATTAAAAAGAAAAAAGACATTCTCCATAGATTCCATTAACTTTTAACTCCCATCTTACCTGGTAATATATTCATTCCCAAATTTATGTATTCTTACCCAAGCCTCTCCTTGGCTTCTACTTAGCTAACTGTAGCTCTACCTGAAGGTGTCATCGAGTGTGAACAAGCTGCGTTTGTGAAGCTATACCAAACTAAATTTATCCCAAATCTTGCTTCTCTTCCTCTTTCCCATCTATGGTCTCTCTCTCTCTCCCTCCCTCCCTCCTCTCCTTCCCTCTCTCTCCCTCCCCCTTCAGCTTGCAATTCTCTCACTGAAAACATGAGAATACTCCTTGTCTGTTTCCCTCTTCCCTCCCCCTCCCCGGACCTGGAACTTGAACTCAGGGCCTGTGTGCTGTCCCTGAGCTGCTTTTTGCTCAGGGCTAGTGCCCTACCACTTGAACCATGGTGCCACTTTCAGCTTTTTCTGAGTAGTTAATTGGTGGTAAGAATTTCACAGACTTTCCTGCCCAGGATGGGTTTAAACTTGAGCCTCATATCTAAGCCTCCTGAGTAGCTAGGATTACATGCTAGCTAGTACCTAGCATAAGTCACTGGCACCCAGCTTTTTATCTATTATATTCAGCCACCAGTACTTCTAGACCCTGTACTCTCTACCCGTCATCATCTCATGCCAGCATAACAATGATCTGCCTCTTCCTGACATAGTCTTGTCCCTGTAGTGTCTGTTTTCCACGCGACAGCAAATTATAGGACCATTTAGTGGTGCTTCCTTAGATGCAAAATCTCCCTGGTATGTTCTGCATAATTATGTATTAAACACCTGTGTATGAGGGAGGAGGTTTCCATGATTGCAAAGTTTGGGAATTAATAACTTGCTTTACCACAGAACTTTTTAGAACCTTTAATGTGTATTTAAATGGCAAGATTCCTAAACAAAAACATGAATAAAACACAGTATACAATATTTTCTAAACTAATTCTATGGCTATTTCCTGGAGATCATCTTTATGGACACAAGTGCTATGGAATAATCTTTTTTAAAAAGCTGGTTTGCAGAATAAATTCCAAACTTTATGACTTTGCTTATGCTGATCACATCTCCATATTTTACCATTACTTTCACCAAATTTGACATTCCAGGAACTCAAGACCACCTGTAGTTGCCTACAGATAACACAGTTTCTTTGTTCCTGACATTGATCCTGTGTCCTCTCTTCTGGAAACATCACCCTCCCTCCTTGACCTTTTTTCTCAGTAGTACAGTCATCCCTTGCTATATCATGGTTCACTTATTGAGGCTTCACTTTTATTACTTTTAAAAATACACATATATCTGATTCTGTATCGAGGAATTTTCACTATGTCATGGGATTTTGTAGTATGTATGGGTATTTATATAATACTTACAATTTTAATTCTTTTTGCCTAAAAAAAGTATAAAATATTTTAAAATGTTAATTAAGTTTAGTAAGAGAATGGGAAAGATTTATAAAGCCTCACTGCTACTTTGTACATTTTCACCTATTGCGGGGGTCTCTGGAACATAACTCACAATAGGTGAGGGAGTTCTGTAATTCATTTCTAATAGTATTTTACTCTGCTCTTCCTTTAAGATGTGTTTTATCTACTCCCTGAGGTCTGTCTTCCTATATTGATAATTTTATAGGGCCTATAATGTTGTTATAACTATCCAAATGACATTGGCAGAAAAAAAAGGTTCCCCATCTCTATAGCAATTGAGGACACGCAAAGATTGAGTTAACTTTCCTTAATCAGCAGAATTTACCAGAAAGCAAAGTCTGCTATAATATCAAATTAGATGTGAACAAATATCTTAATTATAATTGACAAAGTCATGTGAGATATCATATATAATGTTTATAAACCACAAATTTATTAGACTGTATCATCAACATTTATGAGATAGTTCAATAAATGGAACATTCAAGATTTTTAATATTTGTCTCATACTTACTATAGAGTTTGCTTATTAAACTGAGGCACCTGGCCTGCTATAATCCTTAGGAGTATTTTCTCTATTTTTATACCAGCGTTTCTGTTTTTGTTACTCCTCTCCATTTGGTTTAAGTAAAACTCAATACTTTTAACCATCTGTGCTTTTTAATTAGATTACACCACCACCTTCACTGTCAGATCCACTTAAAGAGCTTTTTCGGCAACAGGAAGTTGTAAGGATGAAGCTACGATTGCAACACAGTATTGAAAGGGTAAGATATATTTAAATATATATGTATACATAAAAATTACTTTTAGTACTACTTTAAAATGGCCTAGAGTTTTTCTCTAGTGAATTTTTCTTATTTAGAGCTATCAGGAGAAATGATTTCATTTTGTTGCCTTGTGCTTATTCAATTATAGGGAAATTGTTTCTGTTTTTCCTAAATCCATGTTGTGAGTGTATATATGTGTGTGTATTTAACATACTTTAGTTGTACAGGGAGAATTTGTAACATTTCACACCTTCTCCCCTTTATCACTCTCTCTCATCCCATTCCCCCTTCTTACAAAACAATTTATTTTATTTTTTTTTGGGGGGGGGGCAGTCCTGGGCCTTGGACTCAGGGCCTGAGCACCATCCCTGGCTTCTTTCCGCTCAAGGCTAGCACTCTGCCACCTGAGCCACAGCGCCCCTTCTGGCCGTTTTCCATATATGTGGTGCTGGGGAATCGAACAGAGAGCTTCATGTGTAGGATGCAAGCACTCTTGCCACTAGGCCATATTCCCAGCCCTTACAAAACAATTTAAAACTATCTCAACAAGTTTCATTGTTATGTTTTTATACGTGCTAATAAAGTAATTGAACCATATTCATCGTCATTCACTCTCTTTGTTAGCTCTCCCACTGATTCTCTTTTTTTTTAAATAAGTATATTTCTTTTTTTTTAATTTGATTTTATTGTCAAGATGTACAAAGGGGGGCTGGGAATATGGCCTAGTGGTAAAGTGCTCACCTCGTATACATGAAGCCCTGGGTTCGATTCCTCAGTACCACATATATAGAAAAAAGCCAGAAGTAGAGCTGTTGCTCAAGTGGTAGAGTGCTAGCCTTGAGCAAAAAGAAGCCAGGGACAGTGCTCAGGCCCTGAGTCCACTCCCCAGGACTGGCAACAAAAACAAAACAAATTAAAAAAAAAAAAGATGTACAGAGGGGTTACAGTTACATGCATAAGGTAATGAGTACATTTCTTGTCATATTTCTTACTCCCTCCCTCATTTGTCTCCCACCTCCCCTGCCCCTATTGCCCCCCCCATCAGTTGTTCAGTTAATTTCCAACATATTGTCTTGTAAAAATTGCTGCTGTATTGGTTCACCCTTTATCCTTTGTCTCACTATTTTGTTTTGTTTTGTTTGCCAGTCCTTGGGCTTGGACTCAGGGCCTCAGCACTGTCCCTGGCTTCTTTTTGCTCAAGGCTAGCACTCTACCACTTGAGCCACAGCACCACTTCTGGCTGTTTTCTGTATATGTGGTGCTGGGGAATTGAACCCAGGGCTTCATGTATATGAGGCAAGCACTCTACCGCTAGGCTATATTCCCAGCCCCTCCCACTGATTCTCATCTGAATCTGTGTTATACTTTCCTGACATTCTTTTCTTATTGTTAATTATATTCATATTTGGTGTTAATTGCGCCAAGAGGTTTCACTGTGGTATTTCAGATGTGCATCTATTATGTTTTGTTCAGAAAAAAATCTCTTTATTGCTTTTTCTTCGCTGACTCCCAGTCACTGATTATCAATATCTTTCATTAAAGTTCCTTATACACAGTTCTACTGTACTTTGAAATTATTTGCTTTCCATCTTTCCCTCTTTTTTCCCTTACCTTCATCTTCCTACATAGTTCAGTAGTTAGAATTGTTATATTCATTAATGTGTATATGTGTATTGTGTGTATATGTTACATAAACATATATATGTATGTGTAAATTTTGTGAATGAATATATCGTTCACAGCTAGCTTCCCTTCCATATATAAATGGAAAAGTACAATATTTGGCGTGTGTATGTGTATGTGTGTATGTGAGAGCTGGTCCTGGGGCTTGAGCCCAGGGCCTGGGTGCTGTTCCTGAGCTTTTTATACTCAAGGTTAGCACTTGAGGAATCGTCACATTTCTACTTCCAACTTTTTGGTAGGAAATTGGAGTTAAGAGTCTCAGGGACTTTTCTGTGTAGGCCGGTTTCAAGCTGTGACCCTCAGATTTCAGCCTCCTTAAGTAGCTAGTGTTATGCCCAGATTTCAGGTCCCCAAAGACGACCAAGGAGCTGATTCCAATGCAAATAAATGCACGAGAGTCTTTATTGCAAGTTCGAGCCTGGACTCCCAACCATCACTGACACAGCAGATCTGAATTGAGAACCCCGACCCTCAGATAGGCAGGGTTTTTATTGTGATTACAACTGGGGCAGGGTATTTCCAACTTGGCAGATACTTGATTGGATGGCTTTTAGCAAGCAAGTCTTGCCCTATTTCTATTGGCTATCTACCCTTTCAGTTATCTGTTTTGGCTTTGATAACAGGAACTGGCCTTGGTATCAGGAATTGACAGCAGGTAGTCACGTAGCACTGATGCAGGGGGTTAACGTAGTGGGTTGGGGCAAGTCACAAATGGGTTAAGCAAGCCATTTACAGAAGCAGAATTCTGTGGTCAGGCTGACCTAGTACCAACTTTATTTTAACAATTGCGACCATGTTTTCCCATTACCACTAAGCAAGCTTGAGTGGGCTAAAACAATCCAGTACCCAATCATAAGTAAACCAACCCAACAGTTACCATGGCATTTCTACTGCTATTATGGTTATTTCTACAGTCTGTGACTATGATCATATTTTACTGTCCATTACCATGGTTGCTACCCAGGTACAGAGGGGAACAAGGGCTCCCTATATTTTTAAATGTCAATTGACAAGAAACTAGTCTCATGGGTAGGGGTCCAGCCCTCTAGCATGGAGTCATCACTAGGGTTTAGAAGCTGTTAAAATTTTAACATTAAAACATATTTAGTCACTCAGGTTCTCAGGTTAGCCCTTACACTAGGATTATAGATGTGAGTCATTGGCACCAGGCTCAATACTGGGCTTTTTGAGTTTGGCTTACCTTGCTCTACATGATCTCCCATTTATACCCATTTTCCTGCAAATGACATGCTTGTCCTGGGGCTTAAACTCTTGGACCTGAATGCTGTTCCCAAGCTCAAGGCTGTCACTTGAGCCACAGTGCCTCTTCTAGCTTTTTCTGAGTAGTTTATTGGAGATGAGAGTCTCACGGACTTTGCTCCCCATGCTGGCTTTGAACCCCAATCCTCAGATCTCAATCTCCTGAGTAGCTAGGATTACAGGTGTGACCCACCACTATCAGACTTCTTTGTTTGTGAGACCAAGACTTGAACTCTGTATCTGACACATTTTCTCATTGGCAGGCCACACCTTGAACCCCTAGAACTGTATAAATTCTGATAGTAAAAATTAGGGCAGAAGGGCTGGGAATATGGCCTAGTGGCAAGAGCGCCTGCCTTATATACGTGAAGCCCTGGGTTCGATTCCCCAGCACCACATATATAGAAAACGGCCAGAAGTGGTGCTGTGGCTCAAGTGGCAGAGTGCTAGCCTTGAGCAAAAAGAAGCCAGGGACAGTGCTCAGGCCCTGAGTCCAAGGCCCAGGACTGGCCAAAAAAAAAAAAAATAGGGCAGAAATTAATGCAATAGATCTGTGGTTTGGGGTGGAGTCTATAAGGTCTTTAAGGTCTTTTAAGCATGAGATTATATTATCTGCAAATCAGCATAATTTTACTTCTAACCTGCCCTTGACACCACCCCACCCCTTTCATGCCTCATGTCTGGTGTTTACTTTGTTGAACTATGACTCAGCCTTAATGCAAATTGCCTTTCTTCATGAACATTCTGGATTAATATGGAAAAATATGTCCAATTTTCTGCTTTTGTTTTGTTTTATGATACTAACTTGGTTTTTTTAAATTTCCTAACTTACTCATCTAGCAGAGTTTCTTCCTTGTAATTTTTTGTTGTTTATTTTTCTCCTGGTAATAAGATGTCTTTTGCAATGGTGAGTTAGTTGTCAGCGAATGCTTTTAGCTTTTGTTATGGAAGTTTTTTGTTTTTCCATTAATTATGAAGAATTATTTTTTTTGGTTTTTTTTTTTTTTGGCCAGTCCTGGGGCTTGGACTCAGGGCCTGAGCACTGTCCCTGGCTGCTTCTTGCTCAAGGCTAGCACTCTGCCACTTGAGCCACAGCGCCACTTCTGGCCATTTTCTGTATATGTGGTGCTGGGGAATCGAACCCAGGGCCTCATGTATACGAGGTAAGCACTCTTGCCACTAGGCCATATCCCCAGCCCCATGAAGAATTATTTAATTTGCTACACTAGTTTAGGTTGTCAATTGTTATCTTTCAGAATTTGAATTTTGTCCTTCCATGCCCTCTTTGTACTTAGAATTTGTATGGAGAAATATATTGTTATTCCTCTGGGCTTTCCATTGGAAGTTACTTGTGTTCTTTCTTTTGAAGCTCTCACTATTTTTCTTTATTTTTAGTATTTAGTATATTATATATGTTTATTTATATATGTTTAGTATAAGTATTTAGTATATTTAGTGTTATGTGTCTAGGAATGTTTCTTCTCTGATCTTGCTTTTTTTGTGTGTTTTTTAAGTCTCCTCCACATGGATGAACATCTTGTTTTTTTAGATTGAAGAAGTTTCTGCTATTATTTTTCTTTTTTATTTTATTTTGTTTTTGTGCTGGTCCTGGGGCTTGAACTCAGGACCTGGGCACTGTCCCTGAGCTTTGATGGTCAAGATTAGCACCATACCACACAGCTCCACTTCTGGCTTTTGGTTGATTAATTGGAGATAAGTGTCTCATGGATTTTTCCTGCTTGGGCTAGCTTTGAACAGTGATCCTCAGATCTCAGCATCCCTAGTAGTTAGGATTATATCTGTGAGCCACTGGTGCCTGGCTATTTTATTTACTTTACTTTATAAGTTTTTAATATCTTTTGTTTGTATTTCTTCCCTTTCTAAACCTACAATTTATAGGTTTGATCATTAAATGGAGTCAGAAAGTTTTTGAAAATTCTGTTCTCAGTGTTTTATCAATGTCTAATTCCTTTGCTTTATCAATTCCTGAAACTCTGTTTCTAACTTACTCTGTTCTATTAGGCCTTTGATTGAATATTTTTATTTAGGGTATTGAGCTCTTCACATCCAAGATTTCAGTCTATTTTTCAATATTTGTCTTCATTGAATTTCTCTTTCATACTCCACATTGCCTTTTGTATTTCATTCGATGGTTTGTTTATATTCTCTTATTTGTCTCAGTCCTCCTTGAATTTGTTCAGGTGGTCAAGTGTTACCTCCTTCATTTCATTAACCATTCTTGTCATTGTCTACTTGAGCTCATTGTTTAACTTTCTTAAAATCTCATCACTGGGGCTGGGAATATGGCCTAGTGGTAAAATGCTCGCCTCGTATACATGAAGCCCTGGGTTCGACTCCTCAGTACCACATATATAGAAAAAGCCAGAGGTGGTGGTGTGGCTCAAGTGGTAGAGTGCTAGCCTTGAACATAAAGAAGCAGGGGGGGCTGGGGATATGGCCTAGTGGCAAGAGTGCTTGCCTTGTATACATGAGGCCCTGGGTTCAATTCCCCAGCACCACATATACAGAAAACGGCCAGAAGTGGCGCTGTGGCTCAAGTGGCAGAGTGCTAGCCTTGAGCAAAAAGAAGCCAGGGACAGTGCTCAGGCCCTGAGTCCAAGCCCCAGGACTGGCCAAAAAAAAAAAAAAGCAGGGACAGTGCTCAGGCCCTGAGTTCAAGCCCCAGGACTGGCAAAAAAACAAAAAACCATCACTGTTAGTTCAGTCCTTTATTGTATAGTTGATGGCTTTTGGGGGAAATATCTTGCCAAAATCTGGTGGCGATTATAATTTCTTGTTTCCTTTTAGTTGAATATTTCCTCCTGATTACTTAAGAATGGGTAACTTCTGGGTTGTACTCTGTTTTCCTATGAATAGATTGGAGGAGTGGGTTTCACTTAGCAAATAAAGAATTTCAATACTCAGGACATTGTGGAACTCTTTTCCATTCAGAGTAGGGCCAAGTTTGACTACAGAGTTTATTGCATTTGATAAACCACAACCTTGTTGGTTGTGGTAATTCCTAACAAAGTCATTCACCACTGCTCCAGTGTCTTTAGGTCAATTAGAAGCAAAGATTCCTATTCATGGCCTAGGGAGATAATAAGAAAAGGGAAGTGGCCATTACAGAAGTGATTAATGCTAGTTATGTGATTATGTAGGGATAGAATAGGAGGCTAAGCCTAGTAGAAGTTAATAAGAAAGTAGTGAGAGATAGTAGAAAATACTGTAACTAATCTCCTGTTGCAGTATGAAGTGGTGAAATGAAGAGAATTTTTTTTTTTTTTTGGCCAGTCCTGGGGCTTGGACTCAGGGCCTGAGCACTGTCCCTGGCTTCTTTTTGCTCAAGGCTAGCACTCTGCCACTAGGCCATATCCCCAGCCCCAAATGAAGAGAATTTAATAGAGATTTTTTTAATCACAAAAAGGAAAAAAAAAAATGGAAAAGAAAACAAAGCCAAACTCAAAATGATTAACATGAAATTTAAAAACAGAAAACACAAAAACAGTGCATACAATTTAAAGGAATACAAGGTCAAAATAGAACCAAACATTTATATATAACATTATCTGAATTTTTTAGTATGTATATGAGTGCCTGCATGTGTGCTAACTCACTTTGGATTGCAGATTCTGTGGAAATCCCATGATTTAGACGTGTTGGGAGGGCTGTCTCCATCAGATGTTAACACATAGAGCCAAGGGGCAGGCTCTGGATAGCAAGTATGTAGATAGCAAGTATTGTATAGAATTAGATATGAAAAGAGTTTTACTACACAGCCCTCAGTTGATGAGCTTCTCATCTAGGCAGTGACTGTGGAGCCACGATGCTGCCAAGCCCACACTAAAATAGCCAACTCCTATGGCATCGCTGCCTTGGTGGCTGTGATGACACAAAAGTCCCCCAAACTTCTCTTTTCTGTCCTCCAAACATCCAAATACAAAACTTATGAATTACTTATGTATTTTTGTAATTTTCCATGTAACCCTTTCAGATCACAGGTAACTGAAACTATGAAAAGCAAAACCTCAAGATGCGAGAGGATTACTGTAACTACTGGGGTTTTGAAGATAAATTAATATGAAAAATTGGGAAAATATTTCTAACAGCTATAATACAAATAAAAGTACTTGTGATTTCTACTGATGATAAAGTTTCATATTTATACTGTGATTTATGAACTGCATTCAAAATAGAAAGCAATTCTGGTAGGAAGTTAGTGAAAATAAAGACAATCTTTCCGGTCCAAATTCACAGCTCTCCTACCACCATATATTGCCTTTTTGTAGGTACGAGTACCTAAGTTAATAACTTTGTCCTACTGTCATTTTCCCTGCAGAAATTGATACCAATTGAAAACTAAACTTAAGAGAGCAAGCCTTATGGACAGAGTCCTGGTGCAGTTCCTCAGAACTATATTCTGTCTTACTTTGCCACCCCAAAAACTAGGAGGAAGCAATACTCATAGCCTAGCCTAAGATGCTGAAAGGCTGTGCTCAAAGGCAAACTTGACTCTGAGCTGCATTGTATGTGTTACTTAAACTATTAATTAAGCAGGATAGCTCCATTTTCAGAGAAGAGTATTTCAACTTTAGAAAACATTGCATGAAGAAGTATATTGCTCACATATTTACTTCCAGAGTATTTTAGTTCTTGCTCTTAATTTTGTATGGTATTGCAACTAACTCTTTACAATGATATTCATAATTATTTCTTTTTATTATCAGACCAAGTTTTTGGATAATTACCACTTCAAATTATACCTTATACTTAATATACAATAAGGACTAGACTTACTTTTGAGTATCATTTGTCACAATAGAAGTAATTTAGGGGGCTGGGGCTATAGCCTAGTGGCAAGAGTGCCTGCCTCGGATACACGAGGCCCTAGGTTCGATTCCCCAGCACCACATATACAGAAAACGGCCAGAAGCGGCGCTGTGGCTCAAGTGGCAGAGTGCTAGCCTTGAGCGGGAAGAAGCCAGGGACAGTGCTCAGGCCCTGAGTCCAAGGCCCCAGGACTGGCCAAAAAAAAAAAAAAAAAGAAGTAATTTAGGGTGCTGAAGAAGTGGCTCAAAAGATAAAGCCTTCAAGAAGGAGGCAATAGGGGCTGGGAATATGGCCTAATGGCAAGAGTGCTTGCCTCGTATACATGAAGTCCTGGGTTCGATTCCCCAGCACTACATATATAAAAAATGGCCAGAAGTGGCGCTGTGGCTCAAGCAAAAAGAAGCCAGGGACAGTGCTCAGGCCAAGTCCAAGGCCCAGGACTGGCAAAAAAAAAGTGGTGGAATACTAAGCCATGAGCATTCTCCAGTGAAGGAAGAATTAAATGCATGTCTTTTGAAGGCAGACTGGGAAATCTGGTAGTAAGAAGACAAGATATATCCTTTGTATTCTTACAATCTAACCTCTTAGGAAGACCAACAAAATGAAAAATATAATACCTGGGAAGTTCTTAGAGTCACTACTCTCTCTTTTATGTCTTTGTTGATACTTTTTTTAAAAAAGAAAATACAGTTCACATAAATGTCATAAGTCTATAGCCTTGACCAGAATGGATTGATATCTGCAGCTAGCTCCTAGAGTTTTCACTCTACTATATGAAGAAGATTGTTCATTTCATTTTAATAGCTTTAAGACTCTGCCTTCCATAATTGGAAGTTTTGAACCACATATAATTCATGAAAGCTGGATGTATTTATTTCTGTGTAAATATTCTGTATAAAAGAGAAGCTGGCCAGCCACTTGTGTCATGCTTGCCATCCTAACTACACAGAGAGGCTGAGATCTGAGAGCCATAGTTCAAAGCCAGCCTGGACAGGAAAGTTCATGAGACTATTATCTCCAGTTAACCACCAAGAGCCAGAAGTGGAGCCGTGGCTCAAGTGGTAGAGTCTTGAGCAAAAAAGCTCAAGGACTGTATCCAGACCCTGAGTCCAAGCCCCAGGACTGAAGGGAGGGTGCTCCTGAATTTGCATGTTGTCAGGTGACTTCAGTTCAAAATAACTCTTAGACCAAAGTGGCACATTTTTCTTTTTATTGTCAAAGTGAAGACAGAGGGGTTACAGTAAGGCAGTGAGGACATTTCTTATCCAACTTGTTACCTTCTCCCTCATTTCCCCCCTTCCCCCTCCCCATTTCCCTCTCCCCCCATGAGTTGTGCAGTTGGTTTACACCATATAGTTTTGTAAATATTGCTATTGCATTGGTTTGTCTTTTTATCCTTTGTCTCTTGATTTTGGTATTCACTTTCCCTTCCCTAGTTCCGATACATGTATATTCAATATCCAAGGTACTAAAATCAGTTACAGTTATATCTGGGGTAAAACCACTGGAAAAAAGTGGTACATTTAGAGATGGCAAAGGATCAACTGATAAATTGGAGGAAAGAAATGTTACATTCTTACAGTGCAACATTATTATTCTTATATTATTATTATTATTATTATATATAGAAAGGAATGAAGTACTTTATGTTAGGAAAATGGAGGAGAAAGGAAGGAAACAGGCTAAACTTGATTTTCAGCAGGCAAGAATTGGTTATTGAGACGTAGCAGCAAGGGGCACTGCCTTTCTCCACGCTTGGAGACTGTGCAAAGAGGTGGGACAAGAATGGGGTTTTGAAGGGAAAGGGGGAGTGAGGGGGGAATGAGGGAGGAGGTAACAAATAGTATAAGAAATATACCCATGGCCTAACGTATGAAACTGTAACAGCCAGATTTAGGTAGATTGCCTGCTGGAGTCAGGCAGTCTGCACATATCTTGGTGGCTTGCCTTATATCTATATGTACCTGGGAAAATAGGATAGGATTCAGTCCTTCATATTCCATCTTTGGATACATAGAATAGGCCAAGAAGGGAGAGGCCAGTCCTTCATATAGGTCTTTGGACACATAAAAAGATTGGGCTGGGGCTGGGAATATGGCCTAGTGGCAAGAGTGCTTGCCTCGTATATATGAAGCCCTGGGTTCGATTCCCCAGCACCACATATATAGAAAACGGCCAGAAGGGTCGCTGTGGCTCAAGAGGTAGAGTGCTAGCCTTGAGCAAAAGGAAGCCAGGGATAGTGCTCAGGCCCTGAGTCCAAGCCCAGGACTGGCAAAAAAAAGAAAAAGAAAGAAAGATTGGGCAGGAAGAGGTGTCAGTGGTTGTCTTTTCTGGCTACTTCCTGATGACATGGGAACATGGAGAAGTCACTGAGGCAGGGGTCTTTAGGGTCCAGGTCTGTGCTGGGCAGGGAAGGGCAATGTAAGTGAAACCTTTGGTTGCCTGAAGTAATAGGATGGTCTTGGCTTGTTCTCAGTGTCCTGAGTGAGGGCTGTTACCCTGTAAAAGAGAAACTTTTGAAAAAGTTGAGATCAGACAAAAGGCTGACAAGGTAGCATAACCAATTGATATGAATGACACAGGAAAACACACCCTGGGCACAAGCCAGAATAGTTCCATCTGGAACATAAGCCCAGTTGTAGCCCATTACAGGGAAGGAAGAATTTTCATGTAACTGGACTGGAGGCAGGAAGGGAGTGTCTAGGATTTCTGGAGATAGGATAGGGAAGAGCATGATGGACTAGTTAAGAATAACCAGTCCAGAAGCTAGGACTGGACTGGAGTGGGCCTGGTGAAAGGGCCTTGATCATTTTCTGTAACTTTACTCTAGATGTGTGGGCTATAGATCTGGACTATATAGTATGGATGGGAGACTCAGGAAGGTTCCAAGGCAAATTATACTGAGTCCAGGCTTCACTATAAATAGAAAGAGCAGGTAACAAAGGCAAGAACGTAAGTTCCTATCCATGCTTATTAACTTTTTTTTTTTTTTTTTTGCCAGTCCTGGGGCTTAGACTCAGGGCCTGTGCACTGTCCTTGGCTTGTTTTTGCTCAAGGCTAGCACTCTACCTCTTGAGTAACAGCACCACTTCCGGCTTTTTCTGTATATGTGGTGCTGAGGAATTGAACCCAGGGCTTCATGCATGCTAGGCAAGCACTCTACCCCTGAGCCACATTCCCAGCCCTTAATTTTTTTTTTTTTTTTTTGGCCAGTCCTGGGCCTTGGACTCAGGGCCTGAGCACTGTCCCTGGCTTCTTCCCGCTCAAGGCTAGCACTCTGCCACTTGAGCCACAGCGCCGCTTCTGGCCGTTTTTTCTGTATATGTGGTGCTGGGGAATCGAACCTAGGAGCCTCGTGTATCCGAGGCAGGCACTCTTGCCACTAGGCTATATCCCCAGCCCTAATTTTTTTTTCTAATCTCCAAGCTTTGGTTAATGTTGAAAGAGTGGTTTCAAAGTGGCTCCATTTGGGGGCTGGGGATATAGCCTAGTGGCAAGATCGGATACACGAGGCCCTAGGTTCGATTCCCCAGCACCACATATGCAGAAAACGGCCAGAAGCAGCGCTGTGGCTCAAGTGGCAGAGTGCTAGCCTTGAGCGGGAAGAAGCCAGGGACAGTGCTCAGGCCCTGAGTCCAAGGCCCAGGACTGGCCAAAAAAAAAAAAAAAAAAAAGTGGCTCCATTTGGATGTGACACCTTCTCCTCTTACTCCAGGACTGGCTGTGTCCTGGTGATCTAGGTGCTCTTTGCTAGGATGACTTATCACAGTTGGCATCTCTTTTGAACTCAAGGCCTGGGCCCTGTCCCTGAGCATTTCAGCTCAAGGCTAACACTCTACCACTTTGAACCACAGCACCACTTCCAGAATTCTGCCACAGCAAAAAAAAAAAAAAAAAAGAATTCTGCCACAGCACCACTTCCAGAATTATGCTGGTTATTTAGAGATGATAGTTTCATAGGGATTTTTTTTTTGGGGGGGGCCTGGGCCGGCTTTGAACCATGATCCCCAGATCACCCCTTACTCCCAGTTAAAGAAACAAGGAGATCAAATAAAAATATACTTATTCTTAGTTGCATAAAACACTTTAGGATATGAATTGAGGTTAAGACATTGTAGGTGGGGCTGGGGATATGGCCTAGTGGCAAGAGTGCTTGCCTTGTATACATGAGGCCCTGGGTTCAATTCCCTAGCACCACATACACAGAAAATGGCCAGAAGTGGCGCTGTGGCTCAAGTGGCAGAGTGCTAGCCTTGAGCGGGAAGAAGCCAGGGACAGTGCTCAGGCCCTGAGTCCAAGCCCCAGGACTGGCCAAAAAAAAAAAAGACATTGTAGGTGTCACTAAGCCTTTGTGATTACAAGGAAGAATGCAGGGGTTTGTGTCCTTCTAGCTCTGTATCCAAGGCAGCTGTATCCATGTTAAACAGGGAAAATGGCATTGGAGTTAAAAGGTATTCATTTGAAGGACCCTGACACTCAGGTGAATGCCTGGTTTACACAAACAATTACTTATAAGGAATGAGATGCTGCCTTTACAAAAGGATACTAATTATGACCTTATTTAAGTCACAGCCAACTTAATTTCATACCCACCTTACTCATAAGCTATATCTTTTAAGGCATATTCATACCAAGACAATTCTTACTTTCCAAATCCTTTCTTATCCAGAGGAAGCCTTTTTTTTTTTTTTTTGCCAGTCCTGGGCCTTGAACTCAGGGCCTGAGCACTGTCCCTGGCTTCTTTTTGCTCAAGGCTGCACTCTGCCACTTGAGCCACAGCGCCACTTCTGGCCTTTTCTATATATGTGGTGCTGAGGAATCGAACCCAGGGCTTTATGTATATGAGGCAAACACTCTTTCCACTAGGCCATATTCCCAGCCCACGCTTAGGTTTTTAATTTGTTTTTTGTTTTTGTTGCCAGTCCTGGGGCACAGACTCAGGGCCTGAGCACTGTCCCTGGCTTCTTTTTGTTCATGGCTAGCAGTCCACCTCTTGAGCCACAGCGCCATTTCCAGCTTTTTTTTTTTTCTATATATGTGGTGAGAAATCGAACCCAGGGATTCAGGTATGTATACGAGGTGAGCACTTTACCACTAGGCCATATTCCCAGCCCACGCTTAGGTTTTTAAAAAATGAAAATTGGCCATAAATTTTTTGGAATTCCAGTGACAAAAGACATTTTTGCCCATTATATGATACAACCATATGGTCAGTGTTAGGAAAACCAATACCAAACAAAATACAAGGCAAAACTTAAGATTTAGCCAACAAGAAACAATTTAACAGAATTTCCATGCTTGAGCATTGATAAAAGAGCACAAAGCCTTTAAAGTTATTTTGGTAATGAGGAATACTAGCATATGAATTGACCTTTGAACCCTTGGAGAATCTTAGAGGAGTCAGCTTGGTGGAGGAGTGGGGGTTGTTTGAAAACCCACTGTCTAGGCTTTGTCTCTTCCTAGTTGTCAGTTTCCAGGACCTACAGAGAGAACTGGGGGAGGGAGGGGTTTTTCCAGGAGGCCTTTAGCAACCTCCTGGAGGAGTTTGCCTTAAAGGAGAAATTAGAATCCAAATTTTGAAGTGAGTAAACTCAGGAAAGAGAAAAAGAATGAATTAGTTTCTGAGTCCCAAAAACAAAAAGGATAGGTTTGTTTTGGGGTAAGCTATATGTCTAACTGCTCCCATTATGAAATTTTAGGTGGGAAAAAGGAGAGAGAAAAAGAGAAAAGAGAGAAACTGGCTGGGAATATGGCCTAGTGGCAAGAGAGCTTGACTCATATACATGAAGCCCTGGGTTCGATTCCCCAGCACCACATATGTAGAAAACAGCCAGAATTGGCACTATGGCTCAAGTGGCAGAGGGCTAGCCTTGAGCAAAAGGAAGCCAGGGACAGTGCTCAGGCCCTGAGTTCAAGGCCCAGGACTGGCAAAAGAGAGAGAGGGGGGGGGGAAACTGTCAGTGATAGACTAGTTAAGGAGCCAGAGCAGAGGCCCATTTACTTAGGGCCCAGAAGGGAAGAAGGTATATTAGCCAGAGAAGGAGGTTGGGAAATGTATATGTTTGAAGGGGCTTGTTTGGCAAGGTTTATGGGGAAGAAGTGCTAGGGGTAAAAGTTTACCCAGTCTTGTTTGAGCTCCAGGGTTAGTGGGTTAAAAAAATTTTAAGGGTTTTGTGAACTGAACTCTTAACTTGCCCACAGACTGGTGGTGGTAGGGAAATGTGATTGTCCTGTGAGTAGTAAGAGGTAAGGGTTGGCTTAGAGGGGTGGAAAAGGCTGTGTAGATAGCTTAAAGCCTGGTTCATTAGGGGAAGTTTCCTTAGAGGACAGACTTTTAGCTTAGAGAATCTCGACCAACTGCAGAGAGCAAAAATGTGGTTACTAGAGCAAAAGTGGAAAAAAGCTTAGAATAGAGGAGAGAGAGAGAGAGATTGAGGTGCTACAAGACAAGGAAAGTTACCTTTTCAGAGAAGATGGCTAGAGGGCTTATGGTAGAGAAGGACTTGGTGAGCAGAACAGGACCCTCTGGAGTGGAGGTAGAGGAGGGTTTTGGTATAGGGGACATCCGACCCCTCGCCACTTTCTTAGAGTTATTTAAATAGAATCAAAGTTTCCAAATTTAGGCCAACAGTGGCCAATGTTTAAATGATAGTGAGGCCAGATTTCAATAGACAAACTAGTTGGTTTTCTTTGAGTGCAAATCAGTCAGCCTAAGAGTCTTAAGATTAGACCACAGGCAAGCCAATGAGGTGTCTCTTGGAACAGACAATTTAGAGCCCATTTTGGAAAGTTTGGTAGAACTACAAAAAGTACCTGTCCCACTGTTTTCAAGCATCCCCGATGTTTAGGGAAGGTAGATGAACGGGCCCCAATAACTAGGAGAGGGCATCCCCAAAGTCCTAATTCAAGGATGTAAGAGGGGTCAGCAAAGCATGAGAGACACCTGGAGTCGCCACAGACAGGGAGTAGGGGACTTCTCATCCATGTGGGGACACCACCAGACCATGGCTGGTGACCTTGTTCTGAAGGCTTTTGGGTGGTGGATGACATCAGTCATCAAACCTCTAAGAACCTCCTCCCAGGAGATGGGGAGTCCAGGGACAGAAGAGTGAGAATAGTAAGAGGAAGATGGAGGAGGAAGAGGCACAGGTAGCTCTGTGCTTCCAGTGGAGAGAGACCTCAGAAAGAGAGGGAAGGTACAAAGCTCATTGAGAAGTGGCCAGAAGGTGGGTGGAGGGGCCCCAGTTACTCCTGGCACTTCTCCTCTCCCAGGTTTTGGCACCATATATTAGGAAAATGGAGGAAAAAGGAAGGAAATGGGCTGGATTTGATCTTCCACAGGTGAGGATTATTTATTGAGATATAGCAGGGAGGGGCACAGCCTTCCTTGGAGCCTTGGAGATGATGCAAGGAGATGGGTTCAGGAACAGGCTTTTATGAGGTCTCAGCAGGAGCTGGGAATATGGCCTAGTGGTAGAGTGCTTGCCTTGTATACATGAAGCCCTGGGTTCGATTCCCCAGCACCACATACATAGAAAAGGCCAGAAGTGGCACTGTGGCTCAAGAGGCAGAGTGCTAGTCTTGAGCAAAAAGAAGCCAGGGACAGTGCTCAGGCCCTGATTTCAAGTCCCAGGGCTGGCAAAAAAAAAAAAAAGAATGTGAGGTCTCAGCAGAGGTGAACAAAAAAGCCATTAGGTTTAGGGAGGTAGGGGGGCTTTTTGGTTGGGCCTACAATGAGTGTTTACAGCCAGGCTTAGGTAGATTGCTCTGCCTGCATCCGGTAGTCTGTACTTACCTTTGGTGGCTTGCCTGACATCTGTATGTACCTGGGAAAATTGGGTAGGGGTCAAGTCTTCACCTTATCTGCTATAATATGGACGAATATACTAAGGGAAATAAATACAATAGGTCATGTAAGGTGTGACTGTTCTTTTTAACCATTCAGTGCAAGTAAATCCATATAGACAAATGGTGGATTATTGATTACCAGAAGGGTCCTGCTTCTGAATATGAGGGTTTTTTTTCTTCTCTGGTGTGATGAGTTAAAATGTCGTAGAATTAGATAGTGATAGTTGAACTTCTTAGTGAGAATATTAAAAAGCCACTATATACTTTTTTGTGTGTTTATTCCAGTACTGGGGCTTGAACTTCCTGGAGCTCTTACTTGGCTTTTTCCATCACGGCTGGTTCTCTGCAACTTAAGCCACACCCTCCACTTCCAGGGTTTTTTTTGGTTGGTTTATTGGAGATAAGAATCTCATGGATTCATCTGCCCAGGACAACATGGCTACCATCCTCAGTTCTCAGACTCCTTAGAAGCTAGGATTTAAGGTCTGAGCCATTGGTGCCCAGCCCACCATACACAAGAAAAGAAAAGATGGAAGGAGGGAGGGAGAGTGAGAGGGAAAGAAGAAGGAAGGAAGGAGTTTTTTTTTTTTAAAAGAACCAATTTTAAAAGGTAAGATCTACTTATACTTTTAGAACTAGAAAATTTTGAATTTCTCAAGCCTACAGTGAAGGTACATTTACTCTGAGATTGATTGTTTAGCATACTTTAAGGGGTTATTATTTTTAATTGATTTTTGTTCATTTGTGCAACTAGGAAAAACTTATCGTATCCAATGAACAAGAAGTTCTAAGAGTTCATTACAGAGCTGCAAGAACATTGGCAAATCAAACACTGCCATTTAGTGCTTGCACTGTCTTATTGGATGCCGAAGTGTACAATGTGCCCTTGGACTCACAGGTAAAAAAGTGTTTTTTGATATATATAGAGTGTTGCCAAGAAATATAGTTCAGCTGTTTTCAGAATCTGTTTCCATAGAAGAATTTAATTGAGCCATCATTAGAGCTGGGGGGAGAAATACATCTCTTAAGCAAAGTACTTCCACAGCACCTGATCCTCTGTTTTCTACCTTATAGGTCCCCAGTCCTAAGTCCTAAGTCCTATCAGAAAGTGTTTCAGCTTAGCTGAAAAACTGTTACATAATTGGGTTTTTAGAAAGAACTATTTGATTCTTTCAGAAAGACAAATGAAAACCCTTTTGATATAGAGCACAGTGAGGAATGTACACTCTCATTCTGGGTTGAGGAGATAATTTCAAAAATAAGTGATTTGGGTGGTAGTGTGCTTGCCTGGCCTGCAGAAGGCCCTAGGTTTGATCCCAGTGCTGGGAGAAAGGGAAAGAAGGAGAGAGAGGGATGAAGGAAGGGAACAGGGAAGGGGGGAGGGAGGAAATTGTCCTAGTAAACTTGTGAATGATCTTAAAATCAGAAATGAAACAATCAACCTCGTACTTAAAGGCTGGAGGTGGGGGGCAGGGCAGTGGTGTGGGAGGAATTATCTTCTTGGGTTTCTTGGACTTGAAAAGATTCACCTCCTATTTTTCACTTGGGTATGACTCAAGTATTAGAGCACCTTACCAACTTTGAGACTCTTAAGTTCAAACTCTAGTACTACAGGGGGAGAAAAGGGAAACATTCTATTGAGAGAAAATTGGGAAATTCATACGAAGCCAAAGAAATTATTGCTTTAGACTACATTTCCTTTTTTTTAGATTCCTGCCTGTCTTTATTCTTCCCTAAAAGTAAATGATACAAAATTTTCTGTTGTAGAGGGGTTTTAATTATTTATTGTATCTTGCCACAAATATTCTTAGTGATCAAGACCACTTGATTTTAACTTGAAATGCTTGAAGTACCAAAAGGTGAGACTTTTTCTCTTGGCTGGGAAATTTGTTCTAAAAGCATTTCTATGTTTTTAGAAACTTACCTAAATAAGGACACTCTTTTATAGCTGACTCCAGAATAAAATCTGAGTTTCAGGCTTCTGTGGGAAACATCTCTAAGAAGCAAAGGCAGGGATGTCTGCTCATTTTTAGTCAGGACTTGGGAAATCTCCCTGCTTACTCTCCTGTAATACTTCCTCCTTTTCAAAATAAATTTGTAATATTTTTAAAAGTATAAAACCTTAGGTAACCAGAAACTCTTCCTTGAACACCAAAGAAGAAATAATAATTTCTAAGAATGTGAGTAGTGTGACTTTGGAGCTAGCAGATATGTAGATGTTACCTACACAATGTTAGTAAGTGGCAGTAGTGGTAGTGTTTGGAGTGTTAGAGTGTTTCCTGTATGTGAAAGTATTGAGATGAAGGCATTGGGGACACCCTTTATTCTCAAAGCAAGCTTAAGAGAGGTACTCTTGTCCCATCATATTGAATAGAAAATTGAGAGTATGTAGTTAGTCCAAAGTTGTATTTACACAGAAAGGTATACAGGGCTGAAAATTTGAATGTATCCTATCTTAATCCCCAAACTGATACTTACAAGAATTGATGCAGGGCTGGGGATATAGCCTAGTGGCAAGAGTGCCTGCCTCGGATACACGAGGCCCTAGGTTCGATTCCCCAGCACCACATATACAGAAAACGGCCAGAAGCGGCGCTGTGGCTCAAGTGGCAGAGTGCTAGCCTTGAGCGGGAAGAAGCCAGGGACAGTGCTCAGGCCCTGAGTCCAAACCCCAGGACTGGCCAAAAAAAAAAAAAGGAATTGATGCAGGGGCTGAGGGTATGGCCTAGTGGCAAGAGTGCTTGCATAGTATACATGAAGCCCTGGGTTCAATTCCCCAGCACCACTTATATAGAAAATGGCCAGAAGTGGTGCTGTGGTTCAAGGGTAGAGTGCCAGCCTTGAGCAAAAAGAAGCCAAGGACAGTGCTCAGGCCCTGAGTCCAAGCCCCAGGACTGGCCCCCCAAAAAAGAATTGATGCAATTTTTTTATAAGCACTTCAAAAGTTCTGCAAGGAATGTCAGGGTACAGACAGCTGTCTCCCACCTTTTTCTCTCTACATATGATAAGCTTCAACATCAAATTTGATATTAGGGAGCATGGCAGTAGTGGTAGAACACCTACCTTGCAAACACAAGGCCCTAAATTTAAGCTCCCTACCACAAAAACCAGGATTGCAGGCTAGAGCCTCTAGCACCAAGTTAGCATACTGATTTTTAAAGTGGTTTGTTGTATTCGTATTCCTATATTCAACTGAATGTAATGCTCTTTCTCAGTCTGATGACAGTAAAACTTCTGTGAGAGATCGCTTTAATGCAAGACAATTCATGTCCTGGTTACAAGATGTGGATGATAAATTTGACAAACTAAAGGTATGTCTGTTCACAAGTCAGTTTATATAAATGCTTTCCCCCCCCCCCCCCTTAGAAAGTGCTACTCTTGGGGCTGGGGATATGGCCTAGTGGCAAGAGAGCTTGCCTCCTATACATGAAGCCCTGGGTTCAATTCCCCAGTACCACATATACAGAAAATGGCCAGAAGTGGCGCTGTGGCTCAAATGGCAGAGAGCTAGCCTTGAGCCAAAAGAAGCCAGGGAGAGTGCTCAGGCCCTGAGTCCAAGGCCCAGGACTGGCCAAAAAAAAGAAAAGAAAGTGCTACTCTCAGGGATAAATAATGAAAAGAAAAATACTGATTGACCCTGAATTTTCACACTGGACCACAATTGGGAGTGTAAAGAAAAATAAAGACCATTTAAGGACAAATGTGATATAGAAGGTCGAACTGCCATGGAAAGTGGTTTCCATTTTGGTTCTTTGTGTTTATTAGCTCGTTTTATTTTATTTCATTTTATTTTAGTTATATTATAGTTCTAACATAATGAAGAGTAGGAGAATAGTGAGAAAAGGAATACATTTTACAGGTCTTTAAGGAAAATTATTTGATTTTAGATTTTGAATTATTTCTCCCTAGACTTTGTAATCCTTTTGATAATTTGAAATCTACAAGATAAATATGAAGTTACAGATATAAATGTTGTGTTGCTACCAATAGGGTAGGAGAGAAATAGACTTGTAATTTGAATCCTTTTTATGCTCCTAATGTATTACCTTAGTGTTTATTAAACTATGAATGACACCAATTTTAAACAGAACAAATTTAACTAAATAAGCAATTTTTCTCTTCTTTTAGACTTGTCTTTTAATGAGGCAACAACATGAAGCTGCAGCTCTAAATGCTGTCCAGAGATTAGAATGGCAGCTGAAACTCCAGGAGCTTGATCCTGCTACCTATAAATCTATCAGTATTTATGAAATCCAGGAATTTTATGTTCCTCTGGTTGATGTTAATGATGACTTTGAATTGACTCCTATATAGCAGTTGGTACTCTTACAGTGTCATCCTAAACTGATGATATTCAGGCATTATATTATGTAATGCTGCCTTTCAACAAAATACTGATATGCCTTCACACTTATCCATTAAATTAAAGTTGGTTATGTAGTAGTAAACACTGTCATTTTATAAAAACTGAAGAGAAATATTTTCAATCTTAAGTCCAAACAGTTTCTAACAGAAAACTATTATTTATATTGGTAAAAGGTAACTATTGCATTAGAGTATTATGGCAGACCGTAGTAGATACTAAAAAGCTGAGGATAGCTGCTAACAGCGCTGGAAGCTGTTAGCGCTCTAGGTAATGAGATAACCACTAGCATTCAAATCTCTTTCAGGTTTTATTAAAAATATTTCAGTAAGCAACAAGGTTCAATTCCTACCAAATAGTTTCTAGTGGAAGAAAAACTTGGGACAAAGTTCTTCAGTTTATTGTCTGTAAATTAATTGTACAGTTTTTCTTTTGAAAGTTTTAATATTGTCTTCCTTTTTAATAACTTATACATACTGTGCAGATGTACATCTTGTAATTAATGGTTAAATATATACAAAGGGATTGGTAGTCAAAGTATGTACAAAGAAATAACTGTAAAATGGTTTTGTCTGTTTTATTGGACCAAAATTGGTTTTTTTGTGTTTTGGAGTGTCATAGCAATGTTCAGATAGCAAAACCTTTAAATAAGGCATGCATGTATTTGCGTTAGCTTGTGTTCATCCTCATAACTGTAAAGATGGTGATTTAGTTGATCGCATGCTTCCTATAATTTAACGCTATCCACAATTGATGCCTGGGACGGTGTGAGGTGTTTCATAACCATTTTCCTGTGAGAGAATCTTGTGACTTACTGTGTTTGACACATTATGTAGAATTAGTCATACAAAGAAACTTTACCTATCTCCGTCTTGCAGGAGAGACTGGAACAGAAAAATGCCTTTGATTCAAATTCTGAAATGTATATGTCTATTTTAATACTCAACTATGAAAGGTTCTGTGAATATATGTAAATATGTTTAATAAATTCTATTGGTCTTGTTAAATCATCGTAAAACTTTTTTTACATTGTTTAAATTTAATGTTTTAAGCTTAATAGCCTTTGCACTTTTAAAATAAAAACTGGGCACTCAAATAAAAAAAAAAACTTGGTAATCAAAATAAGTAAAAAAAAATTCTTAGGAATATCCCAATCAGTCTCTGAAATATTTATTAAAAATTGATTCATATGTTGTATTTTTCCTTGTACCAAGATGCTAAATACATAATTTGCAAATATTTATAATTCAAATAAGATTCAGTATGCTTTTTATAATAAAATAATTAGGTATGTTCTTAGCAAAAGTACAGTTTCTCCTATAATATAGGTTAAAATATTTCAAATCTAAAACCTGCTGCTAACATTGTGAAACATTTTTAAAGGAAAATTCGATTCATGTTAGATTTTTCAGAAGTATATAGGATAAAATTTATGAAACTTTCCGCATTGCTGTCTTGAATTATGAAATAATACTGAGTGTGTTTTATTCTGATAAAGAAAAATGGAAAGAATATATGAAGAATGAAGCTTAAATTAACCTGCAGTTTGAATATCCCTTCTAATGGGAAAGAATCTTAAATGTTTTTTAGTGCAAAGGTTCTTATTAAGCTGGGGGATTTTTGAATTTTTACTTTTATATTTTTGTTATTACTGTACTTGGCATGCACAATAAAGCAGCCCAGATGAAAAAGACAGTATAAAAAGACAGTATATAAAGGTTGGATATAGTCTTCTTTAGAAATTTAGGTGAGAGATTTTGGCTTTACTTATTAGATAAATTGGACCAAAAAAGCAGGGTAGATTTTGAAGCACTGGTTTTTTGTTTGCAGTTAACTTTATTAAGGCTGGGAACATTAAAACTTAATTTATAAAAGCAATACTTTTTAATATGAAAAAATAAAAGTTTGTTTATACTTTAGCCTAAAAAAGAAACTGACAAGACCATGTGGCAAATACGATGAAAAAAATCCAGATTATTAAATATTAAGTTATAGAAAACAAAAGAGGGGTAAATTATAGAGCACTTTGTTCTGATGGTCTACCTGGAAAAAAGGCAGGGGAATACCACTGGCAAAACAAAACAAACTATCAAAGGAAAAGTAAGCCAGCAGGGATGGTATCTCAGAGCTGAAGCATCTGCCAAGATTCTGCTACTACAGATATACTCTATAAAGTTGACACCAAATTTTCAGGATAACTTAAAAGTTTTTGTTAATTCATAGTCAAGTAGTTAAGGGCTCTTGATGTTAGATTTTCTCTGAAGGTCTGAAATGCCAGGAAAAACTGGGCCTGGAGTATATGCCTAAAAAGGTTTTAGACCTTGAAAGAAAAATAAAAGGTTAGTTTAATCAATGGTTCTTTTTTAAACTATTCAAATATCATGAACAAGATGCTAAATTGTACCTAAGGGTTTGTATTTCTTTAAATCTTGTTCCAAATCATATCTGTTTAATAAGTAACTAGTTGATATTTGTGCATGTTATTTAATAAAGAGTTATATTTTTATAGCAAAAAATAAGAGTGAAATGTGTGCTAAATGTTTTTTACTTCATATTCCACTCCAGTGTCACCAAGTCAAACACCACTGTTTACTTGGGCTGCTGTCAGGATTTCACAAATATTCATCACCAACATGGGGTGAAGAAGGGTAAATATGGCTGAAATATTTTATACATGTATGGAAACAAAACAGTGGAATTTGTTGAAATTATCATAAGTGGGGGGATGAGAGAGAGTAGTAGGAGTGAATTTGATCAGGGTACATTGTATGTACCTATGGAAATGCCACAATGAAACCCCCTCTATGACTAGTATATGCTATAACGTGTTTATAAATAGAAGGGATACTCTCTTTAGAGAGAGACAGACAGGGTGTTGGGTGTCGGTAGTTCATGTTTTAACCCTAGCTACTCAGTAAGTTGAGATCAGAAGATTACATTTCAAAGCCAGCCCAGACAGACGTCCTCAAGACTCCATCTCCAATTAACCAGCAAAATACCAGACTGAAGATATGACTCAGATGTAAAGAGTGCTATTGTAAGCAAGCAAACCAAATGAGGGTGTGAGGCCCTGGGTTCAATCTACAGCACACATTAAAAAAGAAAGAAAGAAAGACATGAGGGGCTGGCAATATGGCCTAGCAGTAAACTGCTCCCTCCTATACATGAAGTCCTGGGTTCGATTCCTCAGCACCACATATATAGAAAATGGCCAGAGGTGGCGCTGTGGAAGAGTGGCTCAAGTGGAAGACTGCTACCCTGGAGCAGAAAGAAGCCAGGGACAGTGCTCAGGCCCTGAGTTCAAGTCCCAGGACTATTAACAAAAAAGGAGGGGGGCTTGGAATATGGTCTAGTGGTTGAGTGCTTGCCTCGTATACATGAAGCCCTGGATTCGAGTCCTCAGCACCACATATGGAAAAAGCCAGAAGTGGCACTGTGTCTCACATGGTAAAGTGCTAGCCTTGAGCAAAAAGAAGCCAGGGACAATGCTCAGGCCCTGAGTTCAAGCTACACGACTAGCAAAAAACAAAATAAACAGACATGACCTTTACATAGAAAATCCTAAGAAACTAATAACACTAACACCAGAAGCAACAAAACTTAAGTTTTTCAGTCACAGGGTACAATATCAGTATACAAAAGTCTGTTTTTTTCTACTGATAGAAATATAATAGACTTTTGTCTACTAAAATTGAAAATTCAATTTTTTCATCAATAGAGCACTTACCTAATTGGGTGCAAAGCCTTGAATTACATCCTCAACACTGCAAAAAGGAGGGGAAAAAATGTCAACTTTTCTCCAAGTCTTTCTGTATAATTCTAGTTAGTATAGTTTTCTATTCAAAATTCCAGTCAGTATCCCAGCAAATATTGTCATATGTTTTTTCATACATAGCCACATGTGATAGACTTTCTATCACTGGTAAATATGTAACAGGAACAAATTAAAGAAGGAAAGATGCATTTTGACTCACATCCATTGCATTCAGGATGTGCATGACAGAAGAGTATGGCAGAGGAAACTGTTGACTTTACAGTGGTATGGACTAAAAGGAGTAATGGGAAGGGGCCATGTATAGCCTTCCAAGACATGCTCCCAATGCATGCTTACTTAAACCAGGAAGTATGTAATTGAGGAGAAACACCATTTTCCACGTTCTACCCCCTACCTATAGTCATCACATTTTTAATCCACTGGGGAAAACATTGACTAGACTATAGACCTCATGATCTAATTGTCTCTGGAAACAGTCTCACATACACACAAAGGAATGATTACTAACCTCCCAGGGGCGTCTTAGTCCAAGCTTAAAATCAAGGTTAGCTGAAGTTAAAAGAAATTTATCCAAGGTTAAGAGAAATTTCTCTGAAACATCATTATTAGGAAAAGCAGTACTTAGAGTTTTTTTTTAATAAGAATACTGTGTGTACAAATATAAAATGTTGTGTTTTCTATCTGTAAAAATATGTAAGTATATGAGGTTTTTTTTTAAGTAACAGGAATATACATGAAACTCTTACTATAAATTTCTAGGAGATGAAGTGGAAAAGGCTTTCATCATCAAGTTGTGTAATCTTTGGATTTTCCTAAAATTTGCTTATGTTACTTCTGTAGTCTGGGGGAAAAACTGAAGTGAAAATAAATACTAGGTTAATAAGTTTGGACCACTATGAGGTGGGCCTACTATAATCATCTGTAAATATTTCATTTTGTGAAGAATTAGAGGCTTCCTAGACATGTATAAATATGCCAAAAGCCTTGGATAACTCTGCTGAAAGGATAGGTAAGACCTTTGTCCTTCACTCCCAAGAGTTGTCTAGCAGTCTTGCAACTTCCAGCCCCTTGAGCTTCACTTTTACCTAATAGGTTAAATAAGTGAAGTTCATTGCAGAGGGCATTATAAGGAGTTTTCATATTTCAAACCAAGCAAGCCAAAAATGGTCCCAGAACTGTGTTTCTTGTTTAAATTCCCACATTCTCATTGGATTTATGAACTCAGAATTATTATTTTAATATCAAAACATAATTTGCCTTTTTCATTCTCATCCTCTCACAAATATATACTAAAGTGCCCTTGAGGCTCCATAATATGTGATAACAGTTTTAATACAGAACCAGAAATAAAAATAGTAACAAAGGCTGGGGATATGGCCTAGTGGCAAGAGTGCTTGCCTCGTATACATGAGGCTCTGGGTTCGATTCCTCAGCACCACATATACAGAAAATGGCCAGAAGTGGCACTGTGGCTCAAGTGGCAGAGTGCTAGCCTTGAGCAAAAAAGAAGCCAGGGGCAGTGCTCAGGCCCTGAGTTCACGGCCCAGGACTGGCAAAAAAAAAAAAAAAAGTAACAAAAAATCATCGTATGCTTTTAACTATTCTGTTTGGAATACATTAGTTTTCATCAGCTGTTATTTCTATTACTGTACGATAGGTTTATTATTTTTAAAGAAAGTAATGTCCTATTTTCTGTTTTAATTTCAAAAGTTTTTTTTTTTAAAGATGTACTATACTTAACCACTTAGAGCTTCTCCACAATTTTCAAGTGTATGGTGGGGGAGGGAGGTGCTGGAGATATGGCCTAGTGGCAAGTGTGCTTGCCTCCTATACATGAAGCCCTGGGTTCCGTTCCTCAGCACCACATATATAAAATAGGCCAGAAGTGGCGCTGTGACTCAAGTGGCACAGTGCTAGCCTTGAGCGGGAAGAAGCCAGGGACAGTGCTCAGGCCCTGAGTTCATAGCCCAGGACTGGCAAAAAAAAAAAAAAGTGTATAGGGGATCTTGAGACCAAGAAGTTTGAAGATCTCTGGTTCCCAGGTTTGTTAGTACTGAGGAATGATCTCAAGGCCTCCCAGTTAGCTAGACATTCTACCACTTGAACTATATCTTCTGTCCTTTTTGCTCTGGTTATTTTCAAGGCAGGGTCTTAATGCCAAACCATATTGGACTTTGGTCCTCCTATTTGCGCTTCCTGGTGTCAGTTCCTGGGTGATAGGTAAGTAGTACTGCACCCAGCCATTATGCTTCCCCACTAGCAGAGATAACAGGTACCCAGCTTTTTACTGAGATTAGAATCTAATCTAACTTTTTTTTTTTTTTGCCCAGGCTGTCCTGGAACCATGATCCCTGCCTCCGGAGTCTAGAATTACAGGCTACTTACTGGCTAATAGAATTTTTTTTGAATGGCTGAATTAGCTCATTAGCCTGGAGTGTAATTCATTTATCCAATAAGTAATGCAATGAATAAGATCCTTAAATTTGTTCACAAATTTATTTCCCAAGGATTACTTTCAGAGATGATTTTACAAATCCTTATCTATTTATTGTACAAAAATGAAAGAACATCAGTGATATGATCTACCATTCCATTTTCATTCTAACAAATCAAGAGAAAGTGAGATGTATTTAAGACTTCCTAGCTGAACAGCTTGACACTGTCATCCTTTGCAGTGGGAAAGGGCTTTATAAAGAAAGAGCCTTGTGGATCTTCTATGTCTAGTCTTATGTGCTCCAACTTAATCACCCTGACACCTTGTTTAAAATGCACATACCTAGGCTAGTTTGGTGGTCAGGTCCTGTAATCCCAGCTATTTGAGAGACAGATCCCTAGGCCTGAAATTTGAGGCTAGCTGCAGGCAGAAACTTGAAATCCTATCTGAAAAATAACCAGGGCCAAAGCAACAGACTGTAAAGGTATAGCTCAAGCTTGCCCAGCAGGCATGAGGCCTGAGTTCAAACCTCAGTAGTACAACCACCACAAAAATAAGGAAAAAAGAGAAAGTGAGAAAGAGAAAAATAAGAGGAAGAGTAAGAAAAAAATGCATGCTAACTATTGGTGTGATGAAAATTAATTTGCTAAAATACGGGGGGGGGGGGCAGGTATCAGTGGCTCACACCTCTAATCCTAGCTACTGAAGAGGCCAAGATCAGAGGCTTGCCATCGGAAGCCAGCCTGGGTAGGTAAGTGTCCATCTAAGCACCCAGGTGGCAGAGCGTAGGGACAGCGCCCAGGACTGACCCAAAAAGGGGTGTGGGGGAGTGAGTGCCAAGTGAGCAGCATTTGGGCCTCCCTCCACCGTCCTGGCTTCAGGGTGAGGCCCTTCCCAAGCCCTACAGACCCCCTGCACCAAGACACAAGTGCCTCTCCACTCAGAGAGCGAGGAAAGTCTGGAAACTTCTTCTCTTGGAGATCCTTATCCCTGTAGGCCCCAGAAAGAGTCACTTAAATGAATCCTGCTTCTGACAAGGCGGTAGCATCTCATCCAGCGTCATGGACCAGGCTCCAAAGGCCAAGTGCCACACACAATCTTGGCAACCAATCCCCTAAGTAGGTCAAAAACACCCCCCCCACCCCGCCCCTTGCTGAGTGCCGGTGGCTGGCTCCTGGGATGCTCGCCGCTCAGGAGGCTGAGATCTGAGGATGGTGGTTCAAAGCCAGCCCGGGCAGAGAGGTCGGTGAGACTCTCCTACCCCATTAAGCACCGGAAGAGCTAGAAGTGGAGCTGTGTGTGGCACAAGTGGCAGAGGCCCACGCGCGCGCACGCGCACACAGTGTTAAAGCAGGACACATGTTAGTAAGCGCGCCTCCGGGATGCAGGCCGAGACCCGGAGCTGGAGGGGCCGGGAATTGAGGTGGGCCTGGGCCGCGGGCGGAGGGAGGGGCCGCGGGCGGAGGGAGGGGCCGGCGCGCCGGGGGCGGGGCCGGGGGCGGGGCCGAGCGGCACCGGGATCTGCAGCGCCCCCTGCAGGGCCGGCGGGGGTCGACTCGGCGCAGGAAGGTCGCCGGGGCGGTGAGGAGAGCGGCAGCAGCCCGGGGCCGCGGGCGGGCCTGTCTCTCTCTCCCCCGCGCCTCCTCTCGCCCAGCGCCCGGCGGAGGTGCGGCCTGCCGCGAGCCCCGCCGCTGAAGCGAGCCCTGGGTTGGGCCGACCGCCTGGGGACGCGGAGCCACGGTGAGCGGGCCGGGCCGGGCCGGGCCGGGCCGGGGCGGAGGCCTCCGCGGCCGGGGAGGGTCGGCGCGTCCCCCGCGCTCGGGCCTCGGAGGCCGAGGCCGTCCCGGGCCCCGCGGGGTCCGCCGCGGCGAGCTGGCGCAGGCCCGGGCTCCGACCGCGAGACAAAGGGGCCCGCCCGGGCTGCTGGCGGCCCGCGGCCCCCGCCCCCCGGGGCCCAGGGACCCGCTGCAGCCGGGAGGGCGTGAGGCGGCCGCTTGCCTCCCGCCGCGGGCGGGGGGACGGAGGGAGCGGGCGGGGGAGGGGGGACGCGCGGCGGCCCGTACCCACCGAGGCCCCTTATGCCGGTCCCATTCGGCACCTCCCTCTGGCACCCCAGCCCTGCCCTGCGCCCCTCCGACATCGGCGGCGGAGGAGACACAGACAGATGCTTGTTTTGTTCTTTCCAGTTCTGGGCCTTGAACTCAGGGCCTGAGCACTGTCCCTGGCTCCAGTTTGCTCAAGGCTAGCACTCTACCACTTGAGCCACAGCGCCACCTCTGTCTTTTTCTATATATGTGGTGCTGGGGAATCGAACCCAGGGCTTCATGCACGACACGCAAGGCGAGCACTCTACCACTGGGCCACATTCCCAGCCCCAGCATAGGTCATATTTTGGGAATATGTTTTAACCCCACGAAGTTATGCGCTCTTTTTTAAGGTTTAATCATCATGTTGTCTTGTTTAACCTTGGTGAGTTTGTACTCCCTTTTTAGATCATTAAAACCTTTAGATTTTTTTTTTAAAGAATCTTATAGTAACAGAAAAAGAAAATCTTCCTTTATTATTTGTTCAACAGTTTAAGAGGTTGAGGAGTCCACGTCTTTCTTTCAGCATACTGATTCGGATGAAACAAAATGAGATAGCCATGAGAAATAATTTCCCTATACAACTTCGTTTTGGTTCTAAGATTTTCGAGATTGGGTCTGGGCTGCAATTCAGGGTTCAATCTCAAGCATCACACACACACATACACACACACACACACACACCAAGAATTTATTAAAAATTAAGCCGTTTTAAAATAATACAACATGAGTAGTTTTTATGTTGATTTAATGTTGCATACTAGACTTGAAGTTGAAAAGTAGTGGTACAGTGATATGCTCATTCTTTTCACAGTCCCCTCTTCTGGGTAGGTTCAGTAATCAAGATCTTTGAAGGTGCCCATCAGGTAACTTAGTATTTGAATGTTTTATCTTTCATTCAGAATAAGATTTAAATGATTTTTTTGTATTTATTTTACACTACCAGTGACCTTCAAATAAAGTTTGTTTTTTTATTTGTTTGTTTAGCTTCCTGGAGGGATATAGGATCAGCTTCTTCGAAGAATCATGAAGTCACACTGTGTTGTGCTTCCTGTAGCGGCGCTGACACTCCTGTTGTGGCTCCCTGTATCACAGAGCTGTAACAAAGCACTCTGTGCTAGTGATGTGAGCAAATGTCTCATTCAGGTAGGACTAAGAAAACTTTGATATCACACTATATTGTAGAGAAGACAGTAGTGTAGAGATACAGAAAACGAATATGTAAAAATAAAGTCTAAAGCATGGTGAACTCTGGATTTTTACCCCTGTAGTTCTCTTGCTTATAAGTAGGGTCAGATTAAAAAAGTTATTTCAGTACTGAGTGCAGTGTCCTGCTTTAGAAATATGCTTTTATAAGGGAATGTGTGCTCTCCCAATAATCAAGGCAAGCCTACTAACAGCTATCACTTTTTTTTTTTTTTCTGGAGAGATAACTAGGTTTATATAGCTAGTGAATAGCTATAGAATTTGTTCTGTACTTGACTCCAAAGACTTTTCCAATAAATATGTTTGTTATTGCTCTTCATAAAGTTATGGTAACGTGGTAAATGATTTTTTTCAGATTTTTGGATATTTACATATATAGGAGATATTTTAGGGATGGGATCCAAGTCTAAGTGGAACAATTGTTTATATTGTACATTGTGCCTGAGGGCGGTTTTAGACAGTATTTTCACTGCACCTTAATTTTGGTTGCAACTCATCATGTGAAGTCAAATACGGAATTTTCCACTTGTTATATCATGACTCAAAAAATTTTTCATTTTTGAGCATTTTGCTTTTGGGTTTCACATTGGATTTCACATTTTCATTATAGAGATGTTCAACCTATATTATCATTGTGTATAAAGTATGAGTCAGCTTACTGACTATAATCTTCACTTGAAAGTAATTACATGTATATGCTAGAGTAATAATTATTTTTATAGATCAAAGATATTTGGTGTATTTCTGGCATTTTGGTTCTAATTAATAATTGAAACTCTAGGACTGAACATGGTGGTACATACTTCTAAATCCCGCTACTTGGAAGTAGAGGCAGAAGGATTGCCATTAAAGGCCAGCCCAGGCAAAAGTTTACAAGACCCTATCTCAAACACTCTTTTAGTTCAGTCCCTAGGAATGCACAGTAAGCAAATAAATCAATTAAAATTCTAGTTGCTCCAGACACTGGTGGCTGAGATCTGAGGATCATGGCCCAAAGCCAGCCCAGGCAGGAAAGTCTATAAGACTCTTTATCTCCAATTAACCACCAGAGAACCAGAAGTGGTGCTGTGGCTCAAAGTGATAGAGTACTAGCCTTGAGTAAAGGAGCTCAGAGACAGCGCCCAGGTCATGAGTTCAAGCCCCAAGACTAACCAAAAAAAAAAATTCTAGTTTCATTCTCAGATAACCTTTATTTACTGTATTTCAAAATATCTAGAGAAATTTGTTGGTTGGTTTTTAATTTTTATCTATAGATATTCTCAAGCACAAATAGAAGTATAATGAACCATCTTTTAGCAATTGAAATAATTGCCAATACATGGCTGCCTTTATTTCATCTATGGTCTAATTCACCATCCAGCTCTGTTTTAACTCCAGGGAAATCCTATTGCACCCATTAGTGTCTAATAAATAAGAACTCTTTAACACAGCTATTAGACCACTATAATAATTTTTTTAAATTTAACAATAATTAATCATCTCATTGTATACATGGAAATTTTAATAGCATGCCTATTGAGGCTTATGCAAGCCAGCGTATATTGTCATTAAGTCCAATCCTGGGCTGTGGTTTTATGGGGACTCTGCTACTTCCCAGCTTGTTCAGTGTTACTTCATTATTCATCATTAAAAGTAAAACGTATGTGGCATGGTGGATCACACCTGTAATCCTAGCTATTTGCAAGTCAGAGATTGGGAAATCCTAATTATTTTGAAGGCAGAGATTGGGGAAATCATGGTTTAAGGTCAGCTATGCAAAAAGTTAATGTGACCCCTTATCTCAACCAGCTATTATGGTTCATACCTGTCATCCTAGCTACATGGACTGTGAATAGGAAGATCCCAGTCCAGACTGACTCAAATAAAAAAGTAGTAGAGCACTAGCCTTAGGCACAGAGAGGCCCAGGGCCCTGAGTTCAAGCCCCAGGACCAGAAAAAGAAATCATAGCTTTTGCTATATTCATGTTTAGGTGGAAATTCAATTAACCCCCAAACCATTATCTTGACTCAATTTCTTATTATTTCCAATAATTAAAAGTGGTACTTTATTTAAAATTCTTGGTTAAGGAGGATTTCAGAGAAGACTTCGAGGTTAATAGTAACTTCTGTCCAAAATTGTTTGGTAGAGAGAAAGAAAAGAAAAGGAAAGAGTAAAAGAGGAACAACAACAAAAAAACCTTTGCAGTTTGAACATATTTAAGACTCACAAAATGTGTAAAGGATTCTAGGTGTAAAAACTGGAAACCATATGGAATTGCACGTCATGTGAGAAGCTAGAACTTTTTTTGTCACTGATTCAGGCATGTTGAAACTTTGGGTTCCCAATGGTGCTTCACACCACGGCCAGAAAGTATCAGACTCTTTTGATTTTATTAAGAGCTTGAATTTTGAGGCTTTTCTTGTTAATTTATTCACAAAAACGATTAGATATTGAAGTGAACTGTGAAGAGTTGCACTATTTAGTTAGTGTTGTGGACACCAGAGGTCTAGCAAAGTACTTCGTATTCTGAGCTTTCGTTTTCCTTGTGCTCCTCTTACGACCTGCCATCCACCCCCGCGTCAGTGACTGAAAACTTCCACAGCTATATGTGACTAGTGGCTACTGTCCTAGGTTTTGAAAATCTGAAGGCTCACTGGTAAACCTAATACCTGAGCTAAGAAGATTCTTGAGGCATACCTCTCCCCCACTCTTCTTTTCTCTCCTCCTTATCTGTACCTCTTTCTTGCTCTGTGTATATGGATGGGAACTGACCTCTCTGTCTGCTGGCTCCTTCCTTTCCTCTCTTTTCCCTTCCCCTTTCCTCCTCTCTTCCTCTTCACCTATCTGTATGATTTCTCCAATAAGGCAACTTCCGACTAGCCAGATTTATTGCATATTGGCTCTGAGTTCTTAAGGTTCCCATGTGACACCTAGGAAATCTATATTTCAGTGTTTATGGTGGTGGTGTTTGTTTTTGGCAGTACTGGGGTTTGAATTCAGACCTGCACAAAGTGCTCTGACAACATCCCCAGCCTTTTTTGCTTTAGCTTGATGTTAGTCTCTTTCTTTTGCCTGGACTGTCCTGAGACTATGGTCCTCCTGTCTCTGCCCCTTGAGTAGTGAGGGCTGTAGGTAAGATTGATTACTTTTGATAGACTCACTTTAGAGTTTGTGTTGTCACTTCCAACTTTAGAGTTCTGTCATCCTGTGTGCCTTATGGCTGTCTGGATATACTTAGAGGGCACATGAGCCCCACCTGTTGGTGGGGATTTGGCATTGCCTACCATGTTTTAACTGGCTATGTAATAGTTATGGTAGGTCTGAAGAACTTAAAAGAATAAGAGTATTTGTTTGCTTGTTTTGTTTTTTGCCAGTCCTGGGCCTTGGACTCAGGGCCTGAGCACTGTCCCTGGCTTCTTTTTGCTCAAGGCTAGCACTCTGCCACTTGAGCCACAGCGCCACTTCTGGCTTTTTCTATATATGTGGTGCTAAGGAATCGAACCCAGGGCTTCATGTATACTAAGCAAACACTCTTGCCACTAGGCCATATTCCCAGCCCAAGAATAAAAGTATTAAAGTGTAAAATTGTTAGAAGAATAACCAGCCTAGTCACGTTGTGAAATGTTAACTGTTGAGTCCATGTTGGGTCCTTTCATTATTGTTCTGAGTCTTTAGGGGGTAGGTCAGTTTTGAGCCAAAGACTGACAGAAAATTTACATATATAAAGTATGTATTAATAACATGTATATTCATAATATATGTATGTATGTATGTATGTATGTAAAGTTCTTTCTTACTAGAAATCTGGCCATTAGAATCTAAGATGTGCTCTCTAGGTGTGTGTGTGTGTGTGTGTGTGTGTGTGTGTGTGTGTGTGTTGGGTTTTTTTTCGGAGGGGGGGTTGCCATTCCTGGAACTTGAACCCTGAGCCTGGGCACTGTCCCTGAGCTCCTTTTTGCTCAAGGCTAGCACCTACCACTTGAGCCACAGCAAAACTTCCAGTTTTTTCTGTGATTTTTGGAGATAAGAGTTTCATGGACTTTCTTGCCAGGGCTGGCTTTGTGCTATGATCTTCAGATCTCAGAATCATGAGTAGCTAGGATTACAGGCATAAGCCACCAGCCTAGTTATATTAACCTTTTTGAAAAATCATTTTATTGAGACATAATTCACATATTACAAAATTCACTCATTTTAAGGGTACAATTCAGTGGACGTTGGTGAATTCACAAAATTATACAACCATTTAAAAATATTTTCATTACCTCAGAAAGAAATACCCTATGCTTCAGTAGTTATTTCTTATTTCCTCCCTCAATCCACTAATTTACTTTCTTTCTATATACCTTTTTTGGATGCTTAATATGTGTGGGATCCAACACGTATTTTCTCTTATGTCTGGCTTCTTTCATTGAGCATAATGTTTTCATGATTCATCTATGCTATAGCATGTAATTGTACTTCATGTTTGTATGGTCAAATAATACTATCAACATTTATAAATAAAAATTTTAAATATAACACTTGGTCTATTTATCAGTTGACAGATTGACAAAGGTATTTCTGCTTTTTGGCAATGGCAAATAATGTTTCTCTTAAGTATTCATGTATAATTTTTATATACATGTATTTTTTAAATTTCTCTGGGGTATATATCTAGGAGTAAAATCGCTAAGCCATGTAGTAGCCCTATGATTCACATTTTGAATAGCTACTGAAGTATTTTTCAGAGTAGCCATTCCATGGTACAGTCCTAGCAGTTAACTGTGAGTATTCCCATTTTCTTTTAGTAGCCTTACCAACACTGGACTTTTTCTTTTCCTGAGATCAGATCTATTACATAGGCCAGGCTAGCCTTAAATTCTTGACCCTCCTGCCTTAGCCTCCTTCTAGATTACAAGGGTGTATCGTGATACCTGAACAGTTGTGGTTTTGACTATAGCCAATTTAATCAATGTGAAATGATTTTGATTTGCATTTCTCTGATAGCTAATGATGTTCAACATCTTTTTAGATAGTCTTTGGCTGTTTATTAGTGTTTCTTCTTTAAAGAACTTTGTATTCAGAGCCTAAGCCAATTTGTGTGTGTGTGTGTGCGTGTGTGTGCACGCGTGGGTCCTGGGACTTGAACTCAGGACCCGGGCACTATCCTTAAATTTTTTGCTCAAGGCTAGCACATGAGCCACAGCTCCACTTCTGGCTTTTTACATGTTCAAATTAAAAATAAAGTTCTCAAATACTTACCTGTCCCAGTTGGCTTCCAGCTTTGATCCGCAGATCTCAGCCTCCTAAGTAGCTAGTGTTACAGGCACGAACCACCAGTGTGCTTGCCTAAGCCAATTTCTAAGTAGGCTTGTCTTGTTATCATTGAGTTGTAAGAGTGTTTGTCTGTTTTTTACATTCTGAGCAAATCTTTTATCAAATGATTTTTAGAAAGATTCTCTCATTCCATGGTTTGTCTTATTGCCTTTCCTCAGTATCATTTGTTGTTGTTGTTGTTGTTGTTTTTTTTGGCCAGTCCTAGGCCGTGAACTCAGGGCCTGAGCACTGTCCCTGGCTTCCTTTTGCTCAAGGCTAGCACTCTGCCACTTGAGCCACAGCGCCACTTCTGGCCGTTTTCTGTATATGTGGTGCTGGGGAATCGAACCCAGGGCCTCATGTATACGAGGCAAGCTCTCTTGCCACTAGGCCATATCCCCAGCCCCTCCGCAGTATCATTTGAAGCACAAAAATTTTTAACTTTGATGAAGTCTAGTGTATCTTTTGGTGCTTATGCTTTTGGGGATTTTATCTAAAAAAATCATTTCCTAACCAGATCCATAAAACTTTACTCATATTTTCTTCTAAGGAGAAACTAAGTTTTAGCTCAGACATTTAGTTCTATAATCCATTTTAAAGTGTGGTTTTGTGTACGTTGGATAGGAATCCAACTCCATTGTTTCATGTTTGAGTAGTGAGTTGTTTCAGCACAATTTTTCTTTTCGTTTTTGTCCTGGGGCCTGAGCACTGCCCCTGGCTTCTTTTGCTCAAAGCTAGCACTCTACCATGTGAGCCCCAGCACCACTTCCAGCTTTTTCTGTTTGTGTGGTGCTGAGGAATCGAACCCAGGGCTTCATGCATGCAAGGCAAGCACTCTACCACTAAGCCATATTCCCAGCCCAGCACCATTTTTCTTTATCCATTGAATTACATGGGCACCCCATTCAAATTATTTCACCACAGATACAACCGTTTATGTTTCAATTCTATTCCATGAAGTTTCTGTTCTACTCAGGCTGAGATATGGAGGATCATGATTCAAAGCCATCCCCAGCAAAAGTCCTTGAGACTCCACCTCCAAAACTACCCAGTAAAAAGCTAGGCTAGCCTGATGCGGGTGGCTCACTTCTATAATTCTAGCTACTCAGGAGGCTGAGAACTGAGGACTGCAGCCCATGCAGGAAAGGTCCTGAAATTTTTATCTTTAATTAACAGCCAAAATAGTCATAAGTGGAACTGTGGCTCAGGTGGTAAAGAGCTAGCCTTGAGCAAAAAAATGCTCAGAGTGCCCAGGCCCTGAGTTTGAGCCTCAGAAAACACACACACACACACACACACACACACACACACACACACGGCTGGAGGGCAAAAAAATGCTCAAAGTGCCCAGGCCCTGAGTTTGAGCCTCAGAACACACACACACACACACACACACACACACACACACACACGGCTGGAGGGCAAAAAAATGCTCAAAGTGCCCAGGCCCTGAGTTTGAGCCTCAGAACACACACACACACACACACACACGGCTGGAGGGCAAAAAAATGCTCAAAGTGCCCAGGCCCTGAGTTTGAGCCTCAGAACACACACACACACACACACACACACACACACACACACACACACACACACCCCTGGAGGGCTGGAAAATGGCCAGAAGGGAGTTTGAGCCTCAGACACACACACACACACACACACACACACACACACACACACACACACACACACACACACACACACACACACACACACACACACACACCCTGGAGGGCTGGAAAATGGCCAGAAGGGAGTTTGAGCCTCAGACACACACACACACACACACACACACACACACACACACACACACACACACACACACACACACACACACACACACACACACACACACACACACACACACACACACACACACACACACACACACACACACACACACACACACACACACACACACACACACACCCTGGAGGGCTGGAAAATGGCCAGAAGGGGCACTGTGGCTCAGGTGGCAGAGTGCTAGCCTTGAGCGGGAAGAAGCCAGGGATGGTGCTCAGGCTCTGAGTCCAAGGCCCAGGACTGGCCAAAAAAAAAAAAAAAAAAAAAGAAGGCTAGAGGTGTAATTCAAGTGGGAGTGTCAGCCAAGCAAGAAAACTCAGCAATTGTGAAGACCCATGTCTAAAACTCAGAATCAGAAAAAGGAGAGAGAGAGAGATTGTACTACTACACCTGGCACACTGGTTACTATTGATAAACTATCATTAATACATATTTAATATAATTGTGTTAATACTAACATCTGTAGCTAGCATTAGGTTTCATCTTTGTACATTACTGTGAATTTTGGCAAATGTATGTGTCCACATTTATACTACTGTCCAGAGGAGTTACATTTCCATGAAATTTTCCTGGATCCCAACCTATTCATTCCTCCCTACCTTTCTCCACACCGATAGCAACTCCTAATCATTTTTGTTGTGTATAATTTTGCCTTTTCCAAAATACCATAGAATTGGAATCATACAAATTAGAGCCTTTTCCAATTGGTTTCTTTCAGCAATATTTATTTGTTTCCTCTCTATTTTTCATGGCTTGGTCTTTCATCATTCATTAACACCATGAATAGCATAAATTATTTATCCGTTCAGACATCTTCAGTGTTTCTAAGATTTGATAATTATGAATAAGGTTGCAAAAGACATATATATGTATATGAGGTTTTTGTGTTTTTACTTTCTTGGGTTATGCTACAGAGTATAGTTGCTGTGCTAGGACTATATTTACTTTTTTAAGAGATTTCCAAAGTGTCTTTCAAAGTGGCTGTTGCAGTTTTACATTCTTACCAACATTGATTGAGAGTTGTTATTACTCCTATCCTCACCAGCATTTGGGGCGGTCGGCATTAAAATACCTCTGGAGCCTTGCCTCCAGCTCTGCCACTATTAGCTTTTTAGGCTTAAAGTGATATTTTATTATTTTTTTAATTTGCAATTTCCTGGGCTAGGATATAGTTCAGTGGTAGACCAGTTACCTAGTATAACACAAGGCCCTGGGTTCAGTTGCCTGCCTCACAAATACATAAACAAACATATATATGTATGTATGTGTATATATATATATGTACATATATTTACATATATATGGGTGTGCTGTGTGTGTGCGCAATTTTCTCTTTTCTAAATCGCATATGATGTGGAACACCTTTTTGCTTTTTTTTTTTTGTCAGTTGCAGGGCTTGAACTCAGGGCCTAAGCACGGTCCCTGAGCCTCTTTGTGTTCAAGGCTAGTGCTCAACCACTTGAGCCATAGCTCCACTTTCAGTTTTTGAGTGGTTAATTGAAGATAAAGAGTCTTACAGGGATTTTTCTACTTGGGGTGGCTTTGAACCACCATTCTTAGGTCGCAGCCTCCTGAGAAGCTAGGGTTACAGGCATGAGCCACAGGCACCCAGCTTTTTTTGTATGTCTTTTAAAATATTTTTTATTATCTTTAAGTAGTTGTACAAGAGTTGCCATTCACTGAAGCAACTTGTGAATACACTGCATTTTGATCAATGTCATCTCCTTCAGCATTCTCACCCATCCCTCCCATCTCATCCCTTCCCTTGGTTTTCTTGATTTTAGGTTATGCATTAAATTTTTTGCAATTTAACAAAGAAGTTTATGTGTACAATGCATCTTAATCTGTATCACCACTTCAACATCTTCTCACCCCTTCAACCCACACTTTCCCTTATATTTCTCAATTCCATGGTATATATAATGAATTTGTATATTGGTTTCGGGGGGTGTTTTTGGTTTTTTTGCTATATATGTTTCTTGGTCATGTGTCTGTTCTGGCCTTTGGCCCATTGTCTAATCAGAATGTTTATTATGGGGCTGGGGATATGGCCTAGTGGCAAGAGTGCTTGCCTCGTATACATGAGGCCCTGGGTTCAATTCCCCAGCACCACATATACAGAAAATGGCCAGAAGCGGCGCTGTGGCTCAAGTGGCAGATTGCTAGCCTTGAGCGGGAAGAAGCCAGGGACAGTGCTCAGGCCCTGAGTCCAAGCCCCAGGACTGGCCAAAAAAAAAAAAAAAAAAAAGCAGAATGTTTATTATTATTATTGTTGATATTTGAGAGTTCTTCTTATGTCTTGAGTAGCAAGAACTTTTGGTTCATTTACTTTTATTGCCTTATTTTGTTGTGGGTGGTGGTGGGTCAGATGGTCAGATGCTCCATTCTTGTCTATTTTTTTTAATTAAATTATTTATTTGTTTGTTTATTTATTTATTTATTTGCCAGTCCTGGGCCTTGGACTCAGGGCCTGTGCACTGTCCCCGGCTTCTTTTTGCTCAAGGCTAGGACTCTGCCACTTGAGCCACAGGGCCACTTCTGGCTGTTTTCTATATATGTGGTGATGGGGAATCGAACCCAGGGCTTCATGTATACGAGGCAAGCACTCTACCACTAGGCCATATTCCCAGCCCTCTTGTCTATTTCTTTAGCCTGAGAGTATTCTAACTGATCTGATAAAAATTTAAATTTAAACCTTAATGCCCTTTTTTCAGTTTTTAGTTGAGGATGTCAGTTATTAGTATTTCACATGCCAACCATTGTTAACTAGATTCCTTGGCCCACTTTATGGCATCAGTGGATTCCCAGGATTATACTCAAAATTTTTTTTAATTTTTTTTATTCCGATGTAGTAGCATATCGTGTCTTTTCTGTTCTCTCTCTACTGGTAGGCATTTGTGTTGTTTCTTGTTTTTTTCATACTGGCAGTGTGGTAAATTTTAAATGTATAATTTTCTGAAGGAAGGTCCATAGCTTCCCAGAGATTCTCAAAGTAGTTGTTGGCCTGAAAAGGTTAAAAATAACTTGTGGCTATGCTTTCCACTGCAGCATACTGAGTTTTCATTAATGTCCAGGGTTTATATTCAAGAGAACATTGACATTTTCTCTTTATAGTTGCTAACAAACATGTATATGTTTGTTGTACAGTTGTTTCTGTACAGAAATGACTACTATATGTTTGGATATTAAGTACTTGAAGACAAAGATGCAAGACTAAGAAGTTTAAAAAGAAATACTGGACTGGGAATGTGGCTTAGTGGTAGAGTGCTTGCCTAGCATGCATGAAACCCTGTGTTTGAATCCTCAGCACCACACAAACAGAAAAAGCTGGTAGTGGTGCTATGGCTCAAGTGGCAGAGAGCTAGCCTTGAGCAAAAAGAAGCCAGGGACAGTGCTCAGGCCCTGAGTCCAAGCCCCAGGACTGGCAAAAATTAAACAAACAAACAATAAAGTAAAAAGAAATACTATTTCTTCTTAGAGGATTTAGAGTTTCTTTTTTGTTTGGTTTAGTCTCAACATCTGTAGTTCTGAAACGAAACGATGTACAGTGAAGTTAGAGCACTTGTTTATATTGAGCCCTTTGCAGTTATGAAACAACCAAGTATGAAAAAAAAATTCCCTGGAAGCTGGTAGTTTAGTAAACTTTTTTTTTTTTTTTTTTTTGGCCAGTCCTGGGCCTTGGACTCAGGGCCTGAGCACTGTCCCTGGCTTCTTCCTGCTCAAGGCTACCACTCCGCCACTTGAGCCACAGCGCTGCTTCTGGCCGTTTTCTGTATATGTGGTGCTGGGGAATCGAACCTAGGGCCTCGTGTATCCGAGGCAGGCACTCTTGCCACTAGGCTATATCCCCAGCCCTAGTAAACATTTTTTGCTATCAAACTTATAAGGCAGTACAAGCATTCCTGCCACTCCTCCAAGTCGCTATGAGTAAGGGTGGTCCCTATATAACTATTTATTTTGGGGGCTGGGGATATGGCCTAATGGCAAGAGTGCTTGCCTCGTATACATGAGGCCCTGGGTTCAATTCCCCAGCACCACATATACAGAAAATGGCCAGAAGTGGTGCTGTGGCTCAAGTGGCAGAGTGCTAGCCTTGAGCAAAAAGGAAGCCAGGGACAGTGCTCAGGCCCTGACTCCAAGCCCCAGGACTGGCCAAAAAAAAATAAAATAAGATAAAAAAATAAATATTTATTTTGTACTTCTAATAGAAAAAAAATCTAACTTTAAACATCAAAGGAGTTTGTGTTTGTTTTTTAATGTGGTCTTTAATGTGTTTCCTTGCCCAAGTAATGAGTGGTTTAGTTCTCCTATTTCAGGGTAAAAAATCGTAATATACAATTTTGCTTTTAACAATATCTTCACTATTTTTCTACTTTTATAAAAAGAACTTTTAAATTTTGGGTTATTATTCTGTGTTCCCTGGGGCTTTTTGACACTGTGGGAAATAAAAATACCTAATATAATCAACTTGAGGAAAGATTATTTTGGTTCATGATTCCGAGGTTTGAGTCCATCATTGCTGAAATGTGGATTTGGTAATGCATGGTGGGAAGAAGCTTGCTCACCTTGTGATGGCTAGTAATGAGAATCGGGAAAGTGGAGAGGTCCCTTATCCCTTTCAATGTCATGTCCCCAATGACTATTTCCTTCATCTAGACCCTGATAATAGGGTTGTGCTCTGGAGACTAACATAGGCCTTTATACAGATCATTCAGACCCAAACATAAGCATCCAGAAGATCTAAAGACCCATTAAGAAAGTAAAATAACTGGGCTGGGGATATGGCCTAGTGGCTAGAGTTCTTGCCTCCTATACTTGAAGCCCTAGGTTTGATTCCTCAGCACCACATATACAGAAAACGGCCAGAAGTGGCGCTGTGGCTCAAGTGGCAGAGTGCTAGCCTTGAGCAAAAAGAAGCCAGGGACAGTGCTCAGGCCCTGAGTCCAAGGCCTGAGACTGGCCAAAAAAAAAAAAGAAAGAAAGAAAGAAAGTAAAATAACTGGTTTACGCCTGTAATCCTAGCTACTTATAAGGCTGAGATCTGAGGATCATGCCTTGTTGCCAGCCCAGGCAGTAAAGCCTCCAATAAACTACTCAGAAAAAGCCACAAGTGGTGGTACTGTGGCTCAAGTGATAGAACACTGCCCTTGAGCAGAAGGAACCTCAGGGACAGAGCCCAAGCCCAGAGTACAAGACTCAGGACTGGAAAAAAAAAGTAAAATAAAACCAACCTCATATTTATTTGCTAGTATCTTTGGGGCTGGGAATGTATCTTAGCTGTAGAGTGCTTGCCTAGCATGTGTGAAGACCAGGGTTCAATTCCCCAATGCCACATACACAGAAAAAGCTGGAAGTGGCACTGTGGCTCAAGTGGTAGAGTGCTAGCTTTGAGCAAAAGGAAGCCAGCAACAGTGCTTAGGCCCTGAGTCCCAAGCCTCAGGACTAGCAAAAAAACAAAAAGAGAGAGAGAGAATATCTTTAGTTAATATTTATGGTCATTTATAGGGCAAAAAAAAAAAAAAAAAAGCATTGGGGCTGGGGATATGGCCTAGTGGCAAGAGTGCTTTCCTTGTATACATGAGGCCCTGGGTTCAATTCCCCAGCACCACATATATAGAAAAATGGCCAGAAGTGGTGCTGTGGCTCAAGTGGCAGAGTGCTAGCCTTGAGCAAAAAAAAGGAAGCCAGGGACAGTGCTCAGGCCCTGAGTCCAAGCCCTAGGACTGGCCAAAAAAAAAAAAAAAAGCATTATATTCTATTAAAATATTCAAACTTATATTCTGAAATCATTGTTGCAACATTTAAGCACTTTACCAGTTACCTGAACTTTTATTTAGCACTTTTGTGTGATACATTAACTGCCTCCTTTATTATAAAATTGTATTTAGTCATTAATAAATAATATTAACACAAGTTAGAATTTCAAAGTATTTTTTTTTCTTTTGGTAATGGGGATTAAACCCAGGGCCTCCCACTTACTAGGAAAGTGTTCAACTATTTGAGTCATGCCTCCAGCCTTTTTATGGGGCTTGAATTTAAGGCTTGGGCACTGTCCATGAGCTTTTATTCCCAAATGCTCTCCCACTTTGAGCCACAGTGCCATTTCTGGTTTTTTAGTAATTTATTGGAAATAGAGTCTCACAGACTTTCCTGCCCAAGCTGACTTTGAACTGCAAGCTTCAGTAGTCCTGAGTAGCTACCATTAGAGGTGTGAGCCACCAGCCCCTCAACTTTTTCTATAGTGTGCTATGACTCTAAGTTCAAAATACATTTTTTAAATTTTAACGTGTGTGTGTGTGTGTGTGTGTGTGTGTGTGTGTGTGTGTGTGCTGGGCCTGAGGCTTGGCTTATACACTGTCCCTGAGCTTTCTTTGCTCAAGGCTAGCACTCTGTCACTCTGTGGCTCTACTTCTGGCCTTTTTGGTTCACTGGAGGTAAAAGTCTTCAAACCATGATCCTCAGATGTTAGCCTCCTGAATAGCTAGGATTGATTACAGGTGTGAGCCACCATCACTGAGCAACTTAAACATTTTTATTATTATGCATTAATTGTATAAAAGGATTCCATTGTAGTATTTCTATACATATGTACAATGTACCCCATCAACCTCTATCCCTCTCATTCTCCTTTTTTGTTGTTGTTGTTGTTGTTGCTAGTCCTGGGCCTTGGACTAAGGGCCTGAGCACTGTCCCTGGCTTCTTTTTGCTCAAGGCTAGCACTCTGCCACTTGAGCCACAGCGCCACTTCTGGCCTTTTTCTATATATGCGGTGCTAGGGAATCGAACCCAGGGCTTTATGTATACAAGGCAAGCACTTTTGCCACTAGGCCATATTCCCAGCCCTCATTCTCCTTGTGACCTACCTTCTTCTTAAAACAATTTCAACAAGTTTCATTAGGATAGGTAGGTAGGAAGGTAGGTAGGTAGGTAGATATAGATAAGGTACTTGGGCCATATTCATCCTCAGTCCCCCTCTCTTTTGGCCCTCCTTACTCCTACTGATACTCACCCTTCTATGCTTCAACAGTTTTCAGTGAGTTTCATTATGCCATCTTCATTCATAGATGTGATATATTTTGGTATTGTATGTCCTTTTCTACTATTCATCTCCCCAAACAATCCCAGTTAGTCATGTTCTATATTTTTTGTATACATGTATATGTATATCTTTTAGGTCTAGATTCCACAAATGAGAAAAAACATATGATAGTTGGCTTTTTGGCTTGACTGGGCTTATCTCAATCTCCAATTACATACATTTACATATATTTTCTTTCAAATGACAAGTTTTCTTTGTGACAGTAATATTCAACTTTTTTTTCTGTTAAAAACGTGAGTGTTTTTTTTTTAATTGAGCTTTTCAAAGTTTAGTTTGCTTATGTTAAAAATAAAATTGCAATTAGAGTGTGGCTCTTAGGAAATAGGAGGCCCTAATTTCAAACTCCACTAGTGCTCCCCCAACACACAAAAAAAGTTCAAATTGGATACAGTGACTCAAGCTCATAATCCTAGGTACTTGAGTTGAGAAGAAAAGATTGGGGAATTGTACTACAAGGTTTACCTGGGCAAAAAGAAAATTCACAAGACTCCTAATCCTTTTTCCTCAACACAGTTTTCCTCAAGTGCAGAATTTCAGGCATGTATCACCACACATGGTTCCTAAAGCTTTCTTAATTACAGTAAACTAAAATAATTAACTTTCTCTTTCCTTTTTCCCTAGTGCAAACTAAATTCCACATTAATCTCTTGTTATATTTATCTTGATGATATAGATGGCGAGAGATTTTTCTCAGTAAAACAGAATGTGCACATTTGGAATACCATAGTGAAACCACTTGGTGCAATTAATGCACAGACTAAAACAAAAAAGAATGATGAGAAAAAAATACTGAAATATGAAAGTGAGCACAGGTGGGAGAGGGAAAGGCTAATAAAGACTGTCCCATGTCGTATATTTGCATCTATGAAAATACAACAGTGAAACCTGCTGAAATTGTCTTAAGAAGAGAGACTAGAATGGGAGAGGGGGAGAGAGAGGGCTGAGGTTGACTGGAATATATTGTATACATGTACAGAAATGTGAGTGAAACCCTCTTTTGCAATGGATGTGTGCTCAATTTTAAAACATCTCACCTCACCCTTTTTTGCCTCGTTTGCTTCAGTTTACTCCAGATAACAAAGACCCCATGAAAATCTTAAATTTTCAAAGGTAATAAAGGGAGAATATGTCACTGTTTCCTTCCAAATGTTTGATGTGATTACTATACTTGTAAAAATGTTTTAAGTGGAGATTAAAATGTATTTTCACTGACTTTCACTTCAAAGATAAGGCTTTTCTGGGCCACTTGCAAATGTTCAAACTTAGGAACAGAGAGAAAATACTTTCCTCTCTCTGGCCACTCACCACCCATGTGTTCATGTTCAAATCACTCAGCCTCAGTCGTTAACATATGGCCAATTTTCTTTTGTTTTTTAAAAAAACATTTTATTGTAAAGGTAATGCACAGAGGGATTACAGTTACATATGTCAGATATTGTGTGCATTTCTTTTTGAACAGTGTCACCTCTTCCCTCATTTTTTCCTCATCTTCTCACTGCTGAATTAGTTCACTTTTTGACCCATCTCTGTGCTTCCCCTTCCTCTCCCCAAATCAGATAAACTTATATACAAAACAAAAGGTACAGAAATTAAAAACCCTGAGAAAAGTAGAAAAACATAAAAATACAAAAAGTAAAAATTTTAAAACCCTCTTATTTCCATTTTTGGAGTTCATTTCAGTAAGCATCATTTTATGCGATCACATGCACATAACTATTGAGCCCTGTGATCCTTTCCTAAGAATATCCTCCTTTGGTCTCACTGTGTGAATGTTTAGAGTCCTGTTTAATTTATCATGTCCAAGTGTAATTTTTTGTTTTTTACTATCCATTGGGTTTATTTGTAGATGTATAGGCACATTCTAATTAATCTAAATGAGGGAAACCATGCAACCTGTATTCCTTCGGGTCTGGCTTACTTTGCTTAATATAATTTTTCCCAACCATTTCCTTGTCGTTACTAGTGGGGCAGTGTCATTTTTTTATGGAAGCATAGAATTCCATTGTGAATATATACCATTTTTTCTTGTTTCATTCACCTACTGAGGGGCATCTGGCTTGATTTCATATCTTAGCTATGGTAAACAATGCTGCAAAAACATGGTTGTGCTGTTGTCTTTAGTGTGACCAGGTTTGTGGTCAATTGGCTAAATGCCCAGGAGTGGGATTGCTGGGTCCTAGGAGAGCCTCTATGTTTAGTCTTGAGGAACCTCCATACTGCTTTCCAGCATGATTGAACAAGTTTACATTCCCAGTGTAATATGATACCTTTTTGGCCATATCCCCACCAGCATCTGTTATTGCTACTTTTCTTGATAATGCCATTCTAACTGGGGTGAGGTAGAATCTCAATGTTGTTTTGATTTGCATTTCTTTTATTGCCATAGATGTTGAACATCTCTTCATGTGTCTATTGGCCATTCTTACGTCTTCTCAGAAGTCTCTCTTTAAGTCTTTAGCCCATTTGTTTATTGGGTTGTTGAGTTTCTGAGGGTTTATTTTCGGGGGAGTTAATTTTTTGAGCTCTGTTTTAGAAATGAGGCCCTTGTCTGAAGCATAGCTAGTAAATATCTTTTCAAAATTTTAAACAAAAAGTTAATAAAGGGCTGGGGATATGGCCTAGTGGCAAGAGTGCTTGCCTCGTATACATTAGGCCCTGGGTTCGATTCCCCAGCACCACATATACAGAAAATGGCCAGAAGTGGCGCTGTGGCTCAAGTGGCAGAGTGCTAGCCTTGAGCAAAAAGAAGCCAGGGACAGTGCTCAAGCCCAGCCAAAAAAAAAAAAAAGTTAATAAAATAGTTTCTATTCCAAAATTCAGAAGAAACATAGTAGAGAGAGTACTCAGTTATTATATCCTATTATTCAGACTGCTCATACAATTTTGCTATAGTCTCTTCTAGACTTCAATTTATATTTAGGTGATTTTATTTGTGTGTGCATGTGCATGTGCATGTGCGTGTGCGTGTATGTGTGTGTGCATGCACACACCAGTACTGGGGCTTGAACTCAGAGCCTAGGTATTGTCTCAGCTTTTTCATTCAAGGCTGGTGCTCTTAACACTTGAGCCACAGCTCTGCTTCTGCTTTTTGGTGGTTAATTGGAAATAAGACTCACTCAGAGTCTTCCCGCCTGGGTTGGCTTCAAATCACGATTCACAGATTTAGCCTCCTGCGTAGCTGGGATTGAAGATATGAGCTACTAGCACTCAATTTATTTAAGTGAGTTTTCATAATTATATTGTTTATATAAACTTTTGTATTTTATGCTTTTCACCATTATTATATTTCTTTGTAAAAGAAAAGTGTGTTAGATTACTAACGCTGTTTTAGTATAAAATCAAATAGAGAAATGCTTTCTCAGAGTTAGAATAGTCCTCATGTATTCTTTTCTTTTTTTTTTCTTTTTTTTGCCAGTCCTGGAGCTTAAACTCGGGGCCTGAGCACTGTCCCTGGCTTCCTTTTGCTCAAGGCAGCACTCTGCCACTTGAGCCACAGTGCCACTTCTGGCCTTTTCTATATATGTGGTGCTGAGGAATCAAACTCAGGGCTTCATGTATATGAGGCAAGCACTCTTGCCACTAGGCCATATTCCCAGCCCCTTGTGTATTCTTTAATCTTTAATACCAACATCTAGATTTGTGTCTCTCAATTCAGGTTTATTTTAACTTTTAAAAATAATGAAAAAAGCCAGGAGCCAGTGGCTCATGCCTGTAATCCTAGCTACTCAGGAGGCTGAGATCTGAGGATTGTGTTTTGAAGCCATCCCAGGCAGGAAAGTCCATGAGACTCTTATCTCCAGTTAACCACGCAAAAACCAGTAGTGGAGCAGGGGCTCAAAGTGATATAGAGTGATAGCCTTGAGCAAAGTGCTCAGGGACAGAGCCCAGGCCCAGAGTTCAAGCCCCTCAAACAACATAAATAAATAAATAAATAAACAAATAAATATGATGATGATAAAAACTGTAGTCTTCCATACTGAATGTTTTTTAATGAAGTGAGATATTCCCTGAACTTCCAATTTTTTTTTTTTTTTTAACAAGAGGGTGTCACTATGTATCCTAGGCTGGCTTCGTTAAACTCAATATTCATTAATTCATTTGGGTGCCACAATCTGTAGTGGAAAATCTAGCAGTATTCTTCCTCTTTATAACCAAGCAACTAAGAATCCATCTTCTGGGCTAGGTGTTAAAAGCAAATCTATGCCATCTGCTAAGATCTTTGTCAAGTTATTAGCTTCCTTCTCTAGCCTGAAGATTTCTTCTATTTACTTTACTGGCATAGAATATTAAGGTGTTAATTATATAGCTTTTTCTCTAAAGTTGACTAGATAGTTACAGAAAATTTATGTCCACTAACAGTCAAAAATTGAATTGGGGGGGAGGGCTGGGGATATGGCCTAGTGGCAAGAGTGCTTGCCTCGTATACATGAGGCCCTGGGTTCAATTCCCCAGCACCACATATACAGAAAACGTCCAGAAGTGGCGCTGTGGCTCAAGTGGCAGAGTGCTAGCCTTGAGCAAAAAGCCAGGGACAGTGCTCAGGCCCTGAGTCCAAGCCCCAGGACTGGCCAAAAAGAAAAATTGAATTTTTTTTATATTTTAGATTTTCTATAATACAAATGTAGTAAGATACATTTTAAGTTATTAGACTTACTAAATTATGATCAAACCAAAACTTTTCTTCCTGCTAGATGTTCATTTTATTTAAGCTTTATAAGTAGCTTGCCAAGTACTCTTTAGATACTCTTGTTAGTAGAGAATAGCCAAAAGACATAAATTTTTCTGTTCTTTTTAGATTTATTTTTTCAATTATAGATATTGAACTATTTGATGGCCAGTCTTTAGGAACATCTAGTGTAATACTTCATAAATAGAGCACATATCTTATTCTAATTACCCTGATTCTAACATGCAGGAGCAGAAAACCTGCTGTCCATGCAGCCGTACCTGGGCTAAAAGCATGGCTCACGTGGTGGAGCACCAGCCAATAGCCAGCAGCTAGCAAGCTTAGCAAGCATGAGAGACATTGAGTTTAAGGCTCACTACCAGCAAAAGAAGAAAAGAGAAGCAGCACTGCAAGAACCTGGGGACCATTGTGTCTTTTCATCTGCGTAGATTCTCTGAGGCTTTCAGACTGGAAAGCAAATAATGTAGGTTTTGACTAACTGAACCAACAAAGCAATTAAGTACTGAATTGGAGTATCGAAAATTACTGATTTTACAACTGTTCGCCAACAATACTGATTTCATTTTAATAAGTAATTATTGAATCTGGGCAGTTGCAGTTCTAGTTGTATTTCAGGTAGGCAGAGTAAAAGATGCCTTTGATTAAACAAGCTAAAGGATTATCTAAGTTAGATTATGGCTTCATTGTCTAAGAAAGAGAGAGAATGTATGAAAGGCCTCACCCATCTTACTCATCCCAAACCATTGTCTATGGATTAGGACAGAACCACACGTTTACTCCAGCTCAGAAAAAACAAAAGCTACACATAGGAACCACATTTTTAAGTTTTTAGCTCCTGTTTTTTTTCATGGGGATCAGGAAATGTTTTTCTTTTTGTATTTTTCCATACTTTAACCCTATTATACTAAAATCCTTTCTAAAAACCACAGGAATATCTGACTACAACTATAGTCAGATCCCAGTCACTTAGTAAATGAATTATGTTAAAAAATTTTACAACTTCCTTTTAAAAATGAGAATTGTTAGGTTTTTAAAGTAGGTAGCCGGTAAAGGAGAACGCCACGCGGTATTCAGGCAGGAGAGAACGTTTATTACCGAACTGCTGGCCTGTGGCCAAGATGATCCAGGGCCAGAGAGAAGGGAGAGAGAGAGAGAGAGAGACCCCCACCCAGCCCGGCTTTATTTAGGGCAGGGGCAAGGGGTGTGGCCAGGTGGATTAGGATGTGAACTCAGGGAAAGGGGAGGTAACTGCCTCCAGGTCTGCTGGTTACCCAGGTAACTGGGTGGAGACTTAATGAGGTGGGGGCATCTGCATGTAGCCCTCAGGGAGAGGACCTAACATTCCAGCCTTTTAATAGTAATGAAAAAGGACGAAGACTCTCCGGCTGCTTCCTGCTGGCAAGGGGCGTCGGCATTAGGGGTAAAAGGCAGAAATGTGGCCTCTCCTGGAGAAGGCGAGCAGCAGGGTCCCTTGGTGGTAGATGCCAGTCCTTGAATGAAGCCTGGAAGAAGTCTCATGAGGCAGGGGATGGACAAAAAAAAAAAAAATATTAAGGCAAAAGGAAGGGTTTAGGGCACAAAATTAAAAATTGGATGACTTGGACAGTTCTTATACTCAGGCATGGACATTAGATGGACAAGCTACTATCTCTTGATCCCCCGGCTCTGATTAATTTTGAAAGGGCGAGACAAAGTGACTCCATTTAGGATCTGACATAATTCTCCTCTTACTCCTCTCCATGATCCTTGTTCCCTGAACTGGCTGAGTCCCAGGGATCTAGGTGCATGTTGCTGGGATGGCTTGTCCCTGATGGCATTCACAGGATTTGAACTCAGGGCCTGGGCACTGTCCCTGAACACTTCTGCTCGAGGCTAGTACTCTACCACTTGAGCTCCACTTCCAGCATTTGTCTGGTAAGAGATAAGTCTCTTCAGCCATGCTTCCAGCCTGGCTCTTCGCTGATTAATTGGGAGTTGGAGTTTGAGAGAGATTTTCAGCCCGGGCTGGCTTCAAACTGCAATCCAAGGCGTCTTTGTCACAAAAGCCCTTTTTTATTTCTGAAGTAGAGTGGGGGTTCGCTACAATGAAACAGGGTTCCCCCCAAGGGAGGGGATTCCTGGTTCCCCCAAGAGTCCACCACACAGTCTCCAGCTACAAGGTGACAAAAAGACAGTTTTATTGGGGAAGTAAAAAGTGAACAAAAAGTGAACCGACAGGCCTTGGTCGCAGCCCGGACTCGGGAGCCGAAACTGCCGACCACGTGTGGAGCCCAGACTCGGGAGCTGGGACCGCCCCCGTGTGGCCTTCCAGCCTGGTTATAAGGCAAACATCACAGACAAACTTGTCACACGCAGGTGACCAATCAAGATACAACACTTACAGAGCATGCTAGGCCGCACGCAGGTGGCCAATAGAGTTACAGTCTGTCTCATAATATTTATTTGAACTAACCTATCATTCTAGTTAGAATTGACACATGGATTTGGCGGGGCACACATGATGCAGGCGGATATGCCTATTCATAGCTGGTTTCCTTGAAGCTCCCAAGCCTCAGGTGGTTAATCTACATAACTTATCATAATAAAGAGGAGGACACAGGTTCCCTTGAAGCTCCCAGGCCTCAGGTAGTCAATCTACATAGTAAAGGGAGCTTCCCTGAATAGGGTGGGGGAGGGCTTAGTGGAGATGGAGTTGGCTTCTGCTCTAATCTGAGCTGGAGTCAACCTGAAGTCCCTCCACAGCTATTGATGGCACTGGGCAGATCTGGCCTCCCCACTACAATTTCCAATTAAAACAAGGAGACCAAGGGGACTAGAGCTTACCTGTACCTTGTCAAGAATTGACCAAATACCTGCCAGAATTCTGCAATGACAAAACTCAATAGATGTGATGAGTTTTAGCACAGATATATAGCTAGATGAACATATTAACAAATGACATTTACACAGACATACACACTGTGCACATAGGTTTTACAGCATGCAAAAATGAATTTCAGCAGTAGACTCTTTCGGAATTCCAATAGTAAATGACAGGGGGTTTTTTGCCCAATATTTTAAAACCACGTGGTCGGTTAGAAAAACAATTTTGCTAGCAAACAACAATTTTCAGATTATCAAATGAAGAAACCATATTTTGATAAACTCCAGTGGGATGCCATGTTGAGGGGGGTGGCAGGACACAAACACACTAACAGAGAACAGGTGGCATGGCATAATGGCGCCTGAGCTGGTGCCTGTTAAGCCCAATATTCACCACGTGGTCAATGCTAGAGAAAAGAACTTTTAGATATCTTTGCTGACAAAGCACATTGGTGGTCAAGCCTCAGTTTCAGAGGTCTGTGAAAAGAGGCAGCTTTGTGAGCAAGGCACACAACGATGGTACGACTTGGGAATTTTATAAAGTAAGCAAGTAAGCAGGAAGATGAGAGAGAGAGGGAGAAAAAGGAAGAGAAAGACAGGAAAAGAGAAAGAGAGAGAGAGCCTGAATATAAGTGACTTCTGACCATTTACCATTGCAGTGGCAAAAACTGTATCTGAGTGAGTATTTCGAGCAGGCCTCATTGCACTGTCAAGAGGCGTGCTAGCAGAGTCTTCATTGCAGTGGCAAAAACTGTATCTGAGCGAGTATTTCGAGCAGGCCTCATTGTCAAGAGGCGTGCTAGCAGTGTCCGGGCTCGGGTGTGTCTGTGATGCAAAACCCCAAAAGCACGGGAGGGAGGCGCCTGGTGAGTGAATGAGCTTACCGGGCAGAAGCGGCGGACGGAGCGGCAGAGAACCCGAGCAGCAGCAGTTTCACTCACCAGGGTAGACAAGTGGTGTGGAGGTGGAGGTGGATGTGGAGGCCAGCAATGGTATTAGTGAAAATTGCCACGTGGCGACTCGCAGCAGTTTGGTTCGCGGAAAAAGGGCCGTCAGGACTGGGGATATTCCCAGAAAAAGAAGAAAAATAGATGGGAATTCTGCCTGTCCTGACTCTTAAGCCCTTCCCGGGTTTCGGCACCATATATGTTAGGTTTTTAAAGTAGGTAGCCGGTAAAGGAGAACGCCACGCGGTATTCAGGCAGGAGAGAACGTTTATTACCGAACTGCTGGCCTGTGGCAAAGATGATCCAGGGCCAGAGAGAAGGGAGAGAGAGAGAGAGAGAGACCCCCACCCAGCCCAGCTTTATTTAGGGCAGGGGCAAGGGGTGTGGCCAGGTGGATTAGGATGTGAACTCAGGGAAAGGGGAGGTAACTGCCTCCAGGTCTGCTGGTTACCCAGGTAACTGGGTGGAGACTTAATGAGGTGGGGGCATCTGCATGTAGCCCTCAGGGAGAGGACCTAACAAGAATAACTGAAAGCATAGGTATCGGCCATCCCAGAGGACCATGCGGAGATAATCACAGGCAGGAGAAGAAGCTTCATAAGAAGGTTTATTAGTGGGGCCATAGTTCCCACGGGAGAGGGAGCTACATGGCGTCTACACCTAATCCAGGTGGCAGCTTCTCTCTCTGGGGGTAAAGGGGAAGTAGTTAGGTAGTGAGTAGGGGTGGTTCATTAGGTATGGGTGGATCTGGGGGCTAGTGGGAGGAGCTGAGGACCTGAGGCTAGGGAAATGCTAACATTCTCCCATTTGTTGTTTATTATTATTTATTTAGTTAGTTAGTTTTTTGCCAGTCCTGGGCCTTGGACTCAGGGCCTGAGCACTGTCCCTGGCTTCTTCCCGCTCAAGGCTAGCACTCTGCCACTTGAGCCACAGCGCCGCTTCTGGCCGTTTTCTGTATATGTGGTGCTGGGGAATCGAACCTAGGGCCTCGTGTATCCGAGGCAGGCACTCTTGCCACTAGGCCATATCCCCAGCCCCTGTTGTTTATTATTAACAGAGGAGGGGTACCAGGCCTGGAGTATGGGCGGAGGTTGTCTGTTCTGGAGCTACTTCCTGCTGTAAAGGGGCGAAGTAGTCAGGGGTCCCTGATTCGTCATTTGGCCTGGCCGTCCAGTTTGGTTGGTAAAAGTCCTCATCATTTCCATGAGAATGGTTAATAGGGCCAGTGGGTGTCATGGTCTCCTCTGGCTACCTCCTGCAGCTTGGGCACATCAAGGAGTCCCTGGGCCTGGGGTCTTCAGGGTCCAGATCTGCACTGGGCACAGCAGTGTAGTAAGAGGATGGCCTTGAACTGCAAGTTCCCAGGTGGTGACCTGGGTGAGGGATGTTATCCTGTTAAAAGAGACTTTTGAAAAGGTCAGGCTGAAAAGGCTGACAAGTTCACAGGACCAGTTAACATGAACATGGGAGAACACACCCTGGGCACAAGCCAGAAAAGTTCTATTTGGAACATAAACCCAATTGTGGCCCATTACAAGGAAGGAGGAATAACTGGACTGGGGGCAGGAAGGAAGTGTTTAGGGATAGTGGACTGGTTGGGAGTAACCAGTCAGAGGCATATATATATATATATATATATATATATATATATATATATATATATATATACAAATAGCAAGTAACAAAGGCAAGAATGCAAGTTTCTGTCCAGATGGAAAATGGACAGGTATGGACTTTAGGTGGGTAAACAACTATTCCTCTTGATCTCCCGGCTCTGATTAATTTTGAAAGGGCAAGTTTAAATTGACTCCATTTAAGATGAGACTTCATCTCCTCTTACTCCTCTCCATGGTTCCTCGTTGTCAGGATTGACCTCTTCCTGAAGGTCTAGGTGCTCATTGCTCGGATAGCTGGTCCCAGTTGGTATTCACAGGGTTTGAACTCAAGGCCTGGGCACTGTCTCTGAGCACTTCTGCTCAAGGCTAGTGCTCTACCACTTGAGCCACGGTGCCGCTTTCAGCATTTGGCTGGTTCTCTTGAGCCAAGCTTCCAGTCTGGCTTTTTGCTGCTTAGTTGGGAGATGGAGTTTTAGAGGGATTTTTTTCTCTGCCCGGGCTGGCTTCGAACTGCAATCCAAGGAGTCTTAGCCATAAAAGCCCTTTTTATTTCCAATTAGAGCAACAGGAGAACAATAGGAGTAGAGCTTACCTGTAACTTGTTGAGAATTGACCAACAAGTACTTGCCAGAGTTCTGATGTAACACTTAGAGAACAGCAAACTGAATGAGATCCATGTGCCATCAAATCAAATCATATCATTTAACCTTACTGGCAGGTGGAAGAGAGCACAAATGAATAACAATTAAGAGGGCAAAGGGTCAGGACAATGTAAAAGTCTCAGCTTCAGCAGTGGCTGTGTCTTCCATCCTGGATCAGCAGGCTTCATTATTCAGGTGTGATGGAGGCAGGCAAGAGAGCTGGGTTGGATCTGGGCAAGGCTGTAGTGGCATCTCTCAGAGTCCCCTGGATAGATTGTCATTGCTGGGTTGCCTGCAAATTTCTACACAGACTGGTTAAAGACATTTGAAATCTCCCAGTATTCCCTGGTTGCTTACTCTGAGTACTATGGCTTTTGTAGGCTGATACCCTACTGGTTTAAGCAGGGGGACAACTTTAAAAGATTTTAGAAGGCTTGGGCCTTTAACCATCTTCCTAGTCACAAAATCCACACAGACCAAAGGCCAACCAAGTCTGAAGTCTGCAGCAGCCATGACAGTTTCTGAGACATGGAGGGGGAAGACACCAGTGCTACCCCAATGCAATTCTGTGGCCACCAAACACAACTCTGATGTTTTTAACCTTGGAATAAGTCTCAGTTGCAACTCTGTCATCATAGGCCTGCTATAAACCCAACTCTAACCTGGGGGCGGGGGTCCAGAGCCAGGGCAGGAGCACTCTGGGCCTGTCAAAATCTTCACAGGAAGATCACCAGTGACTCCTAGATTTCCTGAGCAGTTTTCCATGCAAGAGAGAGAGAGAATAAGGAATCACTAGTACTGAAACCAGGCAGTTTGGGAGCAGACTGTGGAGGCAGCTTCCTGTAGCCACGGGCTGCCACAGTCCATGCAGCTAGCACACATTTCCACAGTCCATGCAGCTAGCACACATTTCGACCTGCATCCTATAAAGCAAAATATTAATCCTGGGTCAGGAAAGTTGAGGTTAGCAGCCACATTCATTCCAAAATGACTCTGGTCCCTTGATCTTAAAGAGTTTATGAGAGCATAGGAGAGAAAAAATGGAGAAGCAAAATCTTAGTCTATACCAAAGAACTGTCAGGATCAGATGTACACTTGACTCTTAGCATAGATGGACATAAGGAATAACACACTGGTTTTACATCATTGTACTTATACCACATGCTGTATATTAGAACATTTTGGAATTTTTCTTGCACCCAAACATGATCAGTTTGGGTTTAAAACCTGGGTTTTTTTTCTTTTGGCTTGGAGTCTGGACTGCCTGTAGGCTGTTCACTGTGACTCCACCCACAAGCTGCAAAGAACAGTTTAACACAAGAATTAAAGTAAGTTAAAATAGTAGTCAAAAGCAAGTAATTTTGAAACAATGATGCCAGATTTTTACATGTTTTACCAACACAGACAGACAGACAGACATACAGACACTTGTGCACAAGCTTTGAGGCATGCTTAGAATTTTTTTTTTAATTGGCCATGTAAGTTTTCTGGAATTCCAGTGGCAAAATTATATCATTTTGCCCATATTTTAGAACCACGTGGTCAGTTAGAAAACAAAAATACTTTTCCTAGGAAACAAAAATTTTCACAGATTATCTGGCCAGGAAATGAAGCAGCCACATTTTGAGAAACCAGTTTAGCATTTGAATTGCAAGGCAGTTACAGAATTTGGGGGGTGGGGGGCAGGGTTACCAGGAGCTTGAGTCTCCCAAGTCCCGGCCCGGCCTCAAGGAATTCGAGGAATTGCCCATTACCTGGGGAATGGGTGGGACTCCACCTCCAAGAGTTTTTTGGAACTTTGATGGAACCAAGATGGCGCTGGCTAGAATTAATTCTATTGTCCACGTGGTCAATGCTAGAGAAAACAGGATTTAGCCAACAACAAGCAGAACTTAACCGAATCTCCAAGTTTAACAAACATCAATCAAAGCAGATGTTAAACAAATATTGGGACCTGAAGCTAGTACCGGCCCATCACAGACAGGCAGGCAGAGTTTAGAGAGACAGAAAGAGAGAGAGAAAACTCCATCTGCCTGAGCACTCATAGAAGTTATGTCCTGTAAAATATTCCAAATTTGTAAGATTGGGCTCAAACCTGAGCAGCTTTAGACTGTCCCCCACTTGATGAGTGACCAGTGGAGCTGAACTAGCCAAGCTCCCGGCTAATCGTCACTCACCCTGGTTGGAGTTTCAAATCTGTTGTGGTGGATGATTGTGGCCCTCCCATGGTAAGTGATTAGCGGAGCTGAGGAGTTAATACCAAGCGTCCTCGGTATTACTCTGGTCAGCTGAAATGTGAGGGACAATCAGCGATGGAATCGTCACCCCAATCACTGTGTCTCGGACTGAGCGCAGAGTTGGCCCTGTGGCCCTATGCTACTAGGGTCATTGAGTGGGGCTCGGAACTTGGCGCCAAGATTTTTGGTGTGGCCCAGAAGCCACGGCCCTGTGGCCCTACGGTAAATCAGAAAATCAGATCCGAGCCCTCGTTTAGATGATCACTTACCCTGGGTGTGAGGGCAAATTTGTAGATTGTCGTGGTGGATGGAAGTAGAGCACTCAGTCAGGAGAAGTTACCTCGGTGGTCGTCTGGGTGGGTTTAGGACAGCAGAATAGGTCCCGGAGGCAGCTTGGACCCCCCAGAAATGGGGGAGCAAATCCACTGGGGAACCTATCCCCGGTTTGGCACCAATGAAAGCACAGGTATTGGCCATCCCAGAGGACCATGCAGAGATTATCACAGGCAGGAGAAGAAGGTTCATAAGGAGGTTTATTAGTGGGGCCATAGTTCCCATGGGAGAGGGAGCTACATGGCGTCTGCACCTAATCCAGGTGGCAGCTTCTCTCTCTGGAGGTAAAGGGGAAGTAGGTAGTGAGTAGGGGTGGCTCATTAGGTATGGGTGGATCTGGGGACTAGTGGGAGGAGCTGAGGACCTGAGGCTAGGGAAATGCTAACAATAACTATCTAGATTAAGACTTTATGAGAGTTAAGACAACGCATGTAAAACACTATAGCACCGTGCTTGTTAGTGTTTAAATAGAACCTACTTAAGAATTTGGGGGAAGAGATCAACCATGAACAGTTATTTATTTTGGACTTCTATGACTTTTGTGTTTGGTTTGATCATATATTCCATTTGGCTAAGCAACACCGAAGTTTAATCATAGGTTCATAAAGCATATAAATAACCCAGGCCAAAGAAAAATTCAAATTTCCACATTTATAGTATTTTCTGTTTAAGAAGCAAAAACTTTGTTACTGTCTTTGTTTCTTCATTACTATCTATAGTGTAATGTGAAATCTGGTATTTTGATATCTCTAATGGTGCCTTTTTTTTTTCCAGAATTACTTTGCTATTTGGAATCTTTTATGACTATATGTGATTTTTTTGATTGATTTTTTCTAATTCTGTTAGGAATGATACTGGGATGAGTATTGCACTGAAGGTGTAGGGTTTTTTGGGGCAGTTATGGCCATTTTCATGATATTCTGTTAATCCATGAGGATAATGTCTTTCTGTCTTCTGAAGTCTTACTTGATTTCTATCTTCAGGTTTTATCGTTTTCATTGTAGCTATCTTCCATTTTCTTGGTTAAGTAAAAGCTTACCACAGCAAAAGAAAAGAAAGCAAAACCAAATGACAACTCATGAAATAAGAGAAAATCTTCACCAGCTATACAACAGATAAAGGATTCATATGCAGAATATACAAAGAACTTAAAAAATTAAACAGCAGGAGTACAAATAATCCAGTTGATAAATGAGCAAACAGGGGCTGGGGATATGGCCTAGTGGCAAGAGTGCTTGCCTCGTATACATGAGGCCCTGGGTTCAATTCCCCAGCACCACATATACAGAAAATGGCCAGAGGGGGCGCTGTGGCTCAAGTGGCAGAGTGCTAGCCTTGAACAAGAAGAAGCCAGGGACAGTGCTCAGGCCCTGAGTCTAAGCCCAGAACTGGCCAAAAAAAAATAAAAATAAAAAATGAGCAAACAAACTGAATGAATAGACAGTTCTCTGACAAAGAAATATGGATGGTTAATAGACACATGAAGAAACATCTTAAGCCATAAGAAAATGCAGACCAAGACCACACTAAGATTCTATCTCATTCCAGTCAGAATGGCATCCATCAAGAAAACAAATAGCAATAAATGCTGATGGGGATTGGGGAAAGACATCCGCATACACTATTGGTAAGAATTTAAGCTAGCACAGCCATTTTGGAAATCAATATGGAGGTTCCTCAAGAGACTAAAAACAGACCTTATGATTCTACCATACCTGTATTGGGCATATATCTGAAGGAGAATACTAGTACGTCACCAGCATATCTGTTTTATTGCTGCATTGTTCACAATAGTCAAACAATTAGCCAAGGTGCCCAACAACAGATAGGCATTATATATCCCTACTATGAGATATTGCACAGTCTTTTTAAAAAAACTGAAATCATGTCATTTGCAGGAAAATGAATGCAATTGGGGTGGGGGGTTATCATATTGAGTGATACAAGACAACCTCATGAAACAAAATACTGCATTTTTTAAAACTCATGTTAAGGTGTACATATTTATGGATATAAGAAAACTGAAATCAAGCCATTTGCAGGAAAATGGATGCAACTGGAAGGGTTTCCTAGTGGAGTGAAATAAGCCAAGCTCATAAAACAAAACATTGTATTTTTATTCATTTTGAAGACATACATATTTGTAGACATATGTGAATACATAGATATGTATGCGTACATGCACACATACATAAATCATTATATATAGGTAAACCAGAACATGAATCTAAAGGACTAGGGAAAAAAGAAGAAAGGGGTAAGGGAAAAAGAAAGATAAAGGTGGGGCTGGGAATATGGCTTAGTGATAAAGTGCTTGCCTCGTATAGATGAAGCCTTGGGTTCGATTCCTCAGCACCACATATATAGAAAAAGCCGGAAGTGGCACTGTGGCTCAAGTGGTAGAGTGCTAGCCTTGAGCAAAAAGAAGCCAGGGACAGTGCTCAGGCCCTGAGTCCAAGCCCCAGGACTGGCAAAAAAAAAAAAAGAAAAGAAAAGAAGGATAAGGGTAAATAATTTTGAAATATATGGCATAAAAACCTCAGTTAAATCTGTTGATGAATACAAAGATAGAAGATCTGTTGTATAGTTGGGTGCTAGCCAGGATGAAAGAGGATAAATACAGATGGCAACTGAACACAAAGCTATGAAACCTTTTGCAGTTGTTTTGGGAAGGGGGAAGGGATAGTGATGAAGTGAGAGTGAATAAAATATATTGTAAATATATGGAAATTTCACAATGAAATTCTCCCCCCTCCCCAAGAAAAGAGAAAAAGAAGCTAATGTGATCATAAAAAATAAATAGTGAGTATGCTCCAGCTGTTCACTGGTGGCTCACGTTCAACTCAAGAAGTTGAGACCTGGATGGAGGATTGTGGTTCAAAGCCAGCCCAGGCAGAAAGGTCTTGTGACTCCATCACCAGTTACCCAGTAAAAGACCAGACTGAAGAGGTGGCCCACATTGTGCAATTCCAGTTGTAAGCATGAAAGCTGAGCAAGTGCACAAGACCTTGAGCTCAAGATAGGCACTGGTGGTTCATGCTTTTTTTTTTTTTTTTTTTTTTTTTTGGCCAGTCCTGGGCCTTGGACTCAGGGCCTGAGCACTGTCCCTGGCTTCTTCCCGCTCAAGGCTAGCACTCTGCCACTTGAGCCACAGCGCCGCTTCTGGCCGTTTTCTGTATATGTGGTGCTGGGGAATCGAACCTAGGGCCTCGTGTATCTGAGGCAGGCACTCTTGCCACTAGGCTATATCCCCAGCCCTGGTTCATGCTTTTAATCCCAGCTACCCTGGAGGTTGAGATCTGAGGTTATCAGTTCAAAGCCTGGAAAGTGTGTGAGACTCTTATCTCTAACCACCAAAAACCTGGAAGTAGAGCTGTGACTCAAGTGATAGAGTGCCAGCCTTGAAGGAAAAAGCTAAGTAATCTTGTTCAAGCCCTGAATTCAGGCCCCAGTACCAGCGCAAAAGTAATAAATAAATCTCAAGATAAACAACTTAAAGCTGTGAAGAGTTACTAATGGTCTGTTACACCATTTGTAAGTAACATCATTTGTACATTAAAAAATAGCTTTTTTTTTCTTCTGGGACTAAGGTACCTACGGCTTTATACATGTTAGCTCATAACTGAGTTCTACCACCAGCCCTTGTGTTTTTGAGACAGGGGTCATCATGTACTCAAGACTGTCTGAAACTTGCCATCCTCCCAACAAAGTGTGCATCACTATATCTGGAGGCCCCAAATAATTTTTATAAAGATGCTTTTATTCACACTTTACATGTTGAGAAACTACTGAAACGGCAAGAAGTCTCTGTTGCGATGAGTTTGTTGAATTCAATAGCTAAAAAGTAGGTTTTCTTTTTTGGCTCAGTTGTGTCTAGAGGTAATGTTGAAAACAAAGTTATAGAATATGAAATAAATGTTTTGTCTAAACGTAAGGTAAAATCACCTAGTATCAAGTCACTGAATGAATACAAAAGGAAAAAAAACCTACTTGACATTGTAATGATATTGAATTAAAAAATTACATCAGGACTACTTTGCTATAAGTGAAAATATTTTAGATTTGCTCTTTTGCTTAAAAACAATCTTAGACATAGTTATTTAGAGTGACACATCTGTCCTATTTCCAGGAGCTATGCCAGTGCCGGCCTGGAGAAGGAAATTGTTCCTGCTGTAAAGAGTGTATGCTGTGTCTGGGGGCACTTTGGGACGAGTGCTGTGATTGTGTTGGTAAGGTGATATGCACTGCAGTTTCCTAATATTTCCTATCACAAAATCTTTCACTTTAAAAAATATCAATACATTAGTATCATTTGTTGTACAAAGGGGATACGATTCCATAAGTTAGGTTGTAAGTACAATACTTCTTGGTTAATGTCACCCCTTCTTTGCTTCTCCCCCATTTTTCCTTTCCTGTCTCTACTCGGGAGTTACTTAGTTCATTTTTCATATAACGTACAGTGACTATAATGACAACATTTACTCACTCTTCCTCCCTCCATTCCTATGCTCTTTCCTTTCCTACTCCCAAACATGTTTCCACTTCCTAATATTTGTTTGGATAAACAGTACATTTCTTGTTCAGAGGAGTTATACTTTTGGATTCCTTCCTTAAGTATACTTCTTTGTTCAGTTTGATTGTGTGTCAATGCATTGAGCCCTGTATACATTATCATACAGAGTTTTATTTTTATAAAATACAAGTGTATTTTGTATATTTTATGGTATATAGAAGATTGTGTTATTACATTTGCTTGTGTTGAATTGTATTTATGTATTATTTTACATATTTTTGCAGGAAAAGGTCTGGAAGTTCTTTATTTAGGATATAGGAATGGGGGACCAGCAATTTTGTTTTAAATGTTTTATACTATCTATTCTTTTATGGAAAGCATTTTATTTTGATATTTGTGTGTGTGCCAGTCCTGGGGCTTAAACTCAGAGCTGGTTGTTGCTCCCGAGCTTTTGTGCTCAAGGATAATGCTCTATCATTCTGGGCTTTTTTGGTGGTTAATTGGAGATGAAGGTCTCACAGGTGTTCCTGACTGGTAATACCGAAACCCTCAGATCTCCTGATTCGCTAGGATTACAGGTGTGAGGCACTGGCACCCAGCTGTGTTTTGATTTTTTTTTTTTTTTTTGGCCAGTCCTGGGCCTTGGACTCAGGGCCTGAGCACTGTCCCTGGCTTCTTCCCGCTCAAGGCTAGCACTCTGCCACTTGAGCCACAGTGCCGCTTCTGGCCGTTTTCTGTATATGTGGTGCTGGGGAATCGAACCTAGGGCCTCGTGTATCCGAGGCAGGCACTCTTGCCACTAGGCTATATCCCCAGCCCACTGTGTTTTGATTTTTTAATAGGAAGCATGTTGGTTTTTTATTGTTTTAATTTCTCTTTGTCAGATATGGTGCTTGAACATAGTGCCTGGGTGCTGTCCCTGAGCTCTTTGCTCAGTGCTAGCACTATATCACTTTGAGTCCTCGCTTCACTACCGGCTCTTGAGTAGTTAATTGAAGATAAGTCTCATGGGGACTTTTCTTTCTGGGCTTGCTTTGAATCCTCAGATCTCAGCCTCCTGAGTAACTAGGTGTGAATCACCAGTACCCAGCAGAAGCATGGTTTATGAGAAACATTCTCCAAGATATGTGAATTTTTTAAAAAAGGTATACAAGAGTATTTATACACTGTTATCCTTTGTATTCTAGAAAGTAAACTTACATGAAGATAAGGACAAAGTAGCACACATCTGTAATTCCAACACTTAGGAAGATGAATGAGACAAGAGGATGGCAAACTTAAGACAGCCTGTGTTACAAACAAACAAATAAATCTAAATGCCTAGATTGTTGCTAGAAGAAACACCCAGAATCCCATCTCTGATAGTTAACTCTTTTTGCCTTATAAGATACCACTGTAGGGCTGGGAATATGGCCTGGTAGCAAGAGTGCTTGCCTCATATACATAAAGCCCTGGGTTCGATTCCTCAGCACCACATATATAGAAAACACCCAGAATTGGCGCTGTGGCTCAAGTGGCAGAGTGCTAGCCTTGATCAGAAAGAAGCCAGGGACAGTGCTCAGTCCCTGAGTTCAGGCCCCAGGACTGGAAAAGAAAAAACAAGGGCTGGGAATGTGGCCTAATGGTAGAGTGCTTGCTTTGTATACATGAAGCCCTGGGTTCAATTCCTCAGCACCACATATATAGAAAAAGCCAGAAAGTGTCGCTGTGGCTCAAGAGGTAGAGTGCTAGCCTTGAGCAAAAAGAAGCCAGGGACAGTGCTCAGGCCCTTTGTTCAAGGCCCAGGACTGGCAAAAAAAAAAAAAGATAACATTGTAAATATTCCATTTTCTCAGAAGCCTTTTTCATCTGACTGAAATAGGAGCCTTTGTCCTGTAAGATCATATACTAAATGTTCCTGTAACTGTTATTTGCATGTCTATTTCTTAAGAACAGGAAATTTTCATATTGATCTTTTTTACCTTAATTTTTGTTTGTAGAAAAGTTGACATATATGGAAAAAATCAGATAGTACTAAAAAAGTCATTTCACATTGCACTCCAAGTGTTTTGGACCTACCCCAGATGACCACTACCTTCAAATCTGCAATGTTGCTTCTACAATTCTAAATAAAATCCTTTTACTATTTTTTTTTTTTTTTTTTTTTTGGCCAGTCCTGGGCCTTGGACTCAGGGCCTGAGCACTGTCCCTGGCTTCTTCCCGCTCAAGGCTAGCACTCTGCCACTTGAGCCACAGCGCCGCTTCTGGCCGTTTTCTGTATATGTGGTGCTGGGGAATCGAACCTAGGGCCTCGTGTATCCGAGGCAGGCACTCTTGCCACTAGGCTATATCCCCAGCCCCTTTTACTATTTTTTAATTGGTTTAAGAAACAAGCAACTGATTTTTGTTATAGATAGACATAGATATATAGATGGATGTGGTCACTGTATATGATTTTGGTACACTGTATATTGTATATATGCTTACCTGAACTAGGGAAAGGAAAGAAAAATGGAGGATGTAACAAATATGACAAGAAATGTACTCACTACCTTATTATGTAACTGTATCCCCTCTGCACATCACCTTGTCAATAAAATTTAATAATTAAAATAGATATTGTCTAGGACTATATGATGAATTTAGTTGTCATGTCTCTTTACTCATTTACTTTGGAATTTTTCCTTACTCTTCCCCTTTACAGTTTTAGAGTTCAGGCATTACACTGTGACAGGTGGCTCACAATCTCTGTCCACTAGATGGACCTTTACTAGTAACCAGACTTAAGGCACACATTCTGGGCAACACCATTACTGAGTAACATAGGTACCTGTCTGTGGTGACACATAGCGTCCAAGTGTCCTAACACTAGTAGTGTAATCATACTGATGTATACAGGATTTCTTCTCCATATACAATTCAACAAGTACTTTGTGGAGTTCTTTAAGGTGATGCCAACATATTCTTCATCATAAGATACTGCTTATTCACAAAGTAGTAAGTAATCTAATGTTATCATTGATTTCGTCAGTGGGAGCCCCTTCAGAATCCCTGCTGTACCTCCTTTATTCATTAAACACTTCTTTATTTCTGTTCCTGGCTCACTGTGTACTTGTGCCGCTCCAGCTCTGGAATCACTCTTTTCTTCAAGTTTACAGGGTCTGGGCCTTCACCTTGCTCAAAGCTACTGGGGTGGGTAGCATCACTTCTAGGCCATTTCAGGAAAAAAATAAAAACAAAACTGACTACATGTAATGTTGGAAGTCACAGAACTTTAATGTATGGAGCTTTCTTGGCTGGGGAGAAACTAACAAGACCCAGATGTCACAGTCAGTGAGATAAATTTTTATTCTCTTTACCTCTTCCAGGTATGTGTAATCCTCGAAATTACAGTGATACTCCTCCCACTTCAAAGAGCACTGTAGAAGAACTGCATGAGCCTATCCCCTCCCTCTTCCGGGCACTCACAGAAGGAGACACCCAGTTGAATTGGAACATTGTTTCCTTCCCTGTTGCAGAAGAACTTTCACATCATGAGAACCTGGTTTCATTTTTAGAAACTGTGAACCAGCCTCATCACCAAAATGTGTCTGTTCCTAGCAATAATGTTCATGCACCTTACTCCAGTGACAAAGGTACCTGCTTGAGTTGTCTTCCTGTTCGGGCTTCTCATGGGTTCTATGATGATGTGTAAAATCTCTTATTTTCTGGAACAGCTTTTTGGTTTTAAACTGTAGTTTTATGTACATTCTAGATTTCTATAACCTTGATCCCTGAGTAGATGGGGCTTTTCAGCATGTCATCAAAACTCCTCCATACTCCTGGCATGGAGTCTTTGTTTTCTTTTCATACTCCTTACCTAACACATTACTGCTTGCCATCAGGCAGCCATCGCAGTGTCCCATCAAGTCAGGTTTTTACAATAGCATTGGTGCTGCAAATGGTTCTACAGTTATCAGCTAAATTTTTGTGTGTTTGCCAGTCCTAGGCCTTGAAATCAGGGCCTGGGCCATCTCTGAGCTTCTTTTGCTCAAGGATAGTACTCTACCACTTAAGCCGCTGCTCAACTTTGAGCTTTTTGATATTTTTTTTGGAGATAAGTGTCTCATAGCCAGACACCGATTGCTCAGGCCTGTAATCCTAGCTATGCAGGATTGTGGTTCAAAGCCAACACAGGCAGGAAAATCCATGAGACTCTTAGCTCCAATTAACTAGCAAAACACTGAAAGTGGAGCTATGACTCAAGTGGTATAGTGCTAACCTTGAGCAAAAAACTCAGGAACAGTCCTCAAGACTAAAGTTTGAGCCCCAGGACCAGCACACAAAAAGATAAATTTACCAGTACAAAAAGTGGCTAGAGGTGCAACTTAGTGGTAGCACACCTGCCTAGCAAGTATGAGGCCCTGAATTCAAACTTCAGTACTGAGGGAAAAAGCATGAGGCGATGATGGATAATTTATATTTTTCTTTGTCTGGTTATACCCTCTCTTACAGTCTTACTACATGAAAAAGAACAGAATTTTGGACATTAACAATGAAGGCAAAACAGGCTTTTCCTCCACCATACCATGGTTTGAACTCGGGGGTTTCTCTTTGCTTGATTAATTGGTATACTACCACTTGAATCATACCTCTAGCTGTGCTTTTTTTTCTGCATTAGCCTCAAACAGCCATCCTCTAGATCTCAGCCTCCTCTGTAGCTGGGATTGGCAGGCAGGACCTACAAGTGCCTGCCTCAGAATAGGCTTTTGTTAAATGATAGAGTAATTTTTCTTTCTTAGCATGAGGAAATGGCTCAAATGCATCCCTGAGTTCAACATTCAGTATCATAGGGCGTGTGGGGGGGGAGGGGAGAGAGGAGGATATTAACTTTTAAGGTAAAACACTTTATAAAACAAGTTCTAAGGGCTGGGGATATAGCCTAGTGGCAAGAGTGCCTGCCTCGGATACACGAGGCCCTAGGTTCGATTCCCCAGCACCACATATACAGAAAACGGCCAGAAGCGGCGCTGTGGCTCAAGTGGCAGAGTGCTAGCCTTGAGCGGGAAGAAGCCAGGGACAGTGCTCAGGCCCTGAGTCCAAGGCCCACGACTGGCCAAAAAAAAAAAAACAAAAAAAAAACAAGTTCTAAGTTTTAGAAATATTTGTAATGTGATAATAAAATGTCATGCTGTTTCCTCCTTAAAATGTAAATGATACATAGATATTTAAGATTCATAAATCTTACTCAAAGATTCCTTAAGTTCATGTATTAATAGGAAACTAATTCCTGCAAATTCAAGCATCTTATGTGACAGCTCAGTTTTTCAACTTCATGCCCCCTTACATAGGTGTGTCTTCCTCCAGATAGGAATAGCCATTCCCTCCTCCTCCATGTGTTTGTAGTTCCACTCTACCTATTTTCTACTTAGTTCCTTGGATTTTGTCACTACGCTTCGAGTCCACAATGGCTACCCTATTCTAAGTGTAAAATGCATAATGTATGAAATAAATAGATTAATAGTTCCAGTCATGTGCAGATTCAAACGTGTCTACTTCCTGCTCACTGCCAGTCCCTTTGGTTTGCCTGGTCTGGTGCTATGCCACCTCTCAAGTTTCCTTTTTTTTTTTTTTTCCTAGACAAATGCCACTCTCCCAGCTCTTATTTTTCAGATAGTCTTGTGCTACCTTTGCCTTGGCTCTCCTCTAGCCAAACCACTACACTCCTGTCATTACCCCTCAAATAGCTAGGATAACCAACCGCCATAATCAGCCTTTTTGTTATTTTTTTTCTTTTTGCCAGTCCTGGGCCTTGGACTCCGGGCCTGAGCACTGTCCCTGGCTTCTTTTTTTGCTCAAGGCTAGCACTCTGCCACTTGAGCCACAGCGCCACTTCTGGCCTTTTCTATATATATGGTGCTGAGGAATCGAACCCAGGGCTTCATGTATACCAGGCAAGCACTCTTGCCACTAGGCCATATTCCCAACCCCTAATCATCCTTTTTGAAAACTGTATTTATCTTTTGTTTGTTTGAAACAACATCTGCTGGGAACTGTTGGGCCCAGACTGGCCTCAAACTCAAAATCCTTTTTCCTCAACTTCCTGAGCCTCCACACCCAACCCCAGATTTCCTCCCAAATGGTAATCCAGACATTTTCTGAGTTGGGCTTCCCTCTGTCTTGTTCCTAAACACACCACACCTACCTCCTTCTGGCTTTCCTCTTTTGTTGCCTGGAAGATTTGCTTTTCATTGTTTCTAATACATGTCCACTTTTTCTAATATGCCTTTCCTCAGACACCAAGGCAGTTCATTAGTTCTATAAGTGATTCTGGATAAATAACAGACTTTGTTTATGTGCTCTCTTTTGCTAATTTTTTATTGTCCTTTATTTCATGTGCCTTATACTCCTAGCTAAGTAGTTAAACCGGTTTATACATCAGAAGAATTAAAATGGAAGAAATAAGCTGGGCATCAGTGCCTGGGGCCTGTAATCCTAGCTACTAAGAAGGATAAGATCTAAGGATCTCAGTTCAGAGCAAGCCTGAGCAGGAAACTTTGTGAGACACTTTATTACAAATTATCCAGCAAAAGCCTGGAAATGAAAAGTGGCTAAAGAGGTAGAGCACCAGGCTTGAGTAAAAAATGCTAAGGGACAGCACCCAGGCTCTGAGTTCAAGCTCCAGTACCAGCACTGAAAAATAAAAAGGAAATAATGAGGGCTGGGGATATAGCCTAGTGGCAAGAGTGCCTGCCTCGGATACACGAGGCCCTAGGTTCGATTCCCCAGCACCACATACACAGAAAACGGCCAGAAGCGGCGCTGTGGCTCAAGTGGCAGAGTGCTAGCCTTGAGCGGGAAGAAGCCAGGGACAGTGCTCAGGCCCTGAGTCCAAGGCCCAGGACTGGCCAAAAAAAAAAAAAAAAAAAAAAAAAATTAAAAAAAGGAAATAATGAAAAGTGATTATTATGTTTAAAACAAACTCATTATAAATAGTATCTTTTCTCTTTTTTTGTCAGTAAAGAGGTAATTGAACTCAGGGCCTCACACTTGCTTGGCATGCCCTCTACTGTTTGAGCCACTGATCCAGCCCTTTGTGCTTTCATTATTTTTCAGATAGAGTAATTTGCTTTTTGCCTAGGTCAGCCTCAGACTACAATCCTCCTACATACACCTCCCCTTACATAACTCATATTACTGGCATATACCACTATATTTAGGTTTGTTCTTTGAGATAGACTCTTACTAGCTTTTTTGCCCAGACTGCCTCCAAACCTTGACCCTCCTAACTCTGCCTCCCAAGTAGGTGGGATTATATGCATGAGTTACTGCACCTAGCCTCACACTAAGAATTTTTTTTTTTTTTTGTCAGTTGTGAGGCTTGATCTCGGGGCCTGGGCACTGTCTCTGAACATTTTCACTCACCTAGCACTTTATCACTTCATTGTTGTTGTTTTGTTTTTTGCCAGTCCTGGGGCTTGAACTCTGGGCCTGAGCACTGTCCCTGGCTTCTTTTTACTCAAGGCTAGCACTCTACCACTTGAGCCACAGCGCCACTTCCAGCTTTTTTTCTATATATGTGGTGCTGAGGAATCGAACCCAGGGCTTCATGTTTATGAGATGAGTACTTTACCACTAGGCCACATTCCAAGCCCTCACCTATAGCACTTTATCACTTTCAACCACAGCTCTACTTCCAGTTTTCTGGTGATTACTTGAAGATAAGAGTGGCACAGGGACTTCTCTGCAAAGGCTGTTTTCAACTGTGATCCTCAGATCTCAGCCGCCTGAGCAGGCAGAAGCCATCAGTGCCTGGCCAAATGAGTATCTTTTTTCCTACACTGCAGTAAGAAAACTAGGATAAATAATTATTAATAACATTCACCTGGTAGCTGAACATTTCCTGGCTATTTTCGTCATTGTGGTTTCTGTTTTACAGAGCACATGTGTACCGTGGTCTATTTTGATGACTGCATGTCCATCCATCAGTGTAAAATATCCTGTGAGTCCATGGGAGCATCCAAGTACCGCTGGTTTCACAACGCCTGCTGTGAGTGCATCGGTCCCGAGTGCGTGGACTACGGTAGTAAGACCGTCAAGTGTATGAACTGTATGTTTTAAAGAAGAAAAAAAATGTAAATAGAAAGCATCTTAGTCAGAAAGAACGGTGTACATATGAGAGTTCCTCAGAGAATGACCCATGGCATCAGAATGCCAACAGGTTATGAAGATGTCGAGAATCTGGAATGCATTACCTTTAAAGTATGGTATGTCCAGGGATGTCTTCAGTTATAGGGTTATAGCTGCTCTTGTTCAGTTTATTCCCCACCAGTAACATAGCTTCACCTTTGGACACATGTATAACTTCGGTCATACGAGCAACAGGTACACAGAGAGTTCCTAAAAGATCTGAGTTTTTAACATAAAGCCTGATTATCTTTTCTTTGGTATTCAAAAGCTTTCTGTCTTGAAAATTATAGCATTAAACTGTTAACATGAGCAATGATTTCCTCACCTGCTACTCAATATGTCATTCTTCATTGGTGCCTGGTAGTGTTTATGTATTTATAAGTATAGTAGATATTCAAATATATTACTATAACAGCTCACATGAAAAATTACCATAAGAATTTTAATTTAAACATCTTTACTTTGGTTTTAGAAAGTAAAAGCTTACTATGTTTATAATTTTTTTTAAATATGTAGTAGAATCTATCCCATAATACATATGCTGACAGTGCCTTACTGAAAATTTGTCATTCTCTTCCATTCCCTTCCTGAAGTGCTGATATAGATAATAGAGTCATCTCTATGAATTTCAGGGTACGTACACTTTTAAAATGACACTAAATACATGCGGGATTAGGTGAATAGCCAAGTGAAGCATTTGTATGAGCAAAGATGTCAGCTTTGAGAGCACACTGGGGCTTTGGAATGACTGCCAAATTGGAGTCCACGTGGGTCCCAAGGGAAGAACCTGTATTCCTATAGGGAGCAGCATAACTAAAGGCGAAGCCGTACTGGGAGAAGAAACTAGCCCAGCACTAACAAGTTAGTGTCTAGTTCAGTAGACACTGTGTCACCAGAGGGAAACTGAAGTTGTGTGTCTACAAGAGAGGGTAAAAATGCAGGGAACTGTAATGGGAACAACTTACAGCTATTTATGTTAATTGCTTTGGTTATTTTGTCATTTTTCGTTTATTAAATTTCTATCTGCATTTGATGTTCTTTTTAAACACGCATCATTATACTGGGAGGATAGAATGCTCTTCACTGAAAATATACTACAGAGCTATGCAAACAGCTTTTTTATTTAAACAATGTTTCAGTAGAGATAAGCTGAAGTACTGAATGCCCTTCATAGGAATAAAACCCCACCTTCAAGAGTGAATCTAAGACGTTAATATTTCTATTATACAGACAATTCTATGGATTGCCAATTTTTCCAGGGCATATGTGAATTACAAGTACTTTTTTAAGAATACTTCTTTATAACACATATTTTAGTATATAAAAATAGATCATGTTTTTGGATACATTTATATATTCATTATTTGAACACTAGTTGTAAAATCATTTGTAACACTGTAAATATTAGAAAAATTAAAGCCCTGGGGCTGGGAATGTGGCCTAGTGGTAGAGTGCTTGCCTCACACACGTGAAGCCCTGGGTTCGATTCCTTAGCACCACATATATAGAAAAAGCCAGAAGTGGCGCTGTGGCTCAAGTGGCAGAGTGCTAGCCTTGAGCAAAAAGAAGCCAGGGACAGTGCTCAGGCCCTGAGTTCAAGCCCCAGGACTGGCGAAAAGAAAGAAAAACAATTAAAGCCCTGATATTTTCCTTCCCTTTCCAGTAATTCTAATGAATATTCAAGGTACTTTGGCCTTTTAAGAGGCTGAGAGTTAGCTCATGGATATAATTGATACTTACACATTAGCATGTCCTTTCTTTCTTTTTACCTGAACTACATTTGTTTAAAAGTGCCTGAAACAGGGGCTGGGAATATGGCCTAGTGGTAGTGTGCTCGCCTCGCATACATGAAGCCCTGGCTTTGATTCCTCAGTACCACATATATAGAAAAAGCCAGAAGTGGCGCTGTGGCTCAAGTGGAAGAGTACTAGCCTTGAACAAAAAGAAGCCAGGGACAGTGCTCAGGCCCTGAGTTCAAGCCTCAGGACTGGCAAAACAAAAACAAACAAAAAAGTATCTGAAAGATTTAAGCTCCTTTCATCATTAGCACCTATGAAGCAAAAGTTTTTCTTGACCTTGAGAATTCTTTTTAAATAAAGGAATCTTCAACTAGCTTTTTTTTTTTCAACTAGCTTTTTCATTTCAGCTTTGCTCATTTACAAGTAATGCCACACCTATGACTTAGAAGAATACTTCTGTGTTTATGGCAACATGGTTTGTGTTTTCTTAATAATTTTTAAAACTGCATTATGATCACATTTAAAATTTTAAATACAGCATCTTTTTTCTACTACCTACATATTTCAGTGATTTTTTTTGCAGGGGAGTGGCTCGATTAAAAAAAAAGAAAAGAAAAGACACAACTAGGGGCTGGGGATATGGCCTAGTGGCAAGAGTGCTTGCCTCGAATATATGAAGCCCTAGGTTCGATTCCCCAGTACCACATATACAGAAAACGGCCAGAAGTGGTGCTGTGGCTCAAGTGGCAGAGTGCTAGCCTTGAGCAAAAAGAAGCCAGGGACAGTGCTCAGGCCCTGAGTCCAAGGCCCAGGACTGGCAAAAAAAAAAAAAAAAAAAAAAAAGACACAACTAGCCAAGCAAATGGGATCCCTAGATACAAGAAAAAAAGAAAAGAAAGAAAAAAAATTATGGGAGGGAGGGAGGAAGGAATTTAGGTGGTTGTTCATAATTGTGGTACCAAATTTTTAGAAAACCTAATGTTTGGTTGTAGTTTTACAAAAGATATAAAGAGAATACTTCACATAGAACTGCGATTTACAAAGCTTCAGAAAACAACATTGATAGGATAGAATATTTGAACAATATACTTATAAATCAGAATAACTTCAAAATGGAGAAAAGAAATAAAAACTTTGCTGGAAAACAAGGTGATTTAAATCAGCCATATTTAAACTTTTGTTTCTTTCAGGTTTTTAAAATCTGCTCTACATTCCCAAGAATGTATATTTTAATTGTATTTTACATGATGTGCAGCATACAAAACTGTTTCCCCCCTGGTTGTCCTCATGAAAAAGTATTTTAATAAAAAATTACAATTAATGTGTCACTTTTTTTTGTTAATTTCTTCATGGAACACCAAAGTAAGTTTTGCATTTCTGTCTAGTGAAGTTAATGTTTTGAAGATCTGCAAAACAAGACCTTTTCTCTCTGGATGTCCCCACTGATTCTGTTGAAACAAGCATCTTTGAAATCTGCTCACTGAGCTTATTTTTCCTATTCCTTAGAACTTTGTGGGAGGTTTTATCTTGTTATAATAAAGCTAACAACCTAACTTTATATCAGTTTTTTTTACAGGAGTGAATATGCTAGAGCGTGTCAAAGAGATTTTAGTGAGGGTACTAACTTTTTTTTTGTCATTTGTGGAGCTTGAGCTCAAGGCCTGAACACTATCTCTGAACTTTTTTGTTCAAGACTAGTGTGCTATAACTTTGAGCCACAGCTCTACTTCGTTTTTGATGGTTAACTGGAGGTTAAGAGTCTCATGGGCTTTCCTGCTTGGGCTAGCTTCAAACAGCAATCCTCAGATCTCAGCTTCCTGAGTAGCTAGGATTATAGGCGTGAGCCACCCGTACCCAGCCTAACCTCTAAAGTATACTTTGAATTTGGAAAAAACATTCTTATTTAAAACTTTGAATGCATTACAGAAGTAGAAATTAAATCTTTTTGATGATGTATTATGCTTTATTCCAGAATGAGGAAAATAAATGCTTCACTAGTCTCCTGCTTCTATGGCTTCATAATACCAACCAATTTTACAAGACTGGAAGGAGGTATACAAAGATCAAAGTGGGAAGATAACTTTCCCAGCTCTTCCACAACATTCTCACAGGCCAGTATTACTATTAAATTGAGCTAGAGGCTGTACTTGCATAGCAAGACCAAGGCTGCTTCACAGAGTCTTCCCTGTGACAGCTTGGAATTCAGGGAGAATAGGAGAGGAGCAGGGCCAGAGGATAGCTGGATCCCTAAGAGACGGAACTGAGGGATTTGTGAGGTAGAGCATTTCAAAGAAGAAAAACATTTAATTAGGAAAAGTGTTATTTGGCTAAAGATGTCCAAGTGTTAGTCATGTAGAGGGAGAGCCAGAAAAGAGTAAAGCTAACGTGCAAATCAGAGGCCACAGGAATCATAAAGGGACCCAGGGCATTCTGGCCTTGACCAGCTACTTAAAATAAAAACAAAAAGTGGGGGCTGGGGATATGGCCTAGTGGCAAGAGAGCTTGCCTCGTATATATGAGGCCCTGGGTTCAATTCCCCAGCACCACATATACAGAAAACGGCCAGAAGTGGCACTGTGGCTCAAGTGGCAGAGTGCTAGCCTTGAGCAAAAAGAAGCCAGGGACAGTGCTCAGGCCCTGAGTTCAAGGCCCAGGACTGGCCAAAAAAAACAAACAAAACAAAAAGTGTTATAGCTGGGCACTGGTGGCTTAGTACTGTATTCCTAGCTATTCAGGAGGCTGAAATCTGAGGACCACAGTTCAAAGCCAAACAATAAGCTGGACTTGGAGCTGTAGCTGAAGTTAAGGTAGTACACAAGCCTGAGCCTGGCTTACTCAGCTTAACATAATGCCTTCTGACTGCAGTATATCTGTACACAATTCCTTTATCCTTCATGAGTCTGGCTACTGGGTTTACACTAAAAAATCACCCCCATTGCCTTTTTAAAAAATGTTTTAAATACTTCCTAACCAATAAAAACTCAATTTATTTTACCTTGGGTTGACCAATTATGAGAGGCCATTGTTTTAGACTTAGATCTTGCTTCAACAACGAGGCCAAAATATAACCTGTCACACAATCAAACTTTAAGAAAGCAGATAAGGCCCAGGACAGACCACGTTTTCTTGAAATCAGGAGACCCTAGTGCTCTCTGCCTTAACCTTGATTTTGTTTTAAATAATTATCAGAAGTTGCTGGATCATAGCCAATTTTTTTCTATTCTGTTTCCTTGTTCCTTTTTCCATTTTCTGTTGTTGCCTGCTGGGAATCACAAGTAAAAGCGAATTAGAACTATGACTTGACTGAACTTGTTGTAACATTATTTTGACTCTCCTTTACTTACTTTTCTTTTTTTTGCCAGTCCTGAGACTTGAATTCAGGGCCTGAGCACTGTCCCTGGCTTCTGTTTGCTCAAGGCTAGCACTCTACCTCTTGAGCCACAACAGCACCACTCCTAGCTTTTTCTATATATGTGGTGCTGAAGAATGGATCCCAGGGCCTCATGCATACAAGGCCAGCACTCTACCACTAGGCCATATTCCCACCTCCATTTACTTTAATTATAGTAAAAATATTATAATCTCACTGTATTTGCTGCCCAGGTTGGTATTGAACTCTTGGTCTCAAGTTATCCTCTCACAGTTTCTATGATAGTTGGGACTATGGACACCACTACCTCTCATTATATGTATGTGTGTATGTATATATGTATGTGTGTATATGTATGCATGTGTGTTAGGATGTGTGTATGTATGAATTATGTTGTTCTAGGGCTTGAACTTTAGGCCTGGACACTGTCCCTGTGCTTGCTCAAGGCTAGCTCTCTACCACTTGAGCCATAGCTCCGGTGGTTAATTGGAGATGAGAATCTCAGACTTTCTTGCCCCAGGTGGTTTCGAACCACGATCCTCCAAACTCTGCCTCCTGAAGAGCTACAATTACAGGCTGAGTTACGGGCACGTGGCCTCTCCTTTTAACTTCAGTGTTTGAAACATGGGATCCTCAAAACCTCTTGAGGTTCAGCTTTGGAAATAAGAATTCTCAGAAGTACAGAGAAAACAAAACAAAAATACGAAAAAATATTCCATCCTCGATCATTTGGGAAGTCTCTGGAGTGTTTGCATTACTAACAGAACGAAACCTAGAAAAATAGAGGTTCCCTTACCAGCTTCTCTCAGAGTGGCCGAGATTTCCTTGTTGGACTGACAGAAGTCACTGGTTAGACACAAAATCCCTTCCTTTTCTGCCCTTCTTGCCTCATCTTACAGCAAGCACCAGCTTCCTGACATACTTGTGCGGCTCAGCTCCCAGTAAACAGCAGAGGCTTATGGGAATGGAATAGCAGACAACCTGCCTTTCCGTTTTCTTTTCTTTTTTAACAGAAGCCTTCCTGCTCCTGATATTGTGTTGCACCCTCTTGGCCCACACCTCCACTTACCCCTCTTGTGCCCTAGATGAAGCAGAGCTCTGGCACTGACCCAAAGCTCCCAGGGAGCTTTCTTGGTGCTGCAGTTACCTCATTCTGGGGTTTTCCACAGGCAGCAGCCCTCTCAGGCTTTATTATCCAAGGCATCCCCAGACCTGCCACCTGGATTCATAGAGTCCTAAGGCGGGTACAAAGCCTTTTCCAGCTGACACTGAACAGGGTGGGGCGCAGATTCAAGATGAGTCTGAAGAATAGCATCTACTTCATTGTCTTCCTTAGCATGCCAATCTCATCACACCCTCAAGTATAGAAATATCACAATGAAACCCCCTTGTACAACTAAAATATACTTTTATTTTTATTTTATTTACTTATTTTTTGCTGGTCCTGGTACTTAAAATCAGGGCTTGGACACAGCCCCTGGGCTGTGTGTGTGTGTGTGTGTGTGTGTGCGTGTGTGTGTGTGTGTGCAAGGCTAGTTGAGCTCAAGTCCCAGGACTGGCACCAAGAAGGTGGGGGGGGGGGAGGGAGGACAACTGAGGGAGAGGAAAGTCGAAAGAGAGGGGGAGGGGAAGGGAGAGAGACATTTGTATTTGTGTTCTATTCTGTCTGGGGTTATTTAGGGTCAGGACCCAGAGCATGAGAGATCTACAAAGAGGCTTGAGAGACAGTCCCCTCACCTGGGCTATGGTGACTGGCTAGAGTTGGTAGGAAACTGTCACCAGGATATTAGAATAAAGAAGGAGCAAAAAGCAAATGCAACCGACCAGATCAACTTTAATGGAAAGTTGAAGAGGGATGCCTAGGTGACCTGAGGAGAGTCAGGAGTTGAAGGTAATGGGTGGGCGGGGCGGGGGGAGGGGGGAGTCATAGGGTCACAGGTAAGTCGAGGGTTCAAAGAGTTTCTTGAGTTTAGGGTGCAGATCTGGTTCCCAGAGCCTACTGTTTGAGCATGTCTCCTGACCAGTCTCTCAAATGTCTATCACTTGAGAGGGTGGAGGAGTAGGCTTTCATACTTAGATTGAGATTTGGGGCTGAAGACAGTACTGGAGGGTGTTCAGAGGACCAAGCCATGGGAGCAATACTGAGTTTGAGAACAAAGCAGATTCCCAACAAGAGTCTGCCTTCTTAATCCCCCTTTACTGCTAGCTAGAACAAGCCCTAGGGGAGCAGCTTATGTTACATGGCCTCAGCCTCTAGTCGCTGACAGAAAAGAGTGGAAAAGCCAGTGGGAAATCCCCAAAGTCCATCAATTTCAAATATGTTTCTATGTCATTTTAAGTTTCCACAGCACAAAGCACCTATCAAATCAAAGATGATTTCAGGTGTTAAGCCCTCTTCCTCTTTTATTCCTTTTTGAAGGAATCAAAGACAAACTTCAAATGCTTAGTGTGTCAAATGCTTAGAGTCTTCAATTCTTCTATTATATGTGTGCCAAGAAAGCAAAAATCCCAGGATCAAACATGCAAAAAGGGGAAAACCCTTATTTCATGTTATTGGTCAGCAATGGTCTTTTTAATTATTTTCTGTTACTTGTACAAAATAATAGGTTTCAAGCCAGTTGATGGTAGCTCATGCCTATAATCTTAGCTACTCAGGAGGCTGAGATCAGAGGGTCAAGGTTCAAAAGCAGCCCAAGCTGGAAACTCTGAGACTCTTATCATCAATTAACCATCAAAAGGCTGGAAGTGGACTGTAGCTAAAGTGGTAGAACACCAGCCTTGAGTAAAAAAAGCTAAGGTACAGTGCCCCAGCCATGAGTTCAAGCTCCAGTACCAGCACAAAGAAAAAAACAGTAATGCATTTCATTATAATGCATTTCCATACAAGTGTGCAATGTACTTTGATGATATTCACCTGTACCTGTGTCTCACCCCCATTGTTTTCCCCATCCACACACCCCTTCATGTCCTCCCCAACGCCCCTCCCCCCGCCACACACACACATAAGTTCATTCCATTCCACAGGTGAGAGAAAACATGTAATGGCTGTCTTTGTGAAACAAGCTTGTTTCACTAGATATGAATGATTTCCAGTCTCATCTATTTTGCTACAGAAATATAATTTCTTCTTTATAGCTGAACACTCCATTGTATGTATATTAAATGTTTCCTTTATCTCTTCATTGATGGGCACCTAGGGTGATCTGATGAATCGGCAGTTGTGAACAATGCCATGATAAATGTGAGTGTGCTCATATCTCTGTAGTCATGGTCAGAAATATTTTTGTAATATAATGGTTATCTTTAAAAATCATGTTTGTCTGTATTGTCCCAAGATCACAGTAGGCTTTTCTTCCATAGAGCTTTTTATAAACTTCTGCTTGTAATCCTAGTTAGGAGGCTGAAATCTGAGGATCATGGGCAGGTGAGTCCATGAGACTCATCTCTAATTAACTACAAAAAGCCAGAGTAGAGCTGTGGCTCAAGTGGTAGAGCACTAGCTTTGAGCACAAAAGCTCAGGAGCAGGGCCTAGGCCCAGAGTTCAAACCCCAGGGCCAGCCCCACCCCCCAAAAAATTATTTCAAAATAGTTGGGCACTGGTGGCTCACCCCCGTAACCCATTATTCAGTAGTCTGACATCTGATGATTTCTGTTCAAAGACAGTTCAGGCAAGAAAGTCTATGACATCTATTTACCAGCAGAAAGCCAAAATTGGAGCTTTGGCTCAAGTGGCAGAGCATTGGCCTTGAGCAAAAAAGCTAAGAGACAACATTCAGGCCTTGAGTTCAAGCCCTTGTACCAACACAAGAAGAAGGAGGAGGAGGAGAAGGAGGAGGGAGAAGGGAGGAGGAGGAGGAGGAGGAGGAGAAGGAGAAGGAGGAGGAGGAGAAGAAAAATGGAATTGAATGGTGAAGCAGCTGTGTTTTACCTTGTAGTACTGGAAATGGAACTAAGAGCCTTGTTCACACTAGACAAGTGCTATACCACTGAACTGTACCCGTAGCTCCGAGGTTTATTGTAGGTTAGTAAAATGGGACAATCATTCTGTGTAGGACCATGGAAAAGTAGCCCAATAGATAGGTCCTTTTTGTGGCTCCAGTTCTCAGATAAGGGGCATCTTGCAGTCTAGCACCAGCCTTGAATGGAAAGAGGCAAGGCTGAGAGCTCGAGGCCCCGAATTCAAAACCCAGTTCACACACACACACACACACACACCCCAAGTTTGAGAGCCACCAAATCCTATCCCATAACCAGATGAACCAGTGTATGTGCTACTTACCTCAGGGATTTATCACTTAGCAGAGGCACTTGGCTCATTGTGGGTGTGATGATGAATGACTCATAAGAACTGCTTTATTCTCACAACCTCATGTTGTTCTTGTGGCCCACTGGCCACCCTCCCTGAGACACAATCCTAGTTCTTTCCTGGTTCAGGAAAATGTCACCCCAGATCTTATCTGAAAGTGCAGGACTGTTGGCATCAGGATACCCCTACCATAAAACCCCAAACAGGACAGTTTGTACAATAAACCCCAAACAGGACGGGACAAAGACATTCTAAGGAAACTCTCACTCTGGAGTGTATAAAAACCTAAAACCCCACACTCTACTCAGTGTTACACAGAGAGAGTCCCTTGGAAGCAATGATTAAAGCCTGCTCTGCTCTGTTGAGGTCTCTGCCTTCTTTATCTCCTTTCATCATCTTGATCTTTATCTTGGTCTTCTCTAACAACATTATGATTGTCAATCTGACTGGAATGCAAATGCCAGTAAGAAAGAAAAACAGCATCCTTTTGGAGAGGAGAAAACAAACTGGGAAGCTCAACAATGTGTTTTAGAACAACAGAAGTTGTCTTCAAGAACTTGGGAAAAGAGCAAGAGAAAGGGAAGATCTTTTAAAGTGTCTATTGACCACCAGTTACAGGTTTGTTTGCCAATATGTTGGTTTGACCACTGCTGTTTGTTAGATCTGTTTCACCAGTTTGCTCCATTTTTTTTCCATAATGATAGGTTTAATATGACAAATACTTTGTAGTTCTTTTTTTTTTTTTGGCCAGTCCTGGGCCTTGGACTCAGGGCCCGAGCACTGTCCCTGGCTTCTTCCTGCTCAAGGCTAGCACTCTGCCACTTGAGCCACAACGCCCCTTCTGGCCATTTTCTGTATATGTGGTGCTGAGGAATTGAACCCAGGGCCTCATGTATACAAGGCAAGCACTCTTGCCACTAGGCCATATTCCCAGCCCCTTTGTAGTTGTTCTTGATGGAGATTAAGTGGCCCTCAATTGTCTAGGGTGTTCTATACTAAGAAAGTAACAGCTCTAACTACCTTTCTATATTTTCTTTTCTCTTTGAAGTCGCTAGCAGATGGCCTCAACAAGCTGGCCACCAAGGGTGGGACTCCCCACAGGGGAGGTGCCATCTGAGGTCTTCCAAGGCCCCATGGTCCTCCCATCACCCCAGCAGCCAGCTCATGGATGCCGGAGTCATTATTTTTCTCTTTTCTGCTTGTCTGTTTCCTCTGTTTTCTGTGGGTCAATCCATGTGGAACTGTGGAGGAAAGGGGAGTGGCTGTGCTTGAGGCCACCCCTCGACCCTCAGGGCTGTATGACCTAGAGTGGTCTGGGATGGCTGAGGTGGGAGAGAAACGTGGCATTTAGAAATAGAGAAGCACCATCTATTTTTCAAAGGAAAGCAACAGGGTGCATTCCTTCCTGAGAGGTGCATTTCTCACCACAAGAATTAATGTTTGGGGGCTGGGGATATGGCCTAGTGGCAAGAGTGCCTGCCTCATATACATGAGGCCCTGGGTTCGATTCCCCAGCACCACATATACAGAAAATGGCCAGAAGTGACGCTGTGGCTCAAGTGGCAGAGTGCTAGCCTTGAGCAAAAAGAAGCCAGGGACAGTGCTCAGGCCCTGAGTCCAAGCCCCAGGACTGGCAAAAAAAAAAGAATTTATGTTTGGCAGGATGTATGCCTTCCTGAGAGAAATGCTCCCCCAAAATGTAACCAAGCTCCTACCCAAAATATAGACAACAGAACGCCTTCCTTATCCCAAGGATAATGCATTCTCTCACCTGGAAGAAACATCTAAGAAGTCAAAAAGTATAACACCAGGAATGACTAGAGCAAAGATAAAACACCTATCTTGGCATAACTTTAAAGTCAGAGTTCCTGCCTTTACCATTTAAACACCCCTAACAGCCAAGGAGCTGTGTGTGTGTGTGTGTGTGTGTGTGTAAACACCCCTAACAGCCAAGGAGCTGTGTGTGTGTGTGTGTGTGTCTTTGAGAGCACACACACACACTCCATTAGAGTGTGCCCGTACCTTTCTGCTTGTCTATTTGTCTGCTTTTGGTCTACTTGTTTGCTTGCTTGCTTACTTACTCAGTAAAGGTATGCCAAGTTTTCTTACTATTGTGACTTGTCCGGAAATTCTTATTCTACGATACAGGGCAAGTACAAACCCTCACCTGCATCCAGTGACAATGCATATAACATACTTTGGTCAGTGAGGTGTTAATGACCTACAAATAAGGATTGAAAAAGCACTAGTGTACTAAGAACACAGAGGACAAAGGACCATCGCAGTGTTCAGTGGCCACTGCACCAAGCCCACCGACTGACACCAACTGCTTGAATGATCGTAGGCTAGAATCACTGGTTAAAGCCCATGGTGAGGCGAATTGCTACTGAAATGAAGCCAAACCTGTATGATTTTGACACTTGTTTTTAGAATTTTTTTTTTTTTTGTTTTGTTTTTGGCCAGTCCTGGGCCTTGGACTCAGGGCCTGAGCACTGTCCCTGGCTTCTTTTTGCTCAAGGCTAGCACTCTGCCACTTGAGCCACAGCGCCTCTTCTGGCCGTTTTCTGTATATGTGGTGCTGGGGAATCGAACCTAGGGCCTCGTATATCCGAGGCAGGCACTCTTGCCACTAGGCCATATCCCCAGCCCTTTAGAATGGTTTTGATTGTCTTATCTTTTAAATATATAAAAATAGGAAATGAATGGGGCTGGGAATGTGGCCTAGTGGCAAGAAAACCCTGGATTCAATTCCTCAGCACCACATATATGAAAAAAAACCGGAAGTGGCGCTGTGGCTCAAGTGGTAGAGTGCTAGCCTTGAGCAAGAAGAAGCCAGGGACAGTGCTCAGGCCCTGAGTTCAAGCCCCAGGACTGGGAAAAACAAAACAAAAATATAGGCAACTGGCTTTATTGGATTTTTTATTTATTCATTTACTCATTTTTGGTGTTACTAGAGATTGAATTTAGAGCTTCATGATTTCTAGACAAGTGCTCTGTTACTTGAGCCATACCAATAGTCCTTTTGCTTTCAGTTGTTTTTTTTTCAGATAGAATCTAGGCACCATGCCACTTCGAGCTTTTTCTATGATTTTTCTATGATTAATTAGAGATAATAATCTCACAGACTTTCTTGCCTGGGCTGACTTTGAACTATGATCCTCAGACCTCAGCCTCCTGAGTAGCGTAGCTAGGATTACAGGCATGAGCCACTGTCACCCAGCAGTATTTTTTATTATTAGTTTTCCAGTAAGTTGAATATTGTACATATAGATGTGGTTCTTCTTGGGCTTGTTTTTCCTTGGATTTGTTTGAAGTTCTTGTATCTTTGTAGGGCTTTTATTTTCAGTCCCAAGTCTTGAACTCAAGTCTTCATACTTGCTAGGCAGGCACTCTACTGCTTGAGCCATACCTCAAGCCCCCCCTACTTTTTGCCAGTCCTGGGGCTTGAACTCAGGGTCTGGGCACTGTCCCTGGCTTCCTTTTGCTCAAGGCTAGCTCTCTACAACTTGAGCCACAGTGCCACTTCCGAGTTTTTCTGTTTATGGGGTGCTGAGGAATTGAACCCAGGGCTACAGGCATGCGAGACAAGCACTCGACTGCTAAGCCACATTCCCAGGCCTTTTTTACTCTTATGATTTTTAAAACAGGATCTTGAGGGGCTGGGGATATGGCCTAGTGGCAAGAGCGCTTGCCACATATACTTGAAGCCCTGGGTTCGATTCCCCAGCACCACATATACAGAAAATGGCCAGAAGTGGCGCTGTGACTCAAGTGGCAGAATGCTAGCCTTGAGCAAAAAGAAGCCAGGGACAGTGCTCAGGCCCTGAGTCCAAGACCCAGGACTGGCAAAAAAAAAAAAACACAGGATCTTGAGATGTGATTGAGCCAGACTGGACATTATCTTTTTCTGCGTGCTTTCTGCAGTAGCTGGATGGCAGCTATGCCCTATCACTTGCAGCTTTTTTCTGTTGAGATGAGTGTCATGAATTTTTTACACAGACTGGCCCAGAACCATGATCCTCCCAATCTTGGCATAGCCGGGATGACAGGCATGTACCACCACATTAAGCTATTGGGTGAGTAGGGGTATGATAAACATTTTGCATGGACTGCCCCCAAATCAGGTCCTTGGATCTCTGCTTCCTAAGTAATTGGAATTACAGTTCTAGACCACTGGCACTTGGTTGCTGCTTTTTTAAAATAAAAATTTTGGTATTTTTAGCAGTGTGTGTGTGTGTGTGTGTGTGTGTGTGTGTGTGTGTGTGTGTGGTGTGTATTAACATTAGCTTCTTGAGCTGGGCACTGGTGGCTCATACCTGTAATCCTAGCTACTCAGGAGTTTGAGATCTGAGGATTATGGTTTGAAGCCAGCCTGGGCAGAAAAATCCATTGGACAATTATTTCCAATTAGTGGCCAAAAGACAGAAGTGGGTAGTGCTCAATTGGTAGAGCACTAGCCTTAAACAAAAGGTGCACAGACAGTGTCCAGGCCTGAGTTCAAGCCCTAGGACTGGCAACACACGAACACAAGTTAGCTTTATCTCTTGTCCTCTTGGGTTTCTCATGACTGGTACTTTAACTACCTGTGCCATACCTTCAGTTAATTGGGGATAGATTCTCAGAGATTGTTTTTTCTCTCTCACAGACTTTTCTACCTAAGCTGGCTATAAGTCTTGATCCTCAGATTTTAGCCTCCTATGTAGCTAAGATTACATGTGTGAGCCAGTGGCATTCTGCTCTTTTCCTTTTTCTTTCTTTCTTTATAGGTAAATATACTGATAGAAGTCCATGCAACGATTCTGTTTTCCTTTTCTTTTGTTTTTGGTAGTATTAGATTTTGAACTCAGGGTTTTGAACTTGCTAGGCTGGATGCTCTCTTATTAACCATTTGTATTATTCTCTAGTGTATTTCTTACAATAAGAATCATAAGAACACCTGGTACTTATGTGCAAACCCCAATATAAAAAGTTCTCCCATACCCAAAGTATTCCCTCTCTCCCTTTGTTTTTATTTTTTTGAGATGGGTCTGCCTAGGACGGTTTTTTTTTTCTTTGCCAGTCCTGGGGCTTGGACTCAGGGTCTGAGCACTGTTCCTGGCTTCTTTTTTGCTCAAGGCTAGCACTCTACCACTTGAGCCACAGTGCCACTGCTGGCTGTTTTCTATGCATGTGGTGCTGGGGTATTGAACCCAGGGCTTCATGTATATTAGGCAAGCACTCTTGCCACTAGGCCATATTACCAGCCCCCGGATGGTCTTGAATTATGGGTCTCTAGAAATCCTCCCCACCTCAGCCTTCCAAGTAACTGATAGAGAAATTTATCCCTATGCCTAGTTCCTTTCTCTGTTTCACAGCTAAAAACTCATGCTTCTCAATCTGGCTCATTGCTAATAATATTTTCAGTCTTAAGACACAGAAGTACTATGAATGTGTTTCTCTTGTGTTTGTCATTTGTATAAAATTTCTCTTGGTTTATTGTCATATATATGAGTTGTTTTTATACCATCTCAGATCTCTTCTACTGAGATCATCTAACAAAATTTCCAGGGTTGAGCATGACTCAATTTGGAACTGTTTTGTAGATTCCATTTCCCTGTTGAGATTTTGTATTTTTAAAATAATTCTCATTAAATTTGTAAGTTTTTGAAATCATCCTTTATTTAAAAAAAATTATGCCAGGGGCTGGGAATACATGAAGCCCTGGGTTCGATTCCTCAGTACCACATAAACAGAAAAAGCTGGAAGTGGTGCTGTTGCTCAAGAGGTAGCTTTGAGCACAAAGAAGCCAGGGACATTGCTCAGGCCCCAAGTTCCAAGCTGTAGGACTGGCAAAAAACAAAACAAAACAAAAATATAGGCAACTGGCTTTATTGGATTTTTTATTTATTCATTTACTTATTTTTGGTGTTTTACTAGAGACTGAACTTAGAGCTTCATGATTGCTAGATAAGTGTACTGTTACTTGAGCCATACTAATAGTCCTTTTGCTTTCAGTTTTTTCAGATAGAATCTAGGCACCATGCCACTTCTAGATTAGAATGATGTTCATCATTGTGAAGGTTAAAATGTGTACTGTGAAATGTATGTAGTTGCTTAATTTCAATAAAGAAAAGAAAAAAAGAACAGTGAGTAAAGGGAAATGTCCACTTCCACAGGAAAGCTGAGTATAGAGCCTCAGGCTTTGCCATGCAGATTTTGACAATATCCCTGAACCCTATCCTCAGGCAGAGTTAAGACTTGAGTTTCATGCTTCTACACACGGCTGCCACCTGAATAGGCTTTATCTTCTGCAAAACTCATTTTAATGAACGACATTACTCTTTAAAAAAATGTGCTGGGCACTGCTGGTTCATGCCTATAATCCTAGCTACTCAGGAGGCTAAGATCTGAGGATTGTGGTTCAAAGCCAGCCTGAGCAGGAAAGTCCAGGAGACTCTTACCTCCAAATAGCCACCACAAAACCGGAAGTGATATTGTGGCTCAGAGTCTAAAGTGCTAGCCTTGAGCAAAAGAGATTAGGGACAGGGCCCAGGCTCTGAGTTCAAGCCTCATGACTAACAACAAAAAAAAAAAAAAAAAAAAAGAAAAGAAAAGAAAAGAAAAATGTATTCAAAATTACCACCTGGGGGCTAGGGATATGGCCTAGTGGCAAGAGAGCTTGCCTTGTATACATGAGGCCCTGGGTTCGATTCCCCAGCACCACATATACAGAAAACGGCCAGAAGTGGCGCTGTGGCTCAAGTGGCAGAGTGCTAGCCTTGAGCAAAAGGAAGCCAGGGACAGTGCTCAGGCCCTGAGTCCAAGGCCCAGGACTGGCAAAAAAACAAAACAAAATTACCACCTGTTTTCAAGTCTCCTCCACTTATTTTCAGTAAGTAGACCTGTTGAGTGAAACTCATTCAAGTGCCTGGCTTCTAGCTGTCAGAGGTGTGTGGAGTCTTATCTTAGCCCTTGCATGACACTCTTATTTCTAAACATTGTATCCTAATTATGGCTTGCTTGCCATTTGCAATCTTTGTTAAGCAAAGCTCTGGGGCTTTCCTGTTTATTTTCTTGTCACTTTTAGTAGCCAGTCTTAAGTTTCTGATCACTTACCACAAATTGAGTTCCATCTACTAGCGGCTAGTTTTCATGAGTGGTCCTACTCACATTTGCGAAACTAGTTCTTGAGCAACAAGGTATGAGAGCAGAAACCTTAGGCAAGGAGGCCACAGACACTGACTTCCTACTGGAAATTTTAGCAGATATTAAGAGTGTTCTCGAATTGTTTTGATATCCAGTGCTGAGAAATGCTTGAATTTTCTTCCTATATTGTCTAGTTTTATAGTTGTTTTTGTTTTGTGTGCAGAGAATTACTGACAATGTTCCTTCCATAGCTTTGTTATTATTGAACCTAAGGCTTTGAGCAGTTTCTTTCTCTCAGCCTCCAGAGTGGCTAGGATTACAGATATGAGCCACAGGCACCCAACTTACAGTTTCTTTTTAAGGAAGGAGAATTAGTCAGGCCCTTCAGTGGGTTTTTTTTCCGGTTCCCAGTAGGGGAATCTCCTGCGTGACAAGAGGGGATACTCACCACTCCTTCAGTGTTATAGAAGAGAAATCAATTGAATTAGTTAGGACTGTTTAGTAGTATTAATTGGCTTAAACACCACAGATAATTATGGATCTTAATTCTGAAGTTTACAGGACAGTTGATAGTATAAAACAGCCAAGGTTTGATACTTTACCAAATACAATGTTTTTTCCACCTTTCTATTGTATTGATTTCAGTATTGATTTCATCTTCATACTGTATTGGTCTTCCCTGTGAATTATTATCCTTCTACACTTTCCTTCCACAATAGTAATATGATTGCTACATGTACAGATCATCTTACTGTATTATAAGAACATGTAAAGTTCAGCTTAGTTAAAGCTCCAACCCTAGTTTTCCGGGGTCATTGGTCTGGCTGGGTAACATGACCATCCACTGAGGCTAACAAATACTCTCTATAACCTCACCTCCATTAGCACAAATAAGTATACAGATATGCACATATTGCTTAATCATTTAGGCTCATATACAAATAGCACTTGAAGAGCTGTAGAAACTATGGCCGCGGAGAGAAATCATCCTCACTTCCCCAGCTCTTGCTTTTCCTTGGTCTTCTTCCCTCCTTTTCCGAGCCTCATTCACTTCGATGGCCCACAGGCCAATCGATGTTTTAGAAAATAGGACCATCAGCAATTAGATCTGTTAAAACCAAACCCTTACTTTGCCGTTCTCTGCAACCCATAGCAATTTCAGGCACGGGCTCCACCATGCCTTGCTTGGTCTCGGTCAGTGCCTACCCCTTGGCGGTGTTGCCAGAGGTAAGGAGTGTTGTAATTAGCACATTCCCATGGACATCCCGTGGTCATGGGGACTGGTCTGTTGTCAGAGAGGCAATGGGACAGACCTTTCTAGCATCCCGGTGTTCAGCTGGGAATGTTTCTTGTTTGCCAGTCCTGGGGCTTGAACTCAGGGCCTGGGCGCTGTCCCTGAGCTGCTTTTGCTCAAGGCTGGCACTCTGCCGCTTGAGCCACTGCTATGTGGCGCTGAGGAATCGAACCCAGGGATTCGTGCATGCCCTCTGCCATTCGGCCACATTCTCAGTTAGGAATGCTCGAGGGGTTTTTCATGCAAGGATTTGAGTCCGGAGGACACAAATGGATGGCCCGCGGACGTCGGCCTGAACAGGCAACAGACTGCCCCAGCGAGACTGCGATGGGAAGGACCGTCCTTCTTCAACTAAGCTGCTACACGCTATAAAAAGCCAGAAGAATGGAAAAGAAATCGCTGCCCTCCAGCTCTCGGTGCACTGGGAGGATGATTCCTGAAGTCCCGGCGGGAGCCCAGCGGTTTCCCCTTTAAAGTACAACAAGCCGGCGGCACCGCGGCCATCCAGGCGCCCGGAGGGGCGTGGGGTGGGAGGCGGTGAGGTCCACCGCCGCGGGAGCCCCCGTGGGGGCTTCCCTTCCCCAGCGCCCCACCGGGGCTCTCCGGAGATCCCCACCCACAGACAGCCGCCAGGTTCCCGCCCAGCCTAGGGCGGCCACAGCCGCCCGGGCCGGTCTGACGGGTAGGAAGGCTGGAAGCGCGGTGGCGGGAGCAAAGGCAGCACGTCCATCGGCCGGCGACCGGCTCGCCAGAGCGCAGGGAAAGGTCCTGGAGTGCTCCCCTCTACGACGGCGGCGACTCTCGAGCTTCCCCACCACAAGCCTCAGGCAGGAGCCCGTCCCACCCAGCCCTCCAAGGCACTGCGCAGGCGTCCGTAGAGCGTTCGGCTGGTCCTCTGGCGCGCTGACTCTTTAGCCAGCGTGGGTCGGGAGGTCCAATGCTTTCTGGGTGTTGTAGTTCGCCTTGAGGCCTCGAGGCCTAGGGTGGCTAGGGCGTTGGAGGCGATCTTAGGACTACAACTCCCGGCATGCCCCGCTCGAGGACACGGAACGTTTGCCCTCGACCCTTAGCCGTCAGAGCCGAAAGCGGAGGACCCGGGAAACAAGCTGAGGCCGGTGGAGAGAGTGCGCGTGCGCGCACAGCCGGCTCGTCCTGTTCTGTCCCAATCATTGTAAACAGGCGGAGGCTGGGCGGGGTGGGAATGGGGCGCCCGGGGCCGACCGGGGGCACGGCGCAGGACGCGGTGACCGTCGCTGCGGCGGCAGCCTGAGCGCGAGGAGGCGGCGGCGGCAGCGGCGAGGCGGGCGGTCGCGCGGCCGCGGGCAGGTCAGGCGCCGGGCGCGGTGGCGGGCGGGGGTCCCGGCTGTCCACTCCGGCGCTCGCGCAGCGCCTGCCCGCCCGGCCTCGCGCCGGCGCCTGTCAGGCGGCGTGCGGGCGCGGGGCGCGGGGCGCGGGGCTCTTCCGCTCCGGGTGCACTTGGGGCCGGGGGCGTGGCCGCCCGGCGGGGGCGGGGGGGGCTCCCCGGGAAGCGGCGCCCTTCCCCGCCCGGCCGGGCGCCCCGCGTGCGTGGCGCGCCGCCTCCAGGCCGCACCCGGACCGGGCCGGGGGTCGGCTGTTGGCCGGCTTGGGGTTCGGGGGACCCCGCCCCGGTGCTCGCCTGCCTCCTGACGTCGGCCTGGCCGGCACCGGGGGCGTCTTGGGGCGCTGAGTTCCGGGGGCACGCAGAATTCCCATCCGCGTGTGTGCGTGCGTGCGTGCGTGCGGGCCAGAGGCTCGGGGTGTCCGCTCCCTCCTCTTCCGAATTTGTCCTGGCGAACACCGCAGCCCCCCCCCGAAGTCACTCCTCCAGCGCGCGTTTGAGACGATTACCGAGCCCTTCCCGGACACGTAGCGCATCCGCCTGAAGGCCTAGCGGCGTTCTGGACAGTCCCTAGGACTTCAGTTGGACGTGTTTCCGACGTCCGTGGAACACAGCTACAGCTGTTTGGACAGCGAGTGACTGCTGCACCCAGTTTAGTGAGGAAACTTCGCCGGAAGCAGTGTGCGTGTGTGTGCGTGTGTGTGCTGGCATTGGGGCTTGAACCCTGGACGTCAGCGCCCTCCCTTGTCCTCTTGGCTCCGGTAGAGCACACTACCGCTGGAGCTCCACTTCCGGCAGTTGGCTGGTTCGCCGACTTTCCTGCCCAGCCTGGCTTCAAACTTGCCCCTGGGAACTCTGCTTCCTAAGTAGCTGGGATTAATTACAGGTGTGAGCCACCGGCGTCTGGCTTCACCGAGTATTTTGATGAATGGAGTAGACGTGTTCTAATATTGAGGGAATTTAAGTAGCATTCCACAAGACATGGTGGTTATTCGCAAAAAAAAAAAAAAAAAATGTAAGTGGTGATAAGGAATAGGCCCATTGGTCTGGTGTTCCGGGAGGCAGCACTTCTAAAAGAAGAAATAATACTGTTAAGTATAAAGGTGACATCACTTTGTGTCATGGGAATTGTCGTCTTGGTGGGTGGATAATTTCTTAAGTACCTTCCCGAAAAGGAACGGTTACTGTGAGCTGTTATTAGCAATTGTAGGGATAGCAAGTCAGTAGAATGGTTCCCATTTTTCATTCAGTTGTCTCACAGGTGTAAGGTGTAAGAGGGGAAGGATAATTTAACAATTTAACTGCTGATAAGTACTTTAAAAAAAGTATCTAGAAACAATGTAAAATAGTTGAACTTGCTATTTCTTTAAAAATACTTTTTCATGTTATAGACCTTAGAGGGACCATTTCAAAGACAGAAGTAGTATCAGAAAATACATATTAACAGTACAGTTACATGTGCACAGTAGTTTTGCTTGGCAAGGGGAAATTAAGTCCAGAATATTACTCAAAGGAGGCTGAGATTTGCGGAATATGGTTTGAAACCAGCCTTCCGTTCATAAGACTCCTTATTTCCAATTAATTATCAAAAAGTTAGAAGTGGTGCTGTGGCTCAAGTGGTAGAGCACTAGGTGTGAGCAGAAAAGCTCAGGGATAGCACCCAGGCTCAATTCAAGCACCAGCAAAAAAAAAAAAAAGCTGGGCTGGGGATATGGCCTAGTGGCGAGAGAGCTTGCCTCGTATACATGAGGCCCTGGGTTCGATTCCCCAGCACCACATATATAGAAAATGGCCAGAAGTGGCGCTGTGGCTCAAATGGCAGAGTGCTAGCCTTGAGCAAAAAGGAAGCCTGGGACAGTGCTCAGGCCCTGAGTCCAAGGCCCAGGACTGGCCAAAAAAAAAAAAAAAAAAGCTTGCTTTCTTCAAAAGAAAAATCCCAGCCAGGCACAAGTGGCTCACACCACTATTTAGGAGAATGGAAGGTTGAAGCCAGCTCAGACAGCAAAGTCTTTGAAACTCTTATCTCCAAATAACCATTAAAAAAGTCAGAATTGGAGCTGAAGACCAACTGGTAGAATGCCAGCCTTAAGCAAAAAAAGCTAAGGGACAGCACTCGGGCATTGAGTTTAAATCCCAGTACTGGCACCAAGTAGGGGTGAGGGGAAGGAAAGAACAAAGAAATTGAGGGAAAACTTAAGGCCTAAGCAAAGTTGAACAAAGGCTTGTAGGAGAGAAAAGAACACTTTAAGAATGAAGAGAGAGGGGCTGGGGATATGGCCTAGTGGCAAGAGTGCCTGCTTCATATACATGAGGCCCTGGGTTTGATTCCCCAGCACCACATATACAGAAAATGGCCAGAAGTGGCGCTGTGGCTCAAGTGGCAGAGTGCTAACCTTGAGCTAAAAGAAGCCAGGGACAGTGCTCAGGCCCTGAGTTCAAGGCCCAGGACTGGCCAAAAAAAAAAAGAAAGAAAGAAAAAGAATGAAGAGAATGGAACGTTTCTATAGCTATAGTCTTGGTTGTGGTAGTAAGCAGAGAATGAGGCTGCACAGATTCTTGAAAGTGTTGCATGCCTTTGTAAGGTTTTCCAGTCTGTAATAAGTTTACATATTTTAATCAGGAAAGATAATATATTTTAGGAAAAGCATTCTAGAGTATGAATATTAAGATTGGGAGATTGGGTAACATTGGATGCAGAAAGACTGTTTAGGAGGGTTTTGCAATACCAGATGATACAGAAGGGTCAACTAATGAAATGTCAGAATACAGAGGAATAGGTTTATAGAAATATTTAGAAAGTAAAATTTATAAGGCTTAGGAATGATTGAATTTGAGAAGTGAGGGGAAAAGAATAGGATATAATGAGTTGGATTTCAGCTTGGATAATTGAGTAGAAAATGCTAAAGTATACTGAGAAAGGAAAGGGGAACAAATTTCAAGAGGACCATTATGTTAGCTTTTGGATATATTGAATGGAAATATCTGTGAAACTTCCAGACAGAATCATCTGCTGCAGTGTTAAACACATAGGTTTGGAATATGTGTTTCTTCCTTTTCTTTTCTTGCAGTCCTGGGGTTTGAACTCAGGGCCTTACATTTGCTAGGCATTCACTCTGTCACTTGAGCCATGCTCCCAAGAGAGAATCCTTCCCCCCAACACTTGAAAATTATTTTTAGCAGGATGCTGCTGGCTTATTCCTGTAATCCTAACTACTCAGGAGGCTGAGATCTGAGGATCATGTTTCAAAGCCACCCTGGGCAGGAAAGTCCATGAGACTCTTTATCAATTAACCACCAGAAAACTGCAAGTGGCACAGTAGTACTTAAGGTGGTAGAGCTCTATCCTTGAGCAAAAAGAGCTCAGGGACAGGGCCCTGAGTTAAAGCCCCATGACTGAGGTAATCCTACAGAGGAGTTTCAGCATGTCAGTTTATAACTACAGTATGTCCTATCAGTGTCATCCTTCCATCATTCTCCCCCATCTCTCCAAAGTCTACCCATCCTCTCCATTTTCTAGTTCCATTTTCACATGTATGCACAGATTGTTATGACATTCTCCCACTCTTCTTTTTTTCATTTGTCTACCTCCTTTCCCCTCATGTTCCAGCTTCCTGGTATTCTTTTTGTTAGACTGTAGGTTGGTTGGTTAAAAGAGTTAAACCAGTGGAATTCTCCCCTGGATGTACCATACTTTAGTTAATATATTTGTGTATATATGCATATGAACCTGTATATGTTTACATATATATTTATAAATTAGATCTAACTTTCATGCATAATTTGTCTCTCTAGGCCCCATTTACTTAACATAATTTATTCTTGGTCCATCCATGTCCAAGAGAGAAGTCTTGATGTGTGACTCATCAGGTTATATCATGAGTGGTATATTATAAGAAGCCCTTGATTTAGGGACCACCAAACAGGACGAATTAACTGAGAGCAAGTAGTTTTAGGAATAGTCCTTGGAAACAACATTTAAAGCCAAATAAAGGGAAGAGAGGAAATTATGAAGTGTTTAGAGATGTAGAGAAACCATGAGATAATGGTATCAAAGAAGCCAAAGCAGGGTGTGTGTGTGTGTGTGTGTGTGTGTGTGTGTGTGTGTGTGTGTGTGTGTGTGTGTGTGTGTGTGTGTGTGTGTGTGTGTGTGTGTGTGTGTGTATTTATCTGTCTGTCTGCCTGTCTCTATCTGGTAGTACTACAGATTGAATTTAGGGCCTTGCTCTTGGTAGACAAGTGTTGTACCACTTGAGCTACCTTCAACCACTATAGGGTCATTTTTAAAGGAGGCTCTATTTCACAACCACTCTTCAGAAAAAAATGAAAATAAAGGGAAAGCCCTACTTCAAATGTGAGCAATTAATAAGAAGGATTATTAGGAGTCTATTAACTTTGAAAACATGGAAGTTATTGAATTTGACAGTAGCAGTTTGGGTAGAATGCTTAAAGAAGAACCTCCATATTCGTTGATTTGAGGAGTTAATTGGGGCCAGAAAGTAGAGAAAGAAAATACAGATCATTCTTCTCCCTCCCTCCCTCCCTCCCTCCCTCCCTCCCTCCCTCCCTTCCTTCCTCTTTCTCTCCCTCCCTCCTTCCTTTTTTTTTTTAAAGGAAGAGTTTTACTTTGTAGAGCTCATGATAGTCATGCTGGACACCAGTGACTCATGCCTGTAATCCTAGTTACTCAGGAAGCTGAAATCAGAAGGTCGAGATTCCAAGTCACCCCAGGCATAAAGGCCCAAGAGAAATAAGCCAGAAAGATACTGAACTAGAGGCAAGGCTTGAATAGTAGAGCCCAGCCATGAGCAAAAGCAGCCTAGCAAGAGTGGAAGGCCCTGAGTTCAAGGCTGGCACAAAAACAGAACTTGTAATATTCCTGCCTCATTCTCTTGAATGTTGGCATTGCAGGTGTGCATCTTAGCTGTAAAGGGAAGACTGAAAAAAAAAAAAAAGAAGCTTAGGTGCTGAGCACATAGCACTACATATCTATAATCCCAGCACTCTAGAGGCTGAGGCAGGGGGACCATGAGTTAAAGGCCAGCCTAGCCTACAATAGTGAGAACCAGTCTCAGCCTCTTCCCCAGAAAAACCCTGAGAAATAATCCATGTATGCATAAAATGAAACCTTTTAAAGGATAGCATTCAGTGATGTTATTAGTGTATTCAAAGTTGGACAACCATCATCAATTTTTAGCACATTTTCCTTACCCCACTAAAGAAACCTCAACTGTTAGCAGATACTATTACATCTACCTAGTAATCTACTTCCTGTCTGTTGATTTGCCTGTTTTGGACATTTCATATGAATGAAATTTTATATATATTTTGTGTCTGACTGCTTTTACTTAATATAAGATTTTCAGGGATCAGGGATTGTCCATATTGTAGCATATTTTAGTAGTTTTCTTTTTCTTTTTTCTTTTTTCGCCAGTTCCAGGGTTTAAACTCAGTGCTAACTCAACCTGCTTGTTTGGCTGGTACTGTACCACTAGAGCTTTGCTTTTAGCCTGGCTTTTTGCTGTTATTTTGGAGATGAAGTCCTATGGACTTTTCTTCCCAGGCTTGATTCTTTCAAATCAAGATCCTTAGGATCTCATCTCCTGAGTAGGATAAATGTGAGCCATCGTGGTGGTTTAGTACTTTTTTTTTTATTGCTGAATAATACTCTATTGTCTAGTTATAAATTGTGAGTATAATTAATCCAAAAGTCAAAACATTGAAATACTCCCAACAGAATTTTGGTATTTTGGAGCATTTTGGGTTTCAGATTTTCAGATTAGGGGTGCTCATCTTATAAGTCTATAAATATTCTGAAAGCTGAAACATAATATTTTGGAAAAGCATTTTGATTGTTTGTTTGTTGTTTTTTTGCCAGTCCTAGGCCTTGGACTCAGGGCCTGAGCACTGTCCCTGGTTTCTTTTTGCTCAAGGCTAGCACTCTGCCACTTGAGCCACAGCATCTCTTCTAGCCTTTTCTATATATGTGGTGCTGAAGAATCGAACCCAGGGAGGGCTTCATGTATACGAGGCAAGTGCTCTTTCCACTAGGCCATATTCCCAGCCCCTGGATAAGCATTTTGAATAAAAGCTATACAATCTATATATTTTATTTAACCATCATTTGATAGATATATTAAGTTATCTTTTCTATTTTTTGCTATTTCATTGATGCAGTTCATGCAAATGTTTTGTTGTAAATATATGTATATATGAATATAGTATATGTAGTTTATGTATACATGTATATATGTGTGTATATAGCATATATATTGTGTGTATATGTATGTATGTATGTATGTATGTGTATAGTATTTATTTTTTCAGGTCCTGGGGCTTGAACTCACGGTCTGAGCACTGTCCCTGAGTCTCTTTGTGCTAAAGGCTAGCGCTCTGCCACTTGAGTTACAGCACCACTTCTAGCTTTTTCTGAGTAGTTTATGGGAGATAAAAGTCTCATAGACATTCCTGCCTGGGCTGGCTTTGAACCGCAGTCCTCAGATCTCAGCCTTCTGAGTAGCTGGGATTATAGATGTGAGCCACTGGTGCCCAGCTACTTTCTTTTCTTGAGGGTATATCAAGGAGTAAAATTTCTGGATGTGGCATAGTAAGAAACAGAGGTTTAGTCTTTCTTCCTGATTCCTAGCGTAGAACTCCCAGAACTCTCAGGCAGAGTAGCCCCTTCTGTCCCTTGTGCTTTTCCTGGTTTCTGCGACCTATGGTCAGCCAAAGTCTGGAAATGTTAAATGAAAATTCCAGAAATAACTCATGGATTTAAAAATTGCACTTTGTTTTGAGTAATATGATGAAATTGTTCTGGCCATATTGGGGTGTAATTCCTCCCTTTATCTGGCTTATCAGCTGTATATACTTATCTGCCAATTACATGTTGAATCTGTCCCCAGTCCCCACTATCAAATTTACTCTAGAATTATAACAGTTGCATTCATGTAACTCTGGCTCAGTAGCTTAATGCTATGTCACATTGCTTCTGTCATCTACCTCACCTCGTCCCTTAGGTATTGTACCATCCTGTATCGTCACAGGGAGTGAGTATAGTGAGATATTTTGAGAGCTTACATTCACATAACTTGTTTTTTTCACCCTGAAACTAAGGATTTTATAGTTTTTTGGGCCAGTCCTGGGGCTTGGAGTCAGGGCCTGAGCACTGTCCCTGGCTTCTTTTTGCTCAAGGCTAGCACTCTGCCACTTGAGCCACAGCACCACTTCTGGCTATTTTCTGTATATGTGGTGCTGAGGAATCAAACCCAGGGCTTCATGTATACGAGGCGAGCACTCTACCACTGGGCCATATTCCCAGCCAGCCCCACTAAAGATTTTTATTTATCAGCTTTTCATTCAAATAACTAAAAAGAACTTAAATTTTTTTCAAGTTTAACCAGAGCATATGGACATCATGTACAACTATTTCTTAATTATATATAGAGATATATACATATGCTTAATAAATATAATTTACAGAAGTATTTTATTTGTGATTCTTCTAGAAAGTATGGACAAATTCAAATTCAGTAAACAGTGTAAGAAATGTAGATAAAATATGTAAGACATAACTAAAATTCTTATGTTTTGTAATTTAAAGAAGATTCATATATAAACATGAAATTTATTTTTTCTTTTTAGTTTGCACATTCATATAACTTCTATTACAGTATATTGTTATAGTTATTCTATTTTGTCATTGTTAATCTCTTGTGCCAGTTTGTTAAGTGCTATTATAGGTATGTATATATAGTTAAGCAAAAAGAAAATGAACACATATGTATATCTATGTGTGTGTGTATATATATATATACACGGGTACATATCCATATGTATGTGTGTGTATACACATATATGTATGTATGTATGTATTCTTGGTGTCAGGCATTCACTGGGGATCTTAGAATATATCCTCCTCTAGATGAGTGGTCATCTTGTTAATTGTAATTAGCCCCTTTCAGTCATACTGAATTTGTATTAATAGAGAGACTTGGAAGAGGGGGTGGACTAGATAATTTCAGGGTGGGGCTTGTTGCCACAGGAACCAACCATGTAAATGATTAGTTGAAAATCCTAGGTCCACAAGAGGTCAGAGCTAGAAGGATAGAAGGTTTGATGATGATCCTGGGCAAAAAATAGGAGACCCTAACCAAAAAGCCACTAATGCAAGAAGAGCTCTGTTACTAGATAAATAGATGTTTATAATTGTTATATCTTGTTGGTGGACTTGCCCACTTTAAATGTAATATTCAAGAGTCAATCTTTTGTTTAGTACTAGTATAGACCTTCTACTCTTCTTTTTTTTTTTTTTGGCCAGTCCTGGGGCTTGAACTCAGGGCCTGGGCACTGTCCCTGGCTTCTTTTTGCTCAAGGCTAGCACTCTGCCACTTGAGCCACAGCGCCACTTCTGGCCATTTTCTGTATATGTGGTGCTGGGGAATTGAACCCAGGGCCTCATGTATACGAGGCAAGCACTCTTGCCACTAGGCCATATCCCCAGCCCGACCTTCTACTCTTCTTTAGTTATTTTTTGCATAAAATATTTTTTTCTAATCTTCCTCCATCCCACCTCCCACCTTTTTAAAGACAGGGTCAAACTATATGGTACAGATTAACCTCAAACTCATGACTTACTTTCAGAGCCTCTGAGCAAGGGCTAAAGGGGTGCACTACTATGCCTGGCCTGATTAACCAATCAGTTCTGTATTTTCAGTATTTTCAGTTCAGTATTTTTTCTTTTGGTGTCATTCCCTGGCTTCTGTTGTATTGTAGTGAGAAATCAGTTGTCGTCATTGTTATTATTCTTTTTTGCTTCTTTCGACTGTTTAAGATTTGTTTTAGTGTGGATTCTTTGAGTTTATCCTTGGAGTTTGTTGTTGTTTGTTCATTCAGTTGGACCATTATTCAGCTGGGTCATCATTTCTTCAAATTTCTTTCTGCTTCTCTCTTCTTTTGGGACTCCTTTTTTGTATGTTTGGCATGTGTGATGCTGTCCCATATATCTCTTGGGCTCTGTTATTTTACTCTTTCTCATCATCACAACTGACTTACCTTCAAATACACCGGTTCTTTGTTCTGCCTACTCAGATCAGTTGTTGAGCCTTTCTAGTGAACTTTTCATTTCTGTTATCCAACTACAGATTGATTCATTTATAAATAATGTTTATCCCCTTAATGTTAGTCTTTTTTGAGGTACTGGGATTTTAGGTAGGTGCTCTACCACTTGAGCCATACCTCCAGACCTAGTTTTTCCTTTTTTGAAACAGAGTCTCAATTTCTGGGCTGGTCTAGAAGTCAAACTTCTCCTGATTGTATCTCCTGGTACTGAGATTACAAGTATGTGCCACAAGCCAAGCTTTTCTACTGTAAGATTTTTCTTTGAATAGATATAGTTTCCTTCAGTATTTGAATATACTTAGAATATTTGATTTACATTTTTTTATGTAATAAGTACAATGACTGAACTCCATAGGTACCACTTCTATGGTTGCTTTTTTCTAGTTTTCTTTTTAGATCTGAGACTGGGACTCAAACTTGGTACCTGTTGCTTTCTCACTCATTGGCTAGTGCTCTACTAACTGAACCACTCCTCCAACCCTGCTTTTTTCCATTTTTTTTGCCAGTCCTGGGCCTTGAACTCAGGGCCTGAGTACTGTCCCTGGCTCCCTTTGCTCAAGGCTAGCACTCTGCCACTTGAGCCACAACGCCACTTTGTGGTGCTGGGGAATCAAACCTAGGGCTTCATCGATGTGAGGCAAGCACTCTTGCCCCTAGGCCATATTCCCAGCCCCTTCACTTTTCATGAGCCATTTTATCTTGTTCTTTTCTTGCCTATGATTTTTTAAATTTTAATACAATCTTGAATATTATAGTGCTACAATTCTGGGAATCATTTTTTTCCTTTGTCACCAAGAATATTGTAGCTTATGGTAGTGCTTGCAGCTTGTTTAATGACTTAACTAATTTTTGTGAACTTTGTGAGCTTTGTCGTGTGTGTACTTTCGAGTACCCGTTCCATTAACTTAGGAGTGACTATCCTTAAAAATTTAGAACCAAAAACATTTCCCAATCTTTGCAGAGGCCCACAGTATATTTGATATAGTATACCTAAAGCACTCGGCCAGACTACAGGTTTGCCTTCACTTTGATTACTTGTTTGCATAGAGCTTTAAGGTAAAAGCGCAGGGCCTTCTCAGGTCCCTTTCAGAATAGAGTCTCCAGCATGAAAATTGCCTCCAGGATTCCAGTCAATATGTTGAAGCTGTTCAAGTTCTTATTTCTCACCACACCTCGCCTTCCACATCAGGTCTAGCTTTTCTTCTCCAGATTGATCAGGGTGTTCTTTGTTGCGGTCCTCCATCCCTTCAGGTGGCAGCAGCTAAACATTTGCCTGTGTTCTCCACAATACTCCTGTGCCCCATACTGGCTTTGGCTCTGGGACAGTTCCAAGTTAACTACATAGGTGAAATAAAGCAAGTGTTGGTTTCAGAGACCCATAGATAGGCACAAACAAGTATTACTGTGTGCTTGCAAGTGGGGTTTATTCTGCTGTACCCACACTGGGCACATCGATTGGCTCTTTCCATGTGTCATGGTCTGAGGAACTCACAGTAGGCCTGTGGTACTTTAAATCATCAGGAAGCTCAATATCATCAAGAGTTAAGCTGGGGGCTGGGAATATGGCCTAGTGGCAAAAGTGCTTGCCTCGTATACATGAAGCCCTGGGTTCGATTCCCAAGCACCACATATATAGAAAATGGCCAGAAGTGGTGCTGTGGCTCAAGTGGCAAAGTGCTAGCCTTGAGCAAAAGTAAGCCAGGGACAGTGCTCAGGCCCTGAGTTCAAGCTCCAGGATTGGAAAAAAAAAAAAAAGAGTTAAGCTGTTTGACCTGAATGAGAACTGTCCAGGCTACACCGCAAGCTTTTGGTTAGTTCCCAGTGTTGTAAAAAGTCGATTCTGGCCGTCTTGCCAGTTTTGAGTTGTAGTTACCAGAGGGGTGGGATTTTCAATTCTTTTTTTTTTTTTTTTTTTGCCAGTCCCGGGCCTTGGACTCGGCCTGAGCACTGTCCCTGGCTTCTTTTTGCTCAAGGCTAGCACTCTGCCACTTGAGCCACAGCACCACTTCTGGCCATTTTCTGTATATGTGGTGCTGGGGAATCGAACCCAGGGCTTCAAGTATACGAGGCAAGCGCTCTTGCCACTAGGCCATATCCCCAGCCCCGGATTTTCAATTCTTTATTTCACCACTTTGGTTATTGTCACCCTTCCTTCTGTTAGTTATTTCTCCTCCATTTAAATTTAAGCTATCCATATCATCATAGTTAAGGTTGTATTTCATATAGACATTACTATTTTCTTTCTCCTTTGCTCCTAAAAGATTTTTAGGTAGCTACTAAAGATGTAAGATAAAACTTATTTTTGGGTGTTACAAATAGTGCAGCAATAAGTATTTTGCTTTGCTTACTTCATGTGTTTGGAGGATATGTTTTTTTTTTTGTTTGTTTGTTTTTGTTTTGTGTATCAGAGAATTTATTACCTTACTTGACTTTTTAAGGATCAGCAGTATCAGCTGGCTGGTTAGCTCAGTTGGTTAGAGTGTGGTGCTAATAATGCCAAGGTCGTGGGTTCTATCCCCTTACAGGCCGTCTAAGCGTGCATTTTAGCAAGTTGAAGTTAGGATTTGTACTTCTGTAACAAGAAAGAGCCTACTGTGCGAGGGAGTTTTATAAAAGAAAAGGTGGTTAAAGGGTACCAAGTGGCTTATCTCTTCAGTTTGATTCAACTTTCAAGAAATACAGTTATTTTGGTGCTTTAAACAAAATTCGGTAGAGAAAAAGAAACGGGCTCAATGGAGTCAGTGACTTGGAGAAAACGAGGTGTCAATCACTGCAACGTCGTTGCTGGTTCTTATTCCTTCCCCCAGGCAGTTTCCCGTCCGCTGTGGAGGCAGAGCGGGGACTGTGACCATCTTCAGCTCCTCCCGCGCGCCCACGGCCCAGCAGCCTGGACTGGGAACTCGCTCGCTTCCCCGCGGTGCTGCACACATCGCGGTGCTGCACACCGGCAGCTTTCAGAAGGTTTCCAGTGAGGTAGAAACGGGATGCGAGCTACAGACCCAGAAGCGCACCTACTCGTAGTGCTGCGGCTGAGTCTGAGGTCGTCTCCAAAGCACTCTCTCCATTCAGCCTCAAGGCAGGAGAGCACTCAGGAGTGAGCATGGAGGATATGTTTCTAACTGTGTAAATGCCAGGTCAGCATACTAATGATTTCTTTTGGTGCATAGGGTGGGGGTGGGGAGAGAGAGCAGGCTTTTGCTCTATAGTTCTCACTGGCCTCCTTGCTCTTCTCCTTTTTCGGCCTCCTTGAGTGCTGGGATTACAGGTGTGCTTCAGAATGCCTGGCAAAAATATTATTGTGTGTGTGTGTGCTGGTACTGGGGCTTTCAAGTTCACTTTGAGTTCACTTAAGGCCTATACACTGTCCCTGAGATTTTTTTGCTTAAGGCCCTACCTCTTGAGCGACAGCTCTACTTCTGTTTAATTTCTTAAAAAAATTTATTGTCAACGTGATGTACAGAGCGTGTTACAGTTACATATGTAAGGTAGTGAGTACATTTCTTGTCAAATTTATTACCTCCTCCCTCATTTTCCCCCATTTCCCCTCCCCCCAACCTGCACCCTCCTGCTTTCTTTTTTTTTTTGCCAGTCCTGGGGCTTAAACTCAGGGCCTGAGCACTGTCCCTGGCTTCTTTTTGCTCAGGTCTAGCACTCTGCCACTTGAGCCACGGTGCCACTTCCGGCGTTTTCTGTATATGTGGTGCTGAGGAATCGAACCCAGGGCTTCATGTGTACAAGGCAAACATTCTTGCCACTAGGCCATATTCCCAGCCTCTCAATTTTTTTTTTTTTACCTCCCCAATGATGGACATTGTCATTCTTTTTTTTAAATAATTTATTTATTAATTAAACAATTTTTTTGACAAGGTGTTATGCAAAAGGGGTACAGTTACATAGGGCAGTGTGTACATTTTTTTTAAATTTAATTTATTTATTAATTGAACACAAATTTTTTTGACAAGGGGTTGTGCAAAAAGGGTACAGTTATGTAGTGGGGCAGTGTGTACATTTCTTGTGATATCTTACACCTGTGACATTGTCATTCTTATCTACAGAGCTTATGAACTCTATGAACATCAACAACAAAATGATTTCTTCCAGCTCTGGTGATGTGTACATTGCTTTCCTTTTGCTTAGTATCATCAGTTCCCCCTTTCTCTCATTCCTTCCCTTCTCCCACTGCCCCTGAGCTGCTTAGTTCACTTTCATCAATGTCCAGTGCAGCTCTTGGGCCTCTTTGGTGTTTTTTTTTCCCACCCACTTTCCCCTTGTTCTGTGCTTTCTCCCATCTTCCCTCAGATGTGCATGTGTACACACGATACGTGAGGTAAAGAATATAGAGTCCTCTAAATACTATAAGACAAATTAAGAAGAGGTCCTTTGTTTCCTTATCCTCTGCGTTCTTTTCAGCCTATATATTATTTTTTTGTACATATGAAATAGTGCTTGGCTCTTACTATTTGGTACATTTCCCCCAAGATTGTCCTTTTTTGGTCTTGCTAAGTATTGGTATCTTGAATCCTGTTTGCTTTGTTGTATCTGGTTGCAATTTGATTCTAACATCATGTATCAGGGAGACCATGTGCTGTTAGTCTCTCTTGTCTTGCTCAATATGGTTTCTTCTAGTCCTGTCTATTTCCCTGCAAATGCCATTGTTTTTTTTTTTATTATTTCCAATGGCTGTGTAGAATTCCATTGTACATGTTTTGGGTCCATTCATCTCTATGTATTGTAAAGGTGATGTACAGTGGTGTTACAGTTACATAAGTCAGGTAATGAATATATTTCCTTTTGAACAATGTTACCCTCTCCCTCATTCTCTCCCAGTTCCAGCTGTTTTTGGTAGTTAATTGGAGATAAGAGTCTTGGACTTTCTTGTCTAGTAGGTTAGCTTTGAATTGCTGTCCTCAGATCTCAGCCTCCCGAGTAGCTAGGATTACTGGTGTGAGTCACTGACACGCCAAAATATATTTGTTTGAAAATTGTGTGTGTGTGTGTGTGTGTGTGGAGAGAGAGAGAAAGATGGACAACTTAGCACTGTGTGTGTGTATGTGTGTGTGTCTAAGTTGTCCATCAAGTTACACTTCTAGCCGAGTATTGAGTGTTGATAAAATCAAAAGAACATTTCTTCTCTTGCTTTTTTTAGTGATACTGAGTTTTTTTTTTTTTTTTGGCCAGTCCTGGGCCTTGGACTCAGGGCCTGAGCACTGTCCCTGGCTTCTTCCCGCTCAAGGCTAGCACTCTGCCACTTGAGCCACAGCGCCGCTTCTGGCCGTTTTCTGTATATGTGGTGCTGGGGAATCGAACCTAGGGCCTCATGTATCCGAGGCAGGCACTCTTGCCACTAGGCTATATCCCCAGCCCCAGTGATACTGAGTTTTGAACTTAGGCCCTAATGCTTGCTAGTCAGATACTCTACCATTTGAGCCATATCCTAGCCCCCCAAAAATTTCTCATTTGCTGCTCTTTCATTTTAAAAAGTATATTTTATATGTGCTTTGTGGTCTTGTCATTTATTCAAAAATTAACATTAGCCTAGCATAGTGGTACATGCATGTAATCCCAGAACTCAGGCAGGGGCAGGATTGGGAGTGCTAGGGGCCAGCCAGTGCTATATAGTGAGACACTGTCTCAAAAAAAATTAATTTGTAAGTTGTCCTGCTGGTGTCAATGTTTATAGTATTTTTAAAATATAATTCAGTTTTTCTAAAGGTCTTAAAATGGGAAGTTAAGGAAAGAGAAAGCTATAAAACTCCTTTTTAAGCTTTTGTGGGAGGAATATATTTATTCAAATACTTGGATACTCTAATTTTGTATATAACTATGTTTCAGACTGAGAGCTAAGATTTAAACCTATATTATCTATCACACTCAAACGCATATAGTTTCTGCTTATTTGAGTTACTTCTCCAGTTCCTAAAGTACATCTCCAGTCCCTTCTGTAGATCCAAGATCCTTTCCATTGATGGCACTTCTGTGGTTCTCTTACATGTTCTTCCAAAGGTAGTTTAAACGCAAGCAAACATGCATGTGTAAACATGTATGTAAGTTGGGTGTTGGTGGCTTACACTTTTAATCCTAGCTATTTAGCAGGCTGAGATCTCACAATTGAGGTTTGAAGCCAGCCCAGGAAGAAAAGTCCATGAGACTCTTATCTCTAGGTAACCAGCAAAAAGCCAAAAATGGAGATGTAGCTCTCAAGTTGTAGTGCATCAGCCTTGAGCGAAAAAGCCAAGGGACAGTCCCAGTATTGGCACATACACACGAAAGATGTGTATGTGTATGTCTTTTGTTCTAAACAGTCACAGTGTAATGTGTAGAGGAAAGGAATCAATATTTGTTGAACATACAGTATATGTTAGCCACTGCACCTATATATTCTTTTTGGGGGGGCGGGGGGGGACAGTCCTGGGGCATGGACTCAGGGCCTGAGCACTGCCCCTGGCTTCTTTTTGCTGAAGGCTAGCACTCTACCTCTTGAGCCACAGCGCCACTTCTGGCCTTTTCTATATATGTGGTGCTGAGGAAGCAAACCCAAGGCTTCAGGCATGCTAGTCAAGCACTCAACTGCTAAGCCACATTCCCAGCCCCAACACCTATTTATTCTTGAATAAAGTTTTAAAAACTGATTATCTTGAAAAGTTAAGCAATTATATAATAGGGAACTATCAAAAACTACTGGTGGAACTCACTTGGAATTATTTTCAGAACTGACCCTAGAATGAAATAAAGCATGGCAGTTGATGAAATGAGGCTGACAGTTCAGAAACAAAAATTGAGAACTAGTCAGTATACAGTATGATAGGTTCAGAATAAAACTACATGACATTTTCATTGCTTACAAAAATGAAATCCATTTGTCAGGTTGCTTTCTTTCTCATGACTAGCACTCTGCCACTTGAACCATTCCTGTAGTCTAGCATTTTGTTGCTTAATTGGAAATGGAGTCTTGTAGACTTTTCTGCTTGGGCTGGCTTCAGACTGCTATCTCCTGATCTCAACCTCCTGAATAGCTAGAATGACAAGTGTAAGTCACCAGTTCTCTAATTAAAGCTTTTTTTTAAAACTTCATTTTAATTATAACTGCCTTAACTTACTTTTGTTTGAAATATTACTCAGTTTCATACATGCAAATAAACGTTTTGGACCTAAGGTAAAATTCTAGGTATATGATTTTTGCTTTATATTTTTAATATTTGTTGTTATATAGAGGTAGCTTTTTTTTTTTTTGAGGTGCTGGAGATTGGCCTTATATTCTAGGTGAGTGCTGTATCACTAAGCTACACTCTCAACCCTTATAAATAACTTTGTGTGTGTGTGTATATTTGTGTGTGCGCACATGTGTGCATGCATATGCACCTGTACTGGGGCTTAAACTTGGGATCTCGTGCTCTCGTTTTGCTTTTTTGCTCAAGATTGGTGTTCTGTCAAGTCCAGAAGGGCTTGGCAGAAGTAATCGTTTTTACTTTCAGTTCTGTCTGGACCAAACTTGTTTTACATAGGAATCAGCCACCTGGTTTCATTTTGGACTGATTGGAAAAGTCTTATTGTAGTGATTTTGAGTATGGAGAATGTGATGTTGACTAAAAGGTGTGAGCAGTAACATTTAAAAAGGAATGTCCAGCCAGGCACTAGTGGCTGGCACGAGTAATCCTAGCTACTCAGGAGGCTGAGACCTGAGGACTGCATTTCAAATCTGTGAGACTCTTATCTCCAGTTAATCACCAGAAAACTGGAAGTGGCACTGAGGCTCAGAGTGATAGAGCTCTAGCCTTGAGCTACCACCTGGGACAACACTTAGGTCCCAAGTTCAAGCCTTACAACCAACAAAAAAAAAAAAGAAAGAAAGAAAGAAAGAGGAATGGGAATGTCCATACTTTTTAACAACTAATTTTTGTTCCTTCTCAGGGTTTTTATTTTATTTATTTATTTATTTATTTATTTTTTGGCCAGTCCTGGGGCTTGGACTCAGGGCCTGAGCACTGTCCCTGGCTTCTTTTTGCTCAAGGCTAGCACTCTGCCACTTGAGCCACAGTGCCACTTCTGGCCGTTTTCTGTATATATGGTGCTGAGGAATCAAACCCAGGGCTTTATGTATATGAGGCAAGCACTCTTGCCACTAGGCCATATCCTCAGCCCCTCAGGGTTTTTATTGAGAGAGAGAAAAAAAATAAGTCCCTAACTTTCTTTTCACCTTTCAGTCTTTTCCTTCTTTTACAAAAAGTCTAATATAGCTAGGGATGGGTAGCTCACACCTGTAATCCTAGCTACTCAGGAAGCTGAGATCTGAGGATCAGGGTTCAAAGCCAGCACAGGCAGGAGAGTCCATGAGATTCATATCTCCAATTAACCACAGAAAACTGGAAGTGGTGCTGTAGCCTTGAGCAAAAAAGCTTAGGGACACTGCCCAGGCCCTGAGTGCAAATCCCACTACTGACAAAAAAAAAATCTGATATGCAGGATTTTAAATTGTGCTTTCTAGGGGTGGGGGTAGAGATAACCATTCTTTATTGAAATTAAAAAAATGATACAGAATTTTGGTTTGCATCAGAAAATTTCTGATTTTTTTGTTGTTTACATTCTTTTTTTTGCCAGTCCTGGGCCTTGGATTCAGGGCCTGAGCACTGTCCCTAGCTTCTTTCTTTCTTTATTTTTAACTCAAGGCTAGCACTCTCCACTTGAGCCATAGTGCCCCTTCTGGCTATTTTCTATATATGTGGTGCTGGGGAATCGAACCCAGGGCTTCATGCATACGAGGCAAGCACTCTTGCCACTAGGCCATATTCCTAGCCCCTGTTGTTTACATTCCAACCCCTGGATATTAGTACTTAAATTTATCCAGGTCATTTGAAGCCCTCCTCTTCCATGAAGTTTAGGTTTGTTGTAGGCTCTCCACTGGCTAAGTACTGTGTCCTAATGCACACACAGCCTTCCTTTCGCACTGAACTACCACACTTAGTCCTTCACTTCTTTATACCTGCTTTTACTTGTTATAGCTCTTCCCAACTCTATGTGAATTGAATTATCTTAATCTGTTTAGATTGCTGTAACAAAAATGCCATAAACTGGTATTGCTCAAAGTTGTGGAGACTGGTAAGTTCTTACTCAAGGTGCCACCCTGATTCAGTGTCTGATGTGGGCTTGATTTCTGGTTCTTAGTGGCTCCCCCTCAGTTGTGTTCTACTATGGAAGGAATGAACCCCGTCTCTTCAGCCTCTCCATTTATGAGAGCTTCATTCTCATGAACTAGTCACTTCCCAAAGTGACAATACCTATTAAGTACTTTGTTGTCTGTGGGTGTACTGGGGTTTAAACTTGGCCTTGCTCATGCTAGGTAGAAACTATACCACTTGAATCACGCCTTTACCTATTGTACAAGGGGATTTTATTGTGATGATTGTGCATTTTAAAAACTGCAAAACTCCTAACTTGGTATGAGGCTTATAATCCCAACATTCTAGAGGCCAAAGTAGGAGTATCTTGAGTTCAAAATTAGCCTGAGCTTCATGAGAAGTTTTTTGACTTTGTGAGAAGACCTATCTCACAACCAACCACACACATTCAAATAGACAAATTCCAGGAAGGGATGACATTGTCTAAAAATAGACATTACCTGACATATTACTCATTACTTATTACCTGACATATGAAATGGCAACCCCTCTGAAAAACACTTAATAACAATAAAGTCTTAAGTGAGTACAAAGAAGCAATTCTAAAGGTATTTCAGTTTAGTATCATAGTGACATTAAAGAAGAGTAAGTTGGCACTCAAGGTTCACACCTGTAATCCTAGCTACTCAAGAGGCAGAGATCTGAGGATCATGGTTGAAGATCAGCCGAAAAGTTCAGTAGACTCTTATCTCCAAAATAACCAGTGAAAAGCAGGGTTGAAGGTATGGCTCAACTGGTAGTGTCAAAGCTAGCAAGGGCACAGCTCTGTGTTCAAACCCCCAGTCCTACAACCAACCAACCAACCAGCCAACATCAACCACCCAAAAAGCCCACTTGCATTATTCTCGGGGGCTTGGACTCAGGGCCTGAGCACTGTCCCTGGCTTCTTTTTGCCAGCGCCACTTCTGGCCATTTTCTGTATATGTGGTGCTGGGGAATCGAACCCAGGGCTTCATGTATATGAGGCAAGCACTCAACCACTACGCTATATTCCTAGCCCCCCCTTCTTCTTTCTTAAGACAGGGTCATATTGTGTAACCCAGAGGGACCTACAACTTTGAGTCCTCCTGCCATCTTCTGAGTGCTAGGATTATAAGTTGTTTACCCCACACCCAACTCTCCAAGTAGCTTTACTGTGTGTGTGTGTGCATGCATGTGTACCTATGCGTGTGTGCACACGCCGGTACTGGAACTCAGGGCATCCACTCTCACTTGACTTTTTTTTTTTTTTTGGCCAGTCCTGGGCCTTGGACTCAGGGCCTGAGCACTGTCCCTGGCTTCTTTTTTGCTCAAGGCTAGCACTCTGCCACTTGAGCCACAGCGCCACTTCTGGCCATTTTCTGTATATGTGGTGCTGGGGAATTGAACCCAGGGCCTCATGTATAGGAGGCAAGCACTCTTGCCACTAGGCCATATCCCCAGGCCTCACTTGACTTTTTTTTTTTGCTCATGCTGTTATTCTACCATGTGAAGCACAACTCCAGCCCAGAATTTTGGTTGAATGATTGGAGACAAGAGTCTTAGACTTTTCTACCTGAGCTGGCTTTGAACCAGCCTCCTGAGCAGCTAGGATTACAGGTGTGAGCTACTTGTTCCCTGCTCCAATTTGTGTGTTTTGTTGGGTGTGTGTCCCCATTTTACATCTTGAACTCAGGGCTTGGGTGCTGTCCTTGAGCTTTTGTGGTTAAGGCTAACTCTCTACCACTTGAGCCACAGTTCCACTTCTGGCTTTTTAGTGGTTAAAGATGGTCTCACAGACTTTTCTGCCCAGGCTGGCTTTGAACCACTATCCTCATATCTCAGATTCGTGGGTAGCTAGATTAGAAATGTAAGCATCTGTCGCCTTCCAAATGGCTTTTAAAGATGGTATTCAGTGTACACCGCAAAGAAGAAAAAAATAGAAGATTTTTGTATTTTAAGATTGATTGAGGGGCTGGGGATATAGCCTAGTGGCAAGAGTGCCTGCCTCAGATACACGAGGCCCTAGGTTCGATTCCCCAGCACCACATATACCGAAAACGGCCAGAAGCGGCGCTGTGGCTCAAGTGGCAGAGTGCTAGCCTTGAGCGAGAAGAAGCCAGGGACAGTGCTCAGGCCCTGAGTCCAAGGCCCAGGACTGGTTAAAAAAAAAAAAAAAAAAAAAAAAAAAAAGATTGATTGAATAATTTTTTTTTGTTTAAATGTAATTGCCATTCAAAATATATTAGTTGTCAACATGAACTGTCTTAATTACAAGCAATCGAACTCTTATTCAGTGACCTGTTATTTTGCAAATCATTTTAATCACTGCAATTTTTTTTTTTTTGCCAGTCCTGGGCCTTGGACTCAGGGCCTGAGCACTGTCCCTGGCTTCTTCCCGCTCAAGGCTAGCACTCTGCCACTTGAGCCACAGCGCTGCTTCTGGCCGTTTTCTGTATATGTGGTGCTGGGGAATCGAACCCAGGGCCTCGTGTATCCGAGGCAGGCACTCTTGCCACTAGGCTATATCCCCAGCCCTAATCACTGCAAATTTAAATAATACAAACTATATACTATAAATTGGTTCGTCTGTAATTTATTATTCATTATTGTTTGGTTACAACTTTAAATAAGTAAGATTTTATATTAGAGAGCTGTCAAAAATGAAGCCCTTCTTAATAAGACTTCTTTAAAATTTTTTAAAAATATAAGTAGTTGGGCTGGGGATATGGCCTAGTGGCAAGAGTGCTTGTCTCGCATACATGAGGCCCTGGGTTCGATTCCCCAGCACCACATACATAGAAAAGGCCAGAAGTGGCGCTGTGGCTCAGTGGCAGAGTGCTAACCTTGAGCAAAAAGAAGCCAGGGACAGTGCTCAGGCCCTGAGTTCAAGCCGCAGGACTGGCAAAAAAAAAAAATTAAGTAGTTGTACAAAGGAAGTCCCATTTAACAAAGCAGTTTATGAATACAATGGGTCTTGATCAGTGTCATCCCTTCAACCCAACCCCAAGAGTTCTTTTTCAAAAGAGCTTTGTCTGTTTTTTTGTTTTGTCTGTTTTTTTTTTTTGAGTCAGGCTCTCACTGTGGAGCCAAGGCTGGCATTGAACTGGCTGAGATTATAAGTATGCACCTCTGTGCTTGGCAGGACTTCTTTATTCTGCATCAAGAACTCTTAACTCTTTCATATGCTGTAGTGTTTTTGGTACTGAGATCCTAATGTGTTCAACTGAAAGCTAAACTATATGATGCTCGACACTTAGTTTTAAATAACAAAACGAAAGGTTGTTTTTAAAGGGTTTGGATGTAGGGAAAGCTATTTTTTTGGTGTGAAAATGCAAGATTAATGGCTGTCCTGGGCATGTTGTGTGTGGTGATTTTGTGCGTGGACTGTTGAGTGATAACTGCTGACGTTCTTTCTGCACAGGTGTAATGGATAGGTAACAGAGAAGAACCGCTTCCCTTTCTTGTCAGGGTGTCAGCATGACTGAGTGCTTCCTGCCCCCCACCAGCAGCCCCAGTGAGCACCGTAGAGCTGAGCATGGCAGTGGGCTGACTCGGACCCCCAGCTCTGAAGAGATCAGCCCTACAAAGTTCCCTGGATTGTACCGCACGGGTGAGCCCTCGCCTCCCCATGACATCCTCCACGAGCCTCCTGACGTAGTGTCCGATGATGAGAAAGACCATGGAAAGAAAAAAGGAAAATTTAAGAAAAAGGAAAAAAGGAGTAAGTGCTTTTCTCTATACTTGTGATTTATTTAGCTATTTTTTGAGACATAATCTGGCTATGTAATAGAAACTGGCCTTAAAGCTGATATACCTAGCTTGATGTTTTAGATTAGCTTTTATCCTACGCACATGCACCAGCTATCTTTTAAAAATATGTCCAGTCACCCAGTGAGGTGTTGTCTCACAGCTGTAATTCTAGCGATTCAGGAGGTGGAGATTTGAGGATCACAGCTCAAAGCCAGCCAAGGCAGGAAAGGATGTGAGACTCTTTATCTCCAGTGTACTACCAGAAAACCAGAAATGGTGCTGTGGCTCAAGTGATATAGTGCTAGCCTTGAGCTGAAGAACTCAGGGACAGCGCCCAGTCCCCAAGGTCAAGCCCCACAACTGACAGAAAAAAAGTATAGATGTTCAGTCAGAGACTTCTTTTTTTACTATTCTCTACTTTTTAGGGTCTCAGTTTTTGTGTACTTTGTTTTTATATGTAGTTAATATTTTACAGCCATAATCTCATAAATAACGATAGCATATTTCCAGAAATGGAAAATTTTTCCATTGCTTGGTTGCTTGCTTGCTTTCTGTTTCTCTTTTTTCCTTCCTTTCTTTTGCTAGTTCTGGGGCTTGAACTCGAGACCTCGGAGTGTCTCTTTTTTTTTTTTTTCTCAAGGCTAGCACTCTTATCAGTTGAGCCACAGCGCCACTTCTGACTTTTTCTGTTTACGTGGTACTGAGGAATCGAACCCAGGGCTTCATGCATGCTAGGCAAGCACTCTACCACTAAGCCACATTCCCAGCCCTGTTGCATATTTTAAACATGGTCATTCAAAATAAAAAGTTCAGTTTTTAAAAGTTCAGCTGTGTGCTGATAGCTTATACCTACAACCCTAGCTATTCAGGAGGCTGAAATCAGAGGATCAGGGTTCTAAACCATGAGACTTCTATTTCCAATTAACTTCAAAACACAGTGGCTCAAGTAGTAGAATTCTGGGCTGGGAATATGGCCTAGTGGCAAGAGTGCTTGCCTCGTATACATGGAGACCTAGGTTCGATTCCCTAGCACCACATATACAGAAAACGGCCAGAAGTGGCGCTGTAGCTCCAGTGACTGAGTGCTACCCTTGAGCAAAAAGAAGCCAGGGACAGTGCTCAGGCCCTGAGTCCAAGCCCCAGGACTGGCAAAAAAATAAATAAATAAAAAATAAAAAGAATATATTAAAAAAAACAAAAAGTAGAATTCTAGCCTTGAGCATAAAAAAGCTCAGGGACAGCACCCAGGACCTGAGTTCAAGTCCCAGAACCAGCACATACACACAGTTCATTTGTCCACACATCTCATTAAAGACCCCTATTCAGTAGTGGGGATAAATAATTTAAGTATAGCTTTTGATAAAAGCAAATAAGGTGAGCATTAAGTAATTTAATTTTATTGTTATTAAGGTGTTGTACAGAGGGGTTACCATTTCATACGTCAGTTAAAGGAGTACATTTCTTTTTGGGCAATGTCACGCCTTCCTTTGCTTTCCCCCAGTTTCCTCTCCCTGTCCCTGCCCAATGACTCCCAAAAGTACACCAGAACTTAGAAAAACCCACTTTCCTTACCTCATACTAAAATTTCAAGTACTATAATTGTCTGTTTGTTCCCTCTTGTGGTCAACAGATGTCACTGCAACATCTTTTTTTTTTTTTTTAATTGAAAGGTAATGTACAGAGGGGTACAGTGAATGTAGGGTAATAAGTACATTTCTTTTTGAACGATGTTAACCCTCTTCATTTTCTCCAGCTTCCCTCCCCCGTTCCTCTTCCCCCAAGTTGTAAAGTTCATTTCCAATATAGTGTCTAATGAGTATCACTGTTAAAATGATTCACCCTCTGTCCCACTGTTTCTGTTATACTCCATCACTTCCACAATATCAGATAAACCTATATACAAGACAAGGGGTATAGAAATAAAAAAACAGAAAAGAAGAAATAACTCTCATTTCCATTTCTTGGAGTTCATTTTTTAAAATTTTTATTGACAAGGTGATGTACAGAGGGAGTACAGTTACATAATAAGGTAGTGAGTACATTTCTTGTCATATTTGTTATACCCTCCCTCATTTTTCTTTCCCTTCCCTAGATCAGGTAAGCATATATACAATATCCAGTATACCAAAATCATATACAGTAACCACATGGGGTATGCCAGAGGAAGTTCACCTAGTACATTAAACATAACAACAATAAAATCCTCCTGTTTCCTTCTCTTGGAGTTTATTTTTATAAGCTTCATTTTATATGGACATATGCACCTAGCTCTTGACCTGTTGTGATCCTCTGCTAAGAATATCATAGACATATTCTAGTTATTACAGATGAGGGAAATCATGCAGCCTGTGTTTCTTTGGGTCTGGCTTTTTTTGCTTAGTGTAATTCTTTCTAAGTATTTCCATTTCCTGATGAATGGGGTGATGTCATTCTTCCTGATGGAAGCATAGAATTCCATTGTGTATATGTACCACATTTTCTTGATCTATTCATCTACTGAGGGCATCTGGGTTGGTTCCATATCTTAGCCATGGTAAATAATACTGCAGTGAACATGGTTGTACTGGTGACTTTAGTGTGGTCTTGTTTGTGGTCAGTTGGGTAAATGCCCAGGAGTGGGATTGCTGGCTCACTGCAACATCTTTAGCTGAGGAGAATGTCATTTAGTTTGTCATTTGTTGAAAGTGCCCAAGAGGGTGTGTGGTGAAATGAAAAGCTAGCTAGTGCCAGGTGACACTATCTTATTTTCTTTCTAGTGTATGGACAGTGTGAAATTAAACCTGTAATTTGTACTCCTTACATTTCTTTGACAGCGGAAGGCTATGCTGCCTTCCAAGAAGATAGCTCAGGAGATGAAGCCGAAAGTCCTTCCAAGATGAAGCGGTCCAAGGGAATCCATGTATTTAAGAAGCCTAGCTTCTCTAAAAAGAGGGAGAAAGATTTTAAAATAAAAGAGAAACCCAAAGAAGAAAAGCATAAAGAAAAGAAGTCAAAAGACTTGACAGCAGCTGATGTTGTTAAACAGTGGAAGGAGAAAAAGAAAAAGAAGAAGCCAATTCAGGAGCCGGAGGTGCCTCAGATTGATGTTCCAAGTCTCAAACCCATTTTTGGAGTTCCTCTGGTTGATGCAGTAGAGCGGACCATGATGTATGATGGTGTTCGACTGCCAGCTGTCTTCCGCGAATGTGTGGATTACATGGAGAAGTATGGCATGAAGTGTGAAGGCATCTACAGAGTTTCAGGTACATACCTCGTGTGTGTGTGTGTGTGTGTGTGTGTGTGTGTGTGTGTTGTGTGCCCATACTGAGACTTGAACTCAGAGTCTGGGTGTGGTTCCTGAGTAGACACCTGTGGCTTATGCCTATAGTCCTAGCTACTCAGGAATCTGAGATCTGAGGATTTTGGCTAGCCAAGGCTAGCCTAGGCCAGAACTTGAGGCATGGTTCAAGTGGTAAAGCATCAATTGTAAGCAAAACAGTTAAATAAGATATGAGGCCTCAGTACTGGAATGTGTATGTGTGTACAACATGTGCACACACAAACAACATGAAAAGATTTCTTTCTTCCTAAGCAGTATGGTGGTGTGCTGGAATGGAATGAAAGTCCTAAATATCTCTGTTCTAGTCTACATATTCTGGCAACTTACTGCCTTGGAACGTTTGTTTAGGTTTATTTTATAAAAAAGAATTGCTTTTACGAGGTAAGTCCTTCTCATTTATAATACATAACTAAATTAAAGTTTTTCCACTTAACTGGTTCATACATATTTTCAGCAAGTAGATTTGATGCTTAAGCTATGTTGAGAAAAGACAGATAGTTTTGATACTTGGGGTAACCTTAACACAATGGAATCGATAAAAGTGATCTCACTTGAGATTGTTTTGGCTAAAATGCTACTATGTATAGAAAATAATTTAGATAAAGTATTTAATACTATAGAAAATTCAACACACCTAAGCATGTTGGAAAAATTTTAAAAGAATAATTGATGGTGATTTAAAAAGATTCATACAATAAGTTGCAGCTCTTGCATGATCTTGCTAAGCATGAAGAATTTTGTTTAGGTTTCTCTGAAAAGATTTTTTTTTTTTGGGCCAGTCTTGGGGCTTGGACTCAGGGCCTGAGCACTGTCCCTGGCTTCTTTTTGCTCAAGGCTAGCACTCTGCCACTTGAGCCACAGCGCCAATTCTGGCCGTTTTCTGTATATGTGGTGCTGGGGAATTGAACCCAGGACTTCATGTATACGAGGCAAGCACTCTTGCCCCTCTCTGAAAAATTTTGTAAGTTTGTTTAAAGGATTTTTTTTGTCTCTGACCTATTTTTTGATGTTTATATTCTTTAGGAGAATCAAAGTTTTAAAATTCCTTTTCTCTGTGTGATAAAACCATTGAAAACAGGTGACTCCTGGGCCTGAGCTTCTGCTTTGATAAATGTTGTATATATTTTTTTCTGGGGCTTGAACTCAGGACCTAGGTGCTGTCCCTGAGCTTTTGTGCTCATGGTTAGTGCCTCTACCATTTGACCCACTGCTCCACTTTTGGCTTTTTGGTGGTTAATTGAAGATAAGTGCCTCTTTCCTGCCCAGATTTTCCTGTGCCAGCTTGGCTTTGAATCAGATAATCAGATCCCAGCCTCCTGAGTAGCTAGGAGTAGCACCGTGAGCTACTGTCTTCTGGCCGTATGTCCTTTTTAACCTGTCATTGCATGCATTCAGCATGTCAGACACTACAGGGATGGTCCATTGCTTTGCCTTATTTCCCCCTGCTTTGATGCGTAGGGCCTATGTTCAAGTGCTGTATCACTGAGCTCCACCACCAGCCCTGATTTGCTTTTAGAATGCAGAAATCACTTGAGCCACAGCGCCATTTCTGGCCGTTTTCTATATCAATTTTAAATGTTTATAAAATGCATATATTAGAGTGAAACATCTTGGCCAAGAGTTTAGTTATCAGACCCATCATGTTTATTCATATTGTCATAAGAGTAAAAAAATGGAAATCATTTTCTACCTTTTTTGTCTCAAATGAATATTATGAAACATTTTCTGATTCATGTATTTTTATGTTTGGTTTATTTTATTTCGTTAATATTGGGTAAAGATTTATTATAATGTCATTAAGAGGTTTTCACATAAGATAACTTCCAAATGTAAGCACTGTGTTGACTGTAAAATGCTATTTAGATTAGATGACATTTACCTTTAGGACTGTCAACCTTAATTTGGGGCTTGTTTCAAATAATTGCCAGTCCTAGGGCTTGGACTCAGAGCCTGAGCACTGTCCCCTTGGCTACTTTTTGCTCAAGGCTAGTAGCACTCTACCCCTTAAGCCACATCTCCACTTCCTGCCTTTTCTGTTTATGTGGTGCTGAGGAATCAAACCCCAGGGCTTCGTGCATGCTAGGCAAGCACTCTCCACTAACCCACATTCCCAGCCCCTGGACTAAGGTTTTAAGAATTAAAAAAACAACAACACAAAGCTACTTTCTACTCTCTTGAACAATCACTATCTCTGAATTATGTCACTTAATGTGGATTGGACATTTAAGTCTGATACAATGGTGAAAAAAGATTCACTTCAGGTGTTGAGTTTTTTTCTGTTCATTAAGAAAAGCTTCAAACAATTTGATTTTATAATCTCAAATTTCACTTTACTTTCTGTCTAGATTAAGAAAACACTTAAAAGAGCTTAAATTTTAAAACAGATACTAGGCCACATATTGTAGTTCATTCCTTTAATTTCATGTTCTTGGTGGGCACAGACCAGGAGGATCATAGTTTGAGGCCAATGTGGGAAAAATGTTAGCCACATCCCCATCTCAATACATTAGCCAGATGATGGTGGTATACAGCTGTAATCCTAGCTACCCAGGTAGGAGCATCTTCATCATCGGAGCAAAAATGTCATCCCCAACCTGAAATGACAAGCAAAAATGAGCCTAAAGTATGGCTCACATAGTGTAGTGCCTGCCTAGCAAGCACAAGACCCTGAGTTCAAACCTCAGTACTACTGTCTCCTCGGCACAGAAAAAGGAGGAGCAAATGAGAGATTAGATTCAGTGGAGAGTAATTTTCAAAGAATTCATTTAGATATGCAACTTACCTTTTACAGTTAGGATTTTTACTTACTAAAAATAAGAGTTATGACTGGACTATAGTTTAATTTTTCTCCAAATTTATACCATTACCTTTAAATATTTTTTGTTCCCTTGTTGATTGTCATATTTACTTAGTACATGGATGGTTGCTGTAAATATTGAAATTTTCATTTATTATTTAGCTTCTGATTAAGTGTACCTTTGAAGTGTCATTTCTGATGTAACATGTTACAGAGATATTGATCCTTATACAGATAACAGTTGTTGGGCTGGTGATATGGCCTAGTGGCAAGAGTGCCTGCCTCATATACATGAGGCCCTGGGTTCGATTCCCCAGCACCACATACACAGAAAATGGCCAGAAGTGGCGCTGTGGCTCAAGTGGCAGAGTGCTAGCCTTGAGCAAAAAGAAGCCAGGGACAGTGCTCAGGCCCTGAGTCCAAGCCCCAGGACTGACCAAAACAACAACAACAACAAAAAACAGATAACAGTTGTTATGGGTTAGGTGGCTGTTCTCAGATCTCCCCACCAGGGCTGGGTATAGTGCAAACAAAGCTTGAGTGTTTGATTTCTGGTATTCTCTCTTCTGAATCTGAATGTTTTAAGGAATTAAATCAAAGGTGGATGAGCTAAAAGCAGCCTATGACCAAGAAGAGTCTCCAAACTTAGAAGAATATGAGCCTAACACCATCGCCAGTTTGCTGAAGCAATATTTGCGAGACCTTCCAGAGAATTTGCTTACCAAAGAGCTTATGCCACGATTTGAAGAGGCTTGTGGGAGGACCACAGAGATGGAGAAAGTTCAAGAATTCCAGCGTTTGCTCAAGGAGCTCCCGGAATGTAACTACCTTCTGATTTCCTGGCTCATTGTGCACATGGACCATGTCATCACAAAGGAACTGGAAACAAAAATGAATATACAGAACATCTCTATAGTACTCAGTCCAACTGTACAGGTATGGTTCTTCTGTACACATTGTTCCCCAGTACTGCACTGGAGACTCTTGCTGAGTGTCATGAACCTGAAAAGATGGATAATGGGTTCATTTGCTTAGAGGTCTTTTTCTTTAAAATTTGGGCAGTGTCTACCTATAAGGTAATATTTGCGCTTTTGCTGATAGCTGTGAAACTTGAATATTACACAGTCTGTGGTATGGGTTTACAAGCCAGGTCGTGGTGACAGTGATCTGTCCTTTGTTGAGAAGACTCGCGTGACTTACCTTTACCGAGTTTATCTATGAAATTTAAAAGATTTAAGTTATTTTGTCAAAATCATTATTGCCTAATTATATAGCATACATATATGGAAGCATAAAGGAGCCTGATGTTAATTTATGTACAGTCAAGGATTTAATGAAATTTCATTTGTCAAGATAGATGCCAGAGAAACATATTATGCGGGCTTTTAATCGGAGATGTTTCCGGGGCCTGATGTTATAACTTGGTAGACACCAATACAACATACGTATGTGGCTTCCCTTGGCTGCTTGTTGGTGCTGTGTACATGCCTTTAGAATTACTGATATTTTTACTCAGGCTCAAAGAAAAAGGGCATGGCAATTATATTTTGTATTTTAAACCCCTGGCCAGTATTCTGGCTTTACTGGACTACATGATTTATATTGTCACTGTTGTGAAAATGTTTTTTCTTTTACTAGTGATTCTTTCATTGATTATTGATTATATCATAGAAATAAAATATTTCTCACAATGTAATGGTCATTCATATTAGTACTTCAGAATCTGGTAAATACTACATTACTACTATAATCACAAGTAGATGGCAGTATCACAGAAGTACCAAGTGTGTGGTAAGAGTGAATTTGAGGTAGAAAGGCTTTCTTCCAGCTGTTCATCCAGCCTGCAGTCCCAGCCCCCTGGCATGGGGCCTTGCCTTTCAGCACTAGCTATGTGCTCTTCCCAAGAGGCCTTTGCCTCTGGAGCTGAGATCTCCTCCAGCCAGCCTTCAACCTGCAGGCGCTCTGACCTCCTGCCTTGTCCTCTGAAGAGCCACTGTGTGGAAATGTCTCAATATATATTGTAAATTAAGATTATTAACTACTTGAGTTAATATTGTAGTGATAGAAAAGAACAAACTGATGGCAATCGGCATTTGCATCCTTCTTTTGGCTTTTCCTTCTGGTGCCTGAACACATTATTTAACTCAGATTTTTTCTTAAATTGACCACTAATGAGCATAGTCTGTCTTGATACTCCTGCGGAGACTTTTCTTTCATGTGTCCAGGATTGAAGGATGTACTTACTACATGACAGACACCAGTGACTTTTTTTTTTTTATTGGTTTATGTCATTTATAGGGGAGACTTTACGTTGTATTCCAACTCATTTCAGCCCCCCTCTATCACATTCCCTGTACCCTTCTAAGAAATAAAATAATTTTGTTTTCCTACAAATCTTACATTTTCCTCTAGATCAGCAATCGTGTTCTCTATGTGCTTTTCACACATGCACAAGAGCTCTTTGGAAATGTGGTACTAAAGCCAGTGACTAGACCTCTGCGCTGGTCCAACATGGCCACAATGCCCACATTACCAGAGACTCAAGCTGGCATCAAGGAGGAGATCAGAAGACAGGTATGTGCCTAACTCCCTCTCCCTCTGCTTTGGCCAGTGTGGGGCCATGAATGACTAGCTCTTGTCTAGTTAACACTTCCTGTATGGCTGGATCTGTTTGGAGGAAGCCAGACATTTCCAGCTGCTATTGATTCATGCCAAATAAATCAAATATTCCAGATAGAAAGAGCACAGGGTTTAAATCAAAAGACCTGGCTTTAAATTCATACTTTGTTCTTTTTTTTTTTTTTTTTGGCCAGTCCTGGGCCTTGGACTCAGGGCCTGAGCACTGTCCCTGGCTTCCTTTTGCTCAAGGCTAGCACTCTGCCACTTGAGCCACAGCGCCACTTCTGGCCGTTTTCTGTATATGTGGTGCTGGGGAATCGAACCCAGGGCCTCATGTATACGAGGCAAGCTCTCTTGCCACTAGGCCATATCCCCAGCCCCTTGTTCTTTCTTAATACACTGAAGACAGTTTTCTTCACCTCTTTCAGCCTTGGTATTTTCATTTTAAAATGGATCTTCTCATGAGATTGTGAAGAATTCCCAAATGAGATAGTACCTTAAAATAAAGGACTTAAAAAAAAAAAAGGGACTCTATCTAGGACCAGACCTAGTTCAAAAATGTTTGCCTATCTGGACAAAGTTGTTACCACACATATTTTACAGACAAGATGGTAGAATTTAAGGAAGTTACATAATTTACTCTGTGCCCAGATGTGCCTAGGAGCCGTTGTTGCTGGAGCTGAGCTGTCTCAGCCAGCTTTATGCCTGCAGGTGCTCTGACCTTCCTAGCCCTCCGAGAGCCACTGTGTGTATGGGAAGGTCTCAAAATCAAATGAAAATTAAGAATATGATCACCAGACTACACTACCAAGATTTAGTCCAGCTTTTGAGTTTTTTTCCTATATTAATAAATAACTGCCATTTGTATGTGCATGTGAAATTGAAAAGGGAATCTAAGAAATTAGATTGTTTGCATGCATATTATCAAATCCCTGATTCTCTGCTTTGAGCTCCCATTTCTTATCATGCTATGTGCGAGAGGAACAGGTAAAAGGTGGGAATTAACTATTATTAAACCAGTATGAATAAAGGAGACTAATTTCCAGGTGAAACAAATAATTTTTAGTGGTGTTCTTGTAAAAATATTATAGTGCTATTATTTCTGTGATAATTGAAAAATACTTGATTCTATACGTTTGGAAATTATGTATGTCATTTTAGTATGACATGTGATACTACTCAGTTGTGCACTGTTGTTCCTAGGAGTTTCTTTTGAATTGTTTACATCGAGACTTGCAGGGTGGGATAAAGGATTTATCTAAAGAAGAAAGATTATGGGAAGTACAAAGAATTTTGACAGCCCTCAAAAGAAAATTGAGAGAAGCCAAAAGACAAGTGAGTTCATTTATTATTTTGGCAGATTATGTTTGTGATGAAATAATAAAAGAATGTGGAGTCTTTTGTATACTATTAGGAGGGTTTGTTGTTGTTTGAGGGGGTAGTACTGAGATTGAAACTTAGGGTCTCAAGTTTGCTAGGTAGGCACTCTACCACCGAGCCATGCCTCCAGTCAGTCCTTTTTTGGGCTATTTTTGAAATAAGGTCTCATTTTCTGCCTAGGTTTGTCCTTGCACAACAATCCACCTATTTTAGGCTTCCCTTTGTAGCTGTGGTGACAAGTGCTACCTACCATACTCCCTTTCTTTCCAATTGAGATGGAGTCTTGTGGACTTTTCTCCCCTTGCTTTCTTGGATGCTCAGTCTTTTCAAGCCACAGAGTCCAGCTATCTGAGCAACTTTGCTGCCCAGACTAGCCTCCAACTGCAGTCACTGAAATCTCCCCTTTCCAAGTAGCTAGAATTATACTGGTGGCTGCTTGTTACTCTTTTTTTTTTTTTTTTTTGGCCAGTCCTGGGGCTTGGACTCAGGGCCTGAGCACTGACCCTGGCTTCTTTTTGCTCAAGGCTAGCACTCTGCCACTTGAGCCACAGCGCCACTTCTGGCCATTTTCTATGTATGTGGTGCTGGGGAATCGAACCCAGGGCCTCATGTATATGAGGCAGGCACTCTTGCCACTAGGCCATATCCCCAGCCCCATGCTTGTTACTCTTTAAAAAAATAATTCATACATATTTTTGAAGACTTATTTACTCTTTTCCTTGCTCTGGGTTTTTAATATTTATATGTGTATGTATATATACATATGTGTATATTTTTATGTTAGTATGGGACATTCTCTACCATGTGGGTCACCCATCTAGTTCCAACTTTTTGCTGGATAATTGGTGTTGGTAAGAGTTTTGAGGACCTGTCTGCTAGGACTGGCTTTCATCTGCAACCCTCAGATCTCAGCCTCTTGAGTGGCTAACATTACAGGCATGAGTTACTGGCACTTGGTTTTGTTCTGAATTACTGGTACTTCATATGGTATGAGTGACATTCCGTTTAACTTGGACAGTTTTTGTAAAAGTGTTGCCAAAAGGAGACTGCCATGCAGTTCAGGCAGAGAGAGCTTAAGTGGGAGAAGCAAGCCTCCAGCCTGCACCAGATGCGGGTGTGCAGAGAGGATTACAGGGGGAAAGGCAAGTTAGTGCAGCCCCAACTCGGAAGTGACCTCACAGCCTGGGGTCTTTTTGCTGATTCACAATCAGGTGATTGACAGTTACAGGGGATCACTGGTTTCTGGCAGGTGATTTCCAGTAAGTCTACATGCTGTCCTTCAGGAAGGGTGCAAGGGGGCTGTTATACCCGTAGACCTCACATTTTTTAATTAAGAAGATAATTTTACTACACTTTCTGCTTGTGTATATAGCTATACACAGAGCTTTTTTTTTCTTTTTTGTTTCTTTTTTTTGTGCCAGTCTTAGGACTTGAACTTGGCTTGAGTGCTGAACCTGAGATGTTTTGCTCCAGGCTAGTAGTACTCTACGACTTGAGTTACAGCTTCACTTCCACGAGGAGAGTCTCATGGACTTTCTTGCTAGCGTCCAGCCTCAATCCTTATATTTCAACCTCCTTGAATAGCTAGGATTACAAGTATGAGCAGCTGGCAGCCAGCTTTGTAGACAGAGCTTCCTAAGGGAGAGAAGCAGACTGGTTAGTACGACATCCTCAGACTGCTGGGACATTAGCCCTTGGAACGAGTCCGCTCTATGGAAATGTGGTGATAAGCATTTGGAGAATCCTCAAAGCTCAGGAGGGATTTTGTTTACCCTGCCATAGAAAAAATGATGTCCAGGGCTGGGGATATGGCCTAGTGGCAAGAGTGCTTGCCTCATATAGATGAGGCCCTGGGTTCAATTCCCCAGCACCACATATATAGAAAACGGCCAGAAGTGGCGCTGTGGCTCAAGTGGTAGAGTGCTAGCCTTGAGCAAAAAGAAGCCAGGGACAGTGCTCAGGCCCTGAATCCAAGCCCCAGGACTGGCCAAAAAAAAAAAAAGAAAAAGAAAAAATGATGTCCAACTGTTGATGCACCTGGAGAACCCAACTCAGAGTTTTGGTCTCTTGCTAGTTTAGCATGTGTTGTTTAGTTCTGGACTGTCAAATTCCCAGCCATACCAGAGCTACAGCCCTACTTCTCCAGACTCTTAGAATCCATGTGCAGAGTGAACCACAGAATACAAATAGCACACTCAAAGAACACCAGCTAGCACTTCTTGAAAGAGCAAGTTAGTAGGTTATTTTCATGGTTCTATTTAAGACAAGACACACACTCTTCTGCTGCTTCAAAGCAAGATTTGGGTCTATGGAGGCTCAGTTGACAACATGTTTTTCTTCCTTTTCTCCAGCCCCCTAGATTGTGTACCTTTGGTTTCCCATGGCTATCTTCTTTTCTCCAGTCATGTAGACTGGCTGGTCTTTGGTTTCCTACAGCTGTGTTTTTGTTGTTTGAGTATTCCCTTCATGTATCCTGGAACAGGTCTTAGTGATTGACTTCCCAGGCTTCAAGGGGAGATTATAATGGCTAATTATATGGTATTGCCCATCAGCCTTTAAATGAACAGATCCCTGACCTAGGCCTGGCGACTGGAGTTTTAACTTTCAGTTTTCTTCTGTTTTGCTCTTCCAATAAAGGAATCATGGCATATCAACCACAGCTAATAACAAAAAGGGATATATTGCCTTCTTTACAAGTCCTTTATCCCTCCCTTCCTTCTTTTGTTCTTTCCTTCCTTTCCTCTTTTCTTCTACTTCCCTCACCCTTTCTCTCTTGTTTCCATATCTTTCTCTATTTCCTGTCCTGTCTGTCTCTTCTCTCTTCCCTCTCTGGGCCTTGTGCACAGCGCTAGGCCTGTGCTTCCTCCCCCCCCCCCCCCCAATCATGATTCTACCTACCTTTGAGGGATATATATTTATTCTAGGGTCTCGCGATATGCCCAGGCCAGCGTGGACTGGTCCCTCCTGTTTGTGCTCCCTGGGTCCCTAGGATGAAGAGCATGTGCCATCACCTCCACTGACCTGCCACCATGCATTCTCCCCAGTATGTGTTCTTCCCAGGATGAGCCTTGATTCCCCCAATCTACCTACCACATTGAGAGGATTCTGGGCCTGGGCCATCATGCCTATCCAAATATATAGTATTCTTGCTAATTTATTTAAATCTCAAAAGTTGTAGTGTTACTCTCCAAGCCGATGGCCCATCTCCCTGACATCTGGTGGCATTGCTTTCAGTTCTAGGAAACTTGTAGCTTTGATAGTGTGTGAAAGTATTGAATGTATGTTGCATAAGCTGATCAGTTCTCCTTCATTCCTGTTTGTTCATAGGAGTGCGAAACCAAGATTGCACAGGAGATAGCCAGTCTTTCAAAAGAGGATGTTTCCAAAGAAGAAATGAATGAAAATGAAGAAGTGATAAATATTCTCCTTGCTCAGGTAGGCTAAACTCTTACTTTGCAAGTCTTTTAATCGTCATTTAAAAATAGAGCTGAGTCACAGAATCTTTTAACCAAAATTATAAAATGATTCCTAAGCACTCCCCATATTTGCTAAGATATTTGCCATGGAGAAAGAAACCGCTGAGCAGTTTTCCCTAAGGAGGCTTTGTTCTAGGTACTTAATTTGTCTCATTAATGTACATCTAAGTCTATATAAGGCATTTTCCCTGACTCATAGGTCAACGGAAATTGTTCCATATCAATGATTTCAGTAAATAATAAATTATTTCTAATTTCTAATTTCTCAAAAATGGGCATTCTTAATATAGAAGGATACAGAATTGATAGTTCTTGCTAGTAACACTTTAGACATTTTGATTATATTCTTTGCATGTGAAATTGTTGGAGGCAGGTTGAATAAATTTCCTTGAGAACCTTCTGTATTCCAGGCATAGAGGTGAAGTTGAGCTCAGCTCCTTCTTTGTGAATTTCCCAAGTCAGCCTTACTGAGTTCTGGAAATTCCCAGCGTTACACTGGAAGGAATGAAGTTGTAGGCTTTGACAGCATAGTCTGTCTAAACTTCTGTATGTGGCTCACCTAAAGCACTGCAGGCTTCAATCTTTTTGAGATCACTTGTGAAAAGTACATTGTTTTGCCTAGCAAGGATGTAATTCTTTCTTTGAGAAAGAGTTCCAGACTGTTTCCAGGTTTTCTAACCTGGTATTTCTTGGAACATTTGCTTTATAGATATACTGAGGCAAAGGAAGACTACCTGTATGTCCACAAACCCTTAGGGAACACTGGGGTCCCCTTTGAGCGCTTTCCAGTGTTCATTGAAATGTGATTGTGATGGCTTTCACAGTGACCACATATTGTTTCCACAATACCTATTTCCACAATACCTGTTTCCACAATACTGCAGAAGATTCTTGTCTCCTTTTTTCTTTAACCAAGTTTCAGTTGCCCCAGGTTTTGTCTGCTTCTTCTCTCTAGGTTGGAGGTGGTATCTGGATCTTGTGCAGATAGTGATTTTTCCCCCCCATTCTTTTCCTAAGACTGATGACTAGAAATGGATACTTTGTTAAAGCAGAATATTTAATTTTTCTTTGGGGACTTGGGTTGAGGAGGATGGTGATGTATGGTATGGAGAAAAGATTTCTGTTACCTTCCTTCCTTAAACTCAACACATGAGTCACAAGCCTGGGCCCTCCTTTTCATACTGATACTGTCAGAGACCACAGTGTTCCTGAATGACTCTCTTGCCTAAGAGACAGAAAGCCAAAGCGGGGTCAAGCGTCTCACCCAGGCTTCGTTGTGTTGGAGCCCTCACAGGGAGCCTTAAAAAAAAACACCTTGCTCCCACATGACTTAAAAAAAAAATTCATGCATGCATTTATTCATTCAGCCAGTCCTGGGGCTTGGGACTCAGGGCCTGAGCACTGTCCCTGGCTTCTTTTGCTGAAGGTTAGCACTCTACCACCTAAGACACCAAAAGCCACTTCTGGCTTTTTCTGTGTATGTGGTGCTGAGGAATCGAACCCAGGGCTTCGTGCATGCTAGGCAAGCACTCTACTGCTAAGCCACATTCCCAGCCCCCCACATGACTTCTTACTGCTGAGAAAAATGTAGTTATTTTCTCACAAGAACCTAGTGTAGCTTCTCTCAAACCTTTTCTTGACACTGAAGAAACGAATCTTTTTGGGGTTGGGCAGTATGTACTTCCTGTGCTCACTGAGTGGGACTGAAGAGCTCAGGGGAGCGTCTGCTAGACTATAACTCACAAGTGTTCACTAGCGATTGTCCTTCTAGGAGAATGAGATCCTGACTGAACAGGAGGAGCTCTTGGCCATGGAGCAGTTTCTGCGTCGGCAGATTGCCTCAGAGAAAGAAGAGATTGAGCGTCTCAGAGCCGAGATTGCCGAGATCCAGAGGTAAAGGAAAGCATGGGGTGCTGACAGCTTTCAACAGTGCTTAAATGGAAACATAATTGTTTCAGCTCTGACTTTCCTGTGAAACAAGTTGGGCTTTGAAATGAGTCTTCAGGCTTATTTCCCAGGTCTTAGGAAGGCGTTGTGTACGCAAGTGTCTGGCCACTGGTCGGTCTGGAACATAATGTCCCTCCCTCTCCCTCCCTCCCCCTCCCTCTCCCTCCCTCTCCCTCCCTCCCCCTCCCTCTCCCTCCCTCTCCCTCCCTCCCCCTCCCTCTCCCTCGCAGTCGCCAGCAGCACGGCCGAAGCGAAACCGAGGAGTACTCCTCCGAGAGCGAAAGTGAGAGCGAGGACGAGGAGGAGCTGCAGATCATTCTGGAAGACTTGCAGAGACAGAATGAAGAGCTGGAAGTGAGTTTTGGGAAGATAGCCCGACAGCACAGCAATGTCTAAAGTGTTGTTGAGACGGCATCTCCCCTCAGAGGAGTCGTCTTGGCTACTAGCTGCGAGGCGGGTGAAGAATTCGGGGTCACATCTCACGCAGGGCTGCCGAGCAGGTGACGTGACGTGGGCTCCCCTCGGGCTGTCTGAAGGGTGCTGGCCTTTCCTGACTTTAGTGCGCTACACAAGTCTTTCTCTTGCAAATCTTTGCAAAGGCCAATCTTACCCAAGCACTATTTCAAGCACTTGTGCGTGATCTAGTGCCTACTTCCAGAGAAGACTATCGGAGGAAGAAACGCCCGTGGAGGAGGAAAGGCTCCTGAATCTGCTGCGGGGAAAGCAAAGGCCACTGTTGTGTCCTGACTCTTAACCCATGAAGCAGCAAGTGAGAGAGAAAGCCCCGGGAAACAGTAGCAGCTAGGAAGTCATAGAAATCCTAGCAAGTAGGAAATCATGCAGAAGGCAACAGAGTTAAGTGATCAGGATTCCAGATGGTTTCTGCCCGTGGGTGAGAGGAAGACATTCTCCTCATGAAAAGGGGACAGAAATGCAGCTTCGCCTCCCTGCCCAGGTTTACTCAGCTGCCGGAGCAAATGAGATCTGTACTGAACTCAGCACTAGAATTGTACGTGCAGCCCTACCCCCGAACTTCTCTGCACAGACTGGTTTTAGTGTGGAGCGAGCCCCCCCCCCCCCCCCGCTTCTCCTCCCCGTTCCCGTCCCCAGCTCCCACAGTTGAGGTACTTAGCACAGCAGGCATGAATGTGTTGTGGGGAGGAGTGTGCAAGGGTAACTTGTGGGTTGCTGGGCCCCTGTGTTTTAGAAAGCCCTCACACTGGCACCTTCCTTGCTGTAATTATGTTTTACAGAGCATATTATAGTCCTGAATAGGAAAACAAAATGCAGAATTAAGAGTACACAGGGTGTAGGTGAAGGCTGGGCTGCTGTAATAACAGGAACAGTGTGGTAGACCGGAAGGGGAGGGAACTTCAGAGGTGACGTGGGAAGGGAGGGAGGGCAAAAGGGCACTCAGCCCCCTTGGTCGGTGCCGGCGCTGTGCGGCGCAGGAGTGCAGGCTGGGGGCTGGCAGCTATCTTGTACTCAGCTTTGCTGATGGGTGTAGGTAATTGAGAAGATATTTCTATGTATTGACTGGCATATTTCAGATTTAATAAGATTGTGTTCTTAAGAGAAAAATAGGCTTGGCTCTTAGTTCTCCCTCCCTAAATTGCTACTAAAATTTATTTTCTCCTTAAAGGCTTTTCAGAAGCCAGTTTTTTTTGCCAGTCCTGGGCCTTGGATGCAGGGCCTGAGCACTGTCCCTGGCTTCTTTTTGCTCAAGGCTAGCACTCTGCCACTTGAGCCACACAGCGCCCCTTCTGGCCGTTTCCTATATATGTGGTGCTGAGGGATTGAACCCAGGGCTTCACTCAACCACTAGGCCATATTCCCAGCCCAGAAGCCAGTTTAGAAAAGGATTTTGAACACTAGAGTACTTGTTTTGGTTCACATTGTTTTGCAGATAACTGAGTAGTTTATATTCTTACCATAGTCAGGTACTGTGGCGGATCGAAGGGGCCCTGCTCCTGTTCGAGCCCTCTGTGTCACAGCTAGGGTGACTGAAACAGAACTAGGTTCTCCTGGGAGGCTCCTTGCTGACGGGACTGCCTGAGTCATTGTCCTTCTGATGTTGCCCAAGTGGTAACTGCCCTTTCTGTCATTCCTCAAGATAAAGAACAATCACCTGAACCAGGCTGTTCACCTGGAGCGGGAGGCCATCATTGAGCTTCGAGTGCAGCTGCGGCTGCTCCAGAGGCAGCGCGCCAAGCCCGAGCCAGCCCCCGAGGAGGAGGAGCCGCCCCCCGAGGGGGCCCCCGAGATGAAAGCAGCTAAGGAGCAGCCAAAGCCCTCGCCCAGCAAAGACCGGAAGGAGACGCCCATCTGAGCAGCCCGTGGGCACCGAGCCCGCACCCTGCAAGGCCCCGTGCATTTTACTGTAACCCCGAGTCCACGTGGCTCTGCTGCTGTACATTCTGTAAAGGTTCGAGACTGACTCTCCACACGAGTTCTCGTCAGGCTCAGGTTCCGGAGGTTCTGTGGCTTCTTTTCCACATAGTGTCAGCGTAGTTGACAGTTGATTTTCCTTGTTCCAATAACATTTAACCCTTGAGTGGCTTCTTTTTAAACCAAAAATCTGTCTTCGCTTTTTCTTTTCAATCACAGCAGAATCAGGATTTCTTTCTCCAGGGTGGGAGGCAACCAGACCAGGTCACTGCTGCGCCTGCCTGCGGTGCCCATGGCCGCCGTGCCGCCCGCAGGAGCCCGGGCTGCTCCCGCTTGTGCCTTTCACACCTCTGGGGTGCACGTTGTTCAGGGAGGAGCTGCCTCCTGTCTTCTGACTGGCCTCCGTGGCCCTCGCTGGGCGCCCTTCCCCGCCTGTCACCCTCTTACAGCTCTGAACCTGGCTGTGCGGCCTGCGTCACCAGCGTGGCCTGGTTTGGTTGCACAGAGGCCGCCTGGGCCCGCCGTCCCCCTCAGCAGTGCGGGCCCTGACTGTCACCGCCAGGGATCAGTCTGGCAGCACTGGGGGGGCCCGAGGTCTTCACCTGACCCAAAGCCTCCACAGATGACGTCAGCTGCTTGCTTGGGCAAGAATGTTCTCTCTCTGCCTGAATAAGCCATATGTCTGTTGTTAGACAAGTTCTAAACTCCTCACCTCTCAGTGAACCTTGATTGAGAATAGGAAAAATGGCTCCTTGTAATTGAATCTGCGATTCAGCCTGCCTTTCTGGTCCATCTGATCCACATGGCTGCTCCAAGGCTTCTGAAAGGCCCAGCTCTCAGGCAGCTTGACCTGGTGGCCCTTTCAGGTGAGTGGCAGCCTGCGGCTCTGAACACAACCCCCCTGGGCCCCCAGACACCGGCGATGAAGCCAAATCCCACCCGAGGGCTCGGCTCTCCTCCTAGTTAGTATTTATTTTCAGCACCTGTTTGATGGAATTTTTTTTTATCCTCTACCTATTGCACTGTTGTGACTTGTTGGCCATTATTTCATTTTTGTACGAAAAAAAGCTTTGTTATAGAAATCAGCATACTATTTTTTTAAATCTGGAGAGAAGATATGGTGACTGAAAATATGGTCAGGTGTCAAATATAAATGTATAAACGCCTTCTTGCTGTCCTGTCAGACATATTATATTCATTTTATATTTGCTGGAGATACTGACAGTTTTCTTTTTGTTTGTGTAAATTCTAATTTCTATCAAGGTGTCATGGATTTCTAAAATTACTATTACAAATGTCTCAACATTGGTTAACTAATAATTTTTGCCAAGACTATTATTGATCAAGCAAATAAATTCAACAGCCATTTTTGGGGGAAAAAGCTTGTAGTATTTTTGTTCCTGTTGTGTCTGGTACTGAGTTGGTGTAGGCACGTCAAGGCTGAAGGGTGACCAAGTTGTCTCCCTGTGCATTTGATGACCACTGCAGTCCTGTTTGTGGTTTCAGCTGTCGCTTACCTTTCTTCACACCCATGCATGCAACTTAGTCCATGTGCAGACCTAACTGAGGCTGGATCTGTCCTGTTTTCTGTGAACAGCTTTGTTCTGCCACCAGGAAAACAAGCTTTGCCAGCCCATTGGCCAGCCTTGGCCCAGGTGTGGCACTTCAGAGAGGCTTGCAGTTTTTGTTGTTGGTCGTGGAGCTTGCACTCAGGGCCTGGGCATGATCCTGGAGCTCTTCAGTGAAGGCTATAGCGCTCTTCCACTTAAGCCACAGCGCCACTTCTGAGGCTTGCATTTCAAGAGAAATGAGGGAGAGCCAGCAGACGGGGGATAGACCAATCCTAGAACAAATGTGACTTTTCATTTGCTGTCACGTAAATTCCATAATTGAAAGAGCTGAGATTTCAAGTACAGTATTAAGGAATACCTAGCTTCTCTATTTTATAGTTCGATTCTGTAAAGCTAAAGTTAAGTTCTACTGTACGGACGATCCCAAACAGAACTACATTTAACCTATCTGGAGGTAAAGCAGATGAATGCTGGGAAAGCGTCCTTCCACATGGGAGCTGCTATCTGCCTGATGTTTTCCTTTTCACCACAGGTATCTTGCTCAACAATGTACCTACTTATTGTTTATTTGAATCAGCACTACTCCTGACACCTGGTCAACAATCCTTTTGGGCCGAGCTTTCTTCCTGGTGGATTCTGCACTCAGTCGAGTGTGACACAGAGATCTAGCTAGCCATTACTTTCATTTGAGGCACAAGTGTAAGCACCCAAAGCAGCTAGATGACCACGGTTTCTACAGGTGGCAGAGGCAGGCGTGGTCTAGGGAAGCACCCACAGGAAACAGTTCCGCCTTGTGAATCAGGACGCCCTGGAAGAGCAGGGGGAGGAGCAGGCTGGGTGTGGGGGTTGTCTATCATCTTTGCTACTTGGAAGACAGAGACTTGGAGGATTGTGGTTCAAGGCCAGCCCAGGCTGGCTATTTAAAAAGGCTGGGGATGTGGCTTAGTGGTTCGATTCCTCAGCACCACATATATAGAAAAAGCCAGAACTGGTACTGTGGCTCAAGTGGTAGAGTGCTAGCCTTGAGCAGAACGAAGACCAGGGACAGGCCCTGAGTTCAAACCCCAGGACTGCCCCCCCCAAAAAAAAAACACCTATAAAACAACAAAGAGGGCTGGGGCATGGCCTAAGTAGGAGAGTGCTTGCTGGCACGTGCAAGGCCCTGAGTTCAGTTCCTAGTATTTTCAAAATAAAGACCTGTGGAGTAGCTGCAAGTATTGCTGTTGCATTTCTGGCTCTCAGGCCTTCCACATGACGGACACGAGCTCTCTGGTGGGAATTTGCCACTGCTAGTCTGACTACTTGAATGAGTGGGAGAACCGCTTGCCCTGAGCGCTCATTTGTTTCTGAACCATTCCTTCATGAGGGCCTCGTGCGTTCAGCAGGCTGCAGGCTCCCATCCTTGAGCTCCCAGTGCTTGGCTTAGCATCTGACGATGGTTTACTTGACCAGCTCTGCAGATCATGGGGAGGGGTGGGGTGCCCATGTCACCCAGGTATCTCCTGGAAGAGTTCCCTGGACTCACACTTGTTCCTAGTAGGGTTGATCAGAGCAGGGTTTCCATGGACAGGATGTCCTCTTCTGTTTGAAATTAAGATCAATCAACAATAAACGTGTAAGTTTGGCCCTTGTGATTCCGCTCTGGTGAATTGAGACAAAATGAAAACTCGGAAAAAATTCATTAAATGATCAGGCAGGAAAGCTGGCAGCAGCCTTTGCGCACACACCACTCTTGTGGACAATGCGTTACTTAGCCTACATCCAGCAATACATACGGATGACAGTAAAGAGCTGCTCATGGGAAATATGCTAACATGGCCAAAACCTGGAAACATCAAATCTTTACTAAGTCAACAAAATTTGTTCTAAAAATGAAAAGGCGCGCACACACACACACACACACACACACACACACACACACACACACACCAGCAGTGTTTCAAACTATCTCACAGTCTGATCACAGATCCTGTTTTTTGTGGTACCTGGCATGGAACCAGGGAGTGCTGTCATTGAGCTACATCTTCTTGAATTTTTGAAGATAATTTGTGACACAGTTTTCTGTAGGAAGCAGACAACAAACTGGCTTAGAATTCATTGCAGACAAAACTTTGTCAACGTGGGAATTTTTATAAAAGATGGATGGTCCTGGAGTTTGAGCTCAGAGCTTGGGAACTGTTTGAGCTTTGTGCTCAAGGTTACGGGCGCTACCATTTGAGCCACAACTGCACGTGTGTTTTTTAATTGTGTATAAAATGGAGATGAGTGTCACACTTTCCTGCCCAGGCTGACTTAGAACCACGATCCTCAAACCTCGGCCTCCCGAGTCGCTAGGATTACAGGTGTGAGCAACCAGTGCCCGCCTGGAAGTTTTCATTTACAGAATGTAACACGGTCCAAAGTTCCACTGGGATAAAACATGGAAGACACCATTTTGGGGTCGCCATTTTGGAGTTTTTGTTAAGTGGTAGAACGATGCCACTCTCCGCCCCCGTTTAACTTAGGACTTGGTCTTTTAGAGAAACGTCTGAGCCCACAACGTCATTTAGACATTTGAAGCTTGGCAAAGCTGAAGGCCCCTGTATGACGACAGCTTCCTTCCTGTCTGCTCTGCTGATGTAGCATGAGAACTTAAAGGGCTAAGGCATGAATGAAAAAGTGCAAAGAAATCAGTGTTTATTTTTTTGGGGGGGGGCGGTTTGTGGTACTGGGTTTCAAATTAGGGCTTTGCACTTGCTAGGTGGGCACTCTACTCGAGCCGCACCTCCAATTACTGTGCGTGTGTGTGTGTGTGTGTGTGCACAGGCATGATCTCCCTCAGCTTTTTCACTCAAGGCTGGTGCTGTACTACTTGAATCATGGTTCCACTTCTAGCTTTTTGGTGGGTAAATGGAGATACGAGTCACACTTTACTGACTGGGCTGGCTTTGAACCATGATACTCAGCTCTCGGCCTCCTTCACAGCTGGGATTACAGGCATGAGCCACCAGCGCCCAGTTGCTATGGCTGTTTCCTGAGATAAGGTCTTGTTCCACTAGGACCGCAGTCCTGCTTACACATCCTTCCACTGAGGTGGGGTCTTGGGAACGTCTGGCCTGGAACCAGGATCCTTTGAACCTCTGTCTCCCAAGGATTGTATCATGAGCCCTAAGTCTTGTTTTTTAAATTTATTTCCAGACATAATTTCTTCTTTGATATGAGTCAGAATACGAAATGTAGAGAGGCAACTGCTCTGGGTTGTTGAGAAGTCACATATCCCCCCCCCCCCCCCCTTACTGCTTTTGTCGCCTGCAACACTTCACAGAAACAACACTGTTCTTGAGGTAGCTCTCAACCGCCAGTCAGTTCGCAGCCTGGCCACCTTTACGGTACTCTTGTCCCATGCAGCCATCTGTTTCCGGAAAGTCCACGTCCTCCTGGTCCTCCTGGAAAGATACCCCTCATACCCCTTAAAGAAAGTGGTACCGTCCCAAAGTCATCTGAAAACCAGGACTACACTGCCTCTGCCTGCCAGCCCTGGGCCTGAGCACTGTCCCTGGCTTCTTTTTGCTCAAGGCTAGCACTCTGCCACTTGAGCCACAGCGCCACTTCTGGCAGTTTTCTATATATGTGGTGCTGAGGAATTGAACCCAGGGCTTCACGTATACGAGGTGAGCACTCTACCACTAGGCCACATTCCCAGCCCCCTGCTCAAAGCACGAATAGCCAAAGTAGTCTCAGCGGTTAGCATGCTAGCATGTTCTCTCAACTGGGAGTTAGAGGGTTTAAGATAAACAAAAGTGGTCAGATACCACCAAGATTCAGCAAAAAGATCATGTGCAAAAAAAACCCCAAAATCAGTCCCCAAGCAAGCCCTGCAGGCAAACAGGAAGCCCGGGAACCTGGGGCTGGGGAGTCAGCAAACCCAGCAGACACCACCTAACTTCCCAGAGTTGAAAGATGAAAATACACGTATTAACAGGTAAGTGTGGAAGAGACCACAGAACAGGCCAAGGCTTGAGGTTGTCGGGCTGGTCTGGAAGGAGGCCCTGTGTCCTGGAAGAGGACGGGCAGGTGTTCTGGGGAGCTCTAGGGGAGAGAAGTCCCCAAGCACACGGATGGACTGAGCAATGACGCACAGCGCAGCCTTCCCCTTCCTACATACCCGCTCAAAAGCCCTGGGTGTCTGCTAAGATACTTAGTGTTTATTACCATTTTACATTATGTACTATTTTTGTTGGGAAATGGTCTTCTGAAATCCACATTCAGGCTCAAGGGGACTTCTACTCTAACATACTGAGGTGTCTGCCAGCTGAGCAAGTTGAACCAAAATTCACAAAGCACAAGGACTCAGGCGAGAGGTTTTTCCCATAGGCGCACTACCATTTCTACATACAAGGTCTCTATGACTTCTCTGTACACAGCCCCCTACTAACGGGCCTTTTCATGCAATCTTGTGTGACTGCAAAACAACCCTGTGAGAAACAGAAAAGATAAAGATACAGACGAGGCTAGGAGAAGCTCCTGTAGCTCAGAAGCTTTAGGACAAACCAAGATTGTTCTACACCAAAGACATGTGATTTGTCACACACAAGAATGTCCCAGTGGTCCTCAGGCTGCAGTAGAAACTCAGGAGGCTCTGCTGTCTGCCAAGAGCAGAACTGAGCCAGTGAACAAAGGCATTTCCACAATGACTTCTCAACTAGTTAAAAGAAATATTTTAATCTAGTTTTCTCACTTTATACTAAGTCATTAATACAGGTCATATTTCATTTATTCATAGACATCTAGAAAACAATCAAAAGTGTATATAGCACTTTTTATAGATCTTATTAATAAATTTTATTTGGACAAGAGAACTTGTACCATGACAGTTCTAACAGCATGATTAAGACTGCACACTCCCAGAGTGGTCACAGGTATGTACAGCATGGGAAGAGAAAGTTGCACCTCAGAGCTGACCATGATCAAGTTAAAAACTCCTGACATACCATATATGTGCTAAGAAATTTCCTTCGGGTCATGACCAGCATGAAAAAAAAAATCAAGACAGATTTTCAGCAAACATTCTGTAAATGTGTACAGCAATATGCTGCATTTAAGAGTTAACATCAGATTCTATTTTAGTGTTAGCATCAAGCCCTTAGAAAAAATCTCTCTTGCCATTTACACACATCAAGAACTATTCACACTTGGGGCTGGGCTGCGGCTCCCGAGCCCAGAATCCACGCCTAGAGGAAACCGTCAGGGCTAATACTGAAGCTCTTTCATATCCCGGTGCGCATCGCCTTCTGCACAAAGAATGCCGTTTATCAGTCATTAAATAAGACCAGGAGAGAGCAGCGCAGGTCTCCGGGAACCTCATCCTTCCCATGAGGAATATGCTCTGCAATTCAAGTTTCATTCAGTCAGGAAGACGAAGGAGTTAAGGCTTTGGTGACGATTACAATCCTCTGAGAAATTATTTTCCCTTCAGTCAAGATAAGATAATAGTGTTTACTGTACTTTCTCTTGACTCTTAAAACCCCTGGTAGGAGGTGTAGGCAACTGGCACCTATGTAAGTCAGCAGGGGGAAGGTGTCGCCCCCCGCCGCTGCCCCAGCCCGCCTTCGGCGGTGGACCCTTGGCTCCCGTGACCGCGGATGCCCAGGCGCGGGGTTCAGTAGGTGGAGGAGGCCGTGCTCAGGGCGTCTTCGGAGAGTTTGGTGCTGGCAGGATGGATGCTTGCAAAGTACTTGACGTCGCTGTCTCGATCCATCTGGAGGGCCATGACAGTCTGCTCCACGGCTTCCTGATGACAGCCGGCTGAGGTTAAGAAGCATTCTGGAAACGGACACATGTGCAGGCACAAGATGAGCCTTGACAGGCAGGGACTCGAGCGCACAGAGGCTCGCAGCCGCCGTGAGTGCGACCTTTCTACAAGTGTGCACACAGCCGTGCCGAGCCGCGCACAGTAACCCAGATGGATGTGTTAGAGGGGAAAACAAGGTCATCAAAACAACTGTTGAGTTTATCTGGATCGTCTTTAGGACACGAGACCTCATGATTTCCTATGGCAGCTATTCAATTAACAATTAAAATATTATGCCCTTTATCTGTATCAGCTAATGAAAGGAAAACTACTCCCAAATACCAACCACACAGGGTCCATCCAACCAAGACAACCTGTGCAAGCCATTTTGCTTTTACTGATTTTAAAAATTCACACGCATGACAAAGCAAAGCCAGCTCGATTCCTCTATTTCCAGTCCCTGAACTTGTGGCTTCATTCTTGCGTTTGTGAACTTGATTTACGAGGCACTTCGCCAAGGCGGCTACAACACAACCCAAGTGGACCTGCAGGTGGCGGGCAGCATCCGGGCGTGTCCGTGCACTGAACACACAGATGCGTGCCCTGGCTGGCTCCGGGCAGGCTCGGCATGTGTGCCGTGGCACACACACACGCGCGTGCCCTGGCTTGTGCCACACGCAGCGCTCAGCGGACGGCGCCGTGCCTGCGTCGGAGCTGCAATGGAGCAGCCGCCCGCGAGGAGCACTCGGCTTTCACCAAGTCTGAAGCTATAAAAACGTCATGAGGAGGAATCGAAAAGATCCGCTGGACAGCAGGTGCTCACTGAGACACTCCTCGAGCTCGTGTTCTCGGCAAAGAATCACCTTCAACACGTGAACTGGGCCCCGCGCACTGTCGGGGAACCGCACCCGCACCCACCTTTTTCCAGGAGCGTCTGTCTCAGTGTCTTGGCGAGCAGCACCCTCACGTTGGGAACGCGGTCGTTGGCCAGGGTGAGCAGATGGGGCATCAGGTGCATGGCGAACTGCTCCATGGGGAGGCAGTCATCCTCGATGACCGTCTGCGGAAAGAGGCAACTCCTTCACGTCTGTCCATCCAGCCACCAAACGCTATCATCTGCCTCACAAAAACCAACAGGTGCAGGCTCTGTCCCCACCGGCCAATGTCCCAGGTACTCGACAACTCAAGTGGTGCGGGAAGGGGAGTGGAGAGCTGGGACACTGCCGAGACACGCTTGCCTGCACACAGGAGTCTGGTGACGGACCACAGAACTAAACACCGAGAGATCCTTGAACTCAGGGCCTGGCACTTTCTAGACAGCTGCTCTGCTGCTTGAGCAATGCCCACAACCCTTAGAAGGAAAGACAGACTGCTTCCGCCATGAGGAAAGACAAGTGCTTCATGAGAAAGGCTGACCTCGGCACAAATGTCTATGCGTGTTGAATATCACAGGCTGCCCTAATTACGTACAACTTTTATGTGTCAATTAATAACAAAATGAAAGTTTTTAATTGGACAGTTTATTCTCTACATATTCAGATGTAGTGTGTGTGTGCGCACACACGCACGCTCACCCATGTGCGCGTGCTACTGGGGCTTCCACTAAGGCCTCAGCACTGCCGAGCGCTCGACCCTGGGAGCCGGGGCTCCACAGCGGGGCTTTGGGGGATTCCCTGGAGCCTGGGCGTCTCTCTGGCCCCAGCTGGCTCCCGGTGCCACCTCGGATTTTAGCCTAGTGAGGAGCCATGGTTACAAGTGCAAGCCCTCCACGGCTGGCTCTCTGTCCGCAGTCGTCAGGTGATGGCTTGGTGTGGAACCTGCCATTGGCTCGGGGTGGTGCGCGTAGCACGTGGATGTGCTCGGCTGCCTGGGGTGAATCTCAGAGATGCCCAACCCGACGCATGCACAATAGACACACCAAACCCCACAACAGCGAGGGGACTGGAAGAGAAGGGACGCAGCTCCGGAGTGCTTTTCCTAAGTGGACATGTCCGGTCCTTCTTACCTGGCAGACAAAGACAAAAGCTTGCCGACCAGACCACTTGGGGCACCTGCCAAAATTCTCCACCAGCTCGTGGATGAGGTCGACTCCGAAGCTCGGGGGGGAGGCCACGTGCAGCTTCTTCACCATCTCGCTCACCTGCACGAGAGCACGGAGGAGGCGGTGAGCGGCTCCCATCCGCTGCTCAGCAGCACGCCAAGCAAAAGGGTCGCAACATACCAGCTTGTAGGAAATCCAACGAACTGAAGACACTTTGTCTGCACACAGATTTAGAGCAATGGGACGTAAATAGTCGTAGACATCTCTGGGACTATATAATTCTAGAAGTAAAATCAGCTGCCTACAAGAATGAATGACAAAAATACAATGAAAATCCACGCACAGTTCAAGAACAAGTAAGATAAAAACCCATTCATCCTTGGCATATTTGGTAATACTGGATACCAAATACTTATGCAACCCCCTGAGACTGGTCAGTAAGTAGGCTACTGTGCAGATCACCGCAGTCTCGAACTATCTGGAAACACACCTAAATGCTCTCCAGGTTCAAAGAGTCTCTCTTCCCTGCAGAGGGCAAGGAGGAAGAAGCTGTGGCACTGAGTCAACCATGCTAGGGTTTGGAGTACAGTTCATGAAACTTCTAGAAGCTCGTGAGAGGAAGTTAAGTGCTGGGTCCACGGAGTGCGTTTAGGAACGGTGGGACTGGCTTGATGCTAAAGGAGCATACTGAATGCGTCACACTGGGGCTTCAAGTGTGCAGCTCCACCCCGTGCAACCCCCAGCACCTCTGCCAAGGCTCCACCTTGTACACAAACAGTAGCAGCTTCTTTCCTTTCCTTTCCCATGTTACAATGATGCCAAACAGCAGCACCATGCTGGTTCCACCATCCAGCTACCAGAGCATGACTCACATAAACCTTTTCCTTTATACTTTAAATAGCTTCATGTACTTTGTTACAGTATCACAACAATGCACTAAAGTGCACAGGAATAGTGGCAGTATAAAGAATCTCCTAGTATGTTCTACAAGGACCACAGCACACATTTTCCCCAAAGTAACTTTTTAAGGCCAGTCAGAAGGTGCAGACATTTGATGGAAGCCACTGCTGCACAGGCCCAGTCTCTTAGAGAAGGATGTATTTGCTAGGGATGAAAGAAGTAGGAAGTCCCTGAACTTTCCTACCACCTCTGGGGGAGAACTGAGAACTTCAAGGTCATCAAATGATATTAATTCTAAAGAGGGACAAGCCCCTCTGCAAGAGAGAATGTGACCGTCTCCTCCAAGCAAATGAAGCAGTGTCTCTTAAAGAAAGTTAAAAAACAAAACAAAACAACAAAAACAGCTATCCCAGACACAGGAGGCCAGCACCTAGGACCAATGAGGCTATATGTTGGTCAATAAGCAAGCCGAAGCTCACTTGCGAACCCTGCCTTCACAGGGCACTCGCTGCCCCTAGAGAGCAAAGTGTCAGGGAGCAGCTGGGAAACAGCGGATGCCTTCTCCTCGCCTGCTGGCGGAAGGGGCCAAAGCTCAGTCAGACCCCATAGCAGCTAAGAACACAGCAGTCAGTCTGTCCCGGGGGAACAGGAAATCTTGAGCCAAATCCCAAGCAAATGTCCCGACTTCCGTGGAGAGGAAGAGCTGCCCACGACTGAACACAGACATGGGCAGAAATTGGCAGGCAGAACAGGACCTCTGAGAAAGCCTAACTAGAAAGACGCGCCTGAGGACCACGGAGAGCCAGGAGACCCTCCTGACCGACACAGGACACAGGCACAACCGAGAGCGTTAGAAAGTGCTGCCTGGCACCCAGCTCTGCCCTCAGCCACGGGAAAGTGACCCTGAGTGACAAAGAAAGACCACAGCACGCGGTGGTGCCCACAGCCAGCCGGTGCCAACTAGATTCTTATGGAAGATGGGGATAGCAAGGTAGACACTGTAAGAAATTACTCAAGGCACAGGATACCAGACAAGCTTGCACTTGCAAAGAACAATTAATACATGCAGAAACAAGGACATGCATAAATGAAATAACCAAAAACCCATCAAAATGTACCATAGAAACAGCTACCACTTACTCAGCCAGTTCAGCTCGAAAGCGCCAATTTCTACTATTATCTGTCACCAAAAACTCCTGAAGCTGATAAAGATATTCTCTTCTTTTGTCAATATGAAGAAGCTGGAGTGAAAAACAGCAACAAAGATTAACTAGAATAAGGTCAAGACATTATTTCTTTTACTATACTGGTTGCAAATAAACTTGAAGAAATGTGGTATTGGTATTGCTTTGAAAATGGGTATTAAACTCCTTTATCCTCTGCATAATTCCATTTGCCCTTATGAGTCACCATCTTCTTTGGAAATCTCTGCCTGTTAGTCGCCTCAGGACACTGGGCACCGAACCAGGACACAGCTTGGCCTCCTTATCCATGTGCCGCCCTACTGAGTAACTTCTTAAAACAGAGCAGCGACTATCCTGCTAATCCCACCAGTCTGGCAAATGGCACACAGAGAGTGCTTAATACATGCTTGTGGAATAAAAATAATGAAAAAGAAATGCCTCCTAAAACCGCTGTACCGATATTTAGAAAACAGTTTATAGCTAGCAAGAGGAAAACTGCTAAGCTTTGGTAACTCATGGACTAGAACTACTCCATGACCTAGATAACAATCACACAGGAAAAATGGCCAAGCCTGAACGTGGTCTACTTACTACATCACCTCAGGGCATATTCTAGTAAGGACAGAGTATGACTTTATGTTGGAATCATGCTACTGGGAGTAATTCTGAAATTATTTCATTAATGTCACAAACCAAGCAAACTAATATTGTTTAGAATAGAGTTTACTGCAAGAGGAAAGGGGGAAAAAATGAAGGAGAGAGGAAATGCTCTTGGATTCAAAGTCTATCATGTCATTAAGAACTCAAATGTGTTTGAGGAAATAAAATATATCTACCGTGATTTAGGCATATGCATATCTAATTATTATGCGCCATTTTAAATATATCAGTTAAAATAAGTTTAAGTTTTAAAAAAATGAACTAAAAAATTACAAATAAAACCAGCTCTTGAAAGGGCCTAAAAAAATGACTGCAGGGGCAGAGCGAATATGGGTCTTTGGGCAAGAGGTTGAATCCAGAGAGCTGCACAAGGAAAGGAGAAGATGGCCTGGCAGGAAGGGCCTACTTACAAATGGGAGACAAACAGGACACAGGAGACAGCTATATTACTTTAATCTCATGTTTAATCAAGTGACAGAAATGGCTTACATTATACTGAATCAAAAAATTTTAAATCCTAGAGTCCACACCAATGTCATAAAAGCTTTCAGAAAATGGAAGGGAGAGGAAAGAGAGGGGAGATAGAGGGGAAAAGAGAGGGGGGAGGCAGGGGGGAGAGAGAGAGCACGAGAGAAAGCACATACTTGCTTATTCAATCACATGGAATGTTAAATAATAAAAGAAGGGGAAATTATGAAAATAAAAAGAGTATGTATACTCAGTAACTACTTCAAGCAAAAACATGTATAGCTGCAGGAGCACTGGGGAGGTGTTCACGGAGCTCAAAGACTCTTTTTTTTTTTTTTTTTTTGCCAGTCCTGGGCCTTGGACTCAGGGCCTGAGCACTGTCCCTGGCTTCTTCCTGCTCAAGGCTAGCACTCTGCCACTTGAGCCACAGCGCCACTTCTGGCCGTTTTCTGCATATGTGGTGCTGGGGAATCGAACCTAGGGCCTCGTGTATCCGAGGCAGGCACTCTTGCCACTAGGCCATATCCCCAGCCCACAAAGACTCATTTTTACCAATTTCTTACTAACCTCTATGGTGAATGGCTACTTCTCAAAGGGAAATTAATCTGACCTTCTACTCAAATGATCAGATTTCGTATCATGAGGAAGCAACTCTACTACATACGACTCACACAGATAGGTGACAGGTACTGGTGGCTGATCCTTATAATCCTAGCTACTTAAGAGACTGGTGTCTAAGGATCTTGGTTCACAGCCAGCATAGGCAGAAAATCGGAGGCTCCTCTCTCCATTTAACCAGCAAAAGGCAAGAAAAGCGGAGGCATGCTCAAGTGTTGGAACATCCTGAGCTCGTCACCAGTACTGGCAAGAAAAAAGAAATAAAAAATACCCTGGTCTAACCAGAATCAGATTCTGAAACACCAAAACAAGTTCAGATTGAGGGGAATGGAGGCATTTGGATGGTTCATAGAGTTTTCTGCATCGTCCAAGTAACTAGGATTACCATATGCGTGGGCCGCTGGTGCACAACCTAGCGTAATTACTTTTAAACTTAAGGGACACAAGCGAGACGAATCAGAATGGACCTCTTCATTTTAGCAGTACTGATGCTTGAGCTCAGGCTTCACAACTGCAGGGTAGGTCTCTGTCACCTGAGCCACACTGCCAGTCCCCCCACCCCATCATTAACTCATGACGATATTTTCTTACAAAAGAACAAACAAAAACCCTGTTCTGTGCTCGACGCCCCCCCCCCCACTCTCCTCTTTATTTCTCTCTCACACAAACACTTTAGGTTTAGAGTAAAATTTTGGTATACAAAAGAATTGAAAGTTACCTTTAGAAAATCATGCAAGTGTTTAAGGACACCTATCCTGACTTCATCAAGGTCTTTTAAAAATCCATTAAAAATCGGCACCAGATCTGCAGCTGTCAACTGATCTCCAAGAATAACTGCAAGCTCGTGGATGGAGAATGCCAAGGTTCTTCGAACTTTCCACTGCAAAAGCAAAAACTGCATGAGAAGCTAAACCTCAAACTCTGAGTATTTGAGTATTACTAATCCCCCAAAACTCAATCTGAGTAGAAAAGAAACAACAGACTAAATTTTAAACATCCCAACAAGCGACACATTTTTACAAATCTTCACAAAGAAGTCAGTCCCCTTCCATTTATGAAGAAAATGCTTGAGAATCCTGAGTACAATACCAGTTCTCTGATTTGCAGATGTGCACATGCACCAAGCTCACTAGACTTCCCATTATGTTCCTGCACTGCCTATCTAGGACAAGAAAGCAAACCTTGTGTGCAACAGGAAAATCCTTTGTATACAACCTTTTTTTTTTTTTGGCCAGTCCTGGGCCTTGGACTCAGGGCCTAAGCACTGTCCCTGGCTTCTTCCCGCTCAAGGCTAGCACTCTGCCACTTGAGCCACAGCGCCGCTTCTGGCCGTTTTCTGTATATGTGGTGCTGGGGAATCGAACCTAGGGCCTCGTGTATCCGAGGCAGGCAATCTTGCCACTAGGCTATATCTCCAGCCCCTGTATACAACCTTTAAAACAACTCAACAGCAATACTGTGTACAGACAGGAAACTTTCCGTCAAAAACATCTTTGCCTCCCCGTGGTCTCTATTGTTTAAACATTGCTACCGAAAACCCTCCTACGAGCAGTTCTAAATCTTCTAAATCATGAGATTTAACAAATCTATAAGCACTTGTAGCAAAATTTCAGGGGAAAATTAAGCCTTTTACCCTCAAGAGTTTATTTAAAGGTGAAGTTCAGACAAGTATGTCAAGGTAACAGTGAAAAGGACAAACTGGCACTGACTGCGGGAAGAGAGCACTCTGATCCGGCTTTTAGGCTCTGTCATACATAAGTTCCTGTAACACCAGCACATACACTCAGAAATTCTTCAGGTTTTGGAAGACAAGTCCTGTGCTTCTACTATGTGAACACACTTGTCAATTCCTTCCCTGCTCACTCACCTGCATGTCTGATGCCAAGGTCTCGTAAGTCTCTCTCAAACAGTGCCAATTCTGCCTGCCCAAGGTCAGGGCCACACCTGGAAGGCTGTATGCGCAATGCTTAGCGATTTCAGTGTCAACCGTCTGTGCCCGGGAGGGATCAGTCATAGACAAGTACTGATCTAACAAAGCCTGAGGCACAATGTCCTAATGAAGACAGACAGTGGCAGTGGCACATTTTAAGCACTTAGATCCATTTTCAGCAGGTTACACATTAATTAGATAAAATTACTTCAAAATACATTGATTTTAACATGCAAAAATTTTAAGTAACTTAGATTTTAAAAAAAGACACATACTAAGAGAAATATAACTATACATTTATAAATAAAAGCAATTCAAGAGAAAAAATGAACAGTGAAGATCTTAAGTCATTTAGATTTAACTACTAAACAGAAAAAAATACATTACCTTTCCATGTGTCTACCATGTTGTCAAAGGTGAAAAAAGAAAACACCTTTGGAGCTGAATGTGGTTATGCAACCTGTAGCCCCAGCACTAAAAGATGGGGAGGCTGGCTACTTAGCAAGATGCTGTCTCTATTTTGTTTTTGACCATAGTCCTTTATTTTTCACTATTCTGGAGGCCAGAAAGTCCAAGGTCAGCATGCTAGCCAATCTGGATGCCCAGAGGGGGTCCTTTCCCTGTTTCTCAGAGTCAACTTGAAGGGAAGAAGATGGCGGCAAAGTGATAGGGAATCACCTTAGCTCTCTCTAATCAAACATAGATTTAGGGTCCTAACATGCACTTCGCCCCAACAGATGGACAACAAGAAATACAGAAACAGAGAATCACAGGAATGGTGAAGAGCCACATAACTTGCACACAGAAGGACAGAAGGTGCCCATCCTCAAACACGCATCCAAACAACGTGAACCTGTCACATCAGACCTGGAGATCTTCCCTAGCATGGCAGTTCAGCAAGGACTCCAGGACCCGACCAGGAAGACTGCAGTATCCAGACATGGCCAACTTCCACACTGCCAGGATTCAGCCAGTGCCGACGGTGACGCAAACAAGCCATGAGATTGTGACACCCACACCCAGAGAATTCCCACAGTGCCACCAGCCGGCGCACGAACAACTCCAGGAACACGAATGCCCTGGCTGGGGACCACTGCCACAGGAGGCCAGCAGTGACCCACAGAGCTTGGCCCGGACCCCTTCCTCCTGTCCAAGGGGAAGACATTGGAAGTGGGTAAAGAGGCCAGAGCCCTTCTTCACTCCCCCTCACTCCACCTGCCGGCTTCCAGTGGGAGAACACTGGGACTGATGAGGAGTGGGCCTTAGGCCCCCTGGGTCCTCTGGAGCCCTGGCTGCTGGCGGGGAGATGTGACCTGCTGAAAACATGCACCCATGGGAGCCAGCCCCTTCATAAGCTTCATGTCATCCCAGAAGCCTGAACTGAGGCTTCCCAGCCACTGCGGAAGAGAGGACCAAGCGCGTGGCTGCCAGCCAAGAGCTCGCTGGCCCGGGGCTGAGCCAAGGGGGGTACATGCACAAGCGGGAGGCCATGCTGCCACCTATGGGGTGGGATCCACCCACGGGCCCATGTGCAGGAAAACTTATGTGTACCCATGGGAGCCCACTCCTTCCGTTGCACACGCCAACCCCAGAGGCCTGGCTCCAGCCTTCCCGGCCCCTGCCCAGACCAAGCTCCCTGGCCAGGGACTGATGCACAAACACTTGCTGGCACTGGGGCCAAGGGCAGGTTCGTTTACCTAGTGCGAGCTAGCCAAGTGTGGGCCACCACCTGCGGGGCATGAGCAGTCCAAGCTTGGGCCATGGCTCTGACAATCCCTGAACCCAAATGCATAAATCACAATGAAAGATTACAAGACTCATGGAATTCAATTCAAACCAAATCCAAAAGCCAGCAACAATCCAGAGAGGGATCCCAGTGAGAAGGAAGAAGAGATGGAGGACGAAAGAACCATTAAAGAAATGATTGGCCAATGAAATAAAAGAGGAGATACAAAAACAATTTCAAGGGTACAAAGAAGATCCCAAAAAGAGAGATAAAAATAGAAACGCTATATATCTCACTGAAAAACTAAAATTAATACTATGAGAACTGATCTCAGAAGCATAAAAGGTTTAAATTCCACATTGCAAACCACAGTGGAATGCCTAGGTAACAGAATAGGTGAAATGAAAAACAGAATATTAGGAGTTGAGGATAAAAGAGGAGCTAGAACAAAACGTCAAAGGTATGGGAAAAAACACTCAGAACTTAGTAAAAGGAAATTCAAAACTTGGCAGATTCAGCCAAGAGATGAAATTTATGCACAGTCAAAGAGGAAGAATTCAATACTAAAGGCATCAAAATCCTATTCAGTAAAATAACAAAAAACTTCCCAATCTTAAGAGAAAAATTTCATTCACTTGACAGAGCATTTAGAACCCCTAGTAGACAAAAATCCAAGAAAGAAAAAAAAAAACACTTCTAGACACATCATAGTAAAAACATTAGACTTGAAAAGCAAGGAATTGATTTTAAGTGCTGCAAAATCAAAGAAGAATCTATATTAAAATGCAAGGAAAATCAAAATCATTGCATATCTCTGCACACAAATTCTCAATGCAAGAATAGCCTGGAATGGTATAAACCAAGCCATGAAGGTCAACAACCACCAACCCAAACTGGTACACCCAGCATGTAGTTGAAACTAAAACCTTCCGTGACAAAAACATTTAAAGGAATTCATGAACACTTAACCAGCGTTACAAAGAATCCTAAAGAGAAGTATATAATCTGAACAATCAAAACCAAAGGAAGGGCTGGGGATATAGCCTAGTGGCAAGAGTGCCTGCCTCGGATACACGAGGCCCTAGGTTCGATTCCCCAGCACCACATATACAGAAAACGGCCAGAAGTGGCGCTGTGGCTCAAGTGGCAGAGTGCTAGCCTTGAGCAGGAAGAAGCCAGGGACAGTGCTCAGGCCCTGAGTCCAAGGCCCAGGACTGGCCAAAAAAAACAAAACAAAAAAACCAAAGGAAGACATTGAACAAAACTCACTAGATCAATTTAGTAAGCACAGGAAGGGGAAAGAAGCAAATGACAGGAAATCAAGAAGATGGTAGGAAACATGACTCATTTATATAAAAACTCTAAACTTTAATGGACTCAATTCCCCAGTCAAAAGAAAAAGAACAGCATATTGGATCAAAAAACAAGATCCATCCATTTGTTTTCTTCAAGAGACCCATCTCACAGTCAGAGATAAAAACAAACTCCCAGTGAAGGGAGGGAAAAAAGATCTTCCATGCAAATGCACCCTGCAAGAAGGCAGGGGTGGCCATGTTGATATCAGATGAAACAGAATTTTCATTAAGATCAGTACAAAGAGACAAGGAAGGTCACTGCATATCAATAAAGGGAATAATCAAAGAGGAAATCACAGTCGTCAATATTTATGCACCAAATAATGGAGCACTTAAATAGGTTAAACAATTTATTTTGGACTTAAAGAACAGGATGGATCCAGACACAATAATGGGAAGTTTTTAACACCCCGTTCTCACAAAGGAGAGGTCAAACAAATGAAAGATAAGCAAAGAAGCCTCTGAACTAAATGACACCATAACCCAAATGGACTCAACAGACAGAGTATCTACCCAGCAACTGCTTCTCAGCAACCCATGGAACATTCTCCAAAATAGGTCATGTCATAGTATACCCAAAGAACCTAAGCAAATACAAGAGAACTGGCGTATTCCTTTCATCCTATCTGACTACAGAGGAATCAAACTAGTTCTCAACAACAAAACATACTGCAGAAATCACTTAAACACATGGAGGCTGAATAATACACAACTGAATAACACTTGGGTCATGGAAGAAATTAGAAAGTTCTTACAATCCAATGCAAATAAAAACACATCACAAAGGAACCTCTGGGATACAGCAAAAGCAGTGCTGAGGGGGGAAACTGGTAGCTCTAAGGGCACAAAGAAAACAAACAGCTCAAGTAAGTAACTTCATGATGCAATTAAAACTGCTAGAAAAACAGGAACAAAATAAACCTAAAACTACTAGACAGAGAAAGCCAAGATTAGGGCAGAAATTAACAAAATAGAAGCTAAGAAAACTATACATTCCATCAATAAAACAAAAAGCTGTATTTTTGAAAAAATTAATAAAATCGACAGACTACTTGGAAATTAACAAAAAAAAAACAAAGAGGGAGAGGAGATTCAAATTAATTAGACAGGAATGCCTCAGGAAACATTACAACAAACATCTCATAAACTCAAATGATTATAAAGGATGACTTTGAAAACCTATACTCACTAAAGAAAAACCTGGCAGATGAATTTTTAGAAACATTCAAACGAAACCAAGAAGATATAAACCAGCCAATAACATGCAAGGAGGAAGTAATCAGAAGTCAGAGGAGGTAATCAGAAGCTCAGGGACAGAGCCTAGACCCAGAGGTCAAGCCCCAGAACTGGCAAAAAAATAAATGCTGAAATTGTATGATAAATAAAAAAGTCAATAAAGCTGTAGTTGAAGTGCTCGCCTCGTATATATGAAGCCCTGGGTTCGATTCCTCAGCACCACATATATAGAAAAAAGCCGGAAGTGGCACTGTGGCTCAAGTGGTAGAGTGCTAGCCTTGAGCAAAAAGAAGCCAGGGACAGTGCTCAGGCCCTGAGTTCAAGCCCCAGGACTGGCAAAAAACAAACAAATAGAGAGAGAGAGAGAGAGAGAGAGAGAGAGAGAGAGAGAGAGAGAGAGAGAGAGAGAGAGAGAGAGAGAAACAAGGTTTCTCTTTGTGGTTGTTTTTAGTGTGCTATGTGAAGTTATTTCTTTTTTTCTTCTCCCCCCTCCCCTATGGTTTATCCCCTATTGTGATTGTATTTGATTTTGGTAACCTTAATATTGTATATATGTTTATTTGAATTAGGGAAGGGAAAGGGAACAACAAAATGGTGAAACAAAGGACAAAGGGTGAACAAATGCAACAGTGATACAAGACAATATGTTGGGGAAATGAGCTTTACAACTTGGAGGGGGGGAGAAAGTGGGGGAAAAACGAGGAAAGGGATAACAATGTTCGACAAGAAATGTACTCACTACCTTACGCATGTAACTGTAACCCCTCTGTACATCACCTTGACAAAATTAAATTTAAAAAATTGTTTGTTAAAAAAAGTTTCAATGCCTTATATTTAGACTATGGAGATTATCTCATCTTAATTATTAATCTTAATAGAAACACAGAGTTTCTTGTAGAATACTGGAGGGCTCTAAAAAATGTTGTTAACGTAGATAAGGTGTAATTAACAACTCACTCACTCACTAACAGAAGATGCTTACATGATAGGTATAAAGGTCCCAAGCTCCAGTACCACCAAAAGAGATGAGAGGATCACTGTTCAAAGCAGGAAAGTCCATGAGAAAACCAGAAGTGTTGCCGTAGCTCAAAGTAGTAGAGCACTAGCCTTGAGCAAAAAGAGCTCATGGACTAAGCCCGGACTCTGAGTTCAAGCTGCATAACCTACAAAAACAACAGCTGGGTACCAGTGGCTCATGCCTATAATAATAACTACTAAGGAGGTCAGTTCAGAGGATGTCAGTTCAAAACAGCCCAGGGACAAAAAGTTCATGGAGACTCCATCTCCAAAATTGACCAGTAAAAAGCAGAGCTGGAGGCAGGCTCAAGTGTTAAGAGTACAAACTTCACTGCGAAAGGCGTTGAGTTCAAGCTCCAGTGTTGCTAATTAATTAGAACTATTCACCAAAGGCATGGACTAATCTGCTGTTCAAGAAACTACTTACAAAATAAGGCAAAAAAAGGGTTTGGTCATGGCTCAAGCGGTTGAGTGCAATGCCTACTAAAAGCGTGACCCTGAGTTTAAAGTCCAATATCACAAAAAAGAATCCTATGTGTACTGACTTAAAAATATCTCACTCTGAGTGAGAAAAGCTATGCTTTAATGCTTTTCATGGTGATCCTTACACCGAAAATTAAACAGATACACCACTGGACCTGGGAATCTTTGTGCAGTCCAGAAACTAACAACACAGAGGGGCTGGGAATGTGGCCTCGTGGCAAGAGTGCTTGCCTCATATACATGAAGCCCTGGGTTCGATTCCTCGGCACCACATATATTGAAAAGACCAGAAGTGGCGCTGTGGCTCAAGTGGCAGAGTGCGAACCTTGAGCAAAAAGAAACCAGGGACAGTGCTCAGGCCCAGGGTTCAAGCCCCAGGAATGGCCCACACACACACAAAAAGGAATACATAGATATTTTTACATGCTCACAAAAATAACTGTTATGGGGGAAGATCTGTGCTTCCTGCTATTCTCCATACGATTTGAATTTTCTTCAGTATTAAATATGACACATTAGACACTCTAAAGGAGGATTTGCTTGTCAGAAACAGGCTTCTGAGGAGTGCCGACACAAAAGCCAGCGTCCTGGCCACTTACCTGCACTTTGGGTCTCCTTTCTTGGTCAGGGCTGAAGTCATTGCTGCTGCTCACATCTACGCTGTCATGGACGTACTGAGGACTGGCATCTGTGTTCTGTCAGGAGAAAAGAATCTACTCAATGAGCTTGCCTGCCTGAATGTTTTTCTTATTTAAACTATTTCACAGGTTACTTACCTTTCAAGGCTGTAAAAATACACAAATAATTTTATATTATATATATATTCAAGACTGCCTAAGACCTCTTAAGAAGTTCCCCTGATTCACATCAAACTTGTTGGCCACCTAACTAAATGTATAAAAAACTTTTTTCAGAAAAATTGAAGTAATTTAAAAGCAATTTTGAAAGGGTCCAGAATTTCATTTTTTTAATGCCAGGTACTGAGGCTTGAACTCAGGTCCTGGACACTGTCACTTTTTTTCTCACAGCTGGTACTCTGCCACTTAAGCTACAGCTCTACTTTTGGCTTTTTGCTGGTTAATTGAAGATAAGAGTCCCAGGGACTTTCCTGCCTGGCTGGCTTTAAACCGTGATTCTCAAATCTCAGTCTCCAGAGTAGCAAGGATTACAACTGTGAGCCACCAGCACCAGGTCCAATTAATTCATTCATGAAACAGGATTGGCAGACTTGTTTAGCTAATTGTCTTAGAGGCCATTGGGATATGTAACTTCTATTTCAATCCTTGGCTGTTATTTTATAATTTCACAAGTATCTTCTCCGAATAGCCACCCTCCCAATATACGCACAAAAAAACCAAAATGCTCACACACACATACACACAAAAACCTACTAAAATACAGATAGTTCGAACTCTCAAATGGTCTGTTTCACTCCAAAGAACTGGTATTGAACAGATTTCTAAGTATACCAGAAATACACTCTAGCTCTAAGAACTTTCTTGCCATCCCTGATGTGTAAGTAACACTTTTTCGTGGGCTTATCAATCAAGTCACTAGGAGATGGATTCTGAGGTGTGGATTCCTTCTCTGTGTTTACCCAAACGGGGGAGAAATACAGATAACTGACGATGCTGGCTTGAAGGGGATGTGTATGCGCAGCTACAGGCGTGCAGCAAAGGTGATGCTCGGAACAGTACCCACCCTCACACTCGAGTCCAGATAATGCCACGGGCCCTCCGCAACATGGCCTCAAGTCCCGTTCTTCTGCTCAGAACACTGTGTTGCTTGCTGCAGTGAAATGGTCCGATCAGAAACAAAGCACCTCTCCAAAAAGAAAAGGGAAGAGTTAATTATTCTTGATAAAGGGCTTTGTTTCCAGTAAGACTATTTCACTGCAGTGAGCTACATTAACATTTGAGTGTCCACTAAAGTGTTCATATAAACAGGGCTTACTGGGCTTACTTCTCTAGGCATTTCATATGACTAGTGCCACAAGGACAGGATGTGGTGAGAATAATTACTTCTACTTTATGTAAAAGAAAGAGCTGAAAAAAAATCAAGAGGTACTAAACAGAAAGTGATTAACACAACAACAGACTGCTGGTCCACACTGCTCTCATTTGGTAAGAACTACTTAGCTCATTACCTCAACAGATTCGCTGATTAAAGAAGGCACAGAATCTTCTTGACTTATGTTAGAGTTGGGTGACTCTTTTATACCCTGCTCTTCTTGCGGCTCCTGTGTTTGGTCTGCACCAATCATCTCCTCATGAGCATCCAAAGTGGAAGCACGCAGCGCAGCAGACAGCACTTCCACCTGTGCTGTGGGCAAAAGAGATAGATGGGGTGAGTGAAGGAGCTGCAGGGTCTTCCCCACAAGATTCCGGATCCACGAGGGGCACACTTGGCTTTGGCACTGCCATCAAAACCTGGAAACCATTTCTAATGTGGGGAAATCATTAGTTATGTTTTCATGAGATTAAAAGTGTCCACCCACTACTATACATTATTCTGCATTAGTACGGAAAAATAAATGCTAGCTAGTTGTGAGAGGCATCTCCAGTTTATTAAAAGGGGTCAATTTCAGTGTAAGTTAACTATTTATTGGTAGTTTATGAGTCAAATAAGGCTTACTTACTAAGCTATTTTATCAGAAGAGCAGTCACACAAATCCTGCCAACATAAAACAATGGAATTATAAAGATTTTGTGGTAACTTGTTTTATTCTATTCTTAGCTAATTCTTTTTTTTTTTTTTTTTTTTGGCCAGTCCTGGGCCTTGGACTCAGGGCCTGAGCACTGTCCCTGGCTTCTTTTTTGCTCAAGGCTAGCACTCTGCCACTTGAGCCACAGCGCCACTTCTGGCCATTTTCTGTATATGTGGTGCTGAGGAATCGAACCCAGGGCCTCATGTATACGAGGCAAGCACTCTTGCCACTAGGCCATATTCCCAGCCCACTAGCTAATTCTTTTTAAAAATGAAATTAATACACTTTGTCCCAAACATGGGGATCCTGCATAAATAATAACTTGCTTTCAGGAATCACAATGACAACTTACTATGTGGTGGTTGTTAAATCTAGAAATCAGTATTGACTTCCTTATAAAGGAATTACAAAACCAAAAAAATAAAAATAAAAATAAAAAATCTGCCAGGCACTGGTGGCTGTGATCCTAGCTACACAAGAGGCTGAGATCTGAGATCAAGGTTAAAGCCAGCCACAGCAGGAAAGTCCATGAGACACTTACCTCCAGTTAACCAGCAAAAACCTAGAAGTAGAGCTTGAGTTCATGTGTAAAGCACCAATGCTAAGTGAAAAGGCTAAATAAAAGGGACAGTGCCCTGGCCCTAAGTTAGAGCCCTAGTTCCTGGCACTAGCTAAATAAACAAAATAGCATTCTTCCTACCTCTCAGAAACTATTCAGTATAAAAATATTAGCATTTACTCCAAGTAACATTACAGATCTGCAAAATATGAATATTAAATTCAAATTTCTTTAAACAAAATAATCAGTAACTGTTTAAGCCAACTTATTAATATGCTAAAGCACTTATAAACTTTTGGTCTAAGTGTCGTACTTGGCACGGGCATGGAGACGCACGCATGAGGAGACCCTGCTCATTATTAGCCACATCATGTAAGTCAGGTGAAGCGCTAGAGAAGCGTCTCCATTGTCTCCAGAATTTCAGCTACAATGGTAATAACTATTTAAATCACGTTAGCTCTCCTCTTTGGAATCTCTCAAGTTTCCCAACCAAAATAAACAGTACTCAAAGCAGGCTCCTCCAATGGTTAAATAAAGTGTTCGGAACTACAGCATTGTATGACATGGGAGGAGTGTCGTCATTACAGATGTCCTGAGCGATGAGTACTAAATCAGAGACCTCCACAGAAAATGTCTGACTTAAGTCCTATCTCAAAGTGGACTAAATACTTTGCTTTTATCTATATTAATCCTAATTTTATTTAAAAAATTGACCCTGAAATTCTCTAGTCAGAGAAAGGAGGCAGAATCTTACAAACGTTAAGTTACTATTGAAATTTCAGCAGGATATAAAGTATCATCAGGAGAAATTTAAGTAAAACTGAATACACACACAGGTCTCTGTCAAAATCTGCCTTTTACTTATTATAAAAAAAAATGGAATCCTGGGACTCTGTTACACAGTAATGTATTTGCGAGCAACACTGAAACCTGTTGCTAGTTTTCTTAGTAAAGGTTTTAGAGTGGTGTTCTGAGACCCAGGAGTTACTAAGGGACAGCCAATTTCTCCCTAGTTCATTGAGTATCACCTACTATTACCAATGGAAACAATCAGTTCAGCTATCCCAGTTCACCGTACTTAATTCCAGTGACACATGGAAAAGTGCTCAGAGAGAAAAATTACACAACTCAATCCATGTAGATGTTTAGGGAACATGAGAGCCTGCCAAATAAATCTTGCTTATTTAACCACAAATTTATGAAGAAATACAGTCTACACAACATCTTTCAGAAGTGGAAAAAACTATACTAAGTGAAGTGAGCCAGACCCAAAGAAACATGGACTCTATTCCCTTATAGGGAATAATTAGCACAGGTTTAGACTAGTCACAGCAGAGGATCACAAGAGCCCAGTAGCTATACCCTTATGAACACAAAAGATGATGCTAAGTGAAATGAACTCCATGTTATGGAAACAACTGTTATATGACTGTTGTAATTACTCTCAACATGCCATGTGAAACCATAGCTTCTATTGTTGATGTTCCTCTTGTATCCCCTTTCTGTGATTGTACCTGCACTAACTCTGTATCTTATCTGAGTACATTGGAAACTGTGTATACAGGTATTAGAACTAGGAAACTGAAAGGGAATACCAAAATTGAGAGACACAGGGTAAAAAAGACAAACGATTACAAAAGCAATACTTGCAAAACTGTTTAGTGTAAATCTACTGAACAACTCATGGGGGGAAAGGGAAAAGGGGAGGGGGGAATGAGGGAGGAGGTAACAAACAGTACAAGAAATGTATCCAATGCCTAATGTATGAAACTGTAACCACTCTGTATATCAGTTTGACAATAAAAATTAAAAAATAAAATAAAAAAAAGAAGTGGAGCTACCTGGAAATTTCAAAACACACTTCTTTCCTGAGGAAGTTGGCAAAGATGGCCACACCACAACTTCACAATCTCCAACTCTCTCACAAACAGTGTTGGGATGTTCCTAATAATGATATGGTTTTTCTTAACCAGTACTGCTAAAAAGGCCTCCTTCTTTACCTGGACCTAACTGAAAAGAACTTATATTTTTGTGAGCAGTTTATACTTATTAAACCTATGAACCTCACGGTGGTGGATTAAGTTGGTAATCAGGAACTCTGCTCAATGCTGACCTTAGGTCAGTGGGCCTTCGAGAACAATGCTAAATCTGTTCACCCCAAAAGTCAGAATTTAAAACCACTAGCGAAGAAGACCTCAAATTCCCTCATACAGTGTTTCAGGAAAGGATTTAATTCTACCTTGTGCTTTCCTATGTAAGATCTATTCTAGAGATTGTTGCACAAAGGATCTGTAAGATCAATTGTGTTCTACAACTGACAAAAGACTTTCATTGTAGTCTTTATATTAAAACACAGTTAATATTCATGACCAAAACTCACAAGAAAAAAAAAGTCATGCTCAAAGGAAGGTAAAACTTTGAAAGACTGAAGTAAAAGCTGACTTAGAAGAAAAAAGCTACTCAGTCTTGTTACTATTTCCCATGACCCCTCCCACAGGACAGCAAGTAGAAAAAAAAGTCATATAAATGAAGGCTAAATAAAGCAGTTTTGATGATGCCCTAAAGCAGCTTCTTTAGATAGACAGTTCACCTCTACCTGTGAGTCCCCATCCTTTTCCTATCTTATTATCATGAAAAAATTTACAAGGCACTGTAATTTTAGTATACATCTCAGTCAAATCTTAATTTTTAATATTGTTTTTAAAGTTTTGCCTTCAAAAAATGTAGACATTTTCTGACAGCCCCATAATGTTAGAACTGGAAAAGGAAAACTAATGCTTACCCCTCGCAATTCAAAACACCTTCCAACACAAAGGAAAATTAGAATCGTTATTTAAATGAACAGATTAAACATGTGTATGTTCGGATTTCAGTATCAATGCTTCAGAACTGTGCCGTGTGAGCAGCAAGTCTAACGACACTACCACCTGCTTCCTTCTGCTTCCGGTGGACCTTACTGTCTCATGGTGCCATGGGCCATCTAGGGTCCACGTGTCACACCTGAGCACTCTTGAAGGCTGGGAGTGTCCTCTGGAACCGGGTTCACAGCATGTTCTCAATGAGAATGCCTGCATCCATGGATGGCTGCTCAATTTATCATCATGCCTGAGCAATTTGACAACTTTAAACCACCCTCAGCACCAAACTACAAACAAGCTAAGACACAAGACAGCGTATTCACATGAAAAGAAATTATAGCTTGTCAAGTTACAATGTATTGTTGGCCACCTTCAGAACCTGACATCTAGATCTTTTAAAAAGCAAACTATAGAAATTGCTTTTAGCTTATTGGCTGAAAAAAATTTACAGAAGCTCATCCAGAACTATAACTGACAGTTTTAAGTGCCTTATATATGGAACAGAATTATCAGGTATTATAATATGAGAACCTCAGAATAGGCTTAAAAACTTGCTAGCAATTCTTTTGCTTTTTCTTAAGAAAAACAAGTTATTAAAGTATGACAAACCTAATAAATCTTAAGTTGATAAGCAAGAGAACTTAAACAAAAGCTGAAGGTTCTGAAGACTCGTTGAATAATTGGGAGTATCACTGGGGGCAATTCTCTTCTGTGCTCAGGCCTCCTCATTCCAGGGTAGGAGAAAATGAAAGGGAAGAAGACTTTAAAGCAGATTTTGGTTAGGATTCTAGTTTGCCAAACAAGATAAAAACCTCAGTGCTTGCTCTATTATCCTATTCTCATGAAATGGCACAGAACTAGCTGAGAGGAGTAAAAATTGGTGATGAGAGCCACAACTGAGGAAAGCTGTAAAGTTTTCGTTTTTAAAAAAAATAATAATCTCGCTGGGCACTAGTGGCTACTTGAGGCTGAAATCAGGAGAATTGAAATTTGAGGCCAATAAGGGCAGAAAAGTCCCTGAAACTTTACCTCTGAAGGATGTAGTACTTGCAGCATTTGTGATCTCAGCTCGACAGGAAGCAGTGAGGTTCTATCTCAAAAATAACCAGCAGAAAACAGTGCTGATGTATATAGCTCAAGTAGTAAAGCACCTCAAGTGTAAGGCCCTGAGTTCAAATCTCAGTAACACGGGCTGGGGATATGGCCTAGTGGCAAGAGAGCTTGCCTCGTATACATGAGGCCCTGGGTTCGATTCCCCAGCACCACATATACAGAAAACGGCCAGAAGTGGCGCTGTGGCTCAAGTGGCAGAGTGCTAGCCTTGAGCAAAAGGAAGCCAGGGACAGTGCTCAGGCCCTGAGTCCAAGGCCCAGGACTGGCAAAAAAAAAAAAAAAAATATCTCAGTAACATTAAAACTAAACAAATAAAAATAATTTACAGTGAGGAAAAATTTTTTTTCATAAAATAATAAAAGGAATGGGTGACTGACATGCACGCACATCATACTACACAAAATGAGAGGTCAGACTCCAAAAGGCTACATATTACTTATCTGATTCAGACCAATGTTTGCAGAAGCTGGGAAAGGAAGGAGGGACTGACTAAATGGAAGTTAGGAGAATATTTAGGGCCATGAGTTTATTCTAGGCACTAGTAGCAGTTACTTGACCATTTTTCAAGTCTCAAAGAACTGCCCATTCAGAAAAAGACTTTGAGAAAAAAAACATTATACATCCATAAAGCTTTCATCAAGGGGCTGGGAATATGGCCTAGTGGCAAGAGCGCTTGCCTCCTATACATGAAGCCCTAGGTTCAATTCCCCAGCACCACATATATAGAAAACGGCCAGAGGTGGCACTGTGGCTCAAGTGGCAGAGTGCTAGCCTTGAGCAAAAAGAAGCCAGGGAAAGTGCTCAAGCCCTGAGTCCAAGGCCCAGCACTGGTAACAAGAACATAAATTAGCATTTGGTCACAGTTAACAAAACATTATAGCAGGAAATCTCTAAAAACGGTAAATGAAAGCCAAATAAAGACAACTGCTAGCTTACCAAACTGATGCAATTTTCAAATAAGGGTTTTTGTTTTATGTAATAAAAGGTTTCAATTTATCTGCTTTAAAAATGGGTATTTCCATAGTGAACAAACTAATCATTTAGGAATTTTCAGTTTTAGAACCAATGAAGAAAAAAAATCTAGATGATTAAAAGAAAACCTTAAGACTGACAGTTACGAGTTTTCAAATTTTGTTTTTTTTTTTCCAATAATCTTATGCTTTTAGTGATTAGGAAGACAAGAATTCCTACAGTGACAAATCTTAAATACATTTCTTTAAAAAGTAAAGATTGATCTTGTCCACCCTAAAAAAGTTGGGGGGACAACTTTTCTGGATTAAAAAATTTTTTTCAATGCCATATTATTTTTTTCAGTCAATTTTAGAATAAAGAAAAAAACGTGACTAATTCTTCCATACCTTTCACATCTGGGTCATCAATGTGTGGCTCTAGGTTTTCTATCATTTCTTCTAGCTCCTTCCTGGTGGCCATGGTGATGTTTGGAGAACCTGGCACGGGAGCTTCTGGTGCTTCCTCTGCTCTCTCTGGGCTGAGACTCTTCCCTGAGTCCTCCTGGAGTTCCCTATCTAGATCAATTTCAGGAAGAGGAGTCCTCCAGAAATGGAAGGAGTTGTACAATTCCTGATCTAAGGGAGCGGGATCTTGCGAACTATTGCTGAACTCTGGTTGGAATGCAGACTGGTGGTTGCCAGGACTTTTGTCATCCTCATGACTAGTTGCTTCCTGATGAGGCTCTGAGGACAAAGTGCAAAGTAAAGAGCTATCCACTGGAATGCTTATTTCATCTGAAGAGCTCCTGAAGGCGCCTGCACCACCATCTTCCAGTAGGCTTCCCACTTTCACGCTGGGGTTAGATACGCTGGGATCTGAAGGAACAGCTTCTGGCCTGATCTGTCCTTCCCCAGGGACGTCTTGATTGCAGACCCTTATTGTTTTAGTTAGAAAAAATAAAAGCATAAAAATAATTACCAGGAAAAAATCAATGAGAGACATTACATATAGCCTTCAGACATACTAAATACTAAAAATAATAGATTATTCATACAACTTGAATAGTTTATGCATATTACTCATAATGCTTCTTTTCCCATCAGTTGTTCTGTGTTCAGAGATATAAATACTTGTTGAGCATGAGGCTACGTATATAAGCATTATTATTAGTTGGAAAATGTAACAATATGCTAATTTCAGTAACAGTAGGAAAAAAGTTCCTACAATGCCTTTTAAAGTATATAAAATTGTTTATTTGATTTTTAGGATCTGTATTACCCTCTGCTTCAAGGTAAAAGCTGAGAATTAATGCTTTTATTTGAGGAAAGGAAAAATATTCTATTAACTAACTTACAAGATATATTACAAATCTGCTCAAGAGAAAATAGAAGATTGCTTTATTTTTTCTGCAATTTCTCTCTCTATTCCCAGAAAAGTTCCTCAAAAGGAGGTAATTTAGCTGGTAAATGGTACAAATTCCTAATTAAAGTCGACTAATACAAGCTACCCATTATCTAAACTAAAGCACTAACATAAGCTTACTGCTTATCTCTCAATTAAACTCAATGAAATTTAACAAGCACTTATTGAGCACCTAATAGGAACCAAGAAATGATATCAGGTTTGAGGATTTGAATGTCATTGATTATAATTAGAGTCAAACTAAAGAAATGAAAAATAAGCAATTACTCCCAGAGTAAAGAGGCTTGCACACTGAGCACATGGGAGTGAGCGCACAGGCCTTGGAGAAAATGACGTGACTTCTATTTAGAAGAACCATGTTTAGGAGGCCAAGGGAAGGCAAAGTTTTCAAAGAAATAGCATACAAAGGCAAGAACCAATAAAAGAGGGATAGCTATTCTAAGTAACAAAAATTTCACTAGCCCCAAGAGAAGGAAATGATGGGTGACAAAGATGAAAAACCTCTCAGTAGTCATTGTGCAACGTGGAATTTATCCCTTCATGCAGAAATTAAGAAAATTTTGTTAGATATATTCTTTTTGCCATATCATTATAAAAGTAGTATGTAACAATGAGCTGAAGGCTAAGTAAGACTGGCTGTAGAAATTCTAGACAAATGAGAGATTATCTGAACAAAGATCATCATCATCAAAGGCAGTTTAATGAAATTGGTAACACATTCATGTTTGGATGGATTGAATCTGCTTCTATTATATAATATGTTTAAATGTGATACATTTAAGAAAACTCCATTTAAACCAGACACACACACATACACACACACATACACACAGAACTGATTAAAAGGTCATTCAAATGGAAAATAACTTCAGGGGCTTGAAGTTCCTTATCTGTATCTCACCTTAGCATTATGATTGAATTTTAACATTCTCAGCAATAAAAATCATTTTGCTAAATCTTGTCTAACAAAGGCAAACTTACTAGTAAGTTTAAACTTAAAATTTCACAGTATTTTTTAAGAGAAACAAAAAGATACAGAAAAAGCTTGTCCTGAAAATAAGTTCCAGAAGGGATTACTCCATGCGTGGATTTAAACTGCGTACACAATAAATGCTGTAAGATACAATTTTTCCTAGAGCTGGGTAATTGTCAGTGCAAGACCAAGTGGCTAAACATCAAGATTCTGATTTTCCAATAGTCAGACTTCTAAATGCTATTGTACAAAACCAAGATGGTTTTGAAAACTGAGGAAACCTGTTATTCTGCACCATGGAATAATCATCCTAGCCTCTAAAAGATTCTAAGACAGGAGCACTGAAGAATGGGTCAGGAGTTTCCCTCAAAAAGAACCTTTAGTTTTTCCTCATGGCCACAAAATTTTATGATTAATCATAATTCCTACCTACACATAGGCTACTGGGCCCAGAAAACTAAGTAGTGGTATTTCAAGGAGAAATTAACTACAGAATATCTGGTTTAGAAGCACTGGGTTCCCTGGACACTGGTGGCTCACACTTGAAATACTAGCTACTCAGGAGTCTGAAATCTGAGGATCAAGGTTCAAAGTTAGCCCAAGGCAAGAAAGTCCAGGAGACTCTTTTATCTCCAATAAACTATGCAGAAAAAGCCAGAAGTGGTGCTGTAGCTCAAGTGGCAGAGTGCTAGCCTTGAGGAAAAAAAAAATCTCAGGAACAGTGCCAAGGTCCTGAGTTCAAGCCCCAGAACCACACCAAAAGAAAAAAAAAAAGGGCATTAGATTCTAAGATGAAAGCAGAAAAAACTCCAGTACACACCTTCCAAGTACTGTACTATGCATTAATTAAATGGAGTTTTGATAGTGAAATACTTTCAATTTTGTGGTAGTAAATTTTTATTTTTATAGCTGGTATTTAAGCTCAATGGAGAAAAATCTCACCCAAGTGGTTCAGTTACTTAAGGTTTCTGAGATCCATGTTCTTAAAATAACTCATTCAGGACATCAATCATGTACAGAGACCCAGTGAAGAAGCTATCCGAAATAAAGATGAAAATGAGATGGGTCTGTTGCCTACTGCATGACAGATGCAAAGATATAACTTTAAAGATATGATTAAAAATTAATATCCTAGTGACGATGTGACTAAAAAGAGAACTCTAATGCACTGTTTAAGTACTTTGGAAAGCAGTATGGTGATTCCTCAAATAAACTAAACACAGGCTGGGGATATGGCCTAGTGGCAAGAATGCTCACCTCCTATACATGAAGCCCTGGGTTCGATTCCCCAGCACCACATATACAAAAAATGGCCAAGAGTGGCGCTGTGGCTCAAGTGGCAGAGTTCTAGACTTGAGCAAAAAGAAGCCAGGGACAATGCTCAGGCCCAGAGTCCAAGGCCCAGGACTGGCCAAAAAAAACAAAAAACAAAAAACAAAAACTAAACACAGGGCTGGGGATATTGCCTAGTGGCAAGAGTGCTTGACTCATATACATGAGGCCCTGGGTTCAATTCCCCAGAAAATGGCCAGAAGTGGCGCTGTGGCTCAAGTGGCAGAGTGCTAGCCTTGAGCAAAAAGAAGCCAGGGACAGTGCTCAGGCCCTGAGTCCAAGCCCCAGGACTGGCAAAACAAAACAAAACAAAACAAAAAACTAAACACAGAACTGCCCTCAACAATTCCACTCCTGGACATCGATCCGAAAGATTACAAACCAAGATACAGTAAAGCCACCAGCACAACCATGTTCACTGTAACACTATTCACCATAGCCAAGGTAGGGAATCAAGCACAGTTGCCCCTCAATGAACAAATGGATGGAGAAAATGTGGTGTATATATTTTACTCATTCATTAGAATGTTATATAATTTGCAAAGAAATGGAAGGACTTGGAAAAAATTATGTTAAGTGAAGTAAATCAGGTCCCAAGACAGAAAGGTTGCATATGTTCCCACATGTGGAAGCCATAAGTCGTTTATAAACATCTAAATGAATGTGTTGGGTAAGCAAATGTATACAAATGTATTGACTGAAATATGGTAGATTCAAGGGAGAAGTCAAATAGTGTAATTCCTTAGGAAGGCAAAGCCAAAGTTGAACAAAATAAACACCAGGAAATGAATACCTGAAAGGGGAAGCTCAGGAAAGAGAAATGAAGAGAAGGGGCAGGATGCAGTCAAGAAGTCAATGTAGGGCTGGGAATGTGGCCTAGTGGTAGAGTGCTTACCTAGCATGCATGAAGCCCTAAGTTCAATTCCTTAGCACCACATAAACAGAAAAGGCTGAAAGTGACACTGTGGCTTAAGGGTGAGTGCTAGCCTTGATCAAAAAGAAGCCAGGGACAACTAACTGCTCAGGCCCCGAGTTCAAGCCCCAGGACTGGCCAAAAAACAAAACAAAACAAAACAAAAAGAAGTCAATGTATACCCTGTAAAATTAAGAAAAGTGAGGGCTAGTGGATGGGGAGGGTGAGAATGTTGAAAGGAGTGACAAAGATCAAATGCATTGCATCCAATAATCTGCTTTGCGAAATGTGTCAACTCCTCTGTACAACTACTTTAAGATAATAAAATTTAAAAAATAATAATGTTCTACAATCAGTGCTACTGACAACAAAAGAAATAAGCTCAGAGTTTCCTGGATAAACCAGGGAAGGATTCTGGAAGGTAATGAGCATACTGTCATGTCATTTGACTGAACATGATGGCTTCCTAAAAGAAAGCAGGAAATACAAGAGGCAGGGAGAACCAAAACAGCACAGTGTAGTCAATGTGACTTTCAGAACTTTACACTTTTAAAACCTGAATGTTTCTCTCTGCTTCTATAAGTAGCCTTTATCAGCACTTTTGAAAAGAAGCATTAATAACTTGACTTAGGGTAAGTGAAAGATAAATCTGAGGTTTACAATCAATAAATGCATCCTAGTAAATGACTTCCAGCACTGGGTGAAACACTAAACTAAATAATGGAGGAAATACAGCATCAACACCTTACTTTGTAAGGCATTTGAGAAATCTTAACTCTAAGAAAGCTCTAATAGGAACCAAGTTCTTCTACCTTTCTAGTTACAGCATGTGGTTCATAGTAGGTGCTCAGTTACTTTTTGCACAGCCAACCAATCATTGTCAACAATCACACTGTTGTTTTAAGACACTTTAAAACCAAAAGCCAATGCAGTATTTCAGGAGGGGCAATCAAGCCAATCATTGTTCTGAATCTTACTAATATATGGGACTAGCTCTTTATGAAGCTAGACAGTTAAAAGTATTCAAAAGCTTTTACAATACTTAACAATGACTTCTTTCTTACCCAGAAACTCTTTCTCTTCACCATGCCATTAACAATTCAATAAAGTCTAGTACCATAATGAAAACCCAATGCTACAAACATTGGCTTGACAATAAGGGGTACAAATAAGGTATACCTCATTACAATGAAAAAACTAAAGCAGTTAAACTATCTTTAAGTAGCTTTTCCATAATGTCATAGACCTGCCAGTCAGCAAGCACGGCCTTAGCAGGCATACCAAATGTTTTTATCGGTAAGGTTTTGTTGGAACACAGCCAAGCCATCCACTTGCAACATTACAGCTGCTTCCACACTACACAGGCAGATCCTGCCTGGTTGTGACAATGGAAATTTTACTACCTGCCTTTAAAAAAAAACAAACAAAAAACAAAAAAACCAAAGAGGGTCTAGAGTCCCCTGTCTGACATTCAAATTTCTCTAAATATATACTTTCCAAATTGGAAAATAAAAGTTACATAAATCTTCAGGGAAGTTGATAGTAAAACAAAAACAAAAAAAGGTATACTAACTTTGAAAGTGAAAAGCATAACATTTCCACCCCCCTCATCATTTTTGCCAAATTCCTATCAAAAGAACTGACAGAGTTCTGGGAAGACAAGGTTAAACTGATTTTTCTTCCTATACAAAAAACAGTACCTCAGGTATGTATGGCTATTCAGCAGGAGAGTAGGAGAACGGGCAAAAAGGTAAAACAAGGCAGCAGAGAAGAAAGGAAGAACTGCCAAATCAAAACACCAAGAAAGCAAATATCACAGTACCAAGACCTACAGAAGAAAATGTGCATTAGCATCATCACAAGGGAGGGGCAAGACACTATGGTAACTCAAGCATTACAGAAAAGACTGTTCCAAAAGCATGTGCTCAAACTATCTCTCATGAGTAATTGCAGAAGTTTATTTATGCACATTTCCTATGCTCTAAGTTAGATCTAGTTTTTCCTCTGAATATATTATAATAATTTTTAAGATGAAAATTCAATTCGAACTTTCAATGAAACTTTTTTTGGGGAGGGGTTGGTCATGGGGCTTGAACTTAGGGCCTGAGCGCTGTCCTTGTGCTCTTTCGCTGAAGGCTAGCACTCTACCACTTAGAGCCATAGCCTCACTTCTGGTTTTCTAGTGGCCAATCTGAGGTAAGTCTCATGGACTTTCCTGCCAGGGCTAGATCTCAGCCTCTTGAAGTAGCTAGAATTACAGGCATGAGCCACCAGCACCCAGCAATGCAAATTTTAAAAAATAAAAATCACATTATCTTAAGCACTATTTGAAAATTGATTACCTTAAAATGTGCATTTTAGCAAACTTCTTCATGGCTCAATTGGGAGATTACAATTATCATTTTATAGGCAGAAAAATCAAAATACACATCCGATTGCAAGGAAAATAGTTCAAAATGGACTTTAGACTATATAGTTTTTTTTTTGGGGGGGGGGGGAGGGAGTGGCCCGTACTGGACCTTGAACTCAGGAGTCTCTGCTCTCATTTGGAATTTTTGCCCAAGGCTAGCTACCATTTGGGCCACACCATCATTTTCAGCTTTTTGCTGGGGAGATAAGTGTCTCATGGACTTTTCTGCCTGGGATGGCTTCAAACAGCAATCATCAGATCTCAGCTTCCTGAGTAGCTATGATTATAGGCTTAAGTTACTGGCACCCAGCCAAATATATTCTTAAATAAGTTTTACTCCTTTTAAACACTAATAATAATAATCATCATCCCCCACACCCTTTATATTCCAAATACCAACAGTTTATTAGGTAAATAATTTGATTAAAAATAGTATTCAAGCCTATGTGCTAGGCATATGATAAGTGTTACATGCATCTTCTCATTTAATAAGTAACTAAACTGGAAAAACTAACAAACATATTTAAAACCCAGTTTATGACCATATTACCCTAAATGTGACCACTCTTGTCCAAAATAAAATGCTGGACAAACTTAACAGTTTTTACTTTCAAAAGAAAGTTATCTCTCCAAAATAGTAAAATAGTGGAACTGATACCCATACACAGTAAAATAAGAAAACAAAGTTGTAAAATTATACCTATTTTGGTCTTCTACTGGCCTATCTTCTGAACTTTTGCTTTCTTCTTTAAAATATTGGCCTGAACTAGACGGATTAGCAAAAGTAGATATGAAAGGTCCCAGAGATTGAAAAGCTGCTTGGCGAACCTAAGAAGAAAGAAAAAGACAATAATAAAAGATATGCACAAAGTTGTTTTTAATTAAACAAAACAAAAAAACCACACGTAAGGCTGGACATGGTAGCTCACGCCTGTAAGGATCATAGTTTGAGGCCAGTCCTGGCAAAGCAAGTTAGCAAGACTTCATCTCAATCAACAGGCAAGGGTGTAATGGTTAATGGCGGTCATTCCTGCTACATGGAAATCTCAGGTAAGAGTCTGGGGCTGGCCCCAGGCAAATAATCCTGAAAAACATGAAGAAAGGGCTGGGGGTGTGGCTCAAGTGGCAGAGTACCTGAATTTAAACCCTTGTACCACCAAAGTGAAAAACAGTCCCACATATTAAGGAAAAAATATGCTGTCCATATACCAAATCAAGCATGTTTGGGATAAGGCTTTTTACAAAAGAAACCCAGATTCCAAATTATAAAATTATTCTTCACCTAGCTTTAAAAATCTTTATAAATTATTTTCTGCTTTTTCCTTTCAGCTGTTTTTTTTATTGTGCTTGAATATTCAAACCATGATAATCTGAAAAATCTTGCTGTATTCCCAAGAATAAAAACAATGAGAACTAAGAACATCAAAGAGAAAATATAAAGGAATAAAATCAACAATATGTGACAACTACATTGAAAGTTCTTACACAGGAAGACCAATTTGTCAAAACAAGGAGGCAGCAGAAGTCTCAGAACTGCACACAATTCAACTGGCAGACAGGGGCCATTACTTCCCAGAGGCCTTCAGCATATACTGTTAGTACTGAATAGCACATGTGGAGGAAGGTAGCTAGAACTCCATTTCATATTGAATTTTTGTATTATTTTCAGCATCAAGGTTTTTAAAAATAAGACATTTGAAAAGAGTTTTATGGGAGGAAGTAAGTATAGACATAGCCTGACAAACGCATCAAAGCACTGGCATGTTATTGAACCCAACTGTGCCATAAACCCAGTTCTCTAAGGATATAATAACTAAACCCCTCTGCAAGTTTTAATAATTGGTATGTGTGAATTTTACAGATAAAAATGAATATAACTGAATCTTACAGGCAAATAAATGTCATACATATACACTTAAGTGTACAATTTTTAAAACCCTACCCAACGTGAGGGATCACTGATCAAGTTAATAAACAGGGCTGATAGCTTGGTCCTTCGGATTTCCTGACATGTTGCACATGAAACTGCCATGAAGCACTCGGCACAAGCCTTCCGGACTCCCCACACATTGTCAGAACACAGCTGGAAAAACCTGGGCAGCTACACAGGGAGGAAAACAGGATAGTTCCACAGTTATTTCTCTCTCATTTTCTGTTTGAAACAGATGTTCTTAAAATCGGGAGAACTTGTTTAATACTAATGCTCAGTGATTTTTAATGCACCATCTGTAATTCACAATTGACAAATGACAATTATTCCAACAAATAAAGTTGAAAAATATTATTCATCAGCTTTATGTGGGCTCATTTTGTATATTTTCAGAAACTCTGTGAACTTGTACAGCAAGCACATAACATTCATGTGTTGACTATTCAACAAAATACTCGAGCGTTGCAATAAAATGAAATACTCGAGTAAATAAATTAAGAGTTGATTTAACAGAAATGTGGAAGTTAATAAATTCATGCTTCTCATATACATTTGTATTTCCAACAAGCTGATCAAACACAATTCAACTGTCTACAGTGCAGAAATTTAGCATTCAAAGCTATTATCATACTTTATACACACAGAACTGTGCCAATAAAATATAAGGTAACTGATGACATTTCAAACTTCACATGTGATTTTGTAACACGTTGCCTAATCTGTTATATAGGATGGACACCTACCAACATTTCCTCGGTAGCTTGCTGGCCAACTACACTGCAAATGTCTCCAAAATTGGCAGCACAAACCTGAAAACCAAAGTATCATTGACAATTTAAAATATTACCTCCAGAATCCCTTAACAATCTACATTAGGTTAGGGACGTAGCTCAGTGGCAAAGTGCTTCTCTAGCATGAACAAGGCCCTGGATTCAATCTTCAGTAACACAAAAATAAAAATAAAGGTGTTTTTTTTTTTAAACTTCAAAAAAACCCAATCTTAGCCAGGTGCTGGTGGCTCACATCTGTCATCCTAGTGAATGAGGAGACTGAGGTCTAAGGAACACAGTTCGAAGAGTCTGAGCAGGAAAGTTGGTGAGACACTTACTTCCACTTAACCAGCAAAAAAAGCCAGAAGGGAGCTATGGCTCAAGTGGAAGAACATTATCCTTGGGCACAAAAGCTCAGGTACAATGCCCAGGCCCCTGAGTTCAAGCCCCGGGACCCCCCCACCCGCAAAGTCCAATATTATTATTGAATTGGACATACTTAATACATTAATCATACCTTTCGAACATGAAACATTCTACAATCACAGCACATCTCGCAAAATCGAGGGAGGATAAGACGTTCTGTAATATCCTTCCCAACCATGGGAGCCATTCTGCACATTATCTAAAATAAGAAAAAACAACTATTAAAAATACCTTTAAGGTAAGAAATTTTCCCAGTTAAATCTGGTAACTTAATAAAGGTGTATAATTTAGGAAACACAAATTGGCCAATATATACTAAATGTACAGTAAACCACAGACAATTCTTTAAAACTTCCATTTTCCCCATTATTCAATTACTTAAAACATTTTCCAGATAATTGGAAAGTCTACCTTTTCCTACTTAAGAACATGATGATTGTATGAATGGAAAGATTACCCTAAGAAGTATCTCCAGGGGCTGGGAATATGGCCTAGTGGCAAGAGTGTTTGCCTCGTATACATGAAGCCCTGGGTTCAATTCTTCAGCACCACATATAGAAAAAAACCCAAAAGTGGCGCTGTGGCTCAAGTGACAAGAGTGCTAGCCTTGAGCAAAAAGGAAGCCAGGACAGTGCTCAGGCCCTGAGTCCAATGCCCACGACTGGCAAAAAAAAAAAAAAAAAAAGAAGTATCTCCAGGACCAGCAAAAAAATCATGAAATTTTGGGCTGTGCAAGCTACTACACACTTGTAATTCCAGTTATTAAAGAGAATTTTGGTTTGAAGCTCCCCCAGGCAAAAAGGTTAGCAAGACTCTATTTCAGTATGAAAACTGGGGGTGTTTGCACACATCTGCAAGGTAGCCACATAGGAGGTTTAAGGAGGTGAACATGGACTGGGGCCAGCCCCATCTAAAAGCTCAAGACCCTTTCTGAAAAATAATCTAAAGCAAGTGAGAGATCCTAAGAAAATCAAACCTCATAAAGGCTGTGTGTGGGCGCGCATGCACACACACACACGCACGCACACACACACACACACACACACACATAAAGTCTAGCAAAACACACCAAGTCTTTCTCCTGAAAACTATAAAAGAGATAATGTAACCAATTACTTAAGTAGAGAGAGGGATCTATCGGGCTGGCAATTCTCCTCAAACTGATCTATAGGTTCAAGCCCAATCCCTACTCAGCTTCCAGCACTGGAACTAGAGGGAAATTACACCTCCCAGATAACACCACTAGCATCGCTTTTCCAAGAAAACATCCATTGCCGAGCCCTAGCTAAAAATCCAAAGTTCCACTGGATCACTAATCTAGGACAAATGAAATTAATAGAACAAGTTTTGCCTAGAGTAAACATAAACCAACTATAAGCGGCACAAATTTCCAACCAAAAATGTATTCTTTTTGTTATAATTATTTTGTTAATTTTTTCCAAACAATTTTATTAATTTAAAATCCCACCAACAGTTATGACACAGCAGGTTAGGCTCTGTTTAAAACCAAGAGCTATGCCCAAACAAATTTTATCAAGGAATTTCTATAACTTACAAATGTTTTGAACTAAGTAGAAAAGTGTTGTGCCAAATGTCACTGTTCACTTTAAATGATTATTTCTGTTATACAAATTTCATTTTTATAAAAGATGTTACTGAGAAATAGATAATGGGCATCTAAAAAATAAAATAATTTATTCAAGGGAAAGTAACTAGAGTAATCATGTAATTAATTCCTACCTTTGGTAATTTAGAAGATGTATAAACTTTTGGTTCCATTTTTTTATATCAACAAAGACACAATTATATTTTGTATAAAGAGAAAACACTAACAAAAGAGATTTTAATAAACTTTAAAATTAATCACTTTCTATTTCACTAGAAGAATTTTTACTACCTGAACTCAGGAATCATTGACATGAACTGCACACATATATTACTAAATTGTAACACATGTTGTGTTACTTCAAATAAGAAGAATATTTGCTAGGCACATAAAAAAAAAAAAACCCTTAAGAACTTACTAGTACATTGACTTTGTTAAGGAAATCATCGTGTGACATGTGTGGTACTGTGCATGTGAATTAACACCCAAGTACGAAGCAGTGCTTTTTCCATCTCTACTGTCCGTATAAAATGGCTAGGAAAGTGCTCAAGAGCAACTGCTCGAATGTTTCTTCCTTCAGTATGGCTGATATTTTTAATTTCAATGTACTGGCAACAACCATCTCATTTTTCATGCTGATATAATAGAAGTGTAAGCTACTTCTGGCTGTCTAAGGTGTGTGTAGACACTTTTTCTCTTGGGGAGGGCCAGCCTCGAGGCTGGCGAGCACTCTGCGTGGGCCGCGGCTTGCCCACAGGAGACATGCCATTCTACTCACAGCCACAGCTTCTGTCTTCACATCGTCATTACTATCCGGGGCGGTCAGCTCAATGAGGACAGGGCACACTTTGGTCTCTACATCAAATCGCTCAATCAGCTCCTGCTCCAGTAGAGCCAGCAAGGCTGCCTGACTTGTTTTCCTCACCTAAGGGGAAAAGCAAATCAACAAACAACAGTATAAACAAAGTACATTCACTTTACACTAATCAAACTTTATCACTCGTTTTATATGCTTCAAAAGTTTGAAACGTGTCAACTTACAGAAATACATAACGGGCAAATAAATATGGTGGCTATTTTACTCAACTACTACAAATACAAAACTCTGTGTAGTGTTGTAACCGATGGAGTGGAACACAAAAGCCACCTTTGTAAAGATGTTCCACAAAGTAACTCTCTGAGGGATGCCTAGCAGGGTGCTGAGTGAAAGAATGCAGTTTACTATGTCAGTTATAAATGCCATCCAAGACAATCTTAACATTTCTAGCACGGTTAGTTGTTTTTAAAAAAAGAGAACAATAAAGTTACACCAAAATGTATTCAAAAAGATCAACTGAGCTAGGCCATTTTACACACATCATGCTACTTGTTTTTAAGAACAAGTAAATGGAAATCTTACCTGATTGTTCTGATCTGCAAGATACCTAACCACAATAGGTAGTAAGTACTTGGAAAAAGCATACGGTATTGAAGGCCGGTTTTCTTGACAAAATAGTGCGATATGAGGCACCTGTTCCATCAGTTCTGCTCGCACAGTTGGTTCTATTGAAATAACAGCAATGTGAGCACACATTCTCTCAGAGTTAATCACATTTTTATCTGGCTTGAGACTATTTAGAAGGCTTTGAGAGTTCATCCTCCTCAGCACAAAAACTACTGACAATGTTATTTTTTAACCATGCAGACTCTTTTCACAACAATTAACAGGTCTACAGTGAATGAGAGGAGCAAATTACTTCCAATGCTATATAAAATGCACTCAGTCTAATAATTTCTTACAATGAATACTTGTTTCTTTTTCTTTCTTTTCTTTCCTTTGCAGTACCGGTGTCTAAATTCAAGGCCTTGTGCTTGCTATAGCAGCAGGTACTCCTCTAGCACTTGAGCCAGGCCAGACTTCAAACCCAAATATCAAAAATTCTATGAAGTCCACTAATGAACTCACACTTGGGAACAGACAAGAAAACGATCCCTCAGGAACAGAAAGGTTAGGACATAAAAGGAGGATCAGAACACCTAGCACTTCAGCTATTGTAAACAATCGGTGGAGGTTTTATTCCTTTTGAACATTTTATTAAAGACACAGTAAAAGGAAAGTAACTGAATATAACAATAGGGCAAGAAAAACAAGAGCTGAAAAGAAAGCACCTTAAAAATAGAGTTAACAACAATAAAACATTGAGCAGTCAGACTTTAAAATAGTTTTTTAAATGGAGGATATTCAAAATGTACCCCATCTTGATAGAAAGAGGAAAAACCCTCAAATTTAAGAAATAGGGCAAGTCCTGAGTAGAGTAAATGTGACCTAGCCACACAATGAAAAAAGGGACTTTTAAAGCAGGAAGAATAAGTAAGATTACCTATACAAAAACACAAAACTAGACTTGCAGATTTCTCAATAGTAAGAAAAAATGGAATAATACTGAAAGTATTAATAACTAGATTCTTACAATAGTCAGCCATCCTAATTGCACGTTATAGTCAGATTAACTCACGAAGAACTCTCAGGGTCATTTTGGCTCTTGCATTGCAAACACTGAGTCAGATCTGGAATAGCTTCTTGTACTTTAGTATTTCAGAAGCTCATCATTGTACCTATTAGTGCAATCTTCCAAATAGTCTACTTGTCATATTCTTCAAGGCAGCTCATACTATTCACTCTCTAGCCCAATATAATCTAGCCCTTGACTGCTTCATTCTAGAGCTTAGACTTGGCAAATTTGTCTCAATTGATGAAAAGGGGCTGCCATGTTGAAATTGTCAAGCTTCTAAACTCTGTTTTCAAGTCTAACACAAATGGCAATAAAACTTTTTAGCATAACTCAAATAAAAATGATACTCGAGACTTTCCTAAAACCATTTTAGAACAAGGATATACAGGAATTACGTACACAAAGGGATTATTAGTAAGCTTACAAATGATTTTCATACTGTTAAGAAATTTTAAACTTTTAAGGCTGTGTAAATAATTAATATATTCCTGTGAGATGACTAACTTACCATAAGACAAGTTCATCTAAAAATTAAAAGATGAGACTTGATGACATGCCAAAAATTTTGTCAGAGATTAAAGATATATTTAAATAATGGTGTTTAAGAAAAAGGTCTTGAAGTTTATTTGGGGTTATGTGTAGAATCAAGTATAAAAATATGCTTAAGAGCCAGGTGCTGGTAGGTCGTGCGGATCCTAGCTACCAAGGGGGCCAGCCTGGGCAGAAAAAGTCCATGAGACTGCTCTTATCTCCAACTAACCACCAAAAATTGGGAAGTGGAGCTGTGGCTCCAAGTGGTAGAGCATTAGCCTTGAACAAAACTCTGCTCAGAAAAGGTACCAGTTTAAGCCACACAACCAATAAAAAGCAAAAACAAACAAAAAGCATTACCATATTTTAATTTTCAAATAAAATTTATTTTTAAGGAGACAATTCTGTCTTAATAAATCAGTTTTCTTTTTTATAAGTGACTGATGAATATATTTTGCAAGTCAAACATATCAAGAGAACATTATATTTACCATATATAATATACATATATATCTTTCCATCTCTTTGCCTTTTCTTAGTTATTTAAAAAAATTAACCTAAAATATTAACCTAAGTGATACAAAACAATGTTCTTAGATTTATTTAGAGAGAATTTTCAGCCAAATGGGCTTAATCAAAACTGTTTGGGTTTTAGTAACAAGTCTCTTTTTCCTCTTATTAGTGGGTTTAATAATTATTTACATTTTCCCTCCCTTTTTCCCCTCCCTCCCTCCCGTTATATAGGGTCTCACTCTGTAGCTCAGACTGGTCTCAAATTCCTAATCTCTTTGCACCAGCATCACTCATGCTGGGATTATAGGTACACACTACCATGACTGGCCCTTAGAAAATATCTTGAAGAAATTTGGTATCACACTATTTTCTCCATTTGTTTTATTTGTTTGTTTGTTTTTGTTTTTGTTGCCAGTCCTGGGGCTTGAACTCAGGGCCTGAGCACTGTCCCTGGCTTCCTTTTGCTCAAGGCTAGCACTCTGCCACTTGAGCCACAGTGCCACTTCCGGCCTTTTCTATATATATGTGGTGCTGAGCAATCAAACCCAGGGCTTCATGTATACAAGGCGAGAACTTTACCACTAGGCCATATTCCCATACCCTCTCCATTTGTTTTAAAACACAAATTTGTGGCAGGCACTGGCGACACACACTGTGACGTGAGCTACTCAGAAGACTGGGATCTAAGGACTGCCGTTCGAAGCCAGTTCAGTCAGGCAAGTGCCTGAGACACTCATCTCCAATTAACCATCAAAAAAAGGGAAGTAAAGCTGTGGCTAAAGTGGGAGCATGCCAGCCAGGCAAGTATGAGGCTCCAAGTCCTAGTACTAGCACAAAACAAACAAACACCACAAATTTGGTAAAAGACATCTTCCCAGCAGATGTAAACTCACTTCCTCTATATAAACATACCTGAATCATCAGCTAATCTGCTAATTCTTTCCAAAACAGCAATACAATCTCTTTCATCATCGCAGACTTCCCTCAATGTATCCAGCAAACTCCGGGCCACCATTTGTCTGCACAGAAAAGGAAAATTAGATTATATTATATAAAAAAATTAGATATATTGTAAAATATATTACATATATATATATATATATATATACTTTTTTTTTTTTTTGCCAGTCCTGGTGCCTGAGCCACTGTCCCTGGCTTCTTTTTGCTCAAGGCTACCACTCTACCATTTGAGCCACAGCGCCACTTCCGGCTTTTTCTGTGTATGTGGTGCTGGGGAATCGAACCCAGAGCTTCATATATGCTAGGCAAGCACTCTACCACTAGGCCACATTCCCAGCCCCCACAAATATTTTTTATAGTTCAGCATCCATATTGTTTTGTTTTGTTTTGATGGGTCATAGGGCTTGAACTAGGCCTGGGTCCTGTCCCTGAGCTCTTCAGCTCAAGGCTAGTGCTCTACCCCTTGAGCCACAGTGCCACTTCCAATTTTCTGGTGGTTAATTGGAGATAAAGAGTCTCACCAACTTTCCTGCCTGGGCTGGCTTTGAACCGTGATCCTCAGATATCAGCCTCCTCAGTAACTAGGATTATAGGCATGAGCCACCAGTGCCAGGCCCCATACTGTTTTTTTTTTTTTTTTTTTGTGCCAGTCCTGGGGCTTGGACTCAGGGCCTGAGCACTGTCCCTGGCTTCTTTTTGCTCAAGGCTAGCACTCTGCCACTTGAGCCACAGCACCACTTCTGGCCATTTTCTGTATATGTGGTGCTGGGGAATCGAACCCAGGGCCTCATGTATATGAGGCAGGCACTCTTGCCACTAGACCATATCCCCAGCCCCCCATACTGTTTTTAAGGGCAATTTTTCATATTAAACCTATAACTTTCTAAATGGCAAAATGGTAGTATTAACTTCAATAATGAGATGAGTACTATGAAAATATTTTTATCTTCATCTAACAGATTTGGCAAGGCTTAAAATCTCACTGACAATTCATTTAGTTTTCCTTCAATTATCCTAATATTGGGAAAACATTCATTCTTAATTGTTCAAAAATGTTCATCTTCACTAGTAGTTTCTCAAGAAATCTTACATACAGTGTCCAGTAGAGCACAGATGGAAAGAATGGCACTAGGGAGCAAGCTGGGCCCAGACACAGAGGGTGCACCACACCATCTGATTAAAGAACACTATGCTGCTCGCTAATAAGCAATTTACAAAAATACCAAAATGTGTCCAACAGCAAGAAAGGCAAAGAGTTGTTTTTTTTCTTGCCAAAAAAGGTGAGTAGTATGTACTTACTAGAATCAAGGAGTAAGGATCTACAATAAGGTCATGTTGTGATTAATAACAAAATGTATACATATTAGTACCTTCTTGAAATTGATGTTATTCTCTCTACTGAAATAAATATCCCCCACTTCCCATTTTCTCATTAATGAATAGAACATACAAATACCTGTTAAATACGTTCTCACTTGCAGCATACTTGTCCAATCTTCCCAGCGGCGTCAACATTTCATCTTGTGAGATGAAGTCCAGGGCTGAAGGTATAATAATCACATCAGACTCTGAGCTGTAGTCATCCACACCAACTATCAGAGACACCAGAAATACTCCTTATAACACTCTGAAGCTAAAAAGCATTCCTTGCCTGTTGAAAGCAGCATAAATGTTTCTGCAAAGATGCAAAACAACTACAAGAGAATCTTAAGATCAATCTGGATGCCAGGAAAGGTTGAAAGACACTTTCCTCTAGCTACAAATGTGTTATCGCTGCCTCTAAGAAGCACAAAAGCCAAAGGCTACAGAAACTCAATGTAGAAGATAAAGCAAATGATATTAGTTTCTGACTTCACTAACTAGAGGAGAGCTGAAAACTACTAGTATTTACATTTATACAGTAGTATGCTTGTGCCAAGTACTAGGCTACATGTTGTGGATACTACAATGACTAACGTTTCTGCCTTAGAACAAAAACTCTGTAGAGGAAACAATTTTAAAATGATGGAACCACATACAAGCTGTAAAAGACCAGGAACCTGCTTGATTTGTAGGATGATGAAGAGAAGACCAAGAAAGAACGGCGAAAGCCTAACTAGGAGACCATGATTTCAAAGGGAGTAAGCAAACAGAGTTGGAAGGCATGACTGAAGAGGATCTATTGCTTATGAAGATCAGAAGATTGCCACTGAACCTGTTCCCATGGTACATGATAGGTGGATCTTGGTTACCAGCAAGGGCAATTTTCCATGGCATGAAAAGTGAAGAGGCCAAATCATGTTAACTGAAGAGGTCAAGGAAAATGTACGAAAGATACAAGGTATCCAGCTTTTGTTTTATACTATTAGCAGCTGTGTGGGAATCCATTGGATTCACTTACTGAGCATACAACCATGCTATGCGGAAGGTTTTGTTTTTGATATCTAAAAGAAAAGAAATATTTGAAACAGACAAGTATGAATTGAAATTCTAAAAATAAGCAAATGTAATGGATAGAAAACTCATAGCACCAGAAGAAAAAGAGCACAGAACTAAGGCGGATGGGTAGATGTACATAATATTCTAGGCCTTTCCCAATCCCTAAGGGTGACTTTTTTCTTATTCACACTCTGCATTTCTGACTGCATATGCTACTACCTCACAAGTCAGTTGTCTAGTAATCCACATTAAGACCTGGGTTGAATTTTCCCTTAATACACTTATCTCCAGGAATATTGCCTGGCACAAAGTAAACACTTTATATTTTTAAAAATTAATCTGTTCTTTGCTCAAAATAAGATATCTCTGTTGTGTACACATTCCTTAAAACAACACATAATAAACTGCTCCCAAATGCTCTTATATGAGTAATAGGGAAAAAAAGATCATCACTTCCTGATGGAATTGCCAATGCCACTGCTTTGATATTTAAAAATGCTTATTTTTAAAGTAAATGAGTGGCAAATGTCAATCTTAAAAAAACGGACGGAAGGATATTTAGAAAACATTTTTACTTCAAACAGCACTATCGTAATCCTACACAATGCAAGTTACTTTTTAAATATTTGAATTTGCTAAAATAAAGTTCTGAATTAAAAAAAAAAACACCAACTAGAAATGCGATTGCACTTCTGACAAAGATCAAGGGCACATGTACCTTTATACGTTAGTAACCGACAAGCGGGGAGGGGAGGGAAAAGCCCACGATGCTCACCACACCACACAGCGGTTCCGGAGCACCTGCCGTGGATGGGGGGACCCGGGCGCACCCCGCTAACACTGCACCGGCCCCGGACTCGGGGACCCGGGCGCACCCCGCTAACACTGCACCGGCCCCGGACTCGGGGACTCGGGCGCACCCCGCTAACACTGCACCGGCCCCGGACTCGGGGACCCGGGCGCACCCCGCTAACACTGCACCGGCCCCGGACTCGGGGACCCGGGCGCACCCCGCTAACACTGCACCGGCCCCGGACTCGGGGACTCGGGCGCACCCCGCTAACACTGCACCGGCCCCGGACTCGACTAGCACTGCACCGGCCCCAGACGCGGGGACTCGGGCGCACCCCGCTAACACTGCACCGGGCCCCGGACTCGGGGGCGTGGGGACCCAGGCGCACCCCGCTAACACTGCACCGGGCCCCGGACTCGGGGACCCGGGCGCACCCCTCTAACACTGCACTGGCCCCGGACACGGGGACCCGGGCGCACCCCTCTAACACTGCACCAGCCCCAGACGTGGGGACTCGGGCGCACCCCGCTAACACTGCACCAGCCCCAGACGTGGGGACTCGGGCGCACCCCGCTAACACTGCACCGGCCCCGGACTCAGGGACCCGGGACCCGGGCGCACCCCTCTAACACTGCACCGGCCCCGGATGGGGGGACCCGGGCGCACCCCTCTAACACTGCACAGGCCCCGGATGGGGGGACCCGGGCGCACCCCTCTAACACTGCACCGGCCCCGGACTCAGGGACACCGGGACCCGGGTGCACCCCGCTAACACTGCACAGGCCCCAGTCTCGGGGACGCGGGGACCTGGGCGCACCCCGCTAACACTGCCCTCGCTGGCCAGGAGGTGCACCACAGAAAGAAGAGACCGGGACCCCTCTTTCCACCCACCTCCCGCCAGCCCCAGGGCGCCCGAGACACGGCCGCGGCCACCCGCCGGGTCACCTCGAGGGGTACCAGGATCCTGCACCTCCCAGACCACGGCTAGGGGAGCCTCTGCGGGTCAGGAGCTTGGGGGGGGGGCTATGCCGGGAGACGCGGGTGAGGACAGGGTCAGTATGGGGGGGGGAGGGTCCTCTCCTGCAGGAAGGCGCGGGTGAGGACAGGATGGGGAGCTGGGGGGTGTGCTCCTCTCGTGCTGGGACCCCCGGGGGGTGCAGGCCCAGCAGCTGGTTTGGGGAAGCACGCACTGTGGCCACGTTATTGCCACCGACATCACACCCCTGTGGAAAGTACTGGTCCCAGGAGGGAGCCCCTGAAACCGCGCTGCCCGGTCAAGAAGCACCCATTGTGAGTGCTCCGACAGCAGGTGGGACACACACACGTGCCCGGAAGATGAGTTGGATCACGTGGGCAGACTAGGGGGGTGGGGGAGGAGAGCACAACCCGGGGCAAAGGAACAAAAAAACCCAGTGCGGAAACTCAACCCTTGTGAAGCCAATGCCTATCCCAGAAGCCTCCATCTAACCAGCTTAGTCTCTGCTGCAGATTGGTCAGAACTCCTTTCAGCTAGCCCAGGACCAAGGGCGCACACAGGAACCAGCCGGCTGGGGGACCTACAGGGTCAGGGATCCCGTGTGAACCAGCCCGGGGCCAAGCAAAGGCTGCCATTGGTCGGCCACCAACAGGAAGGGCTGGGGACAAGGCCCGATGCCCCCTGAAGCCAATGGGTAAACCACAAGGAAGATTTACAAGATTCATCAACAGTCAAGCCAGCACACCGACTCCAAAAGCCAGCAGCTATCCAGGAAAAAACTCCAGTGAGAGACAAGAAAAAAACGGACAAAAGAACAATTATAGGTAACAGAATTAGCCAAAGAAATAAAAGGAGAGTTCCAATCGCAGTTTCAAGAACATAAACAAGAAATCAAGGGAATCCCAGGCCTTCAAAAAAGAAATGCAGACAAAAATAGACACTGCATCTTAAAAGATGAAATTAACACTCTGAAACCGATTTAGGAACCATAAATGGTTCAGTTTCAACAATGCAAACCACAATAGAAACCATGGGTAATAGATTAAGTGAGATGGAAAACAATATCAAGAGCTGAAGATAAAACAAAGGAGCTGGAGCAGAAAGTGATAGATATGGAGAAAACACTCAGAATTTGCCATAAGGAAGTCCAAGAAATGGTAGACAAAGCCAGGACTAATCTCCATATAATTGGTATCAAGGAGGGGAGGAATATCAGAACAGAGGGATGCAACATAAAATTAGTACAGAAAATTTCCCTAATCATAAAAGAGAAAATTCTCACCCATGTAACAGAAGCACACAGAAAAGACAGGATGCTAGAAGAAATGCCACTAGACACATCACAGTAAAAAATTGACCTGAGTAACAAAGAGCTGGTTTTGAATGTAGCAAAATCAAAGTAGCTACACTACAATGGAAAGAAAATCAGAATCATTGTGGATCTCTCCACACAAACCCTCAATACAAGAAGAACCTGGAAAGGTACTATCCAAGCCCTGAAGACAAACAACTGCCAACCCAGATTGACAGACCCAGCAAAGGTAGAATTTACATTCAATGGAGAAACTAAAACTTTCCATGACAAAGAAAAGTTAAAGGAATACATGAACAAGAAGCCAGCTCTACAAAAACAAAAAACAACAAAACACTAAAGGAGGATTACAATCTGAGGAAAACAATCAAGATCAGGAAACCATATCAGATAGAAATCACTAGATCAAATTAGAAAGCACAAGACAAGGAGGGAAGCAAAATACAGGTAAGCAGTAAAATGGCAGGAAACACAACACATCTCTCTATAACAACCATAAACATTAATACACTAGTCCTCCATTCAAAAGAAGAGCTGCAGAGTGAGTCAGAAAACAAAATCCATGCATTAGTTGTTCCCAAGAGACCCATCTTTACAGCCAAAGATGAAAACAAACTCAGAGTGAAGGGATGGAAAAAGATCTTCCATGCAAATGCACCCTGCAAGAAGGCAGGGGTGGCCAGTTTTATTTCTGACAAAATAGACTTCTCATTAAAAGCAGTTCAAAAAGATAAAGAATACAAGGAACAATCCAAGAACAGGATATCACAGTCATCAATTTATATTCACCAAATAATGGAGCACCTAAATACATTAAACCAATACTCTCAGACTTACAGAACAAGACAGATCCAAATACAATAGTAGTGGGGACTTTTGATATTCCACTCTTACCAAAGGCAGGTCAACCAAATAGAGGATAAGCAAAAAAGAAGCCTCAGAACTAAGTGACACCATATCCCAAAATGGAACTAACAGACATATACAGAGTATTATTGCACCCAACAATGACCCAATACACATTTTTCTCATCAGCCCATGGAACATTCTACAAAATAGATTCACACAGTTCACACAGAGAACTTAAGCAAATACAAGAGAACTGACATAATCCCTTTTGTATTCTATCTGGCCACAGTGGAATCAAACTAGTTCTTAACAAGACATACTGCAGAAATTATGCAACTACATGGAGGCTGAACAGCACTCTATTGAATAATACCTGGATCACAGAACAAATTCAAGAAGAAATTAGAGTCCCTACAATTCAATGAAAATGAAAATACATCACAAAGGAACCTCTGGGACACAGCAAAAGCAGTGCTGTGGGGCAAGTTCATAGCCCTGAGCTCACACATCAAGAGAACAGAGCAGCTCCAGTCCATAATCTCATGGTGCAATTTAAAATGCTAGAAAAGCAAGAAAAAATTAAACCTAGAGCTAAGAAATGGAAAGAGATAAAGATTAGGGCAGAAATTACAGACACAGAAATTTTAAAAACTAGACATAAAATTAATGACACAAGAAGCTGGTTTTGTTTAGAAAAGTAATAAAATTGACAAACCTCTTGCAAGATTAACCAAAAAAAAAAAAAAAAAAAAGAGAGGACTCAAATCAACAAGATTGGGGATACCACAGAAAAATAACAACAAACATCCATAGAACTATTTCCAGAACTTATACTCACTACAGAAGAGAAACCTAGCAGAAATGGTTAATTTCTAGAGAAACACAAATTGCCCAAACTGAACCAAGAATATATAAACAAGTAAACCAGTAACACAAAAGATATAGAGGAAGCAATCAAAAGTTTTCCAATAAGGAAAAACCAGGCCCAGTTAGATTCGTCACAGAATTCTAGAAGACTTTTTTTGGGGGGGGGGAGGGGGCAGTCCTGGGGCTGAACTCAGGGCCTGAGCACTGTCCCTGGCTTCTTTTTTCGCAAGGTTAGCACTCTGCCAACTTGAGCCACAGCGCCACTTCTGGCCTTTTCTATTTATGTGGTGCTGAGAAATTGAACCTAGGGCTTCATGTAGGCAAGCACTCTTGCCACCAGGCCATAAGACTTAAAGAGTAACTAATACCCATAGACCTCAAGTTCTTCTATGAGGAAGAAGCTGAAGGAGCAATCACAAACTCACTCTATGAAGCCAATATCATACTCATTCCAAAGCCAGGCAAGGATTCAACAAAGTAAAATAACCACAGACCAATCTCTGATGAACACAGACACAAAACTCTTCCATAAAATATTAAGCAATAAAATCCAGAAACAAATTTTAAAAATCATACAATAGGTCTAAATAGGCTTCATTTTACATATGCAAGGTTGGTTTAACATACCTAAATCAGTAAATGTAACTCACCACATCAACAGAGCTAAGGTCAGGAACCAAATGGTTATCTCAATTAGCACAGAAAAACCCTTCAACAAAATGCAACAATCATTGGTGTTAAGAGCTCTGGTGAAAATAGGAATAGAAGGAATATTCTTTAAAACAATTAAAGCCACATACGACAGACCAACCCCAATATCATACAAAATAGGGAAACACTAAAACCATTTCTCCAACAAGACAAGGATGACCACTCTCTCCACCCCTTTTCAATATAGGTCTGGAATCCTTAGCCAGAGCAATAAGGCAAAAAAAAAAAAAAAAAGGACATTAAAGAGATTCACATAGGGGAAGAAGAAATTAAACTATCCAGACGACATGATCTTATACCTGAAGGAAGTAAAAACTCTATTCCCAAACTCCCAGAACTAATACTTGGGCAAAGTAGCAGGATATAAAATTAACCCACAAAAATCAGTAGCCTTTCTATATGCCAACAATGTACAAGTAGAAAGGGAAATCATGAAAACAACCCCATTTACAATAGTCTCAAAAAAAACCCCTAGCAATTAACCAAACCAAAGATGTAAAGGATCTTTACAGTAAAAGCTATAAAAATCTAAAGAAATCAAAGAGGACACCAGGAAATGGGAAGACCTTGCATGTTCATGGTCAGACAGAATCAATATAGTGAAAATGGCCATTCTGCCAAAAAAATGATATACAAATTCACCACAATCCTTATCAAAATATCAGACATTCTTTACTGAAATAGAGAAAGCAATCCAAAAATTCATATGGAACAACAAAAGAAAAGCCAAAGCAATTCTAGGCAAAAGAAGCAATGCAGGCACTATTACAAAACCAGACTTCAAGCTCTACTATAGAGCCATAACAACAAAAGCAGCTTGGTATTGGCATAAAAATAGACCTGGAGATCAATCTAATAGATTAGAAGACCCAGAAATAAAACCACATACTTACAGTCAGCTGATATTCGACAAAGGAGCCATAAACATACAAGGGGAAAAAAAACATAGCCTCTTCAACTATTGGTGCTGGGAAAACTGGGCAGCCACAAGCAGAAAACTAAAAGTGGATCCCGGACTGTCACCAGGAGCTAACATCAACTCAAAATGGATAAAAGACCTCAACATCTGACCAGAAACTCTGAAAGTACTGCAGGACAAAGCAGGAGAGACATTAGAACCTATAGACACAAGCAGGAACTTTCTGTACAGAGTCCCTGGGGCACAAATTGGACAGAGACTTGACAAAGAGGAGTACATTAAAGTAAAAAGTTTCTGGACAGCTTAAGACATAGCAACCAAACTACACAGACTGCCAACCAAATGGGAAAAGATATTTACCATATTCACCAGCAATGCGTCAGACAAGGGCCTAATATCCATCATACACAGGGAGCTCAAGAAACGAATCCCTCCCAAACCTAATAAGCCAATCACTAAATGGGCAAGGGAGCTAAAGAGCGACTTCTCAGAAAAAGTAAAAATGGCAAAGAAACACGTGAGGAAATGCTCATCATCCCTGGCTATAAGAAAAATGCAAATAAAAACAACCCTGAGACACCACCTCACCCCAGTCAGAATGGCCAATGTTCTCCTGAATTTGGACAACAACAAATACTGATGTGGAGAAAGAGGCACGGTACTGCACTGCTGGTGGGTGTAAACTAATACAACCACTCTGGAAAGCAGTCTGGAGGTTCCTCAAAAAACTAAACATAGACACACTCTACGACCCAGCCATACCACCCCTAAGCAATAGGTTCTGTCCTGAGCAACAGGATCCAGGATACGACAAGGACACCTGCTCTTCCATGTTCATTGCTGCCTTATTCACAATAGCCAAGATATGGAAACAACCCAGATGGCCCACTACAGAGGACTGGATCAAAACACCAGAAGTAGGGCTGTGGGTCACGTGGTAGAGCACTAGCCTTGAACAAAAGTAACTCAGGTACAGCACCCAGGGCCTGGGGTTCCTGTGTTCAGGCCCCAAAACTGACACAAAAGAAGGGAGGGAAGCAGGGAGGCTAAAAGAAATAATAAACAAAATGTTTCCAAACTTGGTGAAAACTATTAATCAAATGATTCAGTAAATCCCATGAGCAAAAAAATATACAGCTAGTAATAAAATATACAGCTAGTAATAAAAATCTGATTCACCCCAGAAAAACTCTTACAGAGAACAAACATGATTAAGATCAGATTCATTTGAACCAATATCAACAGCAGACATTATGACAACTTTAAAGTAGTAAACCTACCAATCACTCTTAACAAAATGAGATGTTTCAAATATGAAGCTGAAGTAAAGGCTTATCTTAAGATATGCAAAAGCTGACATCAGGAGGAACAGACCACATGCTAGAGCAAATTAATAAAGTACCCCCATCCCAAAAAGGAAAATTATACCAGATGGGAATCTGGTTTTAGAAAAAGAAACAAAGGGAAAAACTGGAACAGAGGCAAAGATGTGACACTGTCTAAAAAGATATGTACTCATTGGGGCTGGGGAAATGGCCTAGTGGTAGTGTTGCCTCATATATATGAAGCCCTAGGTTCAATTTCTCAGCACCATATATATAGAAAAGGCCAGAAGTGGCGCTGTGGCTCAAGTGGTAGAGTGCTGGCCTTGAGCAAAAAGAAGCCAGGGACAGTGCTCAAGCTCTGAGTTCAAGCCCCCAGACTGGCAAAAAAAAAAAAGAAAAGAAATATACTTATTACCTGAGCTTTGTAACTATAACCCCTCTGTATATCACCTTTATAATAGAAATTTTTTTAAAGAAAATAAACAAAGAATGTTAGAAATGTCAAGAATGTGGGCAAATGTGAGCTTTTCTTATTTTTTGAATCTTTTAAAAATAGAATTAACTATCTAAAGTAATAATGTGTTTTGAGAAAATGTATTGTAGAATTCCTAACATATGTAGTAGACAAAGCAGCAAAGGTATGAAGTATACTCTTGTAATTTCCTTACATTGTTTGAAGAACTACATTTTACAAAAGTACAGTTACAAAGATACACAAATTATAAACTCTAAAGCAGCCACTATTTAACTAACTAAAGACATAAAAATAAATCAATAAAGGCCATAAATTCAACTCAAAAGAAAAAAGAGAATAAAGGAAAGAAGAGATGAGACAATAGATGGAAAAATAGCACAATAAGAGGGTTATATTTGATCATGAAGTACATTAAGTGCTACTGGTCTCAATTCCAATTAAGAAGCAAAAATTGCCAAACAGAACTAAACAAACATAACCAAGTACATAATTACATTGCACAGAAAAAATTTACAGAGCTTCTGATCTACAATTCATAGCAAAGTACCTTATTCATTATGAATTGAAGAGCTGTAAAAACCACTGGGACACTCATTTGGGCTCAGTTTTCTCCTTCATACTGTTAAGACTGTTGAGCTAGCATGGCTTCTTAAAGCACCTTTATGCAGGCTCTAGAATTCTATGACTATGACCAAACTGTCTCATAGAGTCTCACTCAGTTCATCTTAAAGATAGACATCAATAATAGTGATGGTTGTCTATATAAAGATGAGTAGTGGGCAAGATTCATGGTGGCTGTTGCCAAACATTACTGTGTTTAAGACAAGCTTGAAACACTGTACTAAAATGTATCACACTCAGATAATAATTATATGTCTCTAGAGAGAGCCTAGGAACTTCTATTTTTAATAAATAAACCCAGTTATACAACTACATTGAAAAATATAATCCTACAATGTAGCCAAATCACGTTTTGTTGCAATATCTTTGTTACTACTCTATCAATCCTGGTTGACCAACACTTCTACACAGACACTAGTGACCAGGTTCACCTCTATCTCCTAGTACTACTTCCAAGATCCATGGGGTCAGTCTGGTCACATCAAGCTATTTCAAACATTTTCTCACCAACTTTTTTCTCTTTAGTTTCTTTAAGCCAGAGTTTCTCTATGTAGCACTGGCCTTGAATTTAGGATCCTTCTATCTCAATCTGAGTGCCGGGATTACAGTGTCAGCACACGTACTTCTTTATCAATCTATGTTTATGCTGATAGGAGTATGGATTTCATCTTTAAGTCTTACTCAGCCATACTGCAAGTACTTGTCACAGGTTACAAGGAAAAACTCACAAATAGTAATGATAATTTTTTTAAATTACCACAGCTGAGAACAAAATCCAGCACCATATATATCCTAAGGGATGGTATAACTAGCAATATCATGGCGTGTGTGCATGTGTGCGCACGCATGCTGGTTCTGGTGCCTGAACTTGGGGCCTGAGTGCTGTTCCTGAACTTTCCAGCATTTTTACCAACTAACTGTAGATAAAGAGTCTCAGGACTTTCCTGCTTCAAAATGATCCTCAGATCTTGGCCTCCAGGGTAGGATTACATGGCTGAACCACTAGAGTATGGCTAACATCTATAACTGATAAATAGCACAAAGGGAATACATGCAGTTACTCTGCTACAATATATCCACGGTTCATCAGAACTGGGCTTTGAACTCAGGGCCTCATACTTGCTAGGCAAGTAAGCACTTTACCAGTTAAGCCACACTCCCAGTTCTCTCATACTTTACTGAAAGTACATTAACTTTAAATAAATATAAATTAAAGAAAAACAATTTACAATCTTGAGAGAAATCTCTAAATCATGCAAGAAAATTCAACTAGAAAACCAACAAAGGAGAAAGAATATAATACTAAAGGGTAATCAGTAGACCCAAAAGACAAACTGCAAAGGAGCAGACCTAATTCCAACTAATGAATAGAAATGGACCACTTCAGTAAAGAGGCAAAGAGTAATGCAAAACAGTAACACTTAGCTATGGTTTGTCTACCTCAAACAAATATTTAAGTTCAAAATTTCAACCAATAAGCTAAAAGGACTTTTTTTTTTTTAAACTAGTCCTGGGGCTTGAACTTAGGGTGGGTTCTGTCCTTGGGCTTTGGTGCTCAAAGCTAGTGTTCTACTATGTGAGCCACAGCTGCAGTTCTGGCTTTTTTGGTGGTTAATTGGAGATAAGAGTCTCATGGACTTTCCTGCCTGGGCTGGCTTTGAACTGCAGTCCTCAGATCTCAGCCTCCTAAGTAGCTAGGATTACAGGTGTGAGCCACTGGCACCTAGCAAAACCTCGTATTTAATATAAAGTCAAATCTTTTAACTTTTTAAAACTAGATTTTTAATGAATCATAATAATATAGAATCGAATCAAGGACATTGAATAAGGGAATTTATTTTGTTAATACAGAACTATATAAAATCGTGAGGTCTTTCAAAATAGGCAAAATTACCCTCATAGTGTAAAAAGTGTCTCTATGCTACTCCCAGTTTTCTGCACCTAATACAAAAATTAATTTAAAAAAAAACCCAGAAACCAATATCCCACTTTTCAGGTGTCTTAAGTAAAACATTGTATACAATATGTGAGTTTAAAAGTTCACTGTGGCTGGTGCAAGTGGCTCATGTCTGTAATCCTAGCTACTTAGGATGCTGAGATCAGATGATTATGGTTCAAAGGTAGCCCAAGAAAGGAAGTCTGGGAGACACAACAGAGCACAGGGACAGCAGTCTGGCCTTGGGTTCAAGCCCCAAGACCAGCATAAAACAAAACAAAAAGTTCACTTAGTAAGTAGAATGAAAAGGGAAAAAGCTTTTGAAGGTAGGTCAGGTCTGGGTTCACATTTCATGTTGTTACTTATGGACTATGTGAGCCTAAGAAAATATCTAAATCACAAGTTTCCTTACCTACAAAAATACCTGTTTGTTTTCCAGAAGTTTAAAATATACATGTAAAAATAAATATTTATAAAGAATTTGACAGTTTCTGTCAACTACCAGATCTTCCCTCCCACTCTGCATCTGAGTTTGGTTTTAGATATGGAAAATGTCAATGTGACTTGTGTGCTTTTTGTTTTCATCCATCTCATGCAACCAGGATAGTAAAAATACTATACAGCATCAGACACTCACAAATAAAGTAGAAAAACTAGACAAAAAGCATATGATGAGGATATATGTATATTCATGGATGCACATATACATAGATACATTATGCTAAGGAAAGCTCTATAGTTAAGAATGCATATATATGTATGTATGTGTGTGTATATACACATACATATATATATATAAAACCTTGACAACTACTATATGTTGTGACTTCTAGCCTACCTGTTGAGTAAGAAAAGGCTTCCATGTCAAGCCAATCCTTAGAAACAAACATCTGTTCAGTTTCTATCTCCCCAACACTGTACTGTTTTCCCAGTACCGTGACTACCCCCATTGCAAGAGTCTTCTTACACTCCTTCTTGGAATGTGATTTTCCCCCTAATTCCTGTAGACCACGTAACACCTTCATAACATCTTCTGGGAACTGACTCTACCCCTAAAATTCCCACAGTCCACATAATGTGACCCATGACTGCCCATGTGACTACCCCTAAAATTCTGTTTAAATTCTACTGTCTACTACGGCTGCCTCCATTCCCGTTTGGAACAGCCTGGCAAGTCTGTCCCCCAATAAAGCCTTAAGCCTGTATCAGTGGCTCGCTCTCATTTCTTATACTGAACAGGACAGAGGTAGAAAAGGCCATTTTGAGCAGAGAAATCCAAAACACAAGGAATTAAGGAAAAACATTCCCGTTTGGAAATTACACATAATTCAATTCAGACTTTCCTGAACAAGCACCTACCTAAACTTGTCATCTCCTTTGAGCAATAGACAATTCTGGGCAACAAATATGTTTATTCAACGGTGCTATGAAATTTGATTAAAATCACTCTTTTAAAAATTAAGAACAGAGATCATGCTGTATTTTCCAACTTCACCTTTATAGAACATTCTGAGCAAACTCCAGGTCTTCCTTATTCCACTAATTCTCACTCTAAGCTTCAAAGAGCAGGATGGAAGGAAAAAGGAACAGAGAAACCTAACTCTCAAGAAGGACACTTCCAGATCCAACTGTATCGATTCCTTTCTACCCCTTGTCAAACACATCCAGATATACCACCAATTCAAGCTACTGTCATGTTCACTCGACAAAAAATCTGAATCTGGGGCTGGGGATATAGCCTAGTGGCAAGAGTGCCTGCCTCGGATACACGAGGCCCTAGGTTCGATTCCCCAGCACCACATATACAGAAAACGGCCAGAAGCGGCGCTGTGGCTCAAGTGGCAGAGTGCTAGCCTTGAGCGGGAAGAAGCCAGGGACAGTGCTCAGGCCCTGAGTCCAAGGCCCAGGACTGGCCAAAAAAAAAAAAAAAAATCTGAATCTTGTCGGGTGCTGGTGGCTCAGGTCTGCCATCCTTGCTGCTCAGATATGAGGATCACTGTTCAAAGCCAGCCTGGGCAGGAAAGTCCACAAGCCTCTTAACTTCCATTAGCACCAAAAGGCCAGAAGTAGAGCTGTGATTCAACTGATAGAGTGGTTGCCTTGCGTGAAAAGGCTAAGAGACAGTGCTCAGGCCCTGAGTTCAAGCCCTAGTATCAGGCACACACACAAATTAAACCTACTATTCTTAAGTCATACTTCTCAAAAGATGACCTAAACCTCTATTCTGGGTGCTCAGAAGCAGCCTCAATAATTCAACTAAGTTTGAACTAACTTTCTCTCTCCCTTCTGTCAGCTGCCATACCCTGTCCCATTGGACACTATCCATGACTAAGATAGTAAGGTAGGAATAATAGTGTGTTCCTAAAAGGTCATGTGTTGGGCTAGGCACTGGTGGCTAACACCTATAATCCTAAATCCTAGCTACTCAGGAGATTGAGATCTGAGGATCACAGTTCAAAGCCAGACCAAGCAAAGAGTCTGTGAGACTCGTTTTTGGTTTTTTTGGCCAGTCCTGGGGCTTGGACTTAGGGCCTGAGCACTGTCCCTGGCTTCTTTTTGCCCAAGACTAGCACTCTACCACTTGAGCCACAGTGACACTTCTGGCCTTTTCTGTGTATGTGGTGCTGAGGAATCGAACCCAGGGCTTCATGTATGCAAGGCAAGCACTTTACCACTACGCCATATTCCCAGCCACCGGTGAGACTCTTACTTCCAGTAAACTACCCAAAAAAAGCCAGAAGTGGAGCCGTGACTCAAGTAGTAGAGCACTAGCCTTGAGCAGAAACGCTCAAGGACAGTGCTCAAGCTCTGAGTTCAAGCTGCAAGACACGAACACTGACTCACTCACACACACACACACACACGTATGTACACGTGTGACTTCAGCTAAGCAAGCTCTTCTCTTTGCCCTGCTGCTATGAGATGATGCAGTGATCCCTTGATTTGGAACTTCCCAGCTTCCAGGACCTAGAGTCAAACTTCTATTTTTTTATGAATACCCAGCATGTGGTTTTCCGTTGAAGGAGCACAAAATGGACACCTCTCCCTCTCCTTGGTAAAATGTGCCATGTCTCACTACCACACACCACGCAGAAGTGCCTCATTTTCCTTTGCCCCAATCCCACATCCCTGTATGCACATACTTCATTGAAATAACATTCTGGTATTGTAAAAACCCAACTGTCTGTGTGAACCTTATAAAATCAACTCCTCCTCCTGACTCTCCTATCACCACTATTGTCCTGCTCCCTTTTAGTTATCAAAAATGAGGTTTTTCACTCAGGTTTTCTTTTGTTTTTGTCTGTCATGGGGCTTCAACTCAGGGCCTGGGCACTATCCCTGAGCTTTTTGCTCAAGGCTAGCACTTTATCACTAAGAGCCACAGCGCCACTTACAGTTTTTGAGAGGTTAACTGGAGATGAGTCTCATGGCGACTTTTTCTACTCAGGCTGGCTTCATCTTCAGATCTGCCTACTGAGTAGCTAGGATTACAAGCGTGAGCCACCAGCTAACTCTTTTTTTTTTTTTTTTTTTGGCCAGTCCTGGGCCTTGGACTCAGGGCCTGAGCACTGTCCCTGGCTTCTTCCCGCTCAAGGCTAGCACTCTGCCACTTGAGCCACAGCGCCGCTTCTGGACGTTTTCTGTATATGTGGTGCTGGGGAATCGAACCTAGGGCCTCGTGTATCCGAGGCAGGCACTCTTGCCACTAGGCTATATCCCCAGCCCCAGCTTACTCTTTTTAATCCTATGTTTTTTGTCCTCAAATAGAAAATTAATAGAAAAAGACACAAATTTGAAAAACACATACTACAGTACTCATAAAGAGAGCTGTAAGCAACAAATATGCCATGTTTGAGTTCGACTAACAATAAAACTTTATCAGGAAGCTTTCTTTCAAATACAAGTACTAAAAGCAACTAAAGCCTTCTAAATGATCATTATGAATACATATAAAATTGTCCTTTAGCAAGTTTAATCTCATAAGTGTATGTAATACAGTAATTTTACTTTGTTTTTAGAAACAGGGTCTATTTAACCCAAGTTTACTAGAACTTGCTGTGGCCTTAAATTCAAGATCCTCTTGCTTCAGCCTCCTGAATACTGGTACTATAGATGTCCCCAACGTATCTGGCCAACATGAAAGAATAAAGAACCCTGTAATCCTAGCTACATAGGAGACTGAGATCTGAGGATCACAGTTCAAAGCCAGCTGGGCAGGAAAGGCCACGAGATGCTCATCTCCAATTAACAGCCAGAAAACTGGAGGTGGCACTGTGGCTCAAGTGGCAGTGTTCAGGCCCTGAGTTCAAGCCTCAGGACTGGCAAAAAAAAAAAAAAAAAAAAAAAAAAAAAGATGTGACAGACCCTCTCTCTACCACAGGAAATAGATAAGCATGAGAAGATAGGTGTAATCAGTCATTATCAAAAGGCAAATTCAGACCACAGTAGATTCAAACCAGCACAGTCAAAGTTAAGACTGTTATAGGGATTCCCATTGCTGGTATGTACAACATGGTACAATGACTCTAGAAAACATTTGCAGTTTCTCAAAAAACTAGAGCCACTTTACAGCAAAATACATACCCAATAGAAATAACATACTTATCTATACAAGGTATTGTACATGAAATGTCCACAAAAGCTTTACTGGTAATAGAAGCTTGAGCTGGGTATGTGGTTTACAACTAAAATCCTAGTAATCAGAAGGCTGAGGCAGAAGGACCCAGAATTCATTGGCAGCCTAGGCTATATAGTGACAACCCGCGACAAAAACAAGCTGACAAAAAGTTAAATAACTTGCTCAAAATTATTAAGGGCTTAAAGGGCCAGACTATGAACTGAAATCTAAATCTTAAATAATATTGGGCTTCTTTCCCTATAGAACAACCACACCACAATACCTTCCAGAACTATTGCATTATAAATGCTCAAATACCACCAAACTGCTATCATGCCAGAAAAATATCATGCTCCTAATTCTAGGGAGCTGACTTAAAAGGTAGGAGGCACCAGAGAATGGATCTCAGGTGATCTATCTCAAACTCAAAGGTATGTGCTAAAAAGCACAGCAAGTTCCAGACCCCTGGGCACAAGTAATCAGGAATACAGGCCTTTTAACCACCATGGAAGGTTTGATACTCGCTCTTGTGCCCAAGATGTTAAAATTAAATTTATTCTCAAATACAAGTCAAATCAAAACTCAACCCTAGCTTAAGTTTAGGGAATGACAACCCATGATATGATTTCAAAAATTTTGACTGCAGGGTGCTGGTGGTTCACACCTGTAACCCTAGCTACTCAGAAGACTGAGGTATGAAAACTGAGGTTAGATGCCAGCCTGAGTAGGAAAGTCCTGAGACTCTCATCTCCAATCAACCACAAAAGGCAAGGAAGTAGAGGAGTGGCTTCAGTGACAAAATACTATGCTTCAGCAAAAAAGCTTAGGGACATTGGACATTGAGTTCAAGCCCAATGACAAGCACAAAGGGGAAAAAACACATTTATATAGCAAGAGAGAAAAATCCTCTAACAAAAATACAAAGAATCCTCTAACTAAGACTACTAAAAATAAGCAAACAATCCAAATGTAGATGTAAGCTAACAATAGTTTAATAAGCAAACTTTCTTTTCCTTTTTTTTTTTTTTTTTTTTTTTGCCAAGCAGGTGCAAACTCAGGCACAGGTACAAAGGATTGGCCTCTCTTCTTTTTTTATTGGTCAGTTATGGGGCTTGAACTCAGGGCCTGGGCATTGTCCCTAGGCTCTTTTGCTCAAGGCTAGCGCTCTACCACTTTGAGCTACAGCACCACTTCCAGTTTTTGAATGGTTAATTGGAGGTAAGAGTCTCATGGACTTTCCTGTCTGGGCTGGGTTTGAACCGCAATCCTCAGCTTTCAGCCCCCTGAGTAGCTAGGATGACAGGCATAAGCCAACAGTGCGTGGCTTCTCTTAAAAAAAAAAAAAAATTATGTGAGAAGCTGGTAGCTATGATATCATTAGCTGATTCTATACATATGTAAATACCACTAAAACCATCTTAAAACACTCCTTCCTAGCATGTCTCTTAAGTCATTCTCAAATTGAGTTGTTTTTTTCTTTTTGCCATGTCTTGCTATGTAGCTCAGGATGACCTCCTTTAGAATCTCCTTCCTCCTCCTACCTCACTAGGATTACCTGTACCACCATGCTCGGCTCACACCTCAGTGTCACCAATCAAGGGTGCTATGCTAGGCTGTTTGAATTATTCAGTCTGTCACTGCCCAGGTGTAAGGGCAGCCAGAGCACCACTGTCTATGGTCTCTGTCCCTCTTGTCCCCCCAGCTTCTCCAGATCGTGACAAGCCTTTTCACCCTGATCACCAGCTTGCACTGCATGTGGGCACCATAACCAGACTTCTTTCTCGTTATTTTTCCCTCCACATACATGTCCCATATTCTGTGTGGACACTGCTGAAAATGAACTATACAATTTGTGGGTGGGGACAGAAGGGAAAAACTGAGTAAGGGGTGACATTGTCCAAACAGAAATGTCCCCTTTATTTGCCTTATATAACCGTAACTCCTCTGTACATCACCTTAATAGTTACAATTTTTTTAAGATTATATGTGATATTGTCCAAAAAGCAATGTACTCATTACCTGACTTTAGGAAACCCTACCCCCTCACCCCTCTGTACATCATCTTTATAATTACAGTTTTTAAAAATTCCCTCTTCCTGAATATTCTGGGTAAAACTTTGGCAGCTGAGGATAATCAGCAGTTCATATTAAGTCCTTAATCAAACTAGAAATATGTAAACAAATGCCTTGAGGCTTAGCTGGGTTGTTGGGTTTTGGTGGTACTGGAGATCGAATTTCAGGCCTAATGCTTGCAAGGCAGCACTGTTACTTCTGGAACAGCACCTCTGACACCCTTGTGGCATTGCTTACTTTCCGAGTCAAGTCTTGCCTGGCTGCAATCCTCCCTCCGTGCTTCTCCTAGATGCTCGCAAGGACATCCACATGCGATGTGCCGGGCCACTGTGGCTTCCCCTCTAGCTGGCGAGCACCAGAAGCTGGTGTGCAGGAGTTCACCATTACACCCAGCCACCGGCAGAGATAAAGTCCATGAGCTTTTACACCTAGGCTGGCCCTGAACCAAGGTCTCCCAATCTCACCCTCCCCACAACCAAGGGTACAGGCTTAAGCACCTTTGTTCAACTACCTTAAATTTTTTTTTATCCTAAATAAAACTGAACAAGGACAGAACTTAAAAAGAAAAAAAAAATCAATGAAAGCATTAGCAGCAATTCTATGCACACTGATTCTGTAATGGTCAGCATTAGTATTCCTTTCTCTGCTTTTCCTTTAAGGGACCTGTGCTCTTTAAACATAAGAATTGCTACTTACCAGGCAGGTATTATTCTAAGTGCCTCACCCACATTAATCCACGTTAATCTACCAACAATTCTATAAAGTAGGGAATATTTACTATTTTAAAAAGGACTAGAGTTAGGCACGGAGAGGCCAAATGAGTTGGCACAGTCTGCTCAAAGTGACACTGTCAAGATTGCAATAAGACAGTTTGACTTCTGTCAGTGCTGATAACTAAGATACTATACAGCCTCCGCCCGCAAGGGAACTTTCCTTCTACGCCCTCATTGTTTAGTTTCCCAGGTGTGCCTTCCCCTCCATACTACTCCCTAGTGTCAAGGACAAGCCAACCGCATCTCTTCCTTTTGAAGTGCTTGGCACCCGATCCATATACTGATGTTTTTAATACAGTCATACATAAATCCTCAAAAAGCGAATCTTCCATAAGTCTTAAAACAAGAACAAGTGGCCTCTGCCTATAATCCTAGCTACTCAGGAGGCTGAGATCAGATGACTGTAGTTCAAAGTCAATATTATTTTGTGGAAACTGAACTAGGAACACCGAAGGGCTGGATGGGTAGAGTTGGAAGGGGTGGGGGAGGATCGTGAAAGGGATGACATTGACCAAGATGCCTTGTACTTGTGAACTGACACGGTGAAGTGAATGAACCCCCTTTGTACAACAGTCTCACATTAATAAGAATAAAACGTGGGTTTACTAGGGGCCAGGGGAACTACATTAGATAAGGAGAGAGGTTAGAAGAGCCATTTTGAACCTGGCCATGTCTGAACGGTGTACGCGGTTAGGAGGCCACCGCCAATGTCCTACTGGCGCAATCTAAGCATCCCAAGTCAGCACGGTGGGTCGGCTCCTCTGGGTGTCCGCGCAGCACACAATGCCTTTTGCACACTCCTCCCTCCGAGGTCGCGCTGCGAGGCACACGTTTCCCCCACCGGTCACTCCCCGGGAACAGTCACACCCACGGGGATGAGTTCACTCCGAGGGGCAACTGACAAACTTCTTTCCCCACACAGCCGCGTCCCGCCCTTCTCCCCGGTCACCCGCCCGGCTCGTCAGGCGGGATGGAAGCCGAGCGAAGGTCGGGGTTCCGTGGTGTTGTTTTCTAACGTGTGAGGGAACCGACTCCTCCTCACAACGTGTGCCTCAGCCCGGGAGTCCTCGGGGTGCCCAAGCCACGCCGCCGCCCTCCCCGCACTGCCCCCCCCCCCCCCGCACCAGGGGAAGGCGGCCTCCGGCGAGGCTGCCGGCTGCGAGGCCCGGCCAGGCCCCCACCCCCCGCTCGCCCCGCGCCTCAGCCCCGCCGGCCTCGGCCGCCCCAACAGCCGCCGGCGAGCGCGGGCCCGCGGGGAGGGAGGGGGGAGGCCGGAACCGGGCCACGCGGGCCGCCTCCCGCTCCGCGGCCCGGCCCGGAGTCGGTCCCGCCGCCCCCCCCTCCGCCCCGCCGGTCGCCCCGCGCCGGCCCCCCAAGGCCACCCGCGACGGCGGGGCCGAGCCACTCACGTCCGTCCGCGTCCTCCTGCAGATCCTCCTGGAGCAGCGACAGGTCTGCGGCGGGGAGAGAAGAAAGGCCGGTCAGCGCCCCGGCGCCCCCCGCCCCCCCCCCGGCGTCCCTCCCCCGCCAGGCCCCGCCAGGCCTCGCCCGGCCGCCACCCGGGCTGCGCCCACCACCGAGGGCGGGCGCGGGGAGCCGCCGCCGCCGCCGCCGCCCGGGCGCCAGGGGCCACGTACCCGCCATCTTGTGTCGCCCCCGCCTCCTCGCCTCCCCGGATCCGGCAGCGCGGGCGGCGCGAGCCGGGAGCTGCGAAAGCGCGCGGGCCGGCGGGGAAGACCGGCGGGGGCGCGCGCGGAGCGCGTCGGTCGTCCGGGCCTGCGGCGGCGGCGGCGGTGGCGACCCCGGCCGCCGCGCCCCCCTTCCGCCTTCCGCGCCGGGGCCCCGCGGCACGTCCACACCCTGGGCCGGAGCCGCCCACAGTCGCCGAGGGTTCGGCCCGGGCCGGCGGCGAGCGCGGCGGCCTGGCCGGGCGGGGTCCCCCCCACCCCCGCCGACCGCGGCTCTATTGGGTCACCGGCCTCGCCCAGCGTCCGGGCGGCCGCCGCCTGCCGGGGCCGCGCTCCGCTCGCTCGGGGCCCGCGCCTCTCCCAGACCTGCTCGGGCGGCGCCGGCGGGCGGCGGGCGGCGGCGGCCGGAGCTCCCGCCTCCGGAGGGAGGAAGCGCCGCCTCCACCCGCCCAGGCCGCGCGCGGCCGAGCCGCACGCACAAAGCCTGCGGCCGGGCCCGCCGCGGGGAGACCTCCGGGGGAGAGCGTGGGCCGGGACCCGCGGGCGGCGCCCGGGCTCCCCCGCGGCCTCTTCGGCCCACGGAGCGGGGGACGCGGCGCGCTGCCCCGGCCCTGGGCTCCAGGCCCGCTGCCCACCTCGGGAGCCGCGGGGCTCTTGGCTGGCTGGTGGAACGTGAGCCCCACGGACCTTCCCGGCCGCTCCGGCCTTGAACCTTGGTCCTCAGAGCTCAGCCTCCTGAGCAGCTAGGATTCCGCAGATCGGGAGCGCCATCCTCGAGGGGAAAGGCCAGACCCGAGGGCGCGAGGCCCGGGTCCCAGAGATCGGCCGAGGGCGACTTCACACGCGGCTTCACGTCGAATTTTCCTGCTCCGCCTGCTTTGTCGAGATAAATGGTTTGATCGATATAAAATGCACTTTATTACCACCTTCTAAAAAGCTGCATTTAAACAAAATATTCTTCCATGTACCTGTAACCCCGCTTTCACTTCTAGAGAGAGGCTATTTTTGTGTCGTGGTCAGAGCCAAGTAGAGCTCCAGGTTGTCATCCAGCTCCGCGACTGCAATCTATGAAGCCAGAAAGTGTCAGAAGGCAAGTTTGTTTTCTCCTTATGTGAACTCGAAAGCTTGAATTTCTGAAAGTTCTCCAAATGGCAAATGAGGCCTGGAAATTAATATATACGTAAATAGGGGGAGATAAATTGCAAGCAACAAAACAGGAAACCCATTTGATACTATGCATTTGCATGACACTATCCGTTAATTTTTGTTTTCAGAATGGTGAACATGTATGTATAAAAGGCAGATCTTTTTTTTTTAAAGTAATAAACGTCTTGAAACAAAAAAAAGCACATGGGTCAAAATCCTTGTTTAAAAGACTTACACATGGGGTGTGGTGGTGCTGTTATATGGTAAATTATCTCTGAAGCCACATATTGAAGGATGGAATCTTGGAGGCTTTATTAGAGCATTAGCAGTCTGCAGGCAGCCAGTTGTTATAAAGGCCTGGAGTCTGCCAAATACCCTTAACACACTCAAGAAACAGGCCAGGGAGGAAAGATAGAACAAAAACGATACCAACAAACCAATTCAGCTACAATAGAGAGCTGACTTGGTAGGCCATGGTGACCAGAGATGAGCCAGGAGTCAAGATAGGAAGATGAGGGCTGGGGATATAGCCTAGTGGCAAGAGTGCCTGCCTCGGATACACGAGGCCCTAGGTTCGATTCCCCAGCACCACATATACAGAAAATGGCCAGAAGCGGCGCTGTGGCTCAAGTGGCAGAGTGCTAGCCTTGAGGGGGAAGAAGCCAGGGACAGTGCTCAGGCCCTGAGTCCAAGGCCCAGGACTGGCCAAAACAAAAAAAAGTGTAAAAAAAAAAGATAGGAAGATGAAGACAAGTGAATGGCATAATGGCACCTGGGCTGGTCTGACCTTAAATAAGGTCAGGTCAGGGGGCCATGTCACAGGAAGCTCCCAGTCCCAGGCACTTGACTGACAGGTTCAGTAACCTTTAGGCCAAGTGCCCACCCCTGTCTCTAGGGATTCAGGCACACCCATCACCTGGGAGCAGGACTTCCTCTAGGAACTCAGGCACACCCATCAAGACAAGATGCCAGATAGTGCAACTCACTATGTGGCCAATGATGTCACTGGCCAGATCAGACCTCCTTACTACACTGCTACAATTCCAGCTACACCGGAGGTAAGGGTAAGACTATCTGAAAAAGAAAGTAAAAGCAAAAACACTCAGATGTGGCTCTGTGGAAGAGAATTTGGCCCGAGTTCTATCCTCAGTCCTGAAAAAAGAAAATGCCTTAATTTTTTCTCACCTCAGTGTTTGGAGCCTAGTATAATGATTTTTTTTTTCTAATCTAAAAAGCCTTGTCTACATTTTTTTTTTTTTTTTTTTTTTTTTTTTTGCCAGTCCTGGGGCTTGGACTCAGGGCCTGAGCACTGGCCCTGAGCTTCTTTTGTTCAGGTTAGCACTCTACTACTTGAGCCACAGCGCCACTTCCGGCTTTTTCTGTTATGGTACTGAGGAATCCAGGGATTCATGCATGCTAGGCTCTACCACTAAGCCACATTCCCAGCCCCTTGTCTACATTTTTTTAATTGTATGAATTTCAGGACAGTGGCTCACATTGGAATCCTTGGGAAACTGAGATTGGAACACGATTTGATAGGAGACTTCCTTCTCAAGGGAAAGAAGATAGGCATAGTAGTGCAAGTCTGTTATCCCAACTGTGATCGAAAGCCTAAAATAGGCAGACCATGGCTCAGAAGTGCACCCCCCATCAGGAAGGGAGACTCTATCTCAAAAATAACTTGCATAAAAAGGTATAGAGATCTTGCTTAGCACGAGAGTGCTCACCTAAGAAGCATGAGGCCACTGCAGGAGAACCTGCCAAGGTGCACTGTAGATTGTATGCTGAAGAAATGTTTACTATTCTGAATCCAAATAGTACAGTTGGTTTGAACCTGGTGCCAGTGGCTGAGGAATGTAATCCTACGCAGTGACTCATGCCCAGACAGAAAGGAGCAGGCTCCTTCCCCTTCTCCCTGCTCTTGTTAGCATTCCTTCCACACTGCTCCCTTCTCTACTTGGCCAGTGTCTGAGATGCTCACACAGCTTGTAGGCGTTCCTAAAAGGCCTTCCAGTCCTGATTTCCCTGTGAATCTTCTTGACTTGTCACCTCTCCATTGCCCATTCCATTAAAAACTACCCGAAGTCTTGTTTTCTGCCTTACAAAATGGAAATCTAATCTGTGAAGCAGAAGTTTCACAGGTTTCTAATTCCTCAGACAGTTCAAGCTCATACTGAAGCCCTGGATGGTTGTATCATGCTGGAGAATTTGTTTCTAGTCAAGTTTCACTGTGGTTAACTCTTTTTAACTACTGTCATTGGTCCTTGATTCCTTCTTTGTCAAGAATTTGAGCATGATGAAACAATATAGCTTATATACAGTATAGTTGGCATAGAAGACTTTTAGCACAAGACAACAACTACAGTTCATACCCACCTAATACATATTTTAGGTTTTAATTTCAAAATCATTACAGATTTACAGGAAATTGCAAAAAAAAAAAAAGTTCTGTATTCCCTTCCCTTAGATCTGTTATAGCATGGCATATTTAAAACATCTTCCATACATGTGTCAGACATCATACTAACTCTTTAATGTGCTTTCTAATTTAATTGCTAATAGTGTGAAGTAGAGATGGGCATTACCATTCCTAAAATAAAACCAGAGATCAAGTATGTCAACAAAGCTCAATAGGAAACAGGAGAGTTAGAATTCAAATGCTAGAATCCCGATTCTCTTCAGAATGGTAGAGTTTGTATACAATCATGTTTGTTACTTTTCCATCAAATTGTCCCTCAGCCACCCGTTCTGGTGTCAAAGAGAGCTAGTCCTCACATCGTGTCATCTTCAGTTACACCAAGGTCATCACTAATCATCCTGGGCCTAATTAGTAATTAGTTGCTGTTTCCAATTACAAGAATAGTTACCACTCTTTTACTCTGCTTCTAACCAAAACTCCTACCCAAGATATTTACCACCTGAAAGCCACTCTAATAACTTGCCTTTTTCAATTCAAATCAATAATGTAAAAACAGCTGGGCACCAGTGACTCACATCTGTAATCCTAGCTACCCCAGAAGCTACATCTGAGGATCCGTATTGGAAGCTAGACTGGAAAGGCAAATCTAAGAGGTAAAAAAACAACTTTTCTCCGAATAACTAGTTAACAACAACGAAAGCCAGAATTAGAGTCATAGCTCACAGAGTAAAGCACCTTCCTTGAGGGTGGGGGTGGGGGTAAGAATGAGAGGCCCCAAGTTCAAGCCCTGCGACTGGCACACACAAACATTTAAAAATGACCTTGTGTAACATTTTGCTCGTAACAGTTCTGTGTAAATAAGGAAAATGTGGGCAAATCTCCACTGCTTGCCACCACTTCATTCCTTCCTGAAGCCAAAAAATCTGCCCGGCCAATGGAGACCTATGGTCACTTTGCCCTCAAACCGTGTTTTTGTATTTTTAGGAGACTTATTTTATTCTTGTTACTTGGAGCATTGAGAAGATTCTATATCTTTAATAACATTTATACATCTCGAGCCTTTCAATTATAAAAATGCATTTTCCTGAGACATCCAGAAAACTATATTGAATAAAATCACCAAAAGTACTCACATACAGATTATACTCAGGAAAACGAATATCACTTTTCCTTCTTTTTAGAGCTTCACAGTTTAATATGTATGTGTATATTACAAAATAGCTTTATTGAGATATAGTTTATGTACCATAAAATTTATTCAAGTGCACAATTCAATAGTTTTTAGAATATCCATAACAGTTGTACAATCACCTTTGAGAACAGTTTATTCCCAATACATGTAAAAGCTCTATTTAAACCAGGACACTGTGGTTAGGGTCTGTAATCCTGGCATCTAAAGATAACAGCTTAAAGCCAGCCTAGGCAAGAAAATCTATAAGACTCCTATCCAATTAATCAGGAAACAAAAATTAAGAAAAACCTGAAAGTGGAATTCTGATTCCAGGGGCAGAGTACCAGCTTTCTGTAGGATAGCCTGTGGCTCACACCTATTTTTCTAGCTGTTCAGGAGGCTGAGATCTGAGGATCATGGTTCAAAGCCAGCTCAGGCAGGAAAGTTCGTGAGACTATCTCCAGTTAACCAGTTAGAAAAGCAGGAAGTGGAGCTGTGACTCAAGTGGTAGTACACTAACCTTGAGCAAAAAAGCTCAAGGACAGCACCAAGGCCCTCAGTTCAAGTCCCAGTAGCAGATCATGAACATGTGCGCCATGTAAGCACACACAAAAAAGAAAAGTGGAAAAACCCTATTTGTAACTAGTAAGTGCTTACGTATAGGTAATAGGCCTGAATTAGGAATCGTTTACCACTGCCATCCTGCACAACCCCAGTCCAAAGCAACTATCAACTTCCTATCTCTATCACTTAGCCTGTTCTGACTTGCTACACAAACAGATTCAAATAATGTATGTTCTTTAACCACTGGCTTCTTTCACTTCACATATATGTTTTCAAGGGTCACATATGTTGTCATATGTTCAGTATTTCCTTTTTTTTCTGATAAATAATATTCTATTATATTGCTACATTAGATTTTATTGGCCGATAGAAATTTGGATTGTTCACCTGTATTAGCTGATATGAGTAATAAATATCTACAAGCTTTTGATGTAGATGTATGCCTTCATTTCTCTAGGATAGATACTGCTGCAAACCACCACGAGTTCCTTGTCCTGCCTCGGCCAGGAACAAAGCAATGATGGAGACTGGACCATGGAACTGGTTTTGGGGTCCTGTGAACAGGGCTTTTATTCAACATCAAATAGGGAAATACTGCAGAAAACAAGATAGCAGTCTCTTGGAAGTTACCAACACCAGAATGGGGTCAATGAGAAACAATTCTAGGATTTGTGACTTCCTGAAAACAGGAGGTGAAGGTAAGCTGTAAACAAACACAGTTTGGTTAGGCTCCTGCCAGGCTCCAAGGTCAGGAAGCTGGATAGTTTACACCTAGGGTGGAATCTGTGGCCTTTGTAATTTTAAGGGCAAGAGATCTTTCTCAGGCAGCACTCAAAAAAACCCAAATAAATAAAGATACAAAGAACTTAGAAATTAGTTTTGTTTTTTTTGCCAGTCCTGGGCCTTGGACTCAGGGCCTAAGCACTGTCCCTGGCTTCTTTTTGCTCAAGGCTAGCACTCTACCACTTGAGCCACAGCGCCACTTATGACTTTTCCTATATATGTGGTGCTGGGGAATGAAACCCAGGGCTTCATGTATACAAGGTGAGCACTCTACCACTAGGCCATATCCCCAGCCCTTTATTGGATTCTTATATAAAATGTAAGGTGGTATCAAGGCTGCAGGCCCTTAGACAACTCAAATTTTTTTTTAATCAATAATGCAGTTTATTCACACAATGAAATAATGTAGATTCATGAGACTGAATCATGTACAAATACATGTACAATGAAAGTTTCTCATAGTTGAAAGAAACAGGGTATGAAGAATGTATAATCTTTAATTCCACTTATACAACATCCCACACTGGACAAAAGCAGTCTCTGCTCTTGGAAGTTGATGGCGATGATGGGAAGGACAGCAGCTGGAGGGGTCTCATGGGGCTCCTAAGGTCTAAGTATGGGCACGTATCTGCTTGTGAGATTGCTGCTGAGACAACTCAAATTTTAATTTATGTCAATTGTCCTCCAAATTGACTTATGGTTTAATTCACATCTTACCAAAATTTGAGCTAGTTTTTTGTATATGTGAATATCAACTCTATTATACTAAAAGTATATGTTGAAATACAAAAGGCAAAGAAATAATGATCAAATCTTGAAGAAAAACCACAAACTGGATAGATTAACCATATCGAATGTATAAACTTACTTTAAAGCTACAATCATGTGTTGGGGACTCAGTTTTGGCCTCAATGGGGGAAGGGGGACAGGAGCTCCCAAGATGCTCTCCTTCCCCCAGCCCTGGGGCAGTGTAAAAAGCTAGCCACTCCCACCTTCCAGCCTCAACGGAAGAGAAGACCCCACCCCTGGGGGAGGCAAACACGTGCCTGCCACCATGATAGGGATTGTCCAGCCCATAAAGGAAGTTTCATGACATCACCTGATGGACATGGTCTTTAGCCTATGAGTGGCCCTTTGGACAGCCCCCCCCCCTTTCCCGCCATTACCGCTATATAAACCCCCTCCCAATTAAATCCTTTGAGACCCATTCAAACCTCCAGGCATCTCCCTGATGTCTTCGCTGCTCCTGAAACATGAGGGGACCAGGGGGGAGGGGAGACATCAGCGACCTTTCCTCAACTTAGCGTAACCCATGAAGATACGCCTTATTCCTTCTGCCAGTGGGAGGGGTAGGGCTGAGTGTCTTTCATAATTTGGGTTCAGGCATTCCCCGGGAGATAGGGGGAAGAGGGTCCTAGAGACTCCAACATTTGGGCATCTCCTCTGGAGAAGTGAGAAGAAGGTATCCATCAGGTCCCAACAATCATGGGCTGGGGATATGGCCTAGTGGCAGAGTGCTTGTCTCGCGTACATGAAGCCCTGGGTTCAATTCCCCAGCACCACATATATAGAAAATGGCCAGAAGTGGCGCTGTGGCTCAAGTGGCAGAGTGCTATTCTTGAGCAAAAAAAAAGCCAGGGACACTCAGGTCCTGAGTCCAAGCCCCAGGACTGGCCAAAAAAAAACCCATAAAATAAAAAAAAAAGCTACAATCATTGCATAGTGTCTCAGTAAATGTAAACAAATAGGCAATGAAAAAGAAGTCCGGAAACAGGCCTATACATACATTTACACTTTCTTTATGAAAACAATGGCAATGTAGAGACAAGAGTAACACTGGAGAGACATAGAAAAACACTAATGCTGGCCAATTTGGGTGCTACTTAAGAAGAAAAATAAATTTGATCCCTACTTCATTCCATATACTAAAACCAATTCCAGATGAAATGAGTTATGAACACAAAAGACATAAAATCTTCACAATGTAACAGGAAAATATCTTCTTGGCTTTGGTAGAGAATGGATTCTTCAAAAGAAATGACACCATGAAGGAAAAAACTAAATCAAAAGATATGAAAAGTTCTGGGCTGGGATGTAAAATGGTTGCACACGCCTGAGGAAAGAAAAACAAACACACAAATGACTTCTATTACCCAAACATTCCATATTAAGACAGAGAAACCACAAGTGCCTAAAAAAATAAACAGAGTATGCAAAAAACCACAAGAAAAGTTAGAAAAGGACAATCATTAAGGAAAGGAGACTCCAATGGAAATGAGTAATGTGTATGAGCTGGTAGTTCACAAAGGAAAACGTCCATACCACATAACTACATGGTATAAGAAAAAAGTAAAAAAGGTGATTGACCTGCCTTCTCATTAGGCAGGTGTAAATTAAAACCATGGTATTAGATGTTATAAAACATCCACCAGGGGCTGGGAATGTGGCCTAGTGGCAAGAATGCTTGCCTCATATACATGAAGCCCTGGGTTCGATTCCTCAGCACCACATATATAGAAAAGGCCAGAAGTGGCGCTGTGGCTCAAGTGGCAGAGTGCTGGCCTTGAGCAAAAAGAAGCCAGGGACAGAGCTCAGGCCCTGAGTTCAAGCCCCAAGACTGGCAGAAACACAAACAAAAAATAACATCTACCAGAATAACAAACAAACTGTAAAAACCAGATAATCCAAAATATTGTAAGGATGTGGACTCTATCCATTTTCTGTTGATGAGGTAACATCATCAACTTATTACAACCCACATTTATTACTCTGTTGTTGGCTAGAAATCAGACTTGGGCCTACACTGGACAAAGTCAAGTTGCGGTAATATGCTTTTCTTCTTGGAGATTCTGGGGAAGAATCTATTTTCTTGCCTTTTCAGCTTCAAGAGACATCCCCACTCCCTTTGTCTTCAAAGCTAGCAACACTGTCTTCATTCCTCCGTAGCCACAGCTCCCCCTACTCTTTTCTTCTTTCCCCTGCTTTTCAGCATTTGTATGATTACACTGGGCTTACCAATGTAACCCAGGATTCTGTCTTCATCTAAAGATATTAATTGTGGCAACAAGGTCCCTTTTGCCTCCTGAGGAAATCTATTTAAAGACTCTGAGAATTAGGACAGGGATACCTTGAGGGCTTCTTATTCTGCTTGTCACACAAAGAAACACAGCTTCCACACAGTGGCACTGGGAATGTGAACTTGTACAACCACTTTAGTTTGGCAATACTTAGTAAAAGGTAAAAGATTTATGTGGTCTGAAAAGAAACCAGAATATATTTTGGCAATACTTAGTAAAGTCAAACATACATAGAACGTGTGATTCAGTAATTCTACTTCAAAAGAAATGTACTTATCACCATTCCTTATGGAAGAAAAATCCAGTCCATGAAAAAATATATATCCATTGTCAGGGCCTAGGTGTTATTTGTAAGCTTTTTTTGCTCAAGGCTAGCACTCTAGCACCTGAGCCACAGCTCCAGTTTCTGCTTTTTTTGGAGGCTAATTGGAGCTAAGAGTTGTGTAGCCTTTCCTAAAGCCCAGTGTGACTTTGACATGAGAGGACATAATAGTATTTGACCCCAGTAGATCAGTATCTTAAGCTATGGTTGTAAGATTCAACATCTGGCTCAGACCTGATTGAGTCTGGATATTTCTTAGCTTTGCATGGCTATTAAGATTTCTTCACAGGGCTGGGGATATGGCCTAGTGGCAAGAGTGCCTGCCTCATATACATGAGGCCCTGGGTTCGATTCCCCAGCACCACATATACAGAAAATGGCCAGAAGTGGCGCTGTGGCTCAAGTGGCAGAGTGCTAGCCTTGAGCAAAAAGAAGCCAGGGACAGTGCTCAGGCCCTGAGTCTAAGCCCCAGGACTGGCAAAAAAAAAAGATTTCTTCACAGAGCCAGGCACTGTAGTAGTGTGGAGCACGGATCTCAGTACCACAGTGTTCAGACAGGACAGCATAGTACTTCAGGAATTCAAGACTCCGAAGCCTGAGGAAAGGGACAGTCTGTAGCAGAGACGTCACAGGGGTCTACAGGTCAAAAATAGCCATGTGCAAATGTGAGGAAGGATCAAGGATGGGGAGCTGTTAGATCAGGATTGTCTGGGAAATGGGGTACTGCAGTGGGCACAAGCTTTTACTCAGCGAGGGTTTACATCAATGTATTCTTTACTATATGACTTTTTCCTTAATCTTAGCCGTGCAGAAGACACTAAGGCCAATGGCTGCCCTGCTGAGATGATGTGAGAGAAAGGGTCTGTGTTCATATGAGGTCAGTCTTGGTAATGAATGTCTGTGCACATCAATCCAATGCAAATGTGCTCCGAGTGCTTAGCATCTGCTAGCACACAATGGAAAATGTACTCAGGACCAAGTAGCTGAAGGATTCGCGGATCCTAGCATGTGAGAGCTTGCAGCTGCAGCCTCTTAAAATATGTAAGTTCAGCAGGGCACCAGTAGCTCACGCCTGTAATCCTAGCTACTCTGGAGGCTGAGATTTGAGATCAGAGCCAGTCTAGGTAGGGAAGTCCCTAAGATTCTTATCTCCAATTAACCACTAAAGGAAAAGGTAGAAATGGGAGTATTGCTCATGAGGTAAAGCACTAGCTCTCCCACATTCTGAGTAAAAAACCTAAGGGACAGCACCAGGACCTGAATTCCAGCCCTAGTATTGGCAAAGAAAGAAAAAACCCAAAATTTGCAAATTTCACTAGGCCATCTCCCCTCCTTTGCTGGGGGCTTCTCTGTTGCCTGGCTTTCCTATTGTCACCCACTGGGCTCGTAAATTGAGTCTTCCTCTCTAACTTATCTCTGAGAAGAAGATGACTCATTAGTCAGTCTCCATGACTTGGTCAGTCAGGCCCACCTCCAGTGCTGTATTTCAGGTCTTTGCAGGCCTCTGGTTTCAGATTCTGAAACACTAGGACCCCAGTCAGAACAGCTTGCCCTGCACTAGGGTTTAGAGTTACTGCTCTTGTTTTAAAGCACCAGTGCTCACTTGAGACACTGAAGGACAAATAAGCCTTCATTTTGAAGCAGACTCTTGCGTAAGCGTTCATTTGCTTATTGTGCCTCCTGTGTGCTTCAGCTCAGGAAAGAGGTGAGCATGCAGGAAAGGCTCCCGGGTCAACGTCCATGTCATACTCTAAGTTCTTTGAGAATGTGACGTGTTCATTGGTTGCTGTCAGTTTGCTGTGTCCACACAATGTGAGGAGAATGAAAACTGGGGGAGAAGATTTAGCATTTGCTGGCCTGCTCTCAGCAGATAATAGTTCATAAACATAGTGCCTCGGAGACAAAGTGGACCATTCCACTGCCATCTACTTGGTGATACTCAAGGGGCTCTGAGCTTGTCTCGAGCTCCCCTCCCTCTGGGCCCAGTCCTGAAGTGGGCTCAAATGTAGTGTCTGCGAGCCTATTAGCATTGGTCATTTTGTCCTGCAGCTTTCACATGAGATCGTCTTGAAGCCTCCTGGGGTCAATGTTACTGACAGCAAGACAGCTTTCTTCAAAGAGACAAGGAGAATGAAAAGAGAGACATGTAATTCACCCACACCCACCTGAAATGCAGCTTGTAACTGCACCCAGAATGAGGGTAACTCCCGAGAAGAGTGTTATCAGGTTGGACAAAATATCCATCTACCTTTCCCAACAAACAAGACTCTGACAATGCATTCTTCTGGGTTTTCTCCCAAAAGATTACAAGGTCACATGTAGCCCACATGTCATCAGAAGGCTGAAGCTGCATCAAAAAGGTACACAGGGCTGGAAATGAGGCTTAGCGGTAGAGTGCTTGCCTCGCACTGTAAAGACCCGGGTTTGAATCCTCAGTACAGGAAGTGGCGCTGTGGCTCAAGAGATAGAGTGCTAGCCTTGAGCAAAAAGAAGCCAGGGACAGTGCTCAGGCCCTGAGTCCCCAAGCCCCAGGACTGGCAAAAAAGAAAAAAGAAAAAGGTATACAGGTTTATGAGTCACAGATTCCAGATACTTCTAAAGAGGGGACAGAGAAGTCACTGAGAACCCCAAGACTGAGTCTAATGTACAAATAGGGACAAACATATGAATGGTCCTTGGAACCAGGTGAGAGCAGCTTATCCCTGTAATCCTAGCTACTCAGGAAGCTGAGATCTGAGGATGGTGGGTATAGCAAGTCCAGACCAGAAAGTCCCTGAGACTCTCATCTCTAAGTAACTAGCAAAGAATTTGGAAGTGGAGCTGTGATAGAGCATTAGCCTTGCACAAAAAAGTTAAGGGACGGCACCCAGGTCCTGAGTTCAAGCCCTGGTACCAACACCAAAAAATAAATAAAATAAATAAATAAATAAATAAATAAAAAAGAAAGGAAGAAAGAAAGGTGCTTGGAACTGGAGATGTGGCTCAAGTAGTAGAGCACCATTCTTGAGTGAAAAAGCCCAGCAAGAGTATGAGGCCTTTGGGTTGGGAATGTGGCTTAGCGGTTGAGTGCTTGCCTGGCATGCATGAAGCCCTGGGTTCGATTCCTCAATACCACATAAACAGAAAAGGCCAGAAGTGGCACTGTGGCTCAAGTGGCAGAGTGCTAGCCCTAAGCAAAAAGCTCAGGGACAGTGCTCAGGCCCTGAGTCCAAGCTCCAGGACTGGCAAAAAAGAGTGTGAGGTCCTAAGTTCAAGGTCCAGTACCAACACTTTCCCACACCTCACCCCTACCTACACATAGGAAGAATGATCCTGCAGACCACTGTAAAGGAGGCCAGGGCTCCACTGCTTGGCTCAGTTCCCATACCACCATCAGCACAGATGACACCTATGACCTGCAAAGGTCCCCTCCCCCTGCCAGCAAGCAAGCATTCACTCTTGCAGCAGCAGACACCAGCCAGGTGCCCTGTGCTGCAAGTGGATTCTGAAATTCTCAGATCCCTCAGGTCAAGGTCTCATTTCCAACTGCCTCTCTGCTTTATATGCCAATCTCAAGCTGGGTTGTTTATGTGAGTTCTGACCAGCCAGCTACAAACTGAGATTCCCACAACTCTCTCCTTGGTTCCATTTCCTCTGTCTATCTCTCCCTTCCCTCACTCATACCCATTCTCCTTCTCCTAGGCTCTGTGAGATTCTTACCTCTATTAACTAGCAAAAAGCTGGCAGACTGGTCAGCAGGGCTCCAGAGCCCCACACAGTGCCTGTCATTCCTCTCCCTGAGATGGCATCTTCCTCATGATGTGGCTGTTTGGTAACAGGTTTTATGTATCATGGGAACTAAAGCTAGGTCTTCAGTCATCTTGAGGTCCTTTGTGCAGGGGGCCGTGGGGGATGGGTGGGGACAGCCAGGTTAACACTCCCCCCAACCCCCCCCCCAGCTGCTGCAGGTCCAGGCTGCCCAGGAAAAGCAGCAGAGAGCAGGAGAGAGAGCCTCCTTGGAGGTCGGGAGGGCAAGGCTGCTCTTGGCTCTGGGTAGTTAGCCCAGAACAAGGTAGTTGCGGGCCAGTAAGTAAAACTCCTTTGTCCCCTTTAACTGTGCCTCTGTGGACTTTCCTGCTCCGAGGTCATTATAGGATGTCCCATCCTGGCCTCGAACTTGGGACTCAGTGCCGTGGCCAGCCTTCCACTGAGTCTCCCCAGATGCAGGCCTGCCCAGGCTCACCCCAGAGGGCTTCCAAATGACTGCTGTCCATGTTGGTCTTTGGGCAACAGACACTGGAGGGAGGCTCGGGGAACCTGGGATTGAGAAACACCTCTCAGCGGCTGAGGCACCAACCTACAGGGAGCAAAGGCCTGATGCTGTCCAGATGAATGAACTCACTGGGGCCTCCAGATGAAATGACCTTAGAGGGGAGAAAATCCATGGAGGCACAGTCAGGGTGACAGGAGTTTCATCACTCAGTCTGCAACTGCCTTGTCCTGGGTTACCTTACAACTAAGAGCACCCACAACCTCCTCCTTTGGCCCGTATCCTCACATTTACTTAAATCTAGGTTGGCCTCCCCAGCTCCCGTCCTACGTCCATTCAGTTCATCCAATGTTTCCAATCTCCATTTGAGGCCCTGCCCCCCTCGCCCCCCACTCTTCCGCTCCAGCAGGGGCGGGAGAGTGACATCAGTGTTGGGTGGAACTTCCTGCCCCTCTGGTTCTCATGGGTCAGCCCCTTCTGCCTGTGCTTCAGATATTCCCATAGGACCCCACGGGTCACACAGGAAGGCCTAGGGCAATAAACAGCTGGCCAGTCTATAACTCTGATCCTTCTAGACATCGCCAGCTCTCTGCCTTGTGTGTGTAGTAAGTTCTTTGTGGGTATTTCAGGTATTTCACTCCGCTATGTGGCAGGGAGTGTTCTTGTACTTTTCTAGTTTCCCCTTGAAGTATCTCTCCTTGGTCCCACTCCAGGATCAAGCCCAAAGCAGGAGGAGGCCTGAAGACAATGCACACTGGAGCTGTTGGTGGACCACGTTGGTGCCTGCCCAGCTGACCAGGGACCGTTTCTTCATCTCCACCTTCCTATCCTCTTACCTAAAGTTTACCAAAACGGAGCAGGTACTTGCCCTGTTGTTGCAAAGGTGAGACCAACTCTGAGATCAGAGGACTCCTCCACTCCTCCATGGGGAGCCCTAGGAATGCCACGCAAATCCATCATATCCACTTTGATTCTGGGAGGTGAGCTGTTCACACAGTCAGCTGTCTGGCTGTTGCCAAGGCCATGTAGTAAGAGGCCTGCACATGCTTACTCAGCTGGCCTTTGTAGGGTGTGCTGCCCAGGACTGTGGGATCTTCTCTGCGACTCTCCCTCTGGAAAAAGCTCTCTGCCTCTGGCACCTGAGCCCTGGCACAGAGCAGTCTCTCCATTTATGAAGAGAGAGACAGGCTCTTTCTGGGAGGAGGGTCCCTAACCGAGATGTACACAGAGCAGGGGTGGCTAAGCGCAGACAGAGGGACCCTGGGCCCACAGGATCATTAGGGAGAAGCTGGTTATCCTCACCTGCTGCATGGAGATGAAGCCCTCACCGTAGCAGGATCTGTTTGCTGGCACTGAGTTCAGAAAATCCTGGCTGTCCGGATTCTAAACCATGGAAAGGCAGCCAGTAACTATCAAATTCCTCAACAGTTTCAGTAGGTGTGAAGCCTCATAGACTCTTCTAGATATGACAGAATTCTCTCCTACTCCCCCCCAGGATGCATTACCATAGGACAAACTCAGAGCAGCCTTTGTTCTCAAGGGAGGATGTCTGTTTCTAGAGTGGTGTCTAGGAGGATGGACAAACTCAGGAGCCCACTACTCTCGCAATTCTCACTAGTGTGTTAAAGTGTTAGGCTTTGTCTGCAGAAGGAAAAAGACACAAGGCTGGAGGCTGTCAAGAGCACTGGTGGAGGCTGGCCATCAGAACTGAGCCCCCTGAGAATGTATCCTCACTATAGCCCACTCCTCACCATGGCTTACCAAATAGGGCTCAGGGACTGGGGACCCCTTCTTCCTGCAGGGGTTGGGCGTTAGCCAGATGTAGGCCCAAGAGGATGTGCCTGCCTTTCCCCAAACCATGCTGGACTGTTTCCTGGAATGCACAGGCCTAGTTTGTTAGCTGCACTACCAAGAAGTAAGGCCGGCTCTGGAATGGCATCTTTCGGGTCCACCCTAAAGGCCAAGTGGACATGGAACCATGAGGTTTGGATCCAAACATCCAGGCCCAAGACGTCCATCTCTGGGCGACTGCACCCTTTCCTAGAGCAGATGGCTGCTGATGGTCAGAGGAGCACTGAGATACCACACAGCTGGAGCTGTGGACAGTATAGGTTTCTAAATATGAGCATCCAGGCTCTGGGGGCTCATGCCTGGAACCCTACTCAGCAGGATGAGATCTGAGGACCATGGTTCAAAGCCAGTCAGAGCAGACAAATCCATGAAACTCCAAGTAACAATCAAAACTCAGACATGTAGCTGGTGCTCAGGTGATGCTATCAGAACAAAAAAGAATTGAATGTACAAATAAGAGGGCCTTACAAAATCACCGCGCATGCGTGCACACTTCCATGGAAAGAGGAAACGGGGTGCACAGCTTCATAAACCTGGCATGTTGGTCTGCAGGAATGTGCACTGGGATGTCCCCCTTCCCGGTGCACTGAGGCTGGTGTTTACTTTTTAATTTTTTGGACAGGGCACATGAATAGGGATGTGGATGAGGGAGGTAGATTCCTAATGGCCATGATTCCTTCCCAGGAAAGGAATTCCAGGACCTGTGTGGTCAGGAAGAAGTCTGAAAGACAATGGTCCTCTCTCTGTGTCTCTGTCTCTGTCTCTCTCTCTCTGGTTCCCCTCCTCTCAGGATCCAGACATGCATCAAAGGGCTCACTGACTGGGCCCTGCTCAGAGGCTTAAGGCCGCTTTTCCATGACAAGCTTCAGTGAACTGGATAGATCGCCGTCCCTCCCTCTAGCTTGGCTTTGTCGTCTCCCCTGTGGAGAGAAGAGGGACTTGGAGGGCTGTCATCCCAGGGGCTGAAGAGACCCAAGGTACCGAGGAGCTTTCAGGAGTTCTTAGGAGGCCTTGGCAGCAGGAGGACTCAGGAGAGTACACACGAGGGAGGAGACCCCGAGTCCTTCCTGAGGCAGGCACATTCTCGTGAGCACCTTGAAGTGAGGGAGCAGGCAGAGGGAGGCCCGGTCACCCGCGTGGGATCCCACATCAGTGGGTGCCGGAGCAGAGTCTGAACTAGAACAGAGAAGCAGGGTAGCGGGAGCATTGGCACAGAGAACTAGGGATCTCCATGCTCAGGGTCCGGGACGGAGGTTGAGCGCACACCTGCCTCCCCTCAATCCGGCAGGAGCCTTGGGAGTTTGGCCCCAAGGAGAAGAAAGGCAAGAGGGGCCAGACACAGTGCGAGGAGCGGGTGAGTGACTGCGTCCTAAAGACGCCACGGGTCCCTGAGAGAGGAGGAAGGGCGTCCACCTGCCTTTCCCAACCTCTTGTCTTGAATGAAATAACCCTGTAATTGTGGGCTTCTGACTCTGGTAGCGCCTTGTCCTGATGAGCTGTCAAGTGAGAGGAAGGCAGCCCTGGGCACAGCAAAGCTATAAAGAGGATGGCCTGTGGCTGGGAATATGGCCTAGTGGCAGGAGTGCTTGCCTCCTACACATGAAGCTCTCGGTTTGATTCCCCAGCACCACGTATATAGAAAACGGCCAGAAGGGGCGCTGTGGCTCAAGTGGCAGAGTGCTATAGCCTTGAGTGGGAAGAAGCCAGGGAAGGTGCTCAGGCCCTGAGTCCAAGGCCCAGGACTGGCCAAAAAAAAAAAAAAGAGGATGGCCTTCAGAGGCTGCGTAACTCGGGATGTGAAAATGCCAGCCTGGAATGTGACTGGATGCACTTTGGAGTCCCAAGGGCAAAATAGAGGTGGTCACAGGCTCCTCAAGATCCTCTGACACGGAAGCCACTGTGGGACCGGGAGCTGCCTAAAAAGGCCTTGTTCATCAGCCCACCGAATCCCACAGGTTAGGATCACCGTTCCCTACCTGGAAATATTCCTGTCAGACTTCAGGATGATTGACTGTGCCTTTAGGGACTTCCTGGATGTGAGTAGCCTGGGCCCAACTGGGCCTGGGAGAGAAAGTCCTCCCGCTGAGTTCTGAGCTCTAGCGCTCTCCAGAGCCTCCTGCCAATCTGCGCCCATCTTCCAGGGGACCCCAGAGCTCCCTGAACATCCAGCTCTAGGCACATAGCATGGCTGGGACTGTAAATTCCCTCTATGGGAGGGGAGAGCGCACAGTGGAGGGGCAAAGGAGAGGCAAACCATGGGCCAGTCAGGCCTTCTCACCGGAAGCCTCAGTCTCTCCCACGGGCTCACAGGGGTTGCACACTTAAGTCCCAGAACCTCTCTGGCCAGTAGTGCAGGTCCCACCAGGGATGTAGGCCTCAGTCCCATGCAGGAGCCCCCTGGCCCCTGGAGGGGCGGTAGCCCCTGGCATGGAGGATTGGAGGGAGGAAGGGCATCTTTCTACCCACAATCCTATCTGTCTTCTAGGAAGGAGTCATCCATTTTGAGAAATTGCAGAAGGTGAGTTTCAGGTGCCCTCCCTGGGTGGGTGGGGACCAGCAGGGCAGTCAGCTCAGCTCTGTGCCAGCCTGCCTCTGTTTCCTGTTTACCCTGTACAGGCCTGGCTGTGGTTGTGAGGGAATGTGTGGACCACCCTCCCTCCTGTGTAAATTGGGTGTGTGGGCAAGCTTCTTCCCTGCACATGGGCAGGGAAGACAGGGTGCAGACAGAGGGTCTCATGTCCACAGTTTGCAAACAGCCTCGAGCACAAGAGCACATGAACATGGCCTAGCTCCCTAGCACACCCTCCTGTCCTGTACCAATAGTCCAGGCCACTCAGCACCAAGTGTCCATGTCCAGCTGTGCAGGGGTGGGGGTGGGGTCTACATCCTCTTTTCCAGCATGTCTTTGACTGGAGAGATGTGGTCCAGCAGAGGAAACCCAGGTCCCGAGAGTTGTCTGCCATCTGTGCTGTAAGGAGTGGTGAGCTCGGTGTCCTGAAGCAAGGGGCCTACAGACGCACGTGCTGGCCGTAAGCGTGGTGGGGATTGAAGAAGAGGAGCTGCTGAGCCTTGAAAGCTTAGAGCCTGCTTTGAAGTGTGGTTCAAGTTAGAGATGGCTGGTCCTGGGCAGGCAGGAGCTTTAAACAGAAGGCCTGAAACTAACCCTTTGCTTCTGGCCATTTAGGGACTCTAGAACCACTCCTTCCCCTCAGATCTGATGGTCAGCTGTGTGCACCAGATCACAGCCCAAGGTCTCTGTAGCTGACAGACTGCAATGATGCTGTTAGAGAAATGAGAGTGGGACATGCTGCTAGTTCTGGGCCCAGCTAATCAAATGCCATTGGCAATCTCCAGAAAGGGAGTTGAGCTGGCTCCATGCCTGAGTTCTTTGGTAAAGATGCTTTCTCAGGACAGAGTCATAGTGTGCAGTAAGTTTATCACAGAGAGTGTGCTGGTCAGCCAGCAGCCTTCAAGCCCTAGGAAAGGGGAGAGGGATAGTCAGCTGGGATCCGGAGGAGGAGCTGTGGTCCCCAGGCCAGGAAGGGGGAAGTCTTTACAAGATCAGACTAGGGGTCACGACGGTTAGGCATAGACGATTGGCCAGGGACATCTATGAAAGACCTGTCTTCCACCTATAGAGTGGCGACAGCTACAGACCACCATGAATGGAATGATCACCCCTGCAATGTGCAAATGTGCTCTTGAGATGACTCAAGACCTAGCTTTCATTTCCATGATACACCAGATACACAACAGCAACACTGTGAGAAAAACTGAGAAAGACACTCTGTCAGCTCTGGTGCCGGAAGAGGCGCTGTGCAGAGCTTAGGAAGGCTGGTGACCGATCTGTGAGCGCTAATGGGCCTGTGCCGATACAGACTCTGCCTTGCAGAAGGAGCTCCAGATTTCCACCACAGACAACTCTTTACACTCCTCTCCCTGTGGTATGGGGTGAGCTGGGAGGACAGGAAAGGTTGGGGTTTTGTTACAGATGGGTGCCCCTCAAGGGGGTAGGAAACAGGTACCTGCTACAGCATGAATGAGTGGAGGGAGAAAGCCGAGTGTTTTTGTGAGTCAGTTTTCCCATCTGTAAAATCACAGCACCCCTTCCTATGGCTGTTGGGAAAGAAGGTCTTACGGATTCATTTTTCCGTTGTGGGTGTGGACAGTAAGCGCCTCCCTTTTGCCAGGCCGCTCTGGACCCCTGGGGACACGGCACTGACGTGTGCACAGGTGCATTCAGGCGGAGCTGAGTAGACCAGGGATTGAGCAAGGCAAGGCGGCTCCCAGGCTGTGGCTTGAGGGCCGCCGGGAGCAGACGTGGGATCACCATTCCCATAAAGCTCATGTCCACAAGACGGGACTCATGAAGGGCTCACTGTGTGGAAAGTATGGGGATTCTTGGCTAGTCATGCTACCCATAATTCCCTTGGCCTTCCTCTCACGGGTCCCCATCAGTAAAATGGGCACTGAGGGAATTCATCCCTCAGTTCCCCAAAGTCAGCTTTGATTCGCACAGTGAAAGGGCTTGGTTTATCTCCTCCAGGCAACCAAAGGAGAACAAGTTTTGAACTCACACAGGAAGCTCAACTGTGTCCCCTGGGGCCCTGACTTCAGGGCAGCCACAAATACAGGGCCCCCAACCCCCAACTTTCTTCCCTGACCATAGCCCGTCTCCCATCCCTGGTTCCTAACCACATGCAAGAAGCTTTTATGATAGATTTTGAAAATAACAGTAAAGAAGCACATTTATTGAAAGTGTAAGCAGAACACATGCTCTGAAGTGAAGGGACTCATGGGGGGTGTGGGGGGGTCCATTGAAGGTCCCCAGTGTGATAGGGACATCTGTAAGGTAGGATCCCACTGGTGGATTGGACATGACTTTCAGGGTTGAATTGAAGAAAAATTAATCTAAAATGACTGATTCTTCCTACGTTTTGTTGTTGTTGTTCTAGCACTGGGACTTGGACTCGAGGTCTGCGCACTCTTCAGATTTTTAACCCAAGGCTGGCTCTCTACCACTTGAGCCACATCTCCACTTCTGGCTGCTTGGCGTTAAAAATGGATGGTAAGAGTCCTAGGAACCTTCCTAGCTAGGATGGCTCCAACTGCCATCCTCACATCTCAGCCTCCAGAGTAGCTAGCAGCACAAGCTTGAGCCACCAGCCCTCGGCTGGGGATTCACATTTTCTTGAATGTTTCTTTGTTTGCTGCATGGTCTTAGGGTACTTTTCAGAAACTTTAAATAGTCACTGTTTTATTGTTGGACCTTTAGAGAGGTCTTGATACTACTATTCAGGTCACCATTCCACTCCTAATTTTATTCAATTTTTGTTTATGGGGCACCAGGGAATCGAACCCAGGGCTTCATTCATGTTAGGCAAGCACTCTACCACTAAAACACTATATTCAGGAAGTTCCTTCCTGTGCCTATAAGTTCTAGCGTCTTTCCTACTCTGTCCTTCAGTAGTTTCAATTCAGTTTCAAGGATTCAGGTCTGATGTTGAGGTCCTTGATCCATTTTGAGTTGATCTTGGTGCATGGTGATAGTCTTGGGTCTGAGGTCCTTGATCCATTTTGAGTTGATCTTGGTGCATGGTGATAGGCTTGGGTCTACTTTGAGTTTTGTGCATATGGCTGCCCAGTTCTCCTAGCACCAGCAGTTGAAGAGGCTATGTTTATTCTATTTTATGTCTTTGGCTCCTTTGTCAAATATCAGCTGACTGTAAGAGTGTGGTTTTATTTCTGGATCTTCAATTCTAATCCATTGGTCTTCCGATCTGTTTTATTTATTTATTTATTTTTTGCCAGTCCTAGGCCGTGAACTCAGGGCCTGAGCACTGTCCCTGGCTTCTTTTTTGCTCAAGGCTAGCATTCTGCCACTTGAGCCACAGCGCCACTTCTGGCCATTTTCTGTATATGTGGTGCTGAGGAATCGAACCCAGGGCCTCATGTATATGAGGCAAGCACTCTTGCCACTAGGCCTTATGTCCAGCCCCTCGATCTGTTTTTATACCAATACCAGGCTGTTTTTGTTATGATGGCCCTGTAGTAGAGCTTGAAGTCTGGTATTGTGATACCTCCTGCACTGCTTTTTTTGCCTAGAATTGCTTTGGCTATTCTAGGTTTTTTGCTGTTCCATATGAATTTATGGATTGCTTTCTCTATTTCAGTGAAGAATGTGACTGGGATTTTGATAGGGATTGCATTAAATTTGTATAACAATTTGGGCAATATGGCCATTTTCACTATATTGATTCTGCCTAGCCATGAGCATGGGAGGTCTTTCCATCTCCTTGTGTCTGATTTAATTTCCCTTATTAGATTTTTATAGTTTTCATTAAATAGGTCCATCACATCCTTGGTTAAGTTGATCCCTAGGTACTTTATTCTTTTTCTGGCTACTGTAAATGGAATTGTTTCCATAATTTCCTTTTCTGTTTGTATATTGCTGGTGTACAGAAAAGCTGCTGACTTTTGTGGATTGATTTTGTATCCTGCTGCTTTGCCAAATTGGTTTATTAGGTGTAGGAGTTTGGGGACTGAGTTTTTTGGGTCCTTGAGATATAAGATCATGTCGTCTGCGAATAGGGATAACTTGATTTCTTCCTTGCCAATGTGGATCCCTTTGATGTCCTCCTCTTGCCTTATTGCTATGGCTAGAGATTCCAGCACTATGTTGAAAAGAAGTGGGGAGAGTGGGCATCCTTGTCTTGTTCCTGAGTTTAGGGGGAATGATTTAAGTTTCTCTCCATTTAATATGATATTGGCAGTTGGTCTGTTGTATATGGCTTTTATTGTCTATTCCTGTTCTCTCCAAAGCTTTTAATAAGTATGGATGTTGTGTTTTGTCAAATGCTTTTTGGGCATCGACTGAGATAACAATGTAATTCTTAATTTTAGATCTGTTTATGTGGTGAATTACGTTGATTGATTTACGGATGTTGAACCATCCTTGTGACTGTGGGATGAAGCCTACTTGGTCAGGATGTATGATTTTCTTGATCAGTTTCTGGATCCTGTTAGCTAATATTTTATTGAGGAGCTTTGCGTCTGTGTTCATTAGTGATATTGGTCTGTAGTTCTCTTTTTTTGTTGGGTCTTTGCCTGGTTTGGGAATGAGTATGATATTAGCTTCGTAGAATGAGTTTGGGATTTCTCCCTCTGTTTCTATTTCGTGGAAGAATTTGAGGAGTATTGGTATTAGCTCCTCACTAAAGGTTTTGCAGAATTCGTTGGTGAATCCATCTGGGCCTGGGCTTTTCTTTGTTGGGAGGTTCTTGATTACCCCCTGTATCTCACTGTAAGTTATTGGTTTATTTAGTTGATTTATTTCTTCTTGGTTCAGTTTGGGCAGTTTAAACTTCTCTAAGAATTGATCCATTTCTGTAAAATTATTGTTTTTTGCTGAGTAGAGGTTTTGGAAATAGCTCCTTATGATCGTTTGAATATCGTGTGTACTTGTTGTAATTTTTCCAGTGGAGTCCTTGATTTTACATATATGTGTCTCTTCTCTTCTTTTTTTTTGTACGTCTTGTGAGGGGTCTGTCAATTTTATTTATTTTCTCAAAGAACCAGCTTTTAGTCTTATTTATTTGTTGAATGGTCTTTCTATTTTCAATCAGATTTATCTCTTCTTTAATCTTTGTAATCTCTCTCCTCCTAGTCGTTTTAGATTCTGTCATTTCTTGTTTCTCCAGTAGTTTTAGTTTCATCGTGAGGTTATTCACCTGCTCTGCTTCCATTCTTTTAATGTGAGTGCTGAGGGCAATGATCTTGCTCCTCAGTACTGCCTTAGCTGTGTCCCATAGGTTTCTTTGTGATGTATTTTCATTATCATTGTGGCTTATGAATTCATTGATTTCATCTTTAATTTGGTCTGTGGCCCAAGTGTTGGATAACAGTGTGGGGTTTAGCCTCCAAGAATGTGTATAGCCTCTGTGGTAACCGTTGTTATTGAGGGTTACTTTTTTTTTTTTTTTTTTTTCGGCCAGTCCTGGGCCTTGGACTCAGGGCCTGAGCACTGTCCCTGGCTTCTTCCCGCTCAAGGCTAGCACTTCGCCACTTGAGCCACAGCGCCGCTTCTGGCCGTTTTCTGTATATGTGGTGCTGGGGAATCGAACCTAGGGCCTCGTGTATCCGAGGCAGGCACTCTTGCCACTAGGCTATATCCCCAGCCCCTGAGGGTTACTTTTAATCCACTGTGGTCAGATATAATACATGGGATGACGTCAATACTTTTGTATTTGCTGAGGTTCTCTGTGTGGGCTATGACATGGTCTATTTTGGAGTATGATCCATGGGCCGCTGAGAAGAAGGTGTATTGGGTCTCTGTAGGGTGGAAGATTCTGTATAGGTCTGTCAGATCCATTTGGGATATGGTGTTACTTAGATACTCAGCTCCCTTGCTGGTCCTCTGGGTGTTGGATCTGTCTCTTGGAGAGAGTGGGGTATTAAATTCTCCCACTATGATTGTGTTGGGGTCTATCTTGTTCTGTAGTTCTGTGAGAATTTGCTTGACATATGTAGGGCCTCTGTTGTTTGGTGAGTATACATTTATCACCGTGATATCTTGATTCTGGACTTTTCCTTGTATTAAAATGTAATGTCCTTGTTTGTCTTTTTGAGTTTATTTTAATGAAAAGTCCAGCTTGTCTGAGATCAGGATGGCTACACCTGCCGTTTTGGTAGGTGCGTTTGCTTGGTAGATCTTGCTCCATCCTTTCATTCGGAGCCTGTTTTTGTCTCTTGCTGTAAGGTGGGTCTCTTGTAGGCAGCAGATGTCAACTTTTTGTTTGCAAATCCATTCTGCCAGTCTGCTCCTCTTTTTTTTTGGCCAGTCCTGGGCCTTGGACTCAGGGCCTGAGCACTGTCCCTGGCTTCTTCCCGCTCAAGGCTAGCACTCTGCCACTTGAGCCACAGCGCCGCTTCTGGCCGTTTTTTCTGTATATGTGGTGCTGGGGAATCGAACCTAGGGCCTCGTGTATCCGAGGCAGGCACTCTTGCCACTAGGCTATATCCCCAGCCCAGTCTGCTCCTCTTTATCGGAGAGTTTAAAGCATTTTTATTTAAAGAGATCAAGGATACGGGTATTTTTTCTCCTTCCATTTTCTTGTTGGGCTTTTTTTTCCTCTTTTTTTTTTCTTGTCTTTAGTGAGCTGTTCTTTCTGTTGGGCTTTGGCTATTGTAGTTTCTTTCTGTTTCTGTCTGTGTGACTTGTACGATCTCTGTTGGGTGGGGCTCCCCTCTTAGAATTCGCTGTAGGGCTGGTTTTTTATTCACATACTCCTTTAGCTCCTCTTTGGTGTGTAAAGATCTGGTTTTCCCTTCGAATGTGAACTCCAATTTCGCTGGATATTTGATCCGAGGTTGCATATTGTTAGCCTGAAGTACTTGGATGGTGTTCTTCCACTCACTTCGTGCTTGGTAAGTTTGTGTGGAGAGGTCTGCTCTTATTCGAATCCTCTTCCCATTGTAGAAAATTTCTTTCTTCACTTTGGCTGAATTCAGAATTTTCTCTTTAATCTTGAGATCTGAAGTGTTGAATATTATGTGCCTTGGGGTGGTTTTTCTGGGGTCTGGTCTGCCAGGTGTCCTATAGGCTTCATTTACCTGGATGGGGTCCCTTGTGCGATTGGGGAAGTTTTTTGCAATTACTTTATTGAGAACATGATTAAGCCCTCTGCTCTGGTCTTCAGATCCTTCTTCTATTCCAATTATGCACAGATTATATCTCTTGTCTTTGTCCATTAGTTCCTGGATTAGTCTGCCCTGAAGCTTCACCGTTTCTTGGAGTGTGGTCATTTTCTGGTTGTTGTCAGCTGCTTCATCATCCAGGCGAGAGATTCTGGATTCCATATGGTCAATTCTTTGTGCTGTGGATTCAATTGCAGAGTTTATGGATGTCAGAGAGCTGTTTATGGTTGTCAGATCAGCTCTGATCGTGGAAATTTCTTCCTTTAAAGAGTTGTATTTTAAATCTATTTTTTCATGCATTTCACTTCTCAGGATGTGAAGGTCTTCTTTAAAGGAGGCTTGCATTGTATCCATTTTTGCTTCCATTTCTTTCTTGGCATCCTGGGTGTCCTTCAAGATTTCTGCTCTAAACTCCTGGAATTGCTTTCTGATTTCCCATCATTTCAGTTAACATGGCCTCATTTGATTTTTTATTCTCCATCTCCTCTTCAGTCGTGCTGCTTTTTGGAGCTGGCGAGTTGGCTTGCCCTTTGATGAACTGTGTTATGTTTCTTTGTGATTTGCGCATCTGGAGATCTGTGGATAGCTTCTCAGCTTGGTTTATAGCTCTGCCCTCCCTCCTGTGTAGGCGGGTCTACCAGAGCATGTGCTGCCGCTGTGGCCCCGCCCACCTGTGCGGGGTACGCCTACCAGAGCGGGCGCTGTCGCCAAGGCCCCGCCCACCTGTGTGCTGTGCGCCCGCTACAACAGGCGCTGTCGCTGTGGGCCCATCCACTTTAGCAGGGTACGTCTCCCAGAGTGAGCCCCGGGTTGTTGGGTTGTGTTTGCACCCTCCCGAGAGTCCGTTGTGGGGGGGCGGTATGTGTGGGGTCCAGTGGGATCAACTGTCCGGGTGCGGGTTAGCGCCCTCAGACCTCGCCTCCACTGCAAGGGGGGGATATGATCAGGCCCAGGTGTCCCTGCTGTGCTGGTATTGCCCACCAGCGCCTATGATTTTAGTTGTAAGAGTCCGCGAGGTCCAGGTGCCTCGGGTGGGGTTTGCACTGCCTGCCGTCCCCGGGCCCCTGTTGGGAAGGGGCAGGGCCGATTTGGCCAGTTCAGGATCCTGTGCAGCCTTGGGGCTGCTCCGCCCTTCCCCTGCTAAACTGACTTCCCAGTGCCTGATGGGACCTTCCCGCCTGATTTGGGGGTTCTTTGTTCCCTCATGGTTGTGGGGGGGAGGGAGGGAGATCTAGCTTCTTGGTAGGGATTGGGTCTCTGATAGCTGGTCTCCCGTTGGGGGAGGGGGCGTAATGGGGGACTCACTGATCCTGGATTGTGTGTGTGTCCCACGCAGCTGTTGGTCCTTCAGAGGGTGGTGAAGTGTTCTGGTGGCGTCCCCAGCTCCCCCTTCTGCCGTGCTGGGTTCCCCAGCAGCTGCCCGTTCAATCCCAGTGTGGACCCGAACTTCCTATTGCCGCCATCGCTGTATGTCTTGGTCCTCACTCTCCCTAGAGTCCGTGGGTTCCTGTCTGGACTCTGTGCTCCCGGCAGCCTGTCTGCCGATCGCCGGGTTCCCCTTTCCCAGCCTGGCCCTGTTTGGGCCAGGGTCGGCTGGTGGGGGGAGGGTGCCCCGGAGATTCTCCGGCTCCGTGTAGGTTTTCGGCTGTTCTTTTTTGCTCCTTGTGTTTTCCTATGTTTCTCCACTGCTTCTGGCTGCTGGTTTTGCTGGGTTCTTGATGGGGTATTTAACTTAATTTTCTGTTAGAGCCTAAAGCTTTTGCTGAGGGTCATCTTGAAATGGAGCTCCTCCAAGCAGCAGGGATTCTATGCAGGGCTGACCACCATTGCTAGCCTTATCTATTGAGATGGGGTCCTGCTAAATTTATTTTTTATCTTGCTGGCCTTGGGCAGTGAGCCTGCCAACCTTCTCCTGCCTAGTAAGTTGGATTAAAAGGGCATACCACTTCACCAGACCCTCTACTGTGTTGATTTTTAAATTTCCTTTGTTTTATTTTTCATGGTTTCCATTACTGTGTTTTCAATTGTAGTAGTCTTTTCTACATTTAATCTATTCTACCTTTAACCCTACTCTGTCAATTTTTCATCTCAGACATTGCAGGTTTCATCTGTAGAAGCTTGCCTTGTGTTTTTTTTTTGGCCAGTCCTGGGGCTTGGACTCAGGGCCTGAGCACTGTCCCTGGCTTCTTCCCGCTCAAGGCTAGCACTCTGCCACTTGAGCCACAGCGCCACTTCTGGCCATTTTCTGTATATGTGGTGCTGGGGAATAGAACCCAGGTCCTCATGTATACGAGGCAAGCACTCTTGCCACTAGGCCATATCCCCAGCCCTTGTTTTTTTTTTTAAATGTCTTCCTAGTCTTTACATAATTTTTTGAACATAGACGATACATTTTAACAGCAACCTAATGTCTTTTCTAATGCTAACACCTGTGTCCATTCTGAGTCTGTTTTGACTTTTTTCCTTCTTCTTCCTAGGCTACATTTTCCTGACTCTTTTCTTAATTGGGTTGTTTCTGATTGGATGACTTTTTCTGTTTCTGTAGTCTTTTTGCTGGCAGTGGGGCTTGAACTCTGGGAGCTGTTCTTAGTGTTCTATAACTTGCGCCACAACTCCACTTCTGGCTTTCAGGTGGTTAACTGGAGATAATGGTTTCATGGACCTTCTTGCTGGAACTATGAACTGATATCTTCAAATTTTAGCCTCCTGAGTGGCAAGAGTTACAAGAGTGAGGCACTGGTCCTCAACTTTGGAGAGGCCAACTTTTTCTCTGTGTGTATGCCAGTCATGGGGCTTGAACTAAGGGCCTGAGTGTTGTTCCTGAGCTTTCTTTTGCTCTCGGCTAGTACTTTACCTCTTCAGCCACAGCTCCACTTTTGGCTTTTGGGTGGTTAGTTGGCATTAAGTTTCCCACAGAGTTGCCTACCCAGATTGTCTTCAAAGCACGATGATCAGAACTCAGCCTCTGAGTGGCTAGGACTACAAGTGTGAGCCACAGGGACCAGTGGTTGCCAAAGTTGATGTGGCTTGTGAGCTGTAAGTAATTTTGAACCTTTTGGGGGAACATATTTATGTTATTTGGAAGCAGTTTGAGTCTTTGAGTCCTTGTCTTCTTGCATTAAGTTGATAGGAGCAGTAAGTGTTTGCTACCTCCTTGACCCTGGATTTTGCTCAGTATTCTAAGCACTAGTTGGTTTTGCAGTGTGAATGGCTGGTGTGAAGAGCAATGCTACCATCTGGTCCTTTCAGGTGATTCTTTCCCTGGTGTCTGATGACTTCCTTGTAAATGTGTCAGTTGGAAGGTGTTGTGCTCAGCATTGGAAGAATCTCTACAGATCTCCAGAGTGCTCTCTACACTCAGTTCTGTGAATTCCCATTGCCTTGATCTCCCTTCCCCTGTGTTTCCTGCTCTGTGTCCCAGCATGGAAACAATTTCAAGGCCACAAGATGGGGCTAGACCTTAGAGATTTTATTCTTTGTTGCCTAAGCCCTATGTTTTGAAACTTTTTTTTAACCTTTTTTTTTTTTTCCTTTTCATTACTGATGTTACTGTTTTGGCAGGAGCATATCTGATTTCTGTTACTTCTTCACAAACAGAAGTCTGGAAACCCTAATAAACATTTCTATTAAACACATTACATAAAAAAATTAGATTTACATGCTAGTTAAAAAAACTCAAAAAGAGCCTGCAAAATTTTACATATGTGTGTAAATAAGAAAAGCACTGGGAGAGAAATTAGTTTTTTGTTTTGTTTTGTTTTGTTTTGTTTTTCTGGTCCTGGGACTTGGGCTTGAACTCAAAGGGCCTGAGCACTGTCCCTGAGCCTCTTTGTGCTCAAGGCTTGTGCTCTACCACTGGAGCCACAGTGCCACTTATGGGTTTTTCTGAGTAGTTTACTGGAGATAAGAGTCTCATCGACTTTTCTGCCCAGGCTGGCTTTGAACCCTGATTCTCAGATCTCAGCCTCTTGAGTAGCTAAGATTACAGGCATGAGCCTCTAGTGCCTGACAGAAATGTTTTTGTTTGCTTGTTTTTTTTTTTTTGTTTTTTTGGCCAGTCCTGGGGCTTGGACTCAGAGCCTGAGCACTGTCCCTGGCTTCTTCTTGCTCAAGGCTAACACTCTGCCACTTGAGCCACAGTGCCACTTCTGGCCAGTTTCTGTATATCTGGTGCTGGGGAATTGAACCCAGGGCTTCATGTATATGAGGCAAGCACTCTTGCCACTATGCCATATCCCCAACCCACTGCTTGTCTTTTTTTTAATTTTTTTTTTGTAGGTCATGGCGCTTGAACTTGGCCTGGGTGCTGTCCCTGAGCTCTTCAGCTCCAGGCTAGTAGTGCTCTACCACTTGAGCCACAACGCCACTTCCAGTTTTCTGGTGGTTAGCTGGAGATAAGAGTCTCACAGACTTTCCCAGGCTGGTTTTGAACCAAGATCCTCAGATCTCAGCCTCCTGAGTAGCTTGATCACTGGCTTGAGCCACCAGTAAATACCCAGCTAGAAGTGTTTAAGACACTACCCCCCCCCCCCCCCCCCCGCAAACTAAACTAAACACAGAGCTGGGCACTAGTGACTCACACCTGTAATCCTAGTTACTCAGGAAACTGAGATCTGGCTTGAAGCTAGCCTGGGAAAGAAAGTCCCCGAGACTCTTTATCTAATTCACTAGCAAAAAGCCAGAAGCAGCCAGGTACTGGTGGCTCACACCTGGAACCTCAGGAGGCTGACTGAGATCTGAGGATCATGGGTCAAAGCCAGTCTAGGCAGTAAAGTCTATGAGACTTTTTATTTCCTCTAAAACTACCCCCAAAAAGCCAGAAATGGAGCTGTGGTTCAAGTGGTAGAGTGCTAGCTTTGAGCAAAGAAGCTCAGGGACAGTGCTCAGGCCCTGAGTTCAAGCTCCAAGATCATCATGGAAGGAAAAAAAACAACAACCAAACAAACCCAGAAGCAGAGCTGTGGCTCGTGGTAGAAAGGCAACCTTGAATGAAAAAGCTAAGGGACAGTGACCAAGCCCTGAGTTCAAGCCTCACGACTGGCACAAAAACAGGACAAAACATTTTTTAAAAGGAGGAAAAAGAGCCCAAAAAGAGACACTGAACAGCTGCTGTGGATAAATCTGAATTTCTCCTAGTAGGTTATATTTTCTGAAAAGATCTCAATAACCAAAGAAAGAAAAAAAGATATAGTAATCACTCAGAACATTCGAGAAGAACATATGAAACCCTTTCAAACTTCCTCTTCATTGATAGTATTTCCCTCCCACCTCCTCCTTTTCTTTCTTTCCTGTTCCTTCCTTTCCCTCTCCTTCTTCTTGGGATGTTCTTCTTTCCCTTTCTCCTTTCTCCACTTCTAAAATTGCAGCTTCTGGAGCTGACTTTAGAGTGAATAAAAAGACTAGTTGCAGTGTTTATGTTACTAGCTAAAATTTTTGTTTCACTTGAAATGTGCCTCTTTTAAAAAATTTATCTTTTAAATTTAATTTTATTGTCAAGATGATGTACAGAGGGGTTACAGTTACATATGTAATGTGGCGAGTACATTTCTTGTTATACGTGTTACCCCCCCCCCCCCGATTTTTCCCACCTTCCTTCCCCCCATGAAGCATACCTCTTTAAAGAGAACAATATGAAAGAAAAAAAACAAAACAAAACACAGATACAATATTTCAAAATGTTCCTGTCTCAAAGTCCAAGCAATAGTCTGAATACTCAGCTCTTAGTGTTCTGTTTTTCCCAGACTCTGGAAAATGTTGAAACCAAACCAATCCCTCAGAAATGTGTTCCTAACCACAAGGCCATGTAGGCAGACAAACAGTATTTCTATCAGTTCTGGAAAAGAAAGACTTAGCAGGCACATTTAACTGTTTCAGCTTGTTCATTCTTGTGTTCTTGGTCTTTTGTCTTCTTTGGAAGTGGTGAAAGCCAAGTGTTTGGCATGTCACTTCTCTCCCCATTGCTGTTCTGATGGTATAATCTGGGAGCTCTCTGGTCTGTCTTCGATTTCTTGGAGGACATTCTTTAACTCCTTAGTTCTACCTAAGTATTGAAAGAGTATGTCTCATGTCTCCCTAGGTGATTTCCATGACGACCTGGTTCAAGCCCAGACAGAGCCTCATTAAGATCAATACATCTGAGGACAAAAAGTTTCTAGATGTAAGCTTGGTGGCTCACATCTAGTCCTCAGATGCTCAGAAGGATGAGATCTGAGGCTCATGGCTGGAAGCCAGTCATGGCAGGAAAGTCCATGAAATTCTTACCTCTAACTAATTAGAAAAAGTTAGAAATGGCACCATGGCTCAAGTGCTAGTCTCAGTCTTGAGTTTAAAGCTAAGACACAGCACCCTGGCCTGAGTTCAAGCCACAGTATTACAGTATTGGCACGCACATATGCACACATGCATGTATGCACACATACACACACATAGACACATACACACACAAAGTGGTTTTTTAAAAAAATTTCTATCTTGGACTCATTGTCCAAAGTTCACAGTGGCCTTAGCTCTCATTCTGGAAGATGTCCTATTCTAGAAGATGCTGAGCTCAGTGCAAACTACAAGCAGTACAGGATATGTTGAGATCCAGCCTATTGGTCGTGTGTTAACATAATTGCAGAAGTTACATTTTAAGGCAGATTGTTTGCTCTTGTGAAGAAACCCCTTCCTGTATCCTATGTGGATTGGTGACTGACTTTGTAAGGTATCTAAAGCTCCTCAAGGAACCTACTTAAGCTACTGGCCAAAGCCACCAGCTCTATTACATGGCAAAAACGTTGCTGCATTTCAATCTATCTATGGGTTATTTCTTTTAAATCCATTCTACTTGAAAAATGTTAATGAGATAATAGTTGTAAAATCCTAAGATTTTGTTACCCAATAGGAATATAATGTGAATTGCTTATGAAATTATAAATGACAATTGCTACATTTGTAAAGGCAAAAAGAAACAGGATAAAGGAATTGGTTTTTATGCCAGACCTGCGTTTTGAACTCAGGGCTTGAGTACTGTCCCTGAACTGTTGTTGTTGTTCTTGTTGTTTTTTCCTTTTTGATTAAGGCAGTACTGTATCACTTGAACCAAGCTCCACTTTTGGCTTTTCGTTTTGTTGTTGTTGGCTGATTGGAGATGAGTCTTACAGACTTTCATTCCCAGACAGGCTTCAACTCCATGCTCAGCCCTCCACTTCTGAGTAGCTAAGAGTACAGGTCTGAACAAGTTCATTTTACTGACATTTTAAACCCAATATGCCCAGATACATTATTTCAACATGAAATGTGCTCTGGTTTGCGGCTCCAGTGTCCCCCGAAGGCCCTTCTATTGAACATTTGTTGTCCAGGGTGGCATGAAGTCTTGCTATTAGTTTCAGGAAGTGTAGTGAGAGGTGGTTAGCTTTTGGGGGTGCGGCCTGTAAAGGAATGAGGGAGTCCAGTTTCTCCTTGTTCTCAGTTCTGCTTCCTGGCTTATGAGACTACCTCTGGTCTGCTGTGTGCTCCCTGTCATGGGCACCAGCGACTGCAGCCCAAAACAATGGGGCCCCCAGAGCCTCAAAACTAGGACTGAAAGAAAACTTTCTTTTTATAAGTTAATTAGCTTAGGCACTTTGTTTTTCCCAAATGGACTTTAAAAACTTTCTATTGTAGGGGTTGAGAATATGGCCTAGTAGTAGAGTGCTTGCCTCTATACATGAAGCCCTGGGTTCGGTTCTTCAGCACCACATATATAGAAAAAGCCAGAAGTGGTGCTGTGGCTCAAGTGGTAGAGTGCTAGCCTTGAGCGGGAAGAAGCCAGGGACAGTGCTCAGGCCCTGAGTCCAAGGCCCAGGACTGGAAAGGAAATTTGTTATTGTAGGGTCCTGGGAATGTGGCCCAGTGGTAGAGTGCTTACCTAGAATGCATGAAGTGCTGGGTTCAATTCCTCAGTACAGAAGCTCAGGCACAGTGCTGAGGCCCCGAGTTCAAGCCCTAGGACCAGCAAAAAAAAAATTATTATAAAGGTGGTATGCAGAGCAGTTACAGCTACTTAAGTTAAATAATAAGTACAATTCTTTTTGGACAATGTCACCCTTTCCCTTTCAGCTCAGACACTTTTTAATAATAATGAAAAGCTGACCAATACACAACTAACAGAAATAACTAATTGTCTTTCATGTTGTCATACTAGGTGTTGCAGTTTAGATATTAAAGTCCCCTAAAAGCTCCAGGTATTAAAGACTTGGTCCCTAGCTGGTGGTGCTATTTTGGAAGGTTCTGGAGACTTCAGCATATAGGCCCTAGCTGGAGGAAGTAAGTTACTGGAGGCATGTCCTTTGGGGTATATTGTCCCTGATTCCTTTGTCTGTCCCCGTTCTCTCTACTTGCTTGCTGGCTGCCATGAGGTACAGAGCCTTTCACACACAGCCATTGTGCTCTGTCTCGATATAGGCCCAGAAACATGGAGACAGTGACCTGATCCCTCTGAAAACTGAGCAAAATAAGTCCTTATTCCCTTCTGTTGTTATCCCCTGGTTTGGGGTCATCCTGATGAAAAGTCCACCACCCTGACCCTCACTGCACGAGGGATGAATACTTCCAGCACACCCTAGTGCCAGCATTGGGCAACCACACGCGGCTAGCAGGGACTGGACAGCACCTCTCTGGTGGTTGTCTTTCATAACCACTTGGAATGGCTGTGAAAGTAGGAAAATCAAATGCCTAGCAATATGGATATTATGTTAGGGCAAGTGGGGCCCTATAGTAACTTTCATAGGAAATTATACCACAAAGAAAGGTATCCCATCCTTTTTTTTTTTTTGCCAATCCTGGGGCTTGAACTCAGGGCCTGAGCACTGTCCCCGGATTCTTTTTGCTTAAGGCTAGCACTCTGCCACTTGAGCCACAGCGCCACTTCTGGCCTTTTCTGTTTATGTGGTGCTGAGGAATCAAACCCGGGGCTTCATGCATTTAAGGCGAGCACTCTACCACTAAGCCACAATCCCAGCCCCATCCCCATTCTTTTATAAGGCAAGTTCCTAAGAAACATTACCCAAATTAAAAGAACTGCTGATATCAATGGTACCACTTGCTCTCGGCTCAACAAATTTGTCAGTTGTATGTCTGTTATCTAGGACTACCTTAGGCACAGTTTCATGCCTTTGGAAATTATTGCACCCTGAGGGAAAGTTCTAAGAGTTACAGAGGAGAGGAAGCCCTCTCTTCTGTGGTGAGGAAATGATTCTGGGACTTTATCTGGTGCAAGGTTTTCCTTCACTAAAAGCTTCCCTGGAGAAAGATGTTTAAGCTGAGACTGAAAGACACATAAGTACTGTGAGACAAGAGAATGGAAAATCATCCAAATGGAGAGAGTAAGCAAATGTATCAGGTAGCATGGGCCTGGAAAAGATGTCTAGGACCACAATGTGTGTGCATGTGTATGAAAGGGAGAGACAGACAGACAGAGAGACAGACAGGCAGAGAGACAGAGGAGGGAGAGAGGAAGAGAAAGTGAGAAAGAAGGAGAGGAGAGAGAGGGAAGGATGGAGGGAGGGAGGGAGGGAAAGAAGGTAGGAGGGAAGGAAGGAAGGAGGGAGGGAGGGAGGGCAGTAAGACCAGATTGCAGGATTTTTTTGAGACAGAATCTTTCTATGAAGTCTTTCTAGTAGCCTTCTACCTCAGCTCACTCAGTTTTGAGATTACAGGTGTGTACTACAACTCCAGGCTGAAGTTAAATTGTATTTTTTGGAGAGACGAGTTTAAGCTCAAGTACTGTTTGAACGGTACTGCCATACCCCCAGCTCAAAGCAGTTGTGTGAGTATGCGTGTGTGTGTGTGTGTGTGTGTGTGTGTGTGTGTGTGTGTGCGCGCTGTTTCCTGGAATGTATGTATGTTGCCTCACATTCTTTCTTGGCTTTGCAACTCAAGGCTGGCACTCTACCTCTTGAGCCAAACCTCTACTTTCCATGTTGCAAATATTGAGCTTTAGTTCTGTCCCTATGGGAAGGCCAGACAGAATGCTAGGGAAGAAATCTTTTCAAGAGATGACTATGTCCTACATGACAGTACTGGTCATAGAGTTGGAGAAAAGACCACTTTGAAAGAGTCAGCAAGATAAAAAGGCGTTGGCAGAGGAAGTATGTCTGGTTGTGATCATTGCACTAAAATAGCCATAAAGACTGGACTTAGAGAGGAAGGTCATATAGAATGTCACTGGCCCAAAGATATCTAGAGTGGAAATACTAGGAAATGTATTATCAGTTTACTATAAAATAGTAAAATATCAAGGCCATTTTTCCTAATAATTAAAAGATTATTTAATCACAGAATTTTGCAGGCTGAAAGGCAAACAACATGGCTCTGTTTCCAGTGAGGGCCCCTGGCTTCATCGCATTGTGGAGGAGGGCATCATGGGAGAGCACTGTGGGAAGGACATTACATGGAGGGGCCAGGCTCCATCTGATGAGAATGACTGTAAATCTGTGTGAGGCTCATGCCCCCAAAGACGATTACTTCCCACGAGATCCCACCTCTTAAAGCTTCCACCCCCTCCCACATCTCCACACCAGACACCAAGTGTCTAGTACAGGACCTCTTGAATGATAAGCTACATCCAAACCATAGCAGGCGAGGCTCAGAGGAAAGATCAAAACGGAAACATCAGTGCATATTCCATTCTTTGGCTGCCCAGGACTTCTGGCTCCCCAGAGGGCCCAGGACAAGTGGCTCCACATGACCAAAGCTGCCTCCCTCTGCCTTCCTTTAGATTCCTGATTCCTCCTGCCTACAGGAGTCCTAACAGCATCCTTGCCTCATTTTCCTGGATTCAAAGCAACTACCAACTCCATGTGTATGATTGATCCTTTCTTTAAATAAAAATTAACACTAGCTGGGTGCTAGTTGCTCATACCTGTATCCCAGCTACTCAGGAGGCTAGGATCTGTGAACCAAGGTTTGAACCCAGGCCAGGCAGGAAAGTCCATGAGACTCTTATCTCTAATTCAAAATTTTAAAAAAAAAGTTGGAGCTGTGGCTCCGGTGTTAGAATGCTGACCTCAAGCAAAAAGAAGCCCAAGAACAGTGCACCAGGACTGGTGTAACATCGCCAATTCCTCTGCTGGCAGCAGCTCCGTGGAGAGAGACTCCCTGAAGGTCCACGCGACATTTTAAGGTAGAGTATAAAGTAGGTTAGAAAGAAAGTTCCACCACGGATTCCACTCTCCACAATTGGAACAAGCCCTAAAGCCATAGAATTGAGTAGCCCCTTAGTTTTAGATTTCATGGGGGCAGGGGGGAGGGGGAGGAGAAGAGAGAGGGAGGGAGAGAGGAAGAGAGGGAAGGGAGAAATAGAGAGATAGAAGGAGAGATAAACAGAAGCACACAGACAGAGAGGGAGACAGAGAACAAAAAATGGGGAAAATGACATCAAGTTAACTTTATGTTGTATACTTATGATTGGCATATTCATTTAATAATGAATACTTATATAATTAAAATACCATCTATACTGCAAAGTAAAAGACAATTGGTTATCTTGAAGAGATGTTTCTAAAAATGGACTCCAAGCCAAGCACAGGTGGTTCAAGTCTACAATCCTATCTATTTAGTAGGTTGAGATCTGAGGATCACAGTTCAAAGCCAGCCCCGGTGGCTCATGCATATAATTCTAGCTTCCCAGGAGGCTGAGACCTGAAGATGGCAGTTCAAAGCCAGCCCAGCCAGAAAGGTCCATGAGACTACAATAACCACCAAAATGAAACAAAAAGCCCAGACAAACAAGCAAACAAACAAAACCCACCGAGAAGTGTAATTGTGGCTCAAGTGGTATAGTACCAACCTTGAGTGAAAAAGCTAAGGGACAGTGCCCAATCCTGAGTTCAAGCCCCAGTACTGGCACAAATTTTACAAGGAGGAGGAGGAGGAGGAGAAGGAGCAAGGCTAGAAACCAACCTTTCTCCCTCGTTTATGAACATGTTGGCAATATCTGAATAAGCTATCAAACTTTTCCTATCTCTCAACCTAATGCATCAAATTCCAAAATGTCCTTCTAGGTTCTTGGCTTATTACTGATTTGCTCATATTTTTTGGAGCCACGCTAACTGGTGGATCTAGATGCTGGCATATCTAGGAGTCTGTTTTCTGTTGCTCATAACAACACCCCCTACATGGGGTAAGTTGTGAGGAGGTTGATTTTGTGTCCCAGTTCTCTCCACAGTCAAGCTACATATCTCTTGGTAGTGAGGCCAGGTCTTCCTCGTAGTGCAGTTCAAGGCCTCCTGTGGCACCCTGGCACACAGAAAATGCTTGTGTAGCTGCATTTGTCTCCTATGCTCTCTCCTAGCTTTGTTTTGTTGAATTTGTGCAGGTACTGAGGCTTGAACTGAGGATATGGATTCTGCCCCTCAACTTTTTTTTTGCTCAAAGCTGATGCTATACCACAGCTCCACTTCTGGCTTTCTTTCTTTCTTTCTTTTTTTTTTTTTTCAAATTTTTATTATCAAACTGATGTACAGAGAGGTTACAGTTTCATACGTTAGGTATTGGATACATTACTTGTACTGTTTATTACCTCGTCCCTCATACACCCCCTCCCACCTCCCCCTTTCCCTTTGCCTCCATGGGGTGTTCAGTTCACTTACACCAAACAGTTTTGCAAGAATTGTTTTTGTAGTTGTTTTTCTTTTTTTTTTTACCCTGTGTCTCTCAATTTTGGTATTCCCTTTCAATTTCCTAGTTCTAATACCAGTATACATACATGGTTTCCAATATACTCAGATAAGATTACAGAGATAGTGTAGGTTCAACCACAGGAAGGTGATACAAGAACATCATCAATAATAGAAGCTACAGATACACATGGGACGTTGAAAGTAGTTACAACTGTGATATAACAATCGTTTCCATAACATGGAGTTCATTTCACTTAGCATCATCTTATGTGATCATAAGGGTATAGCTATTGGGCTCTTGTGATCCTCTGCTGTAACTTGCCTAAACCTGTACTAATTATTCCCAATAAGGGAGACCATAGAGTCCATGTTTCTTTGGGTCTGGCTCACTTCGCTTCTGGCTTTCTTAATTGGAGATAAGAGTCTCCCAGACTTTCCTGCCCAGGCTGGCTTTGAACCACAGTCTTCAGATCTAACTTCCTAAGTAGCTAAGATTACAGGCATGAGCCACTGGTGTTGGGCTCTCCCAGTTCTTAATAAGCCACCACATTCAGACCTAGGGGTGTCCATTCTAATTATCTTTCTTAACCTTAATTACTCTCAAAGACCCTCTCTGAAGACCATATGAGGCATTAAGTCTCCACTCCTTAATACCACACTGCAAATTAAATGTCAACACGAGAAACATTGGGGACCCTCATACCCTTTGGAGGCACTGTTCTATTGGAATAGATGGTGGGAGAAGGGAAGCTGGAGCTTCTAGATAATTCAGAGACAATGCAAATATGCATTTAGGGATTTGGCTATTAAAAGTTGAGAAATCCTGCCAGGAATGTCTTCTGAAGTAAGGAAGAAAAAAACAAACAAACAAAAAAGCAGATTCACCTGTGACTCACACATATAATCCTAGCTACTCAGGAGGCTAAGATCTGAGGATCATGGTTTCAATCCAGCCCAAGCAGAAAAGACTGTGAGAGTCTTCTCTCTACCGAAAACCAGAAGTAAAACTGTAGCGTAAGTGTAAGAGCTTAACTGTAAGCTTAAGAATATAAAAAAGTGAAAAAGCTCAAGGACAGTGCCCAAACCTTGAGTCCCAAGCCCCAGGGACTGACACAAAAAACAAATAAAAAAAGATAGAACAACTAGACTTGTAAACACTGGTTTACATAAATGGTTCTCAAATTCTACTTTAGTAGCTGAGGGAACAACCTGAAAATTTGAATTCATAAACATCAGATTATCGCGGTACTGCTGGTCTGGGGCTTATGTTTTTTTTTATTTAATTTATTTATTAATTGAATACAATTTTTTTTGACAAGGTGTTGTGCAAAAAGGGTACAGTTACATAGCAGGACAGTGTGTACATTTCTTGTGATATCTTACGCCCTGTTTTTCTTTCCCTTCTCTAGGTCAGGTAGACATATATACAATACCCAATGTATCAAGAACATATACAGTATCCACGTGGCCAAGCCCAAGAAAATTCGCCTAGGGCTTTAAATGTAATGTCGATATTAGACAATATGTCGACAGTAGTCTTATATGAACGTACATACATAGCTTTTGAGCTATTGTATTCTACTGACAGGTCAAGTTTTGACCTTTATATGTTGAGTAGTTGTTTGGTTTTAGTTACATACTGTTGGGTCACTGCCCCAATACTGTGGGAAATACCATTTGACAAGCAGTTTTTGGTTTCACAGACTTGGTCTCTACTGTCTCTCCGTCTCCCTTTCTTAACAGTCATATATCAGGGAGATCATGCCCCTTTGTTTTCTGTGTTCTAGGCTTGTCTCGCTCAACATTATTTGTTCGAGTTCTGACCATTTCCCTGCGAATAACAATATTTCACCATTCCTAATCACTATGTAGTATTCCATTATGTATAGGTACCATATTTTTTGGATCCATTCATCTGTGGAGGGGCATCTGGGTTGTTTCCATATTTTGGCTATTGTGAATTGTGCAGAGATATACATGGAAGTACAAATGTCTTTTTGATATCTTGGGACCTGCTGTTTAGGATAGATGCCTAGAGTGGTATGGCTGGGTCATAGGGTAGGTCTATATTGAGATTTTTGAGAAACCTCCATACTGTTCTCCAAAGTAGTTGTCCTAATCTGCACTCCCACCAAAAATGGAGAAGGGTTCCTCTTTCTCCGCACCCCCTCCAGCATTTGTTGTTGCCTGAGTTCAGAGTATAGGCCATTCTAACTATAGTGAGGTGGTATCTCAGGGTTGTTTTTATTTGCATTTCCTTTACTACCAGGGATGTTGAACATTTCCTCATGTGTTTCTTTGCCATTTTTATATCTTCTCTTGTGAAGTCTCTCTTTAGCTCCTTTGCTCATTTCCTAATTGGTTTATTGGGCTTGGAGGGGCTTAGTTTTTTGAGTTCTCTGTAGATGACAGATATTAGGCCTTTGTCTGCTGCTGTGCTGGTTAAGATCCTTTCCCATATGGTTGGCTGTCTTTCTGTTTTGGTGGCTATGTCCTTAGCTGTGCAGAAACTTTTTATTTTGTAGTAGTCCCATTTGTCGAGTCTTTCCCCTATTTGTTGTGCCCCTGGGACTATATTCAGGAAGTTCCTTCCTGTGCCTATAAGTTCTAGCGTCTTTCCTACTCTGTCCTTCAGTAGTTTCAAGGATTCAGGTCTGATATTGAGGTCCTTGATCCATTTTGAGTTGATCTTGTTGCATGGTAATAGGCTTGGTTCTACTTTGAGTTTTCTGCATATGGCTGCCCAGTTCTCCCAGCACCAGTAGTTGAAGAGGCTATGTTTATTCCACTGTATGTCTTTCACTCCTTTGTCGAATATCAACTGACTGTAAGAGTGCGGTTTTATTTCTGGATCTTCAATTCTAATCCATTGGTCTTCCGGTCTGTTTTTATACCAATACCAGGCTGTTTTTGTTATGATGGCCCTGTAGTAGAGCTTGAAGTCTGGTATTGTGATACCTCCTGCACTGCTTTTTTTGCCTAGAATTGCTTTGGCTATTCTAGGTCTTTTGCTGTTCCATATGAATTTATGGATTGCTTTCTCTATTTCAGTGAAGAATGTGACTGGGATTTTGATAGGGATTGCATTGAATTTGTATAACAATTTGGGCAATATGGCCATTTTCGCTATATTGATTCTGCCTAACCATCAGCATGGGAGGTCTTTCCATCTCCTTGTGTCTTCTTTGATTTCCCTTATTAGATTTTTATAGTTCTCATTAAATAGGTCTGTCACGTCCTTGGTTAAGTTGATCCCTAGGTATTTTATTCTTTTTTTGGGCTACTGTAAATGGAATTGTTTCCATAATTTCCTTTTCTGCTTGTACATTGCTGTGTACAGAAAAGCTGCTGACTTTTGTGGATTGATTTTGTATCCTGCTGCTTTGCCAAATTGGTTTATTAGGTGTAGGAGTTTGGGGACTGAGTTTTTTGGGTCCTTCAGATATAAGATCATGTCATCTGCGAATAGGAATAACTTGATTTCTTCCTTGCCAATGTGGATCCCTTTGATGTCCTCCTCTTGCCTTATTGCTATGGCTAGGGATTCCAGCACTATGTTGAAAAGAAGTGGGGAGAGTGGGCATCCTTGTCTTGTTCCTGAATTTAGGGGGAATGATTTAAGTTTCTCTTCATTTAATATGATGTTAGCAGTTGGTCTGTTGTATATGGCTTTTATTGTTTTGAGGAATGTTCCATCTATTCCTGTTCTCTCCAGAGCTTTTAATAAGTATGGATGTTGTATTTTGTCAAAGGCTTTTTGGGTATCGACTGAGATAACAATGTGATTCTTGATTTTAGTTCTGTTTATGTGGTGAATTACGTTGATTGATTTACAGATGTTGAACCATCCTTGTGACTGTGGGATGAAGCCTACTTGGTCATGATGTATAATTTTCTTGATCAGTTTCTGGATCCTGTTAGCTAATATTTTATTGAGGAGCTTTACGTCTGTGTTCATTAGTGATATTGGTCTGTAGTTCTCTTTTTTGTTGGGTCTTTGCCTGGTTTGGGAATGAGTATGATATTAGCTGCATAGAATGAGTTTGGGATTTCTCCCTCTGTTTCTATTTCGCGGAAGAGTTTGAGGAGTATTGGTATTAGCTCCTCACTAAAGGTTTTATAGGATTCGTTGGTGAATCCATCTGGGCCTGGGCTTTTCTTTGTTGGGAGGTTCTTGATTACGCCCTGTATCTCACTGTAAGTTATTGGTTTATTTAGTTGATTTATTTCTTCTTGGTTCAGTTTGGGCAGTTTATACTTCTCTAAGAATTGATCCATTTCTGTAAAATTATTGTTTTTTGCTGAGTAGAGGTTCTGGAAATAGCTCCTTATGATTGTTTGAATATCGTGTGTTCTTGTAATTTTTCTGGTGGAGTCCCTGATTTTACGTATATGAGTCTCTTCTCTTCTTTTTTTTTGTAAGTCTTGTGAGGGGTCTGTCAATTTTATTTATTTTCTCAAAGAACCAGCTTCTAGTCTTATTTATTTGTTGAATGGTCTTTCTATTTTCAATCAGATTTATCTCTTCTTTAATCTTTGTGATCTCTCTCCTCCTAGTCATTTTAGATTCTGTCATTTCTTGTTTCTCCAGTTGTTTTAGTTTCATCGTGAGGTTGTTCACCTGCTCTGCTTCCATTCTTTTAATGTGAGTGCTGAGGGCAATGATCTTGCCCCTCAGTACTGCCTTAGCTGTGTCCCATAGGTTTCTTTGTGATGTATTTTCATTATCATTGTGGCTTATGAATTCGTTGATTTCATCTTTAATTTGGTCTGTGGCCCAAGTGTTGGATAACAGTGTGGGGTTTAGCCTCCAAGAATGTGTATAGCCTCTGTGGTAACCGTTGTTATTGAGGGTTACCCTTAATCCACTGTGGTCAAATATAATACATGGGATGACGTCAATACTTTTGTATTTGCTGAGGTTCTTTGTGTGGGCTATGACGTGGTCTATTTTGGAGTATGATCCATGGGTTGCTGAGAAGAAGGTGTATTGGGTCTCTGTAGGGTGGAAGATTCTGTATAGGTCTGTCAGATCCATTTGTGATATGGTGTTACTTAGATACTCAGCTCCCTTGCTGATCCTCTGGGTGTTGGATCTGTCTCTTGGAGAGAGTAGGGTATTAAAGTCTCCCACTATGATTGTGTTGGGGTCTATCTTGTTCTGTAGTTCTGTGAGAATTTTCTTGACATATGTAGGGCCTCTGTTTTTCGGTGAGTGTTGGGGTCTGAATGACCCCTTTCTCCCCCCACGGGGAGAGTGGTAACCACAAAATATATGAAAGAGCACTCGGCCTGGCCCTCCGCCAGCGGAAGGCCAAAAGCGTGCTCACATGGGCAAGCGCTAAGTTGAGGAAAGGTTGCTGAAGCCTCCCCTCCCCCCAGTCCCCCCACATGTTACCAAGGGCGGAGGCGAAAAGGAAGGCATCAGGGACACGCTGCGGTTGTGGGAAGCGTCTCAAAGACTTTAATATGGAAAGGCACTTATATAGAAGTAATGGCGGGAAAGAAAGGGGGCTGGCCAAAGGGCCAGTCATAGGCTAAGGACCATGTCCATCAAGTGACATCATGAAACTTCCTTTGTGGGCGGGACAACCCCATCATGGTGGCACGCACCTGTTCACCTCCCAAGGGGCGGAGGCTTTCTCTTCCTGTTGAGGCCGGAAGGTGGGAGGGGCTCCTTCCCATTGTCCCAGGGCCGGGGGGAAGGACAGCCCCCAACAGGTGAGTATACATTTATCACCGTGATGTCTTGATTCTGGATTTTTCCTTGTATTAATATGTAGTGTCCTTCTTTGTCTTTTTGAGTTGATTTTAATGAAAAGTCCAGCTTGTCTGAGATCAGGATGGCTACACCTGCCGTTTTGGTAGGTGCGTTTGCTTGGAAGATCTTGTGCCTCCTTTCATTTGGAGCTTTTTTTTGTCCCATGCTGTAAGGTGGGTGTCTTGTAGACAACAGATGGCAACTTTTTTTTTTTTTTTTGGCCAGTCCTGGGCCTTGAACTCAGGGCCTGAGCATTGTCCCTGGCTTCTTCCCGCTCAAGGCTAGCACTCTGCCACTTGAGCCACAGCGCCGCTTCTGGCCGTTTTCTGTATATGTGGTGCGGGGGAATCGAACCTAGGGCCTCGTGTATCCGAGGCAAGCACTCTTGCCACTAGGCTATATCCCCAGCCCCAGATGGCAACTTTTTGTTTGCGGATCCATTCTGCCAGTCTGCTCCTCTTTATTGGAGAGTTTATACCGTTTATATTCAAAGAGATCAAGGATAAGAGTGTTTTTTTTCCTTCCATTTTCTTGTTTGGCTGTTTTTTCCTCTTTTTTTTTTTTTTCTTGTCTTTAGTGAGCTGCTCTTTCTGTTGGGCTCTGGCTATTGTAGTTTCTTTCTGTTTCTTTCTGTGTGTCCTGTAGAATTTCTGTTGGGTGGGATTCCTCTCTTAAAATTTGCTGTAGGGCTGGCATTTTATTCACATACTCCTTTAGATCCTGTTTGCTATGGAAAGATCTGGTTTTTCCCTCGAATGTGAACTCCAACTTCGCTGGATATTTATTCCTAGGTTGCAATTTGTTGGCCTGTAGAACTTGGATGGTGTTCTTTTACTCCCTTCGCGTGTGGTAGGTTTGTGTGGAGAGGTCTGCTGTTATTCGGATCCTCTTCCCATTGTAATAAATTTCTTTCTTCGCTTTGGCCGCATTCAAAATTTGTTCTTTATTCTTGAGATCTGAAGTCTTGAATGTTATGTGCCTTAGCGTGGCTTTTCTGGGGTCTGGTCTGCCAGGTGTCCTATTGGCTTTGGTTACCTGGGTGAGGTCCCTTGTGAGATTGGGGAAGTTTTCTGCAATAACTTTATTGAAAATATCATGAAGCCCTCTGCTCTGGTATTCGGCTCCTTCTTCTATTCCAATTATGCACAGATTATATCTCTTGTCTTTGTCCACTAGTTCCTGGATTAGTCTGCCCTGAAGTTTCACCGTTTCTTGGAGTGTGGTAATTTTCTGGTTCTTGTCTGCTGCATCATCGTCCAAGAGAGAGTTTCTGGATTCCATATGGTCAATTCTTTGTGCTGTGGATTCAATTGCGGAGTTTATGGATGTCAGAGAGCTATTTATGGTTGTCAGATCAGCTCTGATCATGGAAATTTCTTCCTTTAAAGAGTTGTATTTTAAATCTATTTTTTCATGCATTTCACTTCTCAGGATGTTACGGTCTTCTTTAACGGAGGCTTGCATTGTATCCATTTTTGCTTCCATTTCTTTATTGGCTTCCTGGGTGTCCTTCAAGATTTCTGCTCTAAACTCCTGGAATTGTTTTCTGATTTCGTTTCTGACGCTTTCCATCATTTCTGTTAACATGGCCTCATTTGATTTTCTATTCTCCATCTCCTCTTCAGTCGTGCTGCTTTTTGGAGCTGGCGAGTTGGCTTGCCCTTTGATGAACTGTGTTATATTTCTTTGTGATTTGTGCATCTGGAGATCTGTGGGTGGCTTCCCTGGTTTGGCTTTGTGTTGGTTCCCGCTGGTCTGTAAGTGGGAGCCTTGTGTCCTGGTGTCCTGGCTCTGGGTTTGGGTTTCGCTGTTGAACCTTCCTTCCCAATGGGGAGCATGACCTTCTCGGTTGTTGCCGGTGTGGTCACTCTCCCTGCACTTGGGGGCCGGTAGGTTCTGTGTCTTTCTCTGCGGGACAGTGTCCTGCCGCTGTGTTGTGCTGACCCTAGCGTGCCCCTGGTGGGGGTTTGCTGGTCGCTGATTCAGCGTGGCATGGAGGCTTATCTCTTCTTTGGTTCTTTTTTCCACTCTGTATCTTGGTCAGAGGAGCTCACCTCTCAGGCAATTCGCCTTCCTGTGTGGACTGCTCCGGGGCCGGTGTTGTTGAGGGGCAGGCCACCCGCTTGTGCGAAATGTGCCAAACTGAGTGGTCACGGCCGATGGAGAGCTCTGCCCTCCTGTGCAGGCGCGCCTACCAGAGCGGGCGCTGTCACTGGGGGCCCCGCCCACCTGTGTGCTGTGTGCCCACTACAGCGGGTGCTGCCGCTGTGGCCCTGTCCACCTGAGCGGGGTACGACTACCAGAGCGAGCCCCAGGTTGTTGGGTTGTGCTTGCGCCCTCCCGCGAGTCCACTGTGGGGGGCGGTATGTGTGGGGCCCAGTGGGATCAACTGTCGGGGCTCAGGTTAGCGCCCTCAGACTGCGCCTCCGCTGCGAGAAGGGTGCGTGATCAGGCCCAGGTGTCCCTGCTGGGCTGGAGTTGCCCACCAGCGCCTGTGATTGTAGTTGTAAAAGTCCGCGAGGTCCAGGCGCCTCTGGTGGGGCTTGCACTGCCTGCCGTCCCCAGGCCCCTGTTGGGAAGGGGGCGGGGCTGGTGTGGCCAGTTTAGGCTCCTGGGCGGCCTTGGGGCTGCTCCGCCCTTCCCCTACTAAACTCCTGTGTCTTCCCAGAGCCTGATGGGACCTTCCTGCCTGATTTGGGGGTTCTTTGTTCCCTCGGGATGGGGAGGGAGAGGGAGGGAGATCTAGCTTCTTTGTAGGGTTTGGGTCTCTGATCACTGGTCTCCTGTTGGGGGAGGGGGCAATGGGGAACTCACTGGTCCTGGATTGTGTGTGTGTCCCCCACTGCCGTTGGTCCTTCGGGGGGTGGATTGCTGGGGTGTGGCAAAAGGTCATGGTGGCGTCCCCGGCTCTCCCCTTCTGCACTGCTTGGATCCCCAGCCGCTCATGTCCGTTCCAGGCCGTGTGGACCCGAACTTCCCGTCGCCACCGTCACTGTGTGTCGTGGTCCGAGCTCTTCCTGGGGTCCGTGGAGTCCCCCTCTCTGGGCTCTGCGCTCCCGGTGTGAGTTTTCGGCAGTCGGTCTGCCGATCACCGAGTCCCCTTTCCCAGCCTGGCCCTGTTTGGGCCAGGGTCGGCTGGTGGGGGGAGGGTGCCCTGGAGATTTTCTGGCTCCGTGTAGGTTTTTGGCTCTTCTTTTTTGCTCCTTTTTGTTTTCCTGCGTTTCTCCACTGCTTCTGGCTGCTGGTTTTGCTGGGTTCTTGATGGGGTGTTGGGTACTGGAGTTCCCAGCTCGCTATTCAGTTGGAGTGAGTCGGGGTGCCTCCCTACTGTGGCGGCGCCATCTTCCTCTCTGGGGCTTATGTTTTGAGAACCACCAGTTAGGCATTCAGAGAGGTAGCAATTCAGCGAAGGCTGATTGGCAAGGAGATGGAATCATGTGGGGTGAAGGGGTGGAGGGGAGAGGAAGTGTGAGTTGGGTTTTGTAGATTAGTATCATGTTGGAGAGTTGGAACTTTATTTGATAGGCAGGACTTCAGAGTAGAGGAGTGGTGTTTCAAATTGTTGATACTGTCTCAGTCTAACAGAACATTGAAGGACGCAGGCGATGTAGGAAGTTGAAAGGAGCCATACTAGTTGAAAGTAAGAGTCCAGTTATGAGGCAGGAAATACCGGGATTGATCTGAAAGTAACAGTAAGATGCCAGGGGAAAGTGAGAAAAAGCCTCTCAGCTATTGTCATGTTGGTATAATCCCCCCCAGACTTGTGACTGGAAGTGCTTTATGGCATAGGTCTTTCTTATTCACTTGTTTTCTCAAGGAAGGAGGAGGAGGAGGAGGAGAGTACAGAGTCTCTATTCTTATAGTAAGAAAGCTGGAAATGGGACACGGAAACCAGTAGCCCTACTGCAGGCACGTGGGAGTCTTCTCAAGTCTTTCTGGTGAGTCTCAGCTGCTCACATCTGGCTGAGTCACGAGCCCCTGCCTGCCCCAAGGGGAGGAGTGGGTGTCTCCATGGGCATCTGTTCCAGAGTCAAGGGCTTTGCTTTCTCACAGTTGTTATCTTGACTTTCCCAGAGGATAGGACAGGCCTCACTGGGCAGTCACAATTTTCCCAAGATCTTTTGAAAGAGTGGGAGATACCGGCTCCAGGGACCATCAGGAAGGAGAGGGTGTCACCTCCGCCAGGTCACTGTCTCTCCTGATCTGCCTACACAGTTCTAGATCTCCCTTATTAGAACACATAGAAGGGCATGGAAGCTGGGTGCTGGTAGCTCAAGTCTACAATCCTGGATACTCAGGAGGCTGAGATCTGAGGATCTCCATTCAAAGCCAGGAGGGAGACTTCAGTTAACTAACAAAAAGCAGGAAGTAGAAATGTGGCTCAAGTGATAGAGGGCCGGCCTTGAGCAAAAAAGAAAGTGAGTGTTAAGCCTCTGAGTTCAAGCACCAGTGTCAGCATGCACACACATGCACAGACATATATACACACACGAGGAATGATGTGCTGGAAAATGCCACAGCATGGATAAAACTCAGAATCACCGTGCTCAGTAGAAGAGGTCGTGGACAGAAGGCCACATACAATTTGATTCCATTTATGGGAAATACATGGAATCAGCAAACCCATCGAAGTAGAAAACACGTCTAGGGTTGCCTCATCTGGGGAGGAGGAGAATGTGGAGGGACTGAAAATGAGTATGCAGTGTCCCTTTGGAGTGATCAAATGTTCTAGAATTAGAAAATGGTGATAATTACACAGCCCTGATATACTACATTTCATGGAAGTGATGTGTACTTTATTATACTAAAACGTAGCACGTTCTTCAAGAAAAGATTATATCATAAAATGAATACTTGGGATACAATCCTAAGTAATAAAAGATACAAAATTGTTTATGAAGAATGGTTATAACCTTATTAAGGCTCAACATTATCCACAAAAAACAGGAGCTGAGTTTGTATGTTAGATGGCTAAAGTAATGTGGTTTTAAAAAGACAAGAAATGGGCTGGGAATATGGCCTAGTGGCAAGAGTGCTTGCCTCATATACATGAAGCCCTGGGTTCTATTCCCCAGCACCACATATATGGAAAATGGCCAGAAGTGGTGCTGTGGCTCAAGTAGCAGAGTGCTAGCCTTGAGCAAAAAGAAGCCAGGGACAGTGCTCAGGCCCTGAGTCCAAGCCTAGGACTGGCAAAAAAAAAAAAAAAAAGGCAAGAAATGTACTCACTACCTTATTATATAACTGTACCCCCTCTGTACATCACCTTGTCAATAAAATTTAATTAAAAACTAAAAAGAAATAGTGGGTCACTACTCCGTGGTTGTCTCCTCATCACTGCCTCTCGGCTTTTGCTTCCTTATCATGTTCTTTGTTGATTCATTTGTCATGTCTCAGATGTTATTCATCTGCGCATTCATTTCTCAACAATACTGAATATCTACTTGCTGTCCCAGTACAGCTCCACTGCTATGTAGCTAATTTTCAGGCCCGGTCATGTTATTCTGGCCAGCAGGGACCAGTTAACCCCACGTCTTTGTGAAACTCTTTCTTCTCATTTTCTATTATTTATTTATTTATGTATTTATTTATTTTTGGCCAGTCCCAGGCCTTGAACTCAGGGCCTGAGCACTGCCCCTGGCTTCTTTTTGCTCAAGGCTAGCACTCTGCCACTTGAGCCACAGTTCTACTTCTGGCCATTTTCTATATACGTGGTGCTGGGGAATTGAACCCAGGGCTTCGTGGATACGAAGCAAGCGCTTTTGCCACTAGGCCATATTCCCAGCCCGTCTTCTCATTTTCTAGATAGGCTTCTTTTCTAATTCTAGACTGGACTCAACCTTTTCTCAGTTCCTATGGACAATAAGGAAGCAATGCCTTTTTGTTTCCTTTCTCCAGGTCATCTTTTTTTTTTTTTTAACTCAAGGCCTGGGTGTTGTCCCTTAGCATTTCTGGTCAAGGTAGCACTGCCACTTTAGCCACAACTCCACTTCCAGCTTTGTGGTGCTTAATTGGAGGTAATAATCTCATGGACTTTCCTCCTCAAACTGGCTTCAAACCTTGATCTTCGGATCTCAGCTGTCTGAGTAGGCTAAGATTACAGCTGTGCACCCTAGGTGCCTGCCTATGTCTTTGAGACGGGCTAGATGATGTAGAACCAACAAAGGGTTTGACATACTGATGGTGTCCTTATCAAGGCCTTCTGAAATAGAGCTCTCCCCCAAGGCCCAGCTTCATGCAAAGGCCTTGCTGTCTAGTTCTCCACCATCATCTTCCAGTCTCACACCTCTGCTTTTTCATTAGCTTGGCTTTCTAGTTCTGCCACTTCTTATGGACCAAATCTATTCTTATTTTTATCTGGAACTACTACCTGTAGTTTTTAGTCATTACTGTCCTTGCCCTTACAGCTTGACTGTGGCTCAAGGCATGTACCTGTGGTTCACGCCTGTAATCCCAGCTACTCTGGAGGCTGAGAGCTGAAGGGTGAGGTTCAAAGCCAACCTGGGCAGACAAGTCCGCGTGACTCCAATTACCCACCAGAAAGCCGGAGGTGGAGGTATGGCTCAAGTGGTTGATTGCTAGCCTTGAGTAGAAAAAGCTAAGCAAAGAGCACAAGGCCCAAGTTTCAGTTCTAGTACCAGCACCAAGAAAGAAAAGGAAAAGAAAGATAGAACTCAAACCATACTCATGAATTCTCAATTGGGGCCACAGTAAGAGCAATGTTCCCTAAAAGGGTCACAGTTGACAGCATACTCAGACTGAGGCTTCCTGTACCCTTCTGAAAACATCGCTATCGCCTGGCCTTCAGTCTGGCACAGATTGGTGTCTTATTTGTGGAAGAGGGTCAGAGTTTGTAGGTGTACATGCTGGATGTGAATGAAGACAAAAACCATTTCAATATTGTGTTTATCAGCATTCGTCAGAGAAATATGACTGATAGGCTAGATGGATGTGTTGCCATGTGGGTAGATTGATAGCTGATCTTAAGGACTTACCTCATGCTATTGTAGAGACTGGCAAGTCTAGGCAGAAGAATCCAGAGAAAAGTTGGCTCTGCAGCTAGAGTCTGAAGGCAGTCTGCTCTCTGAGTCCTCTTGAGAAGTCACTCTTTTCCACTTAATCCCTTGTACTGATTGCACGAGGCCCACTACATCCTGCCGGATATGCTGCTTTACTCAGAGTTTATTGATGTAAATGTTACTACAACATCTTCACAGGACCGTTTACAATCATGTTGATCACACGGTTGGGCACTTAGTCTGACTCTGGTATTTTGCTAAAGTGATGAAATCTTGACGAATATGACAAGTCCTCAGTTAAAGTCAGGGTGTAATAGTAGAGAACATAATGCCTTTGAAAAGCTGAAAACTCTCTAGGGTATAACATGCATAGAACATGTTTTGTGGTAGTCATCTTTGTGTTGGGTCCAGCTGTGAAAAATGGCCCCTTACCCCTTGTTCTCCTAGATGCACACTTGGCCCCTTGCTCAGAAAGCCCCACCCAGCATTCAGAACCCAAGTACCTGGTGCTCCTGGGCTCCTGGGCTCCTGGGGCAGTGGGCGGTCCTCCAGGCCGTGGCCTGTGCTGTGGCCACACCTCCTCCCTGCCCCCTTGTATATCAGTCTCCATCCTTCGTTCCTCCCCCTTCCAGCCTCTCCCCTTGCCCCTTTCCCTTCTCTTTTCCTTTCCCTGCACCCCTCCAGGCCTGCAGTCTGCTCTCCCCACCCCCCAATAAACTCTTTTTGACCTGAGCCCTGTGGCAGTCTCCTTTCACTGAACCTTACACTTCGAATTAGAGTTTTTGTTTTGGGTTGTTTTCTTTTTTTGCTAGTGCTGGGGCTTCAACTCACAGTCTGGGCACTGTTCCTGAGCTTTTTCTGTTCAAGGCTAGCTCTACCTCTTGAGCCACAGCTCCATTTCTGTCTTCTTGCAACTTAACTGGAGATGAGAGTCTCATAGACTTTCCTGCCAGGGGTGACTTGAAACCACACTCCTCAGATCTCAGCTTCCTGAGTAGCTGGGGTCACAGGCGTGAGCCACCAGCACTGGTTCTGAATCGGAACTTTATGCCTGAGCATGGCCTGGTTTTGATAAGGTTTATTAGAGTAGGTAGCTGATAAACGAGAACACCACACGGTATTCAGGCCGGAGAGAAAAGTTTATTCCTGAACCGCTGGGGTGTGACCAAGATGACACATGGCCGGCTGACACGTGGCTGGCCTACCACAAATAACAAGCAAGTTGGGATGATTCTCAGGGAGGCCAGGCCTGAAAAGAGGACTTTTAGGAAAGCCTAGAAGGTGTGTGAGATCTCAGGCAGCGGCCAAGCGAAGCAGATTAAAGCAGAATGAAAGGAATGATGAAGAAGAACATGGAGAAGAAGGGAAATTCTGTCTCTTCATTTCTGAGCATGGTCTAGCCCCCAGCATCTATTACAAATGTATGAAAATGTGCTTGCTCCTATGGAGTGGAAAGTGTTTCTTCCTCCTGGTCTCACTGGCTTGTGCAGCCAGTAGAAATGCTGGCTTCTTGTGGGGAATTCCTGGAGGAGTGAAAGCCTGGGAAGGACTTGGCCAAGGTGTTTTTTTCCCAGGCTCAGTAAACCTGAACAACAGGGGAGCATTGTCCCCAGAACTGGGCAGTGCTCTGCAGCCTCGGTTCCTCCTGCCCCCACGGAGCTCTGTGACTCCGACACACTAGGAGGCTACTTTTTTTATCAATTCAGTCCAGATAAGTTGTCCTTCACCTGACTGGAAAACAAGCCCCCACTGCTCTGGGAAATTCAATAGTCCATTGTTCGTTTTGGAGCTTTTGTTGTTGAGTCTAAGTTCTCTCTGGAGGACTTGCTTACTTGTTTCAATAGGAGAAAAGTCAAATAATCAAGGTGCTGGGAGAGTGGAAAAGCGATAGGTAAAACATGGAAAAAGAGGCCCGAGAGTAAAGGACGGTAAATGAAATTTGTTAAAACTCGGCTTTCAAAAGCAACAACAACCAGTAACTCACCTCTAACCCTAACTACTCAGGTGGCTGAGAAAGTTCAAAGCCAGCCAGGACAGAAAAGTTCCGGGCTTATCTCTAGCCAGCAATTAGCTGGAAGTGGGAAACTGTCACCCGATGTAGATGTTACCCTCTCAAAGTAAGAACTCTTCACTTAGAGTCCCTGACTTTGATCACAGAATAGGACTTTCTGGGGCTGGGGATATAGCCTAGTGGCAAGAGTGCCTGCCTCGGATACATGAGGCCCTAGGTTCGATTCCCCAGCACCACATATACAGAAAACGGCCAGAAGCGGCGCTGTGGCTCAAGTGGCAGAGTGCTAGCCTTGAGCGGGAAGAAGCCAGGGACAGTGCTCAGGCCCTGAGTCCAAGGCCCAGGACTGGCCAAAAAAAAAAAAAAAAAAAAAAAAGAATAGGACTTTCTGGACAAGTCACAATGGCAAGAAAACTTGGCGGAGCTTTATGGAGTAAGTAAATGAACAGGCAAGCAGACAAACAGATGCAGAAAGGCAGGGGCACATTCTAACAGAGTGTGGGTGCTCTCAAAGGGAGAGAGACACACAGCTCTTTGGCTGTCAGGGGTATTTATATGACAAAGGCTGAGGGTCTGACTTCAAAGTGATGCCAACATAGGTGTTTTAGCTTTGCTGTAATCATTCCTGGTGTTAAAGTTTCTGAGTTCCTTGATGTTTTGGGCATTTCTTCCAGGTAAGAATTCATCTGCATAAAACAAATGCTTATCCTTGAGATAAGGATGGTTTCCTGTTGTCTATATTTTGGGTAGGAGCTTGGTTACATTTTGGGGGAGCATTTCTCTCAGGAAGGCATACATCCTACCAAACAAATGTTAATTCGTGGGTGAGCCATGCATCTCTCAGGAAGGAATGAGTCCTGTTGCTTTTCTTTGGAGCATGATGGTGCTTCTATGTTTCTCAATACCATGTTTCTGAGTTGCCTTCACCAGGCCTCATTTGCTTCCTGCCTCAGAGCTGTGGCTCAAGTGGTAGAACACTAGCTCTGAGTAAAAAAGCTAAAGACAGCCTTCAGGCCCAGGTACCGGCATAAAAACAAAACCAAGTTTCCAATCTGAAATGTCAATGAATGATTCAGATTCCATCCAAAGGCTAACTACTCTGTAACAGCAACCAATGAAGTTATGTGAGTGGGTAAAGCACCCTAGCCACACGGAGAGAAAAGAGCGCAATCCTTCCGTAACACACAGACTCTTCATTTCTCAGGTAAGGATGCTGCCGAAGGTCAAGAGCTCCACTTTCTTTCTTTTTTAAAATTGTTTTTAATGGGCTGGGGATATGGCCTAGTGGCAAGAGTGCCTGCCTCATATACAGGAGGCCCTGGGTTTGATTCCCCAGCACCACATTTACAGAAAATGGCCAGAAGTGGCGCTGTGGCTCAAGTGGCAGAGTGCTAGCCTTGAGCGGGAAGAAGCCAGTGACAGTGCTCAGGCCCAGAGTCCAAGCCCCAGGACTGGCCAAAATAAATAAATAAATAAAATTGTTTTTATTTACTTTTCATTTCTTTGTTGTCAGAGTGATGTGCAGAGGGATTACAGTTTTACACATAAGGCAGTGAGTACATTTCTTACCCAACTTGTTACCTCTTCCTTCATTTCCGCCCTACCCGCCCTCCCCCCCACCTTTCCCCTCCTCATTTCCCCTCTCTCCCCATGAGTTGTACAGTTGCTTTACACCATATAGTTTTATAAGTATTGCTTTTGCAATGGTTTGTCTTTTTATCCTTTGTCTCTCAATTTTGGTGTTTCCTTTTCCTTCCCTAGTTCCAATACACGTATATACAATATCCAGGGTACTAAAATCAGCTACAGTGATATCAGAGGTAAAACTACAGGAAAGAAAGACAAAAGAAAAAGGGCGTAATTACATATGGTATGTTGAAAACAACAACAACAACGATATAGCACTTGTTTCCATAACTTGGAGTTCATTTCGCTTAGCATCATCTTATGTGTTCATATGGACATAGCTATTGAGCTATTGTGATCTTCTGCTAGGACTATCCTAGATGTGTACTAATTATTCCCAATGAGGGAAACCATACAGTCTATGTTTCTTTGGGTCTGGCTCACTTCACTTAGTATGATATTTTTTCCAAGACCTTCCATTCCTTTAAGAATGGAGCAATATCATTCTTTCTGATAGAGGCATAGAATTCCATTGTGTATATGTACCACATTTTCCTGACCCACTCATCTACTGAGGGGCATCTGGGTTGGTTCCATATTTTAGCAATGACAAATTGTGCAGCGATGAACATAGTTGTGCTGGTGGCTTTAGTGTGGTCTTTCTTTTTCTTTTTTTTTTTTTTGCCAGTCCTGGGCCTTGGACTCAGGGCCTGAGCACTGTCCCTGGCTTCTTTTTGCTCAAGGCTACCACTCTGCCACTTGAGCCGCAGTGCCACTTCTGGCCATTTTCTTTATATGTGGTGCTGGGGAATTGAACCGAGGGCTTCTTGTATATGAGGCAAGCGCTCTTGCCACTAGGCCATATCCCCAGCCCTAGTGTGGTCTTTCTTGTAATCTTTTGGGTAGATGCCCAAAAGTGGGGCTGCTGGGTTATAGGGGAGCTCTGTGTTTAGCCTTTTGAGGAACCTCCATACCACTTTCCAGAGTGGTTGAACATGTTTACAACTCCCACCAACAGTGTAGTTCCCTTTTGGCCACATTCCCTCCAGCATCTGTTATTATTAGTTTTCTTGATAATGGATTCCACTTTCTTTTTTTTTCCTTTTTCTCCTTCCTCCCCCACCCCCTTCCTGGAACCAGTACCTGACTTGTCATCTTGTGCCAATATAAGGACTTGAATGCAAGGGTTTGTTTTTTCATTTCCTTGAATTCTCCACTCAAGTCTGGCCCTGTACTACTTGAGCCATACCTCCACATATGGCTTGTTGCTGGTTAATTGGAGATAAGAGTCTCACAAACTTTCCTTTAGGGGTGGCTTTGAACAACCATCCTCAGATCTCAGGATTACAGGTGCCAGCCACCAGCTCCGGGCTCTAGCTTTACTTCTGAGAGTCCAAGACCGCACAAGTTGTTGGACTTTCTATAACCAAGGAGGGGAGCTCCCTGAGAATTGAATTTTCCTTTGAAGCCCTGACAGACAGACCAGGATTGGAGGTAGAAACACACTACTATTTCCAGAAATCATCTTCAGTTACCGACAGAAAAATGAATTTAGAATGGCAGCGAGGAACTAGAGGAGATCACTCAGAGCCCGGATATCAGGAGGACAACTGCCTCTCCTCACCCATCCAAGCTGTTTATTCAGTGGCTCGATGACAATCTTAATGAAGTGGGGGGGGTGGTGTCAGGTCTGGCCGGTGCCATCTTGGCCCCATGGCGGATGGCAGGATCTAGCATCTTGTCTCCAGGGTGAGGGAAGGTGGGTCCCTGCCCGGGGTGGGGCTTGGAGGATAGGTTGCCCGACTTGTCGGTCCAGTGTCTGCTCTGTGACCCTGCGCCCGGCCCCTCACTCCGTGCAGGCTGAGATCCGGCCTCTGGCGGCCTCCTGCCTTCCCAGTCACCACGGCACCCCACTTGAGCCTCCATTGGAGCCCAGTTGGTCTGCGGGTTCTTTCTTTCCTCCTGGGCTCTCGTGACTCAGTTTCCCAGCAGCGTTCAGCGGCTTTGCTGGCTGCACATCTGGCCTCTACCTAAGGACGCACAGTTCGGCCTCTCGGATTTCGGGTGGACAGTGGTGGCGGCGTCCCTCCCCCCTCCCCCCGGGGCTTCCAGGCGCTTCCTGCGGGGGGGGGGGCTCCCCGGGGGCGGCGGGGCTCCCCGGGACCCCACGCACCCGCCCGCCCGCCCGCCGGGAGGAGCCCGGCGCCACGTGACCCGGCGCGGCCGCCGCGGCCCCGAAATAGCCCGGCCGGCGGTTCCGCCCCGCCCCGCCCCGGGCGCGCGGTCCGGGGAGACGCAGGCTGGGCGCGGCGCGGCGCGGGCGGACGATGCGGCTGAGCCCCGGCGCGGCCCTGCGCGGAGCACATGATGGCCATCCGGGAGCTCAAAGTGTGTCTGCTCGGGGTGAGTACCCGCCCCGTCCCCCGGGGAGGTGGGGGCGGGGGGGGGCCTGGTCCAGGGCCTCTGGGCCCGCGCCCCCGATCCGCTGCCCCGCGCCCATCCCGCGCCCCACGCCCCCCCGGATCCGCTGCCCCGCGCCCCCGATCCGCTGCCCCGCGCCCACCCCGCGCCCCACGCCCCCCGGATCCGCTGCCCCGCGCCCGCTCCGCGCCCACCCCGCGCCCCCGGATCCGCTGCCCCGCGCCCGCTCTGCGCCCACTCTGCGCCCATCCCGCGCCCCGCGCCCCGGGGATCCGCTGCCCCGGGCCCGCTCCGCGCCCACCCCGCGCCCCCGGATCCGCTGCCCCGCGCCCGCTCCGCGCCCACCCCGCGCCCCCGGATCCGCTGCCCCGGGCCCGCTCTGCGCCCACTCTGCGCCCATCCCGCGCCCACCCCGCGCCCCGGGGATCCGCTGCCCCGCGCCCGCTCCGCGCCCACCCCGCGCCCCGGGGATCCGCTGCCCCGCGCCCACCCCGCGCTCCGCGCTCCGCTGCCCCGCGCCTCTCCGGGTCTCGCCAGGCCGCGGGCAGGAGACAGCCGGGATGCGGGGCGACTCCCTCCCCAGCCGTCCAGACCCGCCCGGGGGGCCTCCGACCCCGGCGCCAGGGACGCCCCTGGGCCCGCGATCACTTCCTTCCGCAGACTGCCCCAGTTCCTCAGCGCGGGCGCCGGCCGTCTCCGGCCTTCCCCCCCGCCCCCCCATCCCACCCCGGGGCAAGGGGTTTAATTCATTAAAGCAACCCAAGCCCACCAGCCTGAAGGCGAGAAAGCGCCGCGCGCCCCGCGCCCGGGGCCCCACAGCGGACCCCCATTCCCTCCCCAACCGGGACCGTCCCCGTCCCCAGCAACTTCGGGGGCCCTTAAAACAATGAAAGAGCTATCCCCCGGAATGGGCCCCAAGAGATTCAGATAATGAGGAAGGGCATTTCCTTGGGGTGCCCGCATCCCGGTCCAGAGCTCTTCCCCAGGAGGAACAGCTGTTCTTGAGCAGCTCAGCCTTTGGCCTGGGTGCCTAGGGTGCCGCTGTTGCTCCTGGTTGGCAAATCTAGACTCCCAAACCCGTTTCCTAAAATAAGAGAGCAGGGACAGAGTAGACCTGGCCTGTGGTCTCCAAGGGCCTGTCGTTCCCCTGTCAAGACCGCACGCACAAGAGGCTTTCCAAAGACAGGGTGACTGTAGATCAGGATTGAATTGTTCCAGACAAGGGTGTGTGGGTCTAGGCTTCATCTGGGGTCTTCCCCTCCTTTGGCTGATGGTTGGAGGATGTCCTCCTCACTGCACCCACCACTGTCTTCTAAAACATGGACTTACTGCGGGAGTTGGTGTGGTTGGCTGGGAGTGGCAGGGGTTCTGGCAAAGGCCTTCCCTTTTTAGGCCAGCACAGACTCCCCTCTGTGAGCCTCAGTTGTTAGGGTCTCAGTTGTTCAGTGGTGATCTGGGCTTTCTCAGTTGAATTTTCAGTATTACAGGAGTGGAGTTCATGGGGCCCAGGCTGTCCAGACCTGGAGTCCTGGTATCCTAGGCTTCCTTAGAGCCATATCAGCCCCAGAGACACCTTCAAAGACTTACAAGGGAGAGCATGAGCATGTCCTGGGGAATCAAGGGGCAATTTTGTCATGGGTTTGATGGGTCACACTTGGCCTGGTGATAAGAGGATGTAGGAAGCATTCTTTTTTCTTCCACCACCCCCCCCCTTTTTGGACAGCACAGGCCTGTTCCATCATGACACTGTTAATTTTCATTTTCAATCTTTAGTTATGGGTCTTTATGTCTCTCTACAAGGACCAGGCCAGGAGGTAAGAGCTCAGAATCAACGTGGAGGTAAGGAAACCTGGCTCTCCTGTCCCAAGGATGAGTTGTACAGGTTTGGACTAGTACTCGCGTCACATAGTTTGTAGAATGGACACAATATCATCTTCTGTTTTAAGGCAGAGCACAATACCAGATTGTCTCTTAAGATATGTAGCACCATTTCCTGCTAATCTGTGATGAGAGGGTAGCAGTAAAGTGGAGAAACAAGGCAGCAGGAAGACATGGCTCTACTTTTTTTCTTTATCTCCAAGAATGATACATTGCTCTTTCTTTGTGCTGGTTCTATGGATAGGAATTTGAACTTGGAGAGGGGAAGAACATTGCCAAAATAGAAAAAAAAAAGTGAGTTCTGGGCAGATGTCTCCTGCCAAATCATCTGTGGCCTTCTGACTGTGTGCGTGTGTGTGCGTGCGCACGAGCGTGCATGTGCTCGCACATGTGTGGGTATGCCAATACTAGGGCTTGACTTTTCTGCTCAAGACTGCCACTCTACCACTTGAGCCACACCATTAATTCAGTCTTTGTCTTTGGAAGAGTTCTGGAAAAGCTGTTATTACATAATTATTGGAACAGGACAAGATCCAAGTGGTCTTCTGAGGTTTTGCCTGTTTGCTTTAAGATGATACAAAAAAGACATTGCTAGAAAGTTGGGGGAGAAGGATGGAAGGGCTGACATGGATCAAGATACATTATACTCACATCCTGACTCATAGAAGGGAAACCTCTTCTTTGTACAGCTATGTACTAAAATGAAACAAAGTAAATTTTAAAAAGGAAAAATGCACATGGTGTGGGTAATTTAAAAGAACATTCAAGATAAAAATGACCTTGAAGTAGAATTACTATAACTTTAAGTAGGTATTAAAACATTTTAAAGCACAAAAAGTATTTTTTAAGTTAACCTAATATAATTTAGTATTAAAATCTTGTGATTTATATGCAGATTCTAATGAACTCAGTTGCTGGAATATTATGCTGTTAGTGTTCTCAAGAAAGAAAGAGAACATTGCTTGTTTGAGGGGCAGGTTGTCTTCAACACAAGATGCCTATCACTGAATCTTCTCTTTCATCTTGCAAACAGGTTATTGCAAAAGGACTACTGCAGAAAATAGCTCAGATCAAAGGACACAGATAAAACCAGGCATTGGTGGGTTCACACTTGTAATTCTAACTACTCAGGGGGCTGAGATCCAGAGGATGGAAGTTCAAAACCAGACTGTGAGACTCTTATCTCCAATTATCCACCAGAAAACTTGAAGTGGGGTTGTGGCTCACAGTGGTAGAGTACTAGCCTTGAGCAAAAGATCTCCAGGAAAGTGCCCAGGCTCTGAGTTTAAGCCCCACAACCAGCCACCACCACCACAACAAAAAGGACACAGATAAAGTTGGAGGGCTTTTAGTTAATTCACAGGACCTAGCAAAAGCATCTTACAGGTGGTAGTGGGGAGAGACTCAGCGCTGAATCCAAATGTCCTTTCAGATTTTTTTCCAGCTCATCATCTTTATTTTTTATTTCTTAACCGTATGTCCTTTCAGAATTTTTTTTAGCAATCCCAGGTCCTTTATTCTTTGTGCAGGGAGGCTTTTCCTTTCTGGATGGAGTGTGGCATGCAACTAGCACTCAGCTTCCTGGTGTGTGTGTGTGTGTGTGTGTGTGTGTGTGTGTGTGTGTGTGTGTGCATGTAAGCCTGTGCGCTGGTGCTAGGCACGAACTCAGAGCCTTGGTCTGTCCCATAGCTTTTTGGCTTAAGGCTGGCACCCTACCATTTTGGACACTTCCAGCTAATTGGAGAAAAGAGTCTCACAGATTTTCTCACTCTGGCTTTGATCCTCAGATCTCAGCCTCCTGATTGGCTAGGATTCCAGGCTTGAGCTATACAGGTCTGTCAGCTTCCTGGATTTCAGTCATACTACACCTCCCCGAAGGTGATGGAGAATATGGACTGATAGCAATGTCTTCTGTCTCCTTGGAAAGGCTTAAGGGTGGTCTTTTTGTACCTGGTTGCTTACTTGGTGCTTGCTTAAATCCCCAGTGCTTTCAAACATGATGGTGCTGCCTTTATCTCAGGCTCCTTGCTCATGACTTTTCTCTCTTCTGTCAGGCTCCTGCCCTGGAATTGGTGGTGGTGGTGGGGTGTTCTCTCTCCTGATGTCATTTGCAGCAGTTGGAAATGAGATCAAGGTGACCCAGTGATACAATCGTCTGTTCCTAAGCCCTTCAGAATCCTAACGCCATTTTCTGGGCATGTTAGGTATGTCCGATCTTAATTCTTTGGTGAGAGTTCCCAGACCAGATTGTCAGTGGCCTGAGGAACATTGTCTGAATGGTTAGTGCTCAAGAGTCTTGGATCTATTTATGGTACCAGTGGTAATTTCTTAGCATGCATTTTTCATGTATGGACTTTCTCATGTTCCTCTGCCTGGGACAGTGTTGCAAGCCTTCATGCATGCTCTTCCCTGTGGCAAGCAAGCTGACTGGAAGCTGGCCATATTTAGGGGGTGTTTGGCCAGGAAAAGCACACTGGGAAAGAGCTGGTAGACACCCAGGACCCCAAGAGCCTCAGCCTTCCAGTTACCCCACTATGGAACCAGAGCTACTATTGTGAAACATGTAGTTTTAAAACACCCATAAAACCAGCAGAGTGCATTTTTAAAAAAAACCTAACAAAACCAATGTTGAGTCAGCAGCTGTTTCCACCTCAAAGGCAGAAACCCTTCTAGTATGCATTTTTTAACACACTTTACCACGTGGCAAAAGCACAAGAGGGAGAAAGAGAGGCCAGGGGAGAGGAGAGGAGAAAGAAGGAGAGGAAAGGAGGAGATGAGAGTATATATATGCGTGCACACCCACCCACAAGCACACTTCCGGATGGAATCCCAAATAGATTTATATTTGTGCTTTGGTTGTCTTGACAACAGTGTAGAAAGTTTTGCTGCTTCTCCAACAACCAGTGAGTAAGGGACAGCGAGGGCTCTCTGTCTCTGTGAAGCAATGCGTGGAAACATCTCTTCTTGGCTTAGCTAGCATCTAAATGGTGGCTCCTGGAAGAACAATTGCATTCCCAGGGTTCAGTGAGACATCCGGGCAGTGGGATTTTAGCTATGTACAGATTTGCACATGGAAAGCCTCTGTGATCCCCACAGGTGCCAGAACCAAAGAGCGAATAGGTTTCTGGTTGCCCAGAAGCAGGGCAACTAACGCTGTGTAACCTCCCACGGACTCCCGAGTGCTAGTGAGTCCCAGTGACTGAAACGGCTTCTAGTACTGAGTACAGTACCAATGAGTACAGTAGTGGGCTGAGGTGGTAGCTGGCTTAGGCTATTTTTTCTTAGTAAATTTAGAAAGTGAAGAGGCTTGTTTCCTTTGTGATTCTGATAACTAGAGTGTCTGAAGAGCATGGCATTGGCCGCTGATGAAGACATGTGAGAGGAAGGAGATTAAAAATAAAATGACCTTTGTTAGAGAGACGGTGGGGTCCCTGGGAGACGGAGTCAGGGTGTGAATGGAATACCAGAGTCTGGAGTCCTTGTTCCCTTTTCTCTTCCTTTTCCTTTCTGTTCCAAGAGACACCCCAGATTTCCCATTCTTGGTCCCCATGGGCGTCGTTGACTTTGCGACACCAGGAGGGTAGGCCACGGTGCCCTAGGCATGTGTGGCTGTTCTCGTTGCTGATCTGATGGCCTCTGTAGCCTCAGCAGAAGCCAGAACCTACCTGTCTCTAGCAGAGTTAACACAGTAGCTTGCCACAGCAGCCACTCAGAACACACCTAAAGCAAAAACGTTCTGTCTCTCCAGGTTCTCCTATCTAATAAGATGGCTGACAGGCAGTATCCAAGTGGAGTTGTGGCTTAAGTTGTAGAGCACTAACCTTGAGTGGAAAAAGCTAAGGGACAGTGTGCAGACCTTGAGTTCAAGCCCTAGCAACAGTGCGTGCGTGCGCGCGCACACACACACACTCACACACACTCGAGACAGAGAGAGAGGAAGAGAGAGAGGGAGAGAACTCACACGTTTTGGCTTTGTGAGATAAATTCTCACTATATAGTATAGGCTGGCCTTGAACTATTGATCTCTTACATCAGCTTCCTGAGTGCTAGGATTGCAAGGGTGCACCATCATGCTATGCAGAGTTTAAGTAGTTTAAATTGCATATAGTTTGGAGTAAGGTAATTGAAATCTTACCCTACCCTTCTCCATATCAATCTGCACACGAATCTTGGTAGCCATGTTATCTATAAGTCACTCCGTGGCCTTAATGATTATAAATCAACTGTTGTATTTTGTTAATGATGTCACAGCGCATGAGCACTGATGTGAGCCAGTCATGGAACCAAAGGGAAGCCACAAGTGCTTTGTTGTTGTTGTTTCCAGTCCTGGGGCTTGAACTCAGGCCCTGAGCACTGTCTCTTAGCTGCTTTTGCTCAAGGCTAGCACTCTACCAATTGAGCCACAGTGCCACTTCTGGCTTTTTCTGTTTATGTTGTATTTAGGAATCAAACCCAGGGCTTCATGCATGCTAGGCAAAAACTCTACCACTAAGCCACATTCCCAGCCCTGTGCTTAATTTTTGAGCTAAAATTTTCATAGGTGTATGCACAGGAAATAGAAGTGTATACAGAGTTTAGTATTCTAGGCCTACTATAGGGGGCCCTGAAATGTGCATCCATATAGAAGTAGGAGACTCCTTTTCCTGAATCACCTGAATCAGCAAAAGTAAATTGCAAACAAGACAAGATCTCCATCATTCCTAAATATTCCAGTGTGTATTATTATTATTATTATTTTGGCAGTTCTGGGCTTTGAACTCAGGGCCCTGTCCTTGCTAGGCAGGTATTCTAGTACCTAAACCACAAACCCTGTTTCTAGCATGTGTCTTTTAGTGAAAAGGACATTCTTCTACATAATCGCAACACCATCATCTCACTCCAACTTTGAACACAACTGCAATTATAATCAGAGGTAATGTGTTGCATATGTTTGATACTTCTCCAGCCTTAAAAAACAGTCCTTCCCTTCTTCTTCTACCTAACACTAGTATTTTTGAAGAATCCAGGACATTTGCTGATGCCAGTGGCTCATACCTATAATCAGTCCTGTGCTCTGGAGTTTGAGACCTGAGGACTAAAGTTTAAAGACAACTTGGGTAGAAAAGCCCATGAGACTTAACTTCAATTGGCCAGAAAAAAAGTGAGAAGTAGAGTTGTATCTCAGTGGTAGAGTGACAGCCTTGAAGGAAACTAGGCACTAGTGGCTCATGCTTGTAATCCTAGCTACTCATGAGGCTGAAATCGGAGAATCGCAGTTCAAAGACAGCCTGGGAAGGAAAGTCTGTGAGACTTTTTCTTTTTGCCAGTCCCGGGGCTTGAACTCAAGGCCTGAGTACTGTCCCTGGCTTCTTTTTGGTCAAGGCTAGCACTCTGCCACTTGAGCCACAGCGCCACTTCTGGCCTTTTCTATATATGTGGTGCTGGGGAATTGAACCCAGGGCTTCATGTATACAAGGCAAGCACTCTCCCACTAGGCCATATTCCCAGTCCTTTGTGAGACTTTTATCTCCAATTAACTACCAAAAATAGCCAGAAGTGGAACTATGGCTCAAGTGGTACGGTGCTAGCCTTGAGCTGAAGAGCTCAAGGATAGAAGCACCCAGGTCCTGAGTTCAAGCCATAGGCTTGAACACACACACACACACACACACACACACACACACACACACACACGCCCAATGCATTTGTAGTAAACCCTAAGATCTGGCCCTGCCTGCCTGACTCATCAGAGTGTCTTTCAGGCGACATGCTTGATTGAGAATACAACACAGAGATGATGTTCAGTGGTCTTATGTTTCTATCTAATCATGTATAATATTAATGTGCTCTGCCATTTATGTCTATGGCATTCAATCAAATATTAGCTTTTACCTGTATTAAGCAGGTAATAAACCAGGACTGTGGTCATATGGAGCCTATATGTTAGCAGGAAAATAGAAAAAAATAAATTAATGCCTTTGTACCCTTCACATCAAAAGATTGGGTCCAGAGATGTTTCAGATTTTGGAATTTTTCACATTTGGGGATATTAGCCTATAATTAACTTATTGAGCATTCTAATTAAAAAGTGAGATTTGAGATTCTCCAGAATCTGAAACTTTGGATGTCATGACGGTGCTCAGAGATTGCAGATTTTGAGACACTTCAGATTTCATACTATTGGATTGGAGTTGCACAGTGTGTGTGTGTGTGTGTGTGTGTGTGTGTGTGTGTGTGAGTGTATGTGTGTGTGCTGGTACTGAGGCTTGAATTCAAGGCCTTGCATTCTCCTTTAGCCTTTACCACTCAAGTCACAGCTCCATTTCGAGCTTTTTGGTGGTTAATTGGAGGTAAGAGCCCCACAGACTTTTTTGGCTGGATTGGCTTCAAACTGTGATCCTCCGATTTTAGCCTCCTGAGTAGCTAGGATTACAGGCGTGAGCCACCAGTGGGCACTCCTCCGTGCTAAGGTGGCATGTGAGCCACCAGTGGGGATGCCTAGCAAGCCAGGCAGAGGGAGGCAGGGACCAAAGGGCCCCAGAGAAGCTGGGAGCTGGGTGATGGGCTGTTAGTGTTGATTTTCTGTTGTTGTTGTTGGGGTTACTTTGATTCTGCAGCCTTTCTTCATGCCTTTGCCATGGCTTCTGAGCTGCTAAGAGGAACAGTGTTCCGAGAAGCCACAGCTGTCTTTCTTGCTGTGTAGCTTTGCCAGTAGAAATGAGAACAGGAAAGTGAGGCCTCACATGGAGTCACTGAACAGGTTTGTCACGGATTCTTGTTTCTGTGAATCTCCATCTAATGTGTGCTTTCTGACTTTTGATGCTTTGGGTCTGTTCAGCTTCTCAGGAGCTCATGAATGGAACCTCTGTTTCTTCTGTATTTAACCTTGCACTTATTTATTTATTTATGCTGGCTCTGGAACTTGAGCTCAGGACCTAGGTACTGCCCTCTTAGCTTTTTCACTCAAGGCTGGCACTCTACTGCAGTATCCTGGCCACCGAGGTGGGACTCGAACCCACGACAATAACATTACTCACACTCAGTCAGTTGGGCTAAGAGTTTTTATTTAGCTGTGCACAGAGTTTGCTCGCCACCATTGGGATGGTGAAACACAGCACTGAGCCTCAGTAGGGTTTTTAAAGGCAGAAATCACAGGTACCACACACAGGTGGTCAAAGCAAATTCAAAACAGGTTAGGCAAGCCATTTACAGAAGTGGAATCTTACGGTTAGGCTGACAGAATATTAACTCGCTTTCCAGATCAGTATAATGACTCTCCAGAAAATTTTCAGTTTTCCTGTTAGTCACAATAGCCATGACACAGAAGCTGCTAGTCTCCATTCAAGCAATCACATAGCTACAGAAGCAGAGTTAGCAGGTCCGTAGAAAAACCACATTCCACCTGCTCCCGTTGTTCAGTTTTCGATGAGGGCTTGGGTAACATTTACCAGAACGTGTCCTTGCTATCCAGCCTAAGTTTGCGCTTCCTCATTCCTCTGTCTAAGCCTGCTGTTTTTAGGGACTCAAAAAAGTGGGCTTCTTCTTTATACTTTTCACTTGGTTCCTACATCTACCACTGGAGCCCCATTCTCCTTACAACTTTCTTGGTGGTTAATTGGAGATGAGAGCCCCACGCTGGCTGTGCATGGCTATCTTCAGATCAGCCTTGTGAGTACCTAGGTTTATAGACACGGGCCACCGGTGCTTGGCGTCTTCTGCTCCCCTCAGTCCTTTCAGAGGTACCGACAAAACTCCCATGTCCAGACTATTCAGTGGGACCTGCAGGCCAGCTGGTAGAAGACAAGGTGTGATCTCAGTCATACAGTCTTTGCTGTAACAAAAAAGCTGAAGAAACAATTGGAGGGAGAAAAGATTTACTGATTTCAAAACCTTCCATGGTTGGCTGACTCTGTACTTTCTGGGCATGTGGTAAAGCAGAGTGCCGTGGCACAATTGTTCACCTCGTGGTGCCCAGAAGCAGAGAGAGAGACAGAGACAGAGAGAGGGGGAAAGGGAGAGAGAGAGAGAGAGAGAGAGAGAGAGAGAGAGAGAGAGAGAGAGAGAGAGAGAGAGAGAGAGAGAGAGAGATATCAAAAGGGGCCCAGGACAAGATATAGCCCTCAGCTAGGTATCTCCTACTCAGAAGGCTGAAATCTGAGGATTGAACTTTGAAGCCAGCCTGAGCAGGAAAGTCTGTGAGACTCTTATCTCTAATAGGTTGCTCAGAAAAAACCAGAAGTAGAGCCAGAAGTGGATTAATGGTAGAGCACTAGCTTTGACCAAAAAGAAGCTGAGGGACAGTTCCCAGGCTCTGAGTTCAAGCCCCAGGATTGGCACACACACACAAAACAAAACCTAGAAGTGGAACATGCAAGGTGGGGGTGTGTCAAGGGGAGACAAGTGAAGGTGGGATGAGGGAGAGATTGCAGTCAAGAATGCATGGAAAAGTGGGGGAGGGGCGGGGTGAAGGGGGTGAGAATGTTGGAGGGGGACACTGATCAATGCATTGTATTCATAAACTGCTTTGTTGAATGGCATCTCCTTTGTACAACTACTTAGTTATAATAAAAAACGTAAATCTGAAAGTGGAGCCATGGCTCCTGTAGTAAGGGACCGGCCGCGGGTGAGAAAAGCTAAGGGACAGCAACCAGCCTTGAATTCAAGCCCCGCTACTGGCACACATACTTTCTTCAGCTACCCCCACCCTCAAGTTTCCAGTGCCAGTATTGTCACATTATGAATCCATCGGTGGCTGAGCCCCTTGACTAGGGTGAATCCCTAAAGATCTAACTACTTCCCAGTGATTGGACCTCCCAGCTTGGGACTAAGACTTCACTGTATGAGTCTTGGTGGGGACCATTTCATATCCAAACCATAGCACAAGGGAAATAATCTCCTCTTTGTGTTCTCTTTTTTTTTTTGAATAAGGTCTCTTTGTATCAATGTATTTGTTTTTCGGAGAAAAAAAGTTAGCTGAATTCTCCAGTGTCACTCCCTTTCTGCTTGCATCGCACCACTGACCTACTTAGAATCTTCAATGTGATGATTGTCCCAAGGTGCCTTTATCTAAGTTTCCCTAGGAAAGGAAGCTTCCCTAGGAAGGGAGAGAGGGCGGGGAGGACACTGGAGGGAGAGGGGGAGAGAGGAAAGAAGGGAAACAAGAGATAGGACACATAAACACACACACAGGCGCGCGTGCACCTTCCTCTAAACTGGAAAAGAACAAAGTGTCCCTCCTTTGTTTTTGTGGTCAAACTCTTGATCAAAGAATTTACACTGAGGGAACATTTGGTTAAGAAAGTCTATTTCCTTCTTTCCTTCATTTCTTTCTTCCTTCCTGTTTTTGGTATTACTGAAATTGGTACTCATGCTTGTTTGGGAGGCACTCTACTGCTTGAACCATGCCTCAGCCCTTTTTTGTTGTGGGTTGTGGGGCTTGAACTCAGGGCGTGAGCACTGTCCCTGAGCTTTTATGCTCAAGGCTAGCGCTCACACTTTGAGCCACAGCTCTACTTCTGGTTTTTGGTAGTTAATTGGAGATAGGAGTATCACAGACTTTCCTGCCTAGGCTGGCTTTGAACTGCGATTCTGAGGTTTCACCATCCTGAATTGCTAGGATTACAGACCCAGTCCCTAGCCCTTTTTGTTGTAGTATTTTTTTTTTTCTTTTTCTTTTGGCAGTACTTGGGTTTTGAACTCCAAGTCTTGTGTTTTTAGACAAGTGTCCTGCTGCTTGAGCCACATCCCAGCGTTTTTTTTTTTTTTTTGCTCTATAGGGTCTCACTTTTATTTTTTTCCAGGACTGGCCTCAGACTGTGATGATCCTACTTATGCCACCAATGAAGCTGGGATTGCAGGTGTGAGGTCACAGTCCCCAGTGTCTCTTGCACTTTGTACTTGGGCTGGCCTCGAACTGCTGTCCTCCTGATCTAACATTTCTGAGTTGGGGGGAGGGGGAGAGGCCTGAGCCACTGCATGCAGTTCTGCTTTTTATTATAGGATCGGCATTCTGCCTGCTTTCTTCTTCCGTGGCTCCATTCTTTTTGGCTGGCAGTCTTGTTTCCTTCTGTCACTTCTCTCGCGAACCCTCTGGCATGTCTGCTCTGGAAGTGGCACCAGGGCCTGGAGGCTGTTGCAGGATGTTGGGTCCAGGGCTGCATTTCACTGTCCCATACTCAGCTCGGCGATTTCATGCCAGGGTGCTCAGCAAGTGGCTCGAGAGTAACTCCCACACTCCATAAATTGTGTGGTTTTCGGCTGGGGATATGGCCTAGTGGCAAGAGTACTTGCCTCGTATACATGAAGTCCTGGGTTCAATTCCCCAGCACCACATATACAGAAAATGGCTGTGGCTCAAGTGGCAGAGAGCTAGCATTGAGCAAAAAGAAGCCAGGGACAGTGCTCAGGCCCTGAGTCCAAGCCCAGGACTGGCAAAACAACAACAACAACCAAATTGTGTGATTTTCGTTCCAAGCACAACAAAAAAGGAATCTCTATAAAGTCCTAGGATGAGCCAAACACTGGTGGCTCAAGCCTGTGACGTTAGCTCCCCGGGAGGCTGAGAGCTGAAGATCTCCGTTGGAAGCCGGCCCTGGCAGAAAATATGATGGGACTCTTATCGCCAATGAACTACCAGACAGCCAGAAGTGAGGGTGTAGTTCAAGTGGTAGAGTGCCTGCCTTGAGTGAAAAAGCCAAGCAAGGAGAGTGAGGCTCTGAGTTCAAGCCCTAGTACCCCAGTACTGACACATTAAAAAAACTAAAAGTTCAGGAATACAGGGAGAAAACTTGAGTGTCTCTCACCATTCCCTCACGGATACCGGGTATGTGGGGTTTCTGACTGTGTTATGTCAGCTCTCACAAATTGGGGGCTCCGTCCCTGAGACTGCTCCTATTCCACTTCAGGGTCAACCATCCTTTCTGCCTTGAAATTATTTAATTCACCAGCATGGCTCAGAAAGCTCAGGGAAGCCCCTTTGCTGCTTTATTATAAAGGCCTTTAAAAGGATCGAGATGTAGAGACGCACAGGTCAGGTGACAGTGGGAGAAAGGTGCTGCGCTTCCATGCCCACCCTATGTGCCCTGTCTACCATGTGTTCCGATTTCCAGAAGCTTCTAACCTGTCCTCTTGGTTTGTGCGGAGACTTCATCACAGAGCACTCTTTGCTACATAATTTGCCATGATGATCCACTTAACGCTTTACCCCCTCTCTCCCTCCCACAGACTGAGGGTAAGGTTGCAAATCCTAACCCTCTAGTCCCATTTTTCAGAGGACTGGCCTCATCCTGAAGCCACTTAGGGACTACAGTTCACCAATCTACTCATTCACCACCCCCCCCCCCCGCAATGTCACTGCAGATCCTAAGAATTTTAGAGGGAATGTACACACACACACACACACACACACACACACACACACATTTTTTCCCATGTCAGAAAACATGTAACATATGCTAACATATAATGGACCAGGCATCGTGAGGGGTAAATAGAAACCCTTGGTTATCAGACATGTATTATTACATGGAGTAATACATAGAGTAGGCTCAAAAAATAAGGGACTTTGGCCAGGCACTGGTGGCTCAAGCCTGTAATCCTAGTTACCTAGGAGGCTGAGAACTGACAATTGAGCTTTAGGATATCCCAGACAAGAAGGCTTATGAAACTCTTTATTTCCTATTAATCACCCCAAACCTAGAAGTAGAGCAGTCACTCAGTTGGTAGAGTGCTGACCTTGATTGGAAAAAACTAAAGAACAGCACCCAGGCCCTGAGTTCAAGCCCTAGTACTGGCATTAAAAAACAAAAACAAAGAAAGAAACTGCTCTTGAGCTTTCTAGTCTAGCCAGAAACTTATAATAGGCCTTGGTTTAACATAACTTGCTGAACTTGGGAAAAGTAATGGCTTCACAGCTGAGGAGATGGCCTGTGATGGGAAAAGCAGCGCTGCAATTTGGGGGTGAAGGTGGGCTGAGGCGCCCTCTGAGAGCTGGGGGAATTGTAAGGGGAGGTTAGAACTGAACAAGGCTGTCTGGGAGTGCAGAGTCTCACCTGCCCTGCTGGGTCCTGTACGGGAAGACTTTGAGCACACCCCCAGTGCCGAAGTAGCTTCTTGTGTGGAGCCAGGGACAGGTTTGAGCTTGAAAATCATTTGTTCTTTCTTCTTTTTCTTTTCAGTATTGCTTTTTTTAGTAAGCATATACTACTTGTTTACAAAACTGTTCTGCAGGGACCACGAGATGTTTGGTGTGTGTGTGTGTGTGTGTGTGTGTGTGTGTGTGTGTGTGTGCTGGTAACAGGGCTAGAACTCAGGGCCTCTCATTTGACTTGCTTGCTCATAGCTGGTACTCTATTACGGGAGCTCTATGTTCAGCTCGATATTTTACTGGTTAATTGGAGACAGGGTTTTGCATATTTAAAAAAATAATTCCTTATTTTGAATGTTTTGTTTTCATTTTGCCAGTTTAAATTTTTTTATACAAAAGGAGATTGAAGTTCATGAACATTTGATTCTTGACATGTTTAAAGAAATATTCAATGATACCACTGGTACTAACTTTACATGTGTAAATTTAGAAAAATCAACCTAGATTAAAGATGCAATAAGGTCTGTCTTGCATATTTTCCTACCTAAGTTATATTTTTTATTATCTTTAAGTAATGTACAAAGGGGTTTCAATTTCACAAATCAGATTATGAGCACAATGCATCTTGATCAATGTCACCCCTTCCGTTATTCTTTCCCATCTTTTATGCCCAGGCTGGCTTTCGATTGAGACCCTCTGACCTCAGAGCTCTGAGTAGCTAGGATTATAGCAATAAGCCACCGGCACCTGGCTGTTTGTTTGCCTTTGTTGCTGTGAATTGAACCTGGGACCTTGCAAATACACTAACCTTCAGCTACCCTCCTGACCCCGATGTTCTGTTTGGGGAAAAATAAATGTAGTCATATCCTGTGTCTTCTAGGCCATCATCCTGTAACAGAACTCTGTGTCACAGCTTTAACAGCCATCCACTGGCCTTGGAAGAGAGAAAGGAAGGAGGCAGAATTACTAAGAAATTGTGCTCTAGGCCACACGAGGACCAGGTGACTGTTGGGGAGGTGCCAGAGGTGTTTTCGGAGTGCCTGCTGTATGCCAGGCACCTTTCTTGTGCCGGAAGTGATGAAGGTCACCATGCTACCTCGTCTCCTAGAGCTGAAACCTTGGGTGCCCTGCAGATGCTGAGTGTGATTGGTAGGGCACAGCTGAGGGACTTGTAAAAGGCCTTGTGAAAGTTCCACCCACGAGGCACCGGGACCGTGGTCCTGGTGTCTATAGCTGTGGTCTACAGGTAGAGGGGACAGAGCCAGGGCTGGGTGGGAATCCTGGTGAGCTGCAGGGTATCAGGCAGACAGTTAGCTGGGGTGAAGAGAGGAAGCAGAGGAGGGGGAGTGGCACAGGAAGTGGGGACAGCTTGTGACCTGGTCAGTGAAGGGAGCTGTACATTCGGAGGAACTTTTGTTTTGTGTTTGGCGCTGGTACTCAGTCTTGAACTCAGGGCCTGGGCACTTTGCCTTAGGTTTTTCGCTCAAGGCTGGCATGCTACCGCTTGAGCTACACCACCGTTTTTAACTTCTTACCGGTAAGTTGAAGATGAAAGTCTCACAGACTTTCCTATCTGGGCTGTATTTGAACTGCGGTCCTCAGATCTCATCCTGTTGAGTAGCTAGGATTACAGGTGTGAGCTCCAGGCTCCCCGCTTGGCTCACCTTTGCTCAGCATGTCCTTTGCAGCCCTGTGGGGGGTGGACCGCAGGAGGGTGCTGGGAGCCTGGAGGCGACAGTGATTTCCAGAGCCGGGCCCCTCCCTCTCAAGTTCCGAAGGAGGAGATGACAGGTTGGGTGGCATGGGAGGATCTCGTGGTGCCAGAGTCATGCTGACCTCGGAATCCACCTGCAGCAGCAATGGGGCCCATCGTGGGAAACTCACATTCACTGGATGCCACGGGATTTTATAGCTTGATCCCGTGCATTTGTGTTAGTGTGTTATTTTAGAATAGCATAGTTTCTGTGTACTCTTAGTATTTGTGCATATTCACACCATAAAATAGTTTATGGCTACATTGGGGTCCATGGGATAGCTATCTTGAAGGGTCCTGGTAAGCCCTGCTCTATGGGTAGCAGGGCGCTATGGGTAACGAGGCCTCTGGCCACAGCAGGAACCAGCAGGTACAACCTGGAGGAGTGCTTTGAGGACGGCCCAGGGTTCTTATGCTCTTCCTTCAGTAGGGACCCCAGCTTTACATTCCATTACTTTCTCTGACATCACAAAACTGACTTGACCTTGAAAATCCTAAGTGCACCTACCAGTCTCATGGACACTTGAAATGTCAAGGGTGATGTGAACAAATCATTAGGTTTTTCATGAAAGAATTTTATAGGCATGTGACTAGTTAAAGAGATTCTAAAATAGTTTTTTTTTTAAAGAAGAAACCATTAATAAACAAGACAGTCAATTTTTTTAAACCCACCTAAAAATTAATTCTTCTTAGTAAGAATGAATGTGTAATATTGTCTGTTAAGCTAATATGAATTTGCATGTTGTTGATTTTATAATCAAACATAATTTGGGGGAAGACAGTAATAGGGACAAACTCAGGGGGTTTTGTGCTTGCTATGGCTCGAGACAGATACAGCTTCAAATATAGTTTGTTTTGTGTGTGCTGAACTCAGGGTCTGGGTGCTGTCCTGTAGGTATTTCACACAAGGCTAAGGCTCTACCACTGAGCCACAGCTCTGCTGCTGGCTTGTTAGCGGTTAACTGGAGATAAGAGTCTCATGGACTTTCCTGCCTGAGCTGACTTTGAACTGTGGTCCTCAGATCTCAGCCTCCTGGGTGGCTAGGACTATGGGTGTGAGCTACCAGTGCCAACCCTAACCATCAACATTTTTAAAAATGCTGTGGTTGGGTGAATCACATGGCTGTACATTTTACTTGCTTTGGGCTTTGCTTCTGATTTGCTCCTTAGAGCTACTGTGTCACCCAACAGGAGTCTCACAAATTTCCTGCTCCAGACTGGCTTTGAACTGTGATCCTCAGGATAAGGTGACCCTTCTCAGGCAATGAACAAGACCATTATACTGCAAGGAACGTTTTCCTATGTCCTTGACTTCTTCCATATTGAAAAGATCCCGGGGTGGAAGAAAAACAGTAATTATAAGCTCACAAGCACTGCAATCATTTGTCATGGCTCCTAGCATGGGCCTTGGTGATGTCAGTAGTAGTTGAGAAAGTCTGGCACAGAGCCCGGGGCGGAAGCCAGAACTTGCCTTTCCCACTCAAGGAAGCCTTTCAGAAAGCCTGTGATGAAGGAGGGCGTCACTGGACATCACAGATGAGCTTGTCATCACTGGGGTCCACAGCAGTGGGCATGGGCTGAGAGGTGCCACAGCCCACCGATGTTTCACAACCCGCCGTCAGCTAGCTGAGCACTTCTGACTTGGGGTTCCTCATGCAGTTTCTGTCTGATGATGGATGAAGCCGCGCGCTAGTAGCTCACGCCTATAATCCTAGCTACTCAGGAGGGTCTGGTCTGCCAGACAAATCCAGGAGACTCTTATCTCCAATTAACTACCAAAAAGCCAGAAGTGGAGCTGTGGATCAAGTGGTAGAGGGCTGGCCATGAGTGAAAAGCTAAGTGAGAGGGAGAAGCCCTGAGTTCAAGCCCCAAAACACACACACATGCACACATGCATGTACACACACACACACACACACACACACACACACACTCGGTAGAATGCCAGCAAGAAAGCCAAGTGAGCACGAGGCCCTGAGTTCAAGCCCCAGTGCTAGCACCAAAATAAAAAGGTCACTCAACCCAACCGACAGTCATCTTTAATCAGTCCTGGTGACTGAGTACTGTCCATATGCAACAACACCAAAGGTCTAGGAAGGGTAGGCTCTATCGCTCATGGGGAAACTGAAGCTCAAGTTACATCACACTCACAAGGCCTGCTTGCTTCAGGAGAACAGCTCACTTTGTGTTTCAAAACTCAGCGCACAGCACTTCCCTCTGCAGCAAACTTTAACGATAGTCACCATAGTCATGTTACTCTTTCTATACCTGCATGAAGTTGAGAGCACAGCTACTTGAATAGAATGGCAGTTACAAGAAATAAATAAGATAGCAGGGTCAGAACTAAGTTGAATTTTAGGACTCAGATGGCATTGACTGCTGGTGCTTTGCTACTTCCAGAGTAGAAGGAACTCGCCTCACCCGGTGTCACAAGTATGTGGCAAGTCTTTTAGTTCACAATAGTTGGTCACTTTGTGTTATTTTTCTTACTGATTTGTAAGGTGGTTGGGGTGTGTGTGTGTGTGTGTGTGTGTGTGTGTGTGATTATAGAGGGGCTGGAACTCAGGGCCTAAGCACTACTGTCTCTTAGATTTTTCCACACAAGGTTGGCACTCTACCACATGAGCCACAGCTCCATTTCTTAGCCTTGAACTCTTGATTCTCATGCCTCAGCCTCCTGAGCACCTTGTTCCACCATGCCTAGCCGCAGAATGTCTTTTCATTCTGGTGTGCAGAAGCTTTTTAATTAAACACAATCCCATTTGTTGGCATTCAGTTGATGTTGACTTTAAGGCACCTCAGTTAATGCAACCCTGGTGGGCGGCTAACTTCCCAGCACAGAGCACTGGGAGCACTGGCTAGAGTGATTCTTGGCCCAGAAATGCAATGGCTGATGCGTTTGAATGAGTGGAGAAAACAAGCAGGTGATTAGTTTCACTGTTTCCCCCAGTCCAGAACGTGGGTTACATCCATCATGTAAATTGTAATACTTTCTACCTCATTGTGCATGGGGCCACTTCTACTGAAGTTAGTCCAGAAATTCTCAGTCAGTGGCAATTGGGAATCTAAATATGAGGATAAATGGAGCTTAACTTACAATATAGTCTGTTGACCATGGTCTGAGGTCCTAAATCTGCTCTCTTGCTTTTCCTCTGGAAATGCACACTCTGGGAATCACTGTGGATACCAGAGCAGAGCTTCGGGTGGGCGTCAAGAGTGGAATATTCGGCACTCCTCGCGATGGATGGGAAGATGGCGCAAGGCCAGCTGATGGCTAGCTCACAGCACTGCTGATGGGGATTCCAGAAGCCTGGGGTCTTATTGATTCTGGTTAATTACTCAGTCTAAAATCTGATTCCTCTATTCTTTCTGGATTTCCAGCTCGAACCCCATACTATTTTATAGGTCCTGGGTAGCGGCAGAGATTGGCCCAAAGCTAGATACAGGCATGACTCTGGGACACTGTCAAAGCCTCTGCTTCTTGCACTATTGGTTGGATTCCTGGGCTTTGGGGGGCTGTCTCCAGTATCCTTCTCAGCTAACTTTTCTGTCAGTATGTCTTCAAACTGGCTGGCTTTCAATAGATCTCAGATCTCAGCCTCCCAAATAGAAGGATAACAGACATGAGTCACTGGCTCCTGGGTGCTTTTCACCATCTGAAGATAAGCAACACCTTTGCCAAGATGCAAACGTGTAGTTTTGGCTCAAACATCTCGTTCCTAAGCCACTACGATGGGTTGGCCTCATCTTTGTCCTGTCTAGACCATCTACAACCAGAGTCAGTCCAGCCTCCTTCTAGTACTGTAGCCTACACCCAGTCTCTGATGATCCCGGAGGAGTCCTTCTTTCCTTCCTTACATTTTTTTGGCGCCTTTGTGGATTGATAGAGCTAAACTTCCCAGTATATTTGAATTTGTGTTTTTGTTCATTTGTAAGTCCACTGATGACTCACTACATCAAAGTAGCAGTGTTCATCTTGGGAATTTCTGGTAAATATTTGCTGATTGTGTTAATACACACCCAAAGCCAATTCAATAAGTATTGAATAATAATAAGATTGGCCAAGAAATCTTGAGTTGGCTGTGCTTTCAGTTTCTAAAAAGGCTTCAGATTATAGTAGTAATAAATTTGATTTGAGGGGGCTGGGAATATGGCTTAGTGGTAGAGTGCTTGCCTCATATACATGAAGCCCTGGGTTCAATTTCTCAGTACCACATATATAGAAAAAGCTTGAAGTGGCACTGTGGCTCAAGTGGCAGAGTGCTAGCCTTGAGCAAAAAGAAGCCAGGGACAGTGCTCAGGCCCTGAGTTCAAGTCCCAGCACTGGCAAAAAAACAAAACAAAACAAAATTTGATTAGAAAATTTAGTATAATTTCTATTAAACTACAGAGATTTATTTTAAAAGTAGAGTTCTCTTCTCTGGTAAGCTTCTAACTTTCCTCTAACACTTAATAATGTTTCAGAGATGGATTGCAGGTGGCTCACACCTGCAATCATACCTGTTCAAGGAGGATGAGATCTGAGGATCCTGGTTCAAAGCCAGCCTGGATGGAAAAGTCCCTGTGAGACTCTTCTCTTGAATTGACCACTCAAAAACAGCAAAAACAACAAAAAACTCAAAAGTGGAGCTGTGGTTCAAAGAGGTAGAGCACTAGCCTTGAGCAAAAGAGCTCAGGGACAGTATCCAGGCCCTGAGTTCAAACCTAACAACCAACAGAATAATAATGATAAAAATAATAACATTTTGGTGTCAGAGTTTTGAAATATCATTGGGTGAAAAGGGCCAGGCTCATTATTTTTGTTTTTAATTCTATATAGTCTCCTCTTTTAAATAACCATTAAAATTTATTACATATTTGCACTGATAAATGTTTTATATACTAGTTTTGAGACTTGATCAGTAGATGTATGGGTCTAGCAGAGAATTGGTTAATTAGTTTTGAATAGTATGGCGAGGTGCTTTTCTCGGCTTTATATGTTCCATGGATGAAGAATTCTGCTCTTATGACAAGTTCAAGCCCATAAAAATATCAATCAAATGCCCAAATGCACAGTTCCACATGTCAGTTTAGTGACCTCATCTGTTTTTTTCTTTGTCTCTCTCCCTTCCCCTTCCTCCCCCCACCTCTTTCTTTCTTGTACCAGTACTGGAGTTTGAACTCAGAGCCTGGGCACTATCCCTTAGCTTTTTCACTCAAGGTTAATACTCTACTACTTAAGCTACAGCTCCACTTCTGTCTTTTTGTTGGGTAATTAGAAGAATCTCATGGACCTTCCTCCCTGGGTTGGGCCTCAGATGTCAGCCTCCTGGGTAGCTAGAGTTCTAGGCATGAGCCACGGGCACCCAGTTCCCTCTGTTTCAATGGAAGGTCATCTCCAGTGAAGCACATATACACACAGTTTTCTTATGTAACATTTGTAACGTAAACGTAAAATAGTAATATGTAACTGTGATGAAGAGCTATGATACAAATGTGTTTAGGTTGCAATAGGGGATGGGTGTATAGAATTACAAAACATCTATAGTTCAAGATTTAGGAGTAGAAAGCTGCCTTTTTTTCTTCGTGAACCAATTTGTTTTCCCACTACCTTCTCACTTAGACCTTTCCACTAATGAGTAAATTGCTGTCATCTCTATTGTGGCTCCTCTATAGAAATGCTGTCACCAAATACAAGTGAGCTGCTTGCACTTGTTGTCTGGTCATGGCTCGGCAACAGGAGTCATAGTCAATCGGTCTAGGGTTGGTAATCGGTTGTCATGAAGGCAGAAAATTGCAGGCAAGAACAAATTGTTCTGTACCTGAACTTACGTAATTTCAAATAATGATGGTTGGTTATACTCCTGAGAGCTGACAGACTCCATAAGGTAAGGAAACTGAGCAGAGGCCAGAGGGTTCTCACTGATGCCCCACCCCGTCTGCTTCTTTACAAGGCTCTTGTTGCTGAATGGTCTTGAAAAGTGCTTTGTCTAACCAACAACACCAGGTTACCAACAGTGTGTCCCTGGCAGGTGGCCAGGCTGCCCATGGGGCCTGGGATGGTGAGAACTGATGCAGCTGCTGGAGAGAGACAAGGAGGACCTAGAAGGTGGCAGCAGGGAGCCCAGCTTGAGTTGAGCTGCTGAGAAGGCAGGGTGGCACACAGAGCCCCTCGCAGAAAGCTAGGTGTAGGGTGGGTGGTATGTAGCATGAAATAGTAATTGAGCTTTATCCCAGGTTCCTGACACAAAAGTTGCTTAGTGCTCCTAACCCCTTAAAATCTGCAGTTATGAGGATGTCTTTCTATACTAATGTATGACCACTGGCCGATAACCTTGGTAGCTTTAGGACAGGGACTGGTCACAGGAAAGACATGAGGGACTGGGAATGTGGCGTAGTGGTAGAGTGCTCGCCTCGTATACATGAAGCCCTGGGTTCGATTCCTCAGCACCACATATACAGAAAAAGCCAGAAGTGGCTCTGTGGCTCAAGTGGTAGACTGCTAGCCTTGGGCAAAAAGAAGCCAGGGACAGTGCTCAGGCCCTGAGTTCAAGCTCCAGGACTGGCACAAAACAAAAAACAAACAAAAAAGCTAGGCTATGACTAGAGGGTTGGGACTTTTCAGTTGAAAGAAGGCCATTACCAGGGCAGCAATGCTTTGACTGGAACCATGTTGTGTGTGTGTGTGTGTGTGTGTGTGTGTGTGTGTGTGTGTATGCACCAATTCTAGGGCTTGAGTTGAGTCTCTTAGCTTTGTCCCTTTGGAGGTAAGAGTGTTATGGACTTTTTTTTTGCTTGGCTGTGAATCTCAGATCTCAGCCTCTGGAGTAGCTAGGATTACAAATGTGAGTCACTAGCACCTGGATGTCATGCATGAATGACATGAATGTCATGAATAGACTCTGAGCTCTAAGGGAGAGAAGTAAATGGGGTCAAGGGTGAGCTTGATCATTTGGTTTGATCACTGTGGTGTGGATGAATCTTAACGCCACCTCTTGCTGCTCAGGTGGCCTCAAGTGGAAGTGTTGAGCCTCTCCGAGTCTGTAACAGTTAAATAGCTCAAGTCACAGGAGAACCTCTGGGATAATGCCAGTCATATGATGAATTCTCAGGAGAGTTCTACAACTTTCCTACTTCCCTTGTTGATTTGCATCATCGCACATTTACACGACACCACTTTACAGTAATGATATTTTCTCAAATGCATATGTAGGAATTTTGTTTATGAGCACTCGTTTCCCAGAGGCAACTCTTTGTTCACACCTTCTTCTGGCCACAGGATTGCATTCAGATGAAAGGGGTGAATAATGAAGCTGTTTGCCCTGGCAAGTGGTGCCACCAGGGGGCTCCAGTTGCAACATGTAGACTCTAGGAGGCACTAGCAATGACCTTTGGGTCTTAAACTCAGTTGTGTAGGTCGCTGGGTAAATCTGGGCAAGCTAAAGCAAGGGCAACTCCTTCTGGGGTTCACCGCAAAGTGTGAGAGGACTCACTTGGAGCAAACTTCAGAATGGGGGGGCCGGTACGGAGATACCAAAACAGAGGCTTTCTGGGTGGGTCACAGGATGGCAGGCAAAGAGGAGCAAAGCTATATGCCCTTTAATGGTGTCGCATGCCCCCTCCCGGACAGCATCTCCGTACGGGGTGGGCAGTGGGCAGGAGGGATGCATGCCCAGCAGAGTAGTCACACTCTGATGCTCGTGCTCATAGGTGTGCCCGCATGAACATGCATGTAGCACCTGTTTGCTGACATGCTTGCTTCCTGGGGGGGGAGGGGTGGGCGCTCCTGCAGCCCCTACAGGAGCCTGATCTGTGGAGGGCAGGAACTTCATACGAAGATACTCACTTTGTTTGTCTATGTGGCTCTTTTGGTCTTTCATGGGTGGAACACATCCCCTCGGCCGCTGCCCACAGGTGTCCTCTGGTCCCCAGAGACCCTAGGACAGGCAGGGTCCCCTCCGAAGTGGCTGTTCGGTATGTGGGTGATCAGGCTCCAGCTCCCGGCCTTCTGCTCTGCCACAATGCTGTCCCCAGCTCCCATCCGCACCGCCTGGTAGAGGAGAGTTGACTTGCTTGTGGCCACAGGCAGAAGGCCTCTTGAAGCCGCGCTGGGTTCAGGAGGCTGTGTCTGACTGCTTAGCGTAGCAGCTTTGATTAAACCCACCACAGGAGCTGGCTTAGGACTGGGGAGAATCCTCTTCCTGCGGTGTCGGGCTGATGGGGATGGGAAGGCCACAGGCGTGGAGGACTTCAGACAGCTTCTGATGCATCTGGACTCCGTGCTTTCCCCTGTGGGGCTTCTGGAAGGTTCCAGCTGGGACTGCCCAGAAACTTTTTGTTTTTTAATAAAATATTTTTATTGGCTGGGTGCTGGTGGCCAATGATTATAATCTTTAGCTACTCAGGAGGCTGAGATCTGAGGATTGTGGTCCAAAGTCAGCCCAGGCAGGGAAGTCCATGAGACTCTTATCTCCAATTAACCAATTAACAATCTGGAAGTGGAGCTGTAACTTAAGTGGTAGAGCACCAGCCTGAGCATCAAACCAATTGCAGGGACAACACCCAGGTCCTAAGTTCAAGCTCCAGAACCAGCGGGGGTAGGTGGGATGGGGGGGAGGGGAGGGCTGAATGGGGGGGGGAGAAGAAAAGAAAGAGAGAAAGTTTTTATTTATGAGTGTTGATGGAGATTACTCTTATTTAGAAAGCAACATAACACTGACTGGAATGTGATTTTATTCCCCAAGACTGGTGGAAAGACCTTCAGAATTTAGTTCCTAGCCTACTTTTGTCTAAAATGGTTTTGCTTGAAAACCCTTATTTTCCTTAGAGTTTATGACTCCTATTTCTTCTGTTCTTTTAGTAACTTTTTCTGTATTTGAGAAAGAATGATTAATAGATGTACTAATAACTTTATGGTGAGCTGATTGCTCACATCTGTACTTCTAGCTACTTAGGAGTCTAAGAATCGTGGTTTGAAGCTAGCCTGGGGACACAAACCTGGGAGACTTTCTTTAATCAGCAAAAGGCCAGAAATGGAGGTGTCATTTAAATGGTAGAGAGCCAGACTTGAGTGAAAAGGATAAGGGCATTTGAGGTCAAGCTCCAGTACTTGAGCATGTGTGGGTGAACACACACACACACACACACACACACACACACACACACACAAACTGACTTTAATGTAAAATAATATTTGAATCAGATGACAGTGGCTCACACCTGTAATCCTAGCCACCTAGAAGACGAAGACCTGAGGGCTGAGATTTGAAGCCAGATGGAGTCTAAGAGTCTGAGAGACTCATCGCTAATTAACCAGCATAATACCGGGACTAGAGGTGTGACTCAAGTGTGACTCAAGAGTACCAGGTGTGAGTGAAAAAGCTGACATGTCTTAGATCTTAAAATCCTGAGGCTCGGGCTGGGGATATGGCCTAGTGGCAAGAGCGCTTGCTTTGTATACTTGAAGCCCTGGGTTCGATTCCCCAGCACCACATATACAGAAAATGGCCAGAAGTGGCGCTGTGACTCAAGTGGCAGAGTGCTAGCCTTGAGCAAAAAGAAGCCAGGGACGATGCTCAGGCCCTGAGTCCAAGGCCCAGGACTGGCCAAAAAAAAAAAAAAAAAAAAAAATCATCCTGAGGCTCTGAGTTCAAACTCTGGTACCAGTACAAACCAAACACATAAACAACAATGCTTGTTACTGAAATAAACAGATTAGGTGTAATATCTGGATTATATAAATAAAATAAAATATTGCCTTACATCAAATAATTGGTTGTTTCATATCTGCAGTATTATATATAAAAGTTTGTTTAGTCTTCATTTTTAGTTCTTGGCCTAGAATATAAGGCCTTAACTTATATGTGCAAGCTAAGCACCGTACCACCTAGCCCATGTAAAGTTGCTGTCAGGTTTCTAGCTGTTAGTTGCCTTAGATTTCTAGAAGGTTGGCTCACAGGAAGACTAGTTAGTTGGGAAGGGAGTTGAAGCCAGGCCTTGCCACGGCTCCCTGCTGATGCTGAGATGGAGAAGAATCCTGAGTCAGTTCTGGCCGGATGTATTTCTTGCACCTGGCTCTGGGGCAATATGCCTTCTCAGCCAGCAAAACCAGTCGGTGACGTCATCCCTGACCACTGTGAGTCACCACCTCCCAGAGGGAAGCTGGAGGCCCCCAGAGGCTCTCTCAAAGCCCAGATCTGCACGTGCACACGTCTGCACATGCACCCCAAAGGTTGGACGCCCAGTCTCTCTCACGCTGCTTGTGGGTGGGCAGCCGCTCCCCTCCTCTCCAGGACTCGCCCTTTTTGCTCAGGGCCCCAGGCTCCGAGATGTGGCTATGAGGCCTACCGACCTTTGATTACTCCAGTTTCCATTTATATTTAGTGGTGGATTTTCTTATACAGTTTCCTTTTTCTCAGCCCCACCTTTTAATTTTCTGTGTTATACTGAGAGGAAACTAGGAGCAAGCAGAAAAGACTGCAGTGGAAAAACGCATTCCGCAGATGAACCATTCCCAAATGCCTGGTCCTAGCCTTTTCTTATCTCGAATCAATTCCTCTCCCCTCTTACTTTCTCTCCTGTTTTGTGCTACTTCTGGGACTCGAACTAAGGGTTTGGATAGTATTCCTTACCTTGTTTGTATCAAGCCTTGTTCTCTACCACTTGAGCCATGCTTCCACTTCCAGCTTTTTGGTGGCTCACTAGAGATAAAGAGTTTCATGGCCTTTCTTGCCCAGGCTGGTTTCAAACCATGATCCTCAAATCTCAGACTCCTGAGGAGTCACTGGTGTCTGGTTCTCTTATCTCTCTTGTCATCATCTTCAAATAGTTGTACAAAGAGGGTTTAGTTTCACATCTCCATTCATGTGCATTGTGATCAGTCACCATTTCCATCAACCCTCCATTGTTCTCTTTCATGTCTTTCTCCTCACATTTTCTACTTCCATTATTCACACATTGAGTATTATGACTCTATCCATCCACCATTTCTTTTGCTGTTGTCCCATCTCCCTTTCCTTAACCCTTATTCCCTTTCAATCAATCTGGTATTCATTTTACTAAACTGTTAATTGTTCAAAGAGATTATATCATGTAAATCTACCCCTGCCTATACCATACTTTTTGTCAGTTTGATCACACACACACACACACACACACACACACACACACACACACGGCCCTGTATGTGTTATAACATATGTTTATGCTTTAGTTCTAACTTCCTAAAGAGGAAGACATGTTTTCTTTTTTTCTATGAAAGAAAACACATGTCCCTGGTCTCTCTGAGTCTGACTTACGTGGATCAATTTTATTTATTTATTTATTTATTTTTTCCAGTCATGGGCCTTGGACTCAGGGCCTGAGCACTATCTCTGGCTTCTTTTTGCTCAAGGCTAGCACTCTGCCACTTGAGCCACAGTGCCACTCCTGGCCATTTTCTGTATATGTGGTGCTGGGGAATTGAACCCAGGGCTTCATGTATACGAGGCAAGCACTCTTGCCACTAGGCCATATCCCCAGCCCTCAATTTTCGTTAACAACTAGTAGCAAGACAAAGTTATTATTATGTTCAGAAAATTTGTTGGCAACGATTAAAGTGCCTCTGCCCCAAGCCAGTTTTGTGTTTGCAAATTTATTTCAGTATTCATTCCTTTACTCCATAGATTATTCTTCTGTGACTTCTTTAAATTAGTCATAACCTCTTGCTGACTTTCTCACTAATATTGAAGCCAATAAAATCTTCAATACGTGTTCATTTTATATCTGTATAAGAATAGGCTCTACCTTTGATAATTATTCCCTAATACAACATTTTATGGTCCCTAATAAAATAACACAAATGCTGTATTAGCTAGTTAGTCAGTGATAGGAATGGGTCTTACTAAGAAGGACCTGAATGCAAAAACATAGAAGACCAAGGTAATCCTAGGTGTGTTGAAGACTACAAATTCTTTTTCTCACTGCTGTAAAAATGAGTATAGATTTGTAAATAAGTAGTGGATCAAAGAAGAAATTATAGCAGAACTTAGAAAGTGCTTTAAGATGAACGAAAATGCAAACATACTATGTAAAAATCTGTAGCACATTGTATAAGCAGAGCTAAAAGGGTGACTTATAGCTGTAAATACCCAAATTAAAAGTGAAGCATTCAAATCAGTAACCCATTTTACACTAGAAAAAGAAGAGCAAAATAACCCCAAACTTCCAGGGCTAAGAAATGGTAGGTTGGAGAGAAGATAAAGAAAATAGAAGCTAGACCCTGGTGGTTCAGGAGGCCAAGATCTGCAAATCAAGGTTTGAAGCCAGCCCAGGGAAACTCTGTGATTCTTATCTCCAATTTACCACCCAAACCTCTGACGTAGAGGTGTGGCACAAGTGGTAGAGCACTATCGCTGAGCAGAAAAAACTAAGGAATACTGCCAAGGCTCTGAGTTCAAGGCCCAGTATCCAAAGAGAAAAGGAAAGTAGAGAACAGAAAACCAGTAGAGAAATCAATGAAACCCAAGTTCAGTTCTTTGAAACATAAAGACAAACTTTCAGCTAGCATAATAGCAAAAAAGAAAAGATGAAAACAGTAAACATTTAAAATTAAAGTTAGAATATTATTACTGACTGTAGACAACTGCAAAGTATTAAAAGAACATACAAATTAGATGATATACAAGAATTACACAAATTCCAAAAAAATACCTACAACTTACCAACTTTCTCAAGAAAAAGTATATAAAATCTGAATGGACTTATAAGTAGAAAAGAGCTTGAATGTTCAGGGCCATTACTGATAATTAATGACCTTGGTGATAAATTCCACCAAACACTCAAACTATCATATTAATCTTTCTCGTGTGTCTCAAAAAAATAGAAAAGAACACATTTTTAATTCATTTTCTGAAGTCAGAGACAATACAAAACTACAGACTAATAGTCCTTAGGATACAGGTGTAAAACAACAAATCACTAGAATATTGAACACAGTGAAAGAATTGCACATTATGACCAAGTAGAATTTCCCCAGGAGTACAAGCATGGCTCAAAGTACAAAAACTGACCCACCTAAACATTTCAAGATGCAGAAAAAATATTTTATAAATTCTAACACCAGGGATGGGAATATGGACTAATGGTAGAGTGCTTGCCTTGCATACGTGAAGCCCTGGGTTCAATTCCTCAGCACCTCATATATAGAAAAAGCCAGAAGTGGCGCTGTAGCTCAAGTGGTAGAGTGCTAGCCTTGAGCACAAAGAAGCCAGGGACAGTGCACAGGCCCTGAGTTCAAGCCCCAGGACTGGCAAAAAAAGAAAAAAAAATCCAACACCCTTTAGGATGAAAACCAGACTACTGGAAATAGAAATACTGCCTAAACTTTACAAATGACATTTATGAAAAATCCACAACGAACACATACCTAATAGTTACACTGAAAGCATTTCCACTAAGATCAGGAACCATCCAAGGCTACTCCCTCCCTCCCTTCTTCCCCCTCCCTCCCTCCCTCTTCCTCCCCCTCTCCCTCCCTCTCTTTCTTCCTCCTTTCTTTCTTTCCTCTTTTCCTCCCTTTCCCTTCCTTCCTTCCTTTCCTCTTTTCCTCCCTTCTCCATTCTTTGTTTCTTCCTTTCTTTCCTGCTTGCATGCTTGTGTGCTTGCTTGTTTTTGTGCTGGTTTTGGGGCTTGAAATTAGAGCCTGGATGCTGTCTCTGAGCTTTGGTGCTCAAGGTTAAGTCTCTCCCACTTTAAGCCACAACTCAATTTCTGGCTTTTTGATAGTTAATTAGAGGTTAAGAGTCTCATAGACTTTCCTGCCTAGGTTGGCTTTGAACCATGATCCTCAGATCTTAGCCTCCTGAGTAGTTAGGATTATAGGCAAGAGCCACCCATGCCTAGATAAGGGTACTACTTTCTCCAGTGATTTTCAACATAATACTAGAAAGCCTAACTAGAATGAGTTTGTATGAACAAGAAGTAAAGACACTGAGTTGGAAAGGAAAACATAAAACTGGATGCTAGATATAGAACACCCCCTCAGCAACAGAAAGAAAGAAAGAGAGAAAGAAAAGAAAAAAGAAAGAGGGAGGGAGGGAGGGAGGGAGGGAGGGAGGAAGGAAGGAAGGAAGGAAGGAAGGAAGGAAGGAAGGAAGGAAGGAAGGACAACCTTTTAGAGTTGATCAATAAATTCAGAAGAGTTGCAGGGTGCAGGGTAGACACACTGGTCAGCTGTGATTCTCATCAGTGGTGAACAATACAAAAATAACAAAATAAGCTTATTTACAGTAGAATCCAAGAGAATAGTGTGCCTGGGAAACCTAGGAATTAATTTAAAGACTTGAATGAATTTAAAGAATTGAAGAGGTTGTAATGAGAAGTAAGGGGTTGGAGGTGTGTCTCAGGTGGTAAAGCACCAGCCAAAGAGTGAGAGTTTGAGACACACACACACACACACACACAAACAAACAAGCAAACAAAAAAAACCTAAAAAAAAATTTCTGAAATAACCAAAAGAACCTCTAAGTAATTGAAACTGCACCTCTGTTCATGAACTGGAAGACATACTCTTAAATACTCTACAAAGTGATTAAGGTCAGCACAATTACTATCCCAAACCTAAAGGTTCTTTTGCAGAAATGTCATGCCCCACTCTCAAATACATAGAGAATTACAAGGAGCCTGAGTAGCCAAAAGAATCTAGAAAACAAGGTCTTATATTTCCCAATTAAAAAATATATTGGAAGCCAGGCTGGTAGTTCAAGGCTTTAACATTAGCTACTTGGTCAGTGGAGATAAGACTGCATTGGTGGTTTGAGACCTGCCCAGGCCAGAAGAAGTTTGTGAGACTGCTTCCCAACCAATGGCTGGAGTGACGCTATCCCTGGCAACATGGCACAACAGGAATATGAAAAGGCAGCTCTGGCCAACCTAGGCCAAGGTGGGACTTTACCTTGAAGAAAAACCAATGCAAGCTGGGTGCTGGTGGCTCCTGTCTATAATCCTCACTACTCAGGAGGCTGGGATCTGAGGATCATGGTTCAAAGCCCGTCCAGCAGGGAAGTCCGTGAGACTCTTCTCTCCAAAGAACTATTCAGAAAAAGCCAGAAGTGGCACTGTGGCTCAAGTGGTAGAGCTCTAATCTTGAGCAAAAGGAGCTCAGGGACAGCGCACAGGCCCTGAGTTCAAGCCCCAAGACAGAGACCAAAAAGAAAGGAAAAGCAAAATAATAATTGTTGGGAGGTTGTGGAGAACTCTGCCAGCTCCTTTATGGCATGTGGAGGTATCCAGTGGTGTAGCCTCTGTGGAAAAGGTGATTTTTGTGATCCTCCCCAAAAGTTCATTCTATGATTAGTAATGAAATGGGAGTTTTTAGACCCTAGGCCCCAAGTCTAGAAGTTCCAAGTTAGGTCCAGCCACTTGCTCCCATGTGCCCAATACAGAGCCCGGGTGAAGGGCAGAGAAAGGAGACTGGCCCAGGGCAGCCATGGGAAGACAGCACTGCAGCGCCTCTTCAGCCTTCTTCAGAGGTGCAGACACGGGCTTCGGGGGGAGTAGAAGTGGGAGAAGGGGTGAGAGAGCATGCAGAGCGGACACAGTCCTAAGTCGCAGGCACGACTTGCTCCTTGGAGGAGTCACCACTTTATTCTGGAACAGAACAGGAACAAGGCAGTCTGCTGGATTTTTGGCTGTGTGCTTTAAGATGCTTGTTTGAGGGGCCAGTTGCCTCCCACACTAGATGCATATCAATGAATCTAGTCTCTGTGACCATGTGATTGCAGAGCTGACGGCAGCCTCCAATGGCTTAGGTCAGAGCCCACAGATTCAAGGTTCTCACTTTACAGAACCTAGCCAAGGCGTCTTGCAAGTTGCCTCTTCCCTCTTAAAGCGATTCTACCTGTTGGTATATAATACAAATAATTGAAGAAGGGAGGGAGAGAGAGAAAGAGGAAAGGAGAGAAGGACAGAGGAGGAAGAGGAAAGAAAAAGGGGGGGAGAGGGGAAGAGAAGGAGTGAGGGAGGAAGGAAGGAAAGAAGAAAGGCAGAGAGGGAGGGAGGGAGGGAAATGGAGAAATATTTTGCCATGATTATTCATAGTGACACCATTCCTAATAGCCCAAAGGTGGAAACAAGCCACAAGTCCATTCACACTGTTGGATAAACCCTTTGTGGTATAGACATTAGTATACAGCACGAGAAGGAACGAAAAACACTGCTAACGCGCCAAATACAGATGAACCTTGAAATCCCTGCGCTAAATGAAAACACTGGACAGGAACCATGGCCAATTGTATGATTCTATTCAGTTGATATTTCTGGAGTAGATGAATCCATGGAAAAAAACGTTTGTGACTGTTAGGGCTGTGGGAGGCAGAGGAATGAAGATGGAGTTAATTTTGGGGAGAAGCAGCTTTTTAGGGGCTCACAGAAGTGGTTGCCGTGAATGTACTGCTACCTGGTCATTCACTTTAAAATGGCTAATGTTGTTATGTGAATTGTGCCTCAATAAAGAGTGACGGATACAGTTTCAATGTGACTAATTAGTTCCTAAGAGGAAGAGAGATTATATCATCACCATTAAGTATTTCCCACCAAAAACATAGCACATAGAAACCCAAGTTGAAAGGCACCCACAGCGGAAGGGCACTCCCAGGGATTCCCAGCCGAGCTTCCTGACTGGTACCTCGTCAGCTTTCTTAGGTAACTCTGACTAATGCAAGTTAGATCTCACAGAGGTAAGAATCTGTGATTTCCTTTACCATGATTTTGTTTTAAATGTTAGCTGATTCAAAAAAATAAAAGTTGTACATATTAATTCATGCCATAGGGCTGGCCTAGTGGCCTAGTGGCAAGAGCGCTTGCCTCGTATACCTGAAGCCCTGGGTTCGATTTCCCGGCACCACATATATAGAAAATGGCCAGGAGTGGCGCTGTGGCTCAAGTGGTAGAGTGTTAGTCTTGAACAAAAAGAAGCCAGGGACAGTGCTCAGGACCTGAATTCAAGGCCAGGACTGGCCAAAAATAAATAAATAAATAAATAAATAAATAAATAAATAAATAAATCGTACCGTGTAATATTTGATGTGCATATAAATTCCTTAACTTTTTTTTTTTATTGCCAGTCCTGGGGCTTGAACTCAGGGCCTGAGCCCTGTCCCTGGCTTCTTTTTGCTCAAGGCTAGCACTCTGCCACTTGAGCCACAGCGCTACTTCTGGTGTGGTGCTGGGAAATTGAACCCAGGGCTTCAGGTATACGAGGCAAGCACTCTACCTCTAAGCCACATTCCCAGCCTAAATTCCTTAATGTTTATATCAGATTAAACACATTTGTCTTCTCAGTCATTTATATGCATATGTGCCAGTATTGAACTCTTCCTTGGCTTTTTTACTTGAGGCTAGTGTTCTACCTCTTGAGCCACACCACTACTCTGGCATTTTGCTGACTAATTGGAGATGGGTCTCTAGAATGTGTTTGCCTAGGCTGGCTTTGTACCTTGATCCTCAGTAGCTAGGATTACAGGCACGAGCCACCGGTGCCCAGCTATTTATCAGTCCTCTGGGGAAACTTTCAAAATAATTTCTTCTAGCTATTTGAAATGTACAGTACATAATTATTATGTACAGTCACTATACTTTGCAATAGTACCTTAAAACTTATTGTTCCTGTCTGTTTAGGAAGGGATGGTCATGTTAAATTACAGCAATCTGAAGGTTAGGGGTCCGGAGTGTGGGGAGAAAATGTCAGTGTCACAAAGGTAATATTAGCTCACAGAGAAACTTGGAGAAGGATATGAAATTTGTACCCCAATTAATTCCAACATCTAGATCATATCTGGTGACATTTGATAAAACAGGAGGAATATGTTGTATAGATTACAAAGGTCAAAGGTTACCAGAAGGAACAGAATGATGGCAACTGTTTGAATATGGATTTGTGATTTCTCTCTCTCTCTCTCTTTCTCTCTCTCTCCTTCCTTCCTTCCTTCCTTCCTTCTTTCCTTCCCTCCCTCCCTCCTTCCCTCCCTCCCTCCTTCCCTTCCTTTTTTCTTTCCTACAAAGAGGACAGGGCAAAAATGTGGACAATTGCCCCCAAGGCAAACATGAGTCTTGTAAGGAGGGTAGGAAATGTTGTTTTGTTTTTATCGGGTTCAAGTTACTACATATATTTTACAATACACATTTTAACCTTCACAGTGATGAAAATTACCATTCTACTCTACATAGCTTACGAAGTCCATGAACTTTCACATTAAACCCATTTCCTCCATTTCAGGTGATATATATGTTCCATTCCTTTTGTTGAGGAACATCTATCTGTTCCTTCCTTCACTCCCTCCCTCCTTCCCATCCCCGCCCGTGAGTTGCTTCGTTCACTGTCATCAGTGTCCAGTATAGCTGACGGGCCCCTCTGCTGTCTTGTTGTTGCTATTATTATTCTCACCCACTTTTCCCTCATTCTGTGCCCACCTCCTCGCTTTCCTCAGCTGGGCTCCTGTATATCCCATACATGAGGTAGGGAATATAGAGTCATCTAAAAATAATAGGACATTTTCAGATGAGGGCCTCACACTTTTGCTTTGCTTTTGGCCCTCTAGGCTGGCAGTCTACCCCTTGAGCCATGCCTCTATTTCTAGCTTTTTTTTGTTGATTAATTGGAGCTAAGAATCTCAGGGATTTTGCTCAGATGGTTTCAAACCATGATCCTCATATCTTCGCTTCCAGAGTCACCAGGATTGCAGGGGTGAGTTAGCATGATTTTTTTTTTCTCTGAAAGGAACTGTTTCAGGCTTGTCTGCCTGTGCTGACACACAGTGTTACTTTAACAGAAAGGATGTCTTGACAGAGTTGCATGTGCTTTATTTCCCTCAACACACCCTGGAGCTCTTGCACCGTGCAGACCTGTTCCTTGAAGTGTGATTATCACATCAACAAACAGCAATTGAGGGGGCTGGGGATATAGCCTAGTGGCAAGAGTGCCTGCCTCGGATACACGAGGCCCTAGGTTCGATTCCCCAGCACCACATATACAGAAAACGGCCAGAAGCGGCGCTGTGGCTCAAGTGGCAGAGTGCTAGCCTTGAGTGGGAAGAAGCCAGGGACAGTGCTCAGGCCCTGAGTCCAAGGCCCAGGACTGGCCAAAAAAAAAAAAAAAAAAAAAACAGCAATTGAACCTTGGCTCTCACCTGCACCCTACTAAGCTGTAGAGACCTTCCCTTTACTCTTCCCACATTCCATTGGGCATCCTTGCTTCACTCTTGATTCCTTTTCATGAACAAGGAAACCTGGCAAGAGATTTTCATTCTTGGTATCTGATCCCAGAGCCCAAGTGCTGACTGACCACACCCCTGCTCCTTACACAGTTGACTTGTGGAAGAGCTGGGATTTATCATACACTGTTTACCATACATTCTATTTTAGGGCTTTTTGTTTTCTTTTTTGTTTCAATTTTGTGAAAATGTTCCTTAAGAGGGTATGTTTTGCCAAGGTGCCAGTGGCTCATGCCTGTAATTGCAGCTATACATGAGGTTGAGATGTAAAGATCTTGGCTTGGGGCTGGGAATATGGCCTAGTGGCAAGAGCGTTTGCCTTGTATACATGAAGCCCTGGGTTTGATTCCTCAGAACCACATATATAGAAAAATGGCCAGAAGTGGCGCTGTGAGCTAGCCTTGAGCAAAAAGAAGCCAGGGACGGTGCTCAGGCTCTGAGTTCAAGGCCCAGGACTGGCCAAAAAAAAAAAAAAAAGATCTTGGCTTGACACTAGCCTAGCCTGGATGGAAAGTCTGAGAGACTCTTAACTCCAATTCATTACCCCCAAAAAGCCAGAAGTGGGGCTGTGGCTCAAATGGTAGAACACCAGCCTTGACCAAAAAAGCTAAGGGAGAAGGACCAGGCCCTGAGTTCAAGCCCCAGTACTGACATTTGAGAGCGAGAGAGAGAGAGAATCTTTGGGACCTTCTGGAGTCTGGCTTATATTTTTCCTTATGTTACTTTCCTTAAATTGGAAGACATAGGGAATAACTAAGAGGGATAAAACAGTTATAATTAAAATCTACAAAATCATTCCCTGCGTAGAGAGTGTCCGTTATGCCCATAGCATGGAAGGTGCCCATAACCCATCTTCATAGGTTTGCTCTGTACTGTGGGAAGCAAGTCATCACTGTCCCTTTCTGAGAGACACACGAGGGAGGCACCCCACAGCAGGAGGAAGGACCCAGGGCAAAGAAGCCAGCCCATGACCTCAGTTAGTGGCTGAGGCCTTTCACTCTTTCTTTCTCCACACTGGATTATTGTGTCTTTGCAGACTGAGCTCCATAGAGAAATAGGGCTGTAACCACAGCTAACAATAAGCCTAGTTGAGCAAGCAGGTTGAAGAGGAGAGAGGGAACCTGCCTTTGAACTTGGTGGAAATGTCAGTAAATCAGTGGGAATCTGTGCTCTCGCTTTTGAGAAGGAGAGAAACACAGTAAGTGGTGCAGACAGCGGTGGTCCTACTGACTTAAGGGAACATAAATAACTTGCTGGTTGGGATCTAGGACTAAAAGAAAGCCCTCCCAGGTACTGATGGCGCACGTCTGTAATCCTACTACTTAGCTGAGGTCTGAGGATCAGGGTTTGAAGCCAGCCCCAGCATCAAAGTCTGTGAGACTCTTACCTCCAGTCACCCAGCAAAAAGCCACAAATGGAGATGTGGCTCAAGTTGTAGAGTACTAGCCTTAAGCAAAAAAAGCTAAAGGATAGCATCCAACCCTTAGTTTAAGCCCTAATACTGTCAAAAAAATAAATAACAATAAAAACAAAATGTGCAGCTTTTTGTGTTCAGCAGCATGTTAGGATGCTTTCTGCAGGTCCCAAGTGCCCCTGGCCATGCAGTTTGTCATTCAAATCCATTCAGCAGAAAGGGCTGTTTGTCTAGAAGGATCCTAGTTTGAGATAAAATGCAGATGTACTGGGCACTGGGGCTCCGAGTTCTCACTCCTCGGATCCAAAAACCATAGGCCCCTTTTGTGCGGAGGGAGAAGTAATGAATCGCACACAAAGCGGAGCACTCCTGCCCCAGTGCGTGCTCCCAGGCGGCAACCTGCGCGTGAGCTCACGGGGGGCCCGCACGCGTGTTCACGGATGGCCTGCACGTGTGTTCACAGGCGGCAGGCGCTCAGCAAAGGCTCTTTTGTGCCACTTTGACTAAGACACCAGATTCATGAGTAGGAAAGCACAGTTCCAAGTTAGCTAGCGGTTAAGGTCAGCTGTTCAGTTGGCTCCAGACAGAGGGAACGTGGCCATGGTGAATTCTCAGATCTGCAATCGCTTTCTTGACCTGTGAAGTCCAAACCACAACCTGAAGAAACATACTGCCCTTGATTCACCTGACAAAGTTATACGCCGTGAGCTTCTGGCCTGATGGCCTCAGTCTAACTGCACTGTTTGAGGGAGGGACTGAGTGAGGGGGAGAGGTGGGATATGATTTCTCATTAGGGTCAAAACATAACAGATGAAAGTGTCCAAATTAAAGCTAGAATGATGATTTCACTCCTGGAACAGATCTTCATCTCTCCTGGCTTGAATTGCCTGTGTGCCTGTGTGCATGCGTGTATGTGTGCATGACTGCCTCTCTCCCTCCCTCCCTCCCTCCCTTTCTCCCTTCATTCTTCTCTCTCTCTCTCTCTCTCTTTTTGTTCCAGTCCTGGGTCTTGAACTCAGGGCCTGAGCACTGTCCCTGGCTTCTTTTTGCTCAAGGCTAGCACTCTTGCCACTTGAGCCACAGCACCAGTTCCCGCTTTTTCTATTTATGTGGTGCTGAGGAATCGAACCCAGGGCTTCATGCATGCTAGCAGGGCAGGAACTCTACCACTAAGCCACATTCCCAGCCCTCTGTCTCTCTTTAGGAAAAAAAGCAGGCACAATTTAGGAGACAATGTGAAGACTGAGGTTCAAAGCCAGCTCAGGCAGGAAAGTTCATGAGACCCTTATCTCCAATTAACTACAAAAAGCTGGAAGTGGAGCTGTGGCTCAAGTGGTAGAACACCAGCCTCGAGCACAAAAGATCAGGGACAGTAGTACCCAGGCCCTGAGTTCAAGCCCCAGGACAGGCATAAGAAAAAAAAAAAAGGGCAGTCAGCAGTGTTTTTGTAAAGCTAGAATACAGAAAAGAAATTGAGAATTTAAACTCTGCAAATTAGTGTGTGTGTGCCGTGCCTTTGAACCGTGCCCGTGGCTTCCCGTGCAGGCTGGGTGCCGGGCGTAGAGTGTGGCCAGAAAGCAGATGGAGTCTGGTGTTGGCATGTCCCTGACGTCACTGTCGTGAGCTTTTTAATGGACTTTCTTCAGCCAGGCAGCTGTGTTCTTTTCTTGCTTTCAACTTTTGTGTGCTCATGTGTGATAATCCTGACTCGCTGTGCCTTTTCGTCATTGTGTGTGTGCGAGGGGAGGCGGTGCGAGCGCACGTGTGTGTGTGTGTGTGTGTGTGTGTGTGTGTGTGTGTGTGTGTGTGCCACAGCAATTGCTTCTGTAAATCACAGCCCCAGTGAGGTTCAGGCAGGAGATGAAAATCAGCGGGGAGGGCTGGCCTGCTTCCGCAGTGCGGTGTAGGCAGGTCTGCCCCTTGTGGCCATTTTCTGAACAGCAGCCGCCCGGGAGGAAGGAGGCTCCAGGCCCCAGGGAAGCTTCAAGACTCACCTGCCGGCCAACACTGGGCACTGTTTTTTTTTTTTTTTATAACTACTTCCTTTTCTGAGAAAAAAAACTCAATTTCTCTCTATCTCTTTTTCCTGTTACATCTTTACTGTAAAATGTATAAGAGAGAGAGAAATGTCCAGCGTTCAGTTGTTAAAACATGAAAATGAAAAAAACCATAATCGTCCTATAATCCTCGCTCCTCAGGAGGCCAAGATGGTAGAATCATGGTCCAAAGACAGCCATGAGGGAAAGTCTGTGAGACTTTATCTCCAGTTAACCACCAGCAAAGCTAGCGGTGGGGTGTGGCGCAAGATAGAGCGCCAGTCTTGAACAAGAAAGCCGGATGAGATCCTGAGACCCTCAGGTCAAGCCTGAGTCTCAACGCAGGAAAACAAAACAAAAAAAAAGCCAAGTGTATTTTACTAATAAATCAGTTATCACAGTGACATGTGAACCAGCTTGCTGCGCCATCTACTCAGAAGAGCCTGGTTGTTAGTGTGAACCCCGGCTGCCTGGGACTAGTTATGGCGGGGACTAGTTATTGCAGCCCAGTGAGTTGTTCAGAACAGAGCTCGTGGGTCCGTGGACTCAGGATGAAGCCGTCCCAGAGCAGCTCTCAGCTGAGCCCTGCCAGACAGCAGCACCCCACCTGAGCACCCTATAGCAGCGCCACGGTGCGGCCCAGGACAGCTTCTTGGAGGATGGAGGACAGAAAGAGGAGGGCAGAGCAGGAGGCAAGCCTGGCAGTTGAGGAGTGGAGGGCCTCTGTTGGTTTCAGAAGATCACCAGCCGCCCCCCACCCGCCCATCACTGCCGTGGGATTCTAGCAGGCCAGGGAAGGTGCAATCCAGTATACTTGGGCCTGGAGAAGGCAGGGCTTGGTGAATGCTTATTCGATGAATGGAAATGGTGATGGTTCACACCTATAATCTAGTTACTAAGGAACCTGAGTTCTGAGGGTCCAGATTGGAAGCCATCCCTAGCAGGAAAGTCCCTGAGACACTTATGGCTAGTTAAACAGCAAAAAGCCAGAATTGGAGCTGTGGCTCAAGCAGTTGAGCACCAGACCTGAGAGGAAAAGTGAAGTGGGAAAAAAGAATGGATGAATGGTAGTTGTAAAAGCCCTGAGAAAGAATCCTAAACTACCATGGAGAAAAACAAGAATCGAGGGGTCCGTCGAAGGGCTGAGGACTCTGTGGGGTGGGCATCGTTAGCAAACGGCTTCCTGGCAGAGTGCTGGCAGCAGGGGCATTGTCCTTGTCTTTAGGGGCCAGGTTGGGGGGGGGCGGTCACAGCTATCCAGTTTCCCATTTATCCCCCAGGATGAAGGAAGGCGCGGGTGTGCTGGTTTGGGGGAGAGAAGGGCACTTGGGCCAGAATCCTCTGGAAGACACAGGCCAGAGTGGCTAGAGTTGATCGGAATCTTCTGCACTGGTATCTTCTTGCTCTGAGCATCAGTTTGTGCAGAAAAGCAGCATTGGGGTGTGTGTGTGGGGGGGGTTGGGGCTTGGCTGTGACCCCCCACAGATAGTCTACCTCAGAAGACCTCACCCTGTGGAGGCCCCTCTTGTCTCAGATTTGCAGTTATTGTCTCCCCAACACAGAAGTAAGAAAGGAGCCAATTAATTCAGATTGCCAGTTGCACTTCAGGTCTCATTTCTTATTTCAGTGTCTGAAGAAAAACACATTTCTCTTGAGTTTTAACATTTTTCTCCTTGATCTTTTGGTTTTTAAATCCATACCTTTAATTCACGAGAATGGCCTTGCTGTTCTTTCCTTCCTTGCTAAATAAGTTGTACTTGTCTTTTACTTATAAACCTCAGAAAGTCTCTATGTTAGCTTCCTGTTGCTACAACAAAATACCGGAGATAATCACCTTAGGAGGATGAAGGTTTATTTGGGCTCATGGTTTCCGAGGTTCTGGCTGCTGTTGGCGCCTCTGTTTCCAGGTGCTCAGTGAGGTAGAATGTCATCGCGGGGAGCACAGGGCATGCAGTAACGCAGAGCTGCTTTGCCAGAGCAGACACAAAGCCAAGAGTGGGGCACAGGAAGGGTGAGGGACAAATGACATCTTTCAAGGTCACATTCCCAACAACGTACTTCATCCCAGGAGTCCTTGCCTCTTCAAATCTCCACCATCTCCCATTAGCCCATTCAGCTACAAATCTCCCAGAGCCTTCAGTTACAATCACTCTCCTTTTGCAAAGCCCCTGTTGTACTGGGGGCACCTGGACTTCTGCGGAACATTCCAGGCTCAACTACAGCTGTCTCCAAGATCCATACAGATGAGAACATTGAGAGCCATGTTGATAGTGTCTTTGAATGTTGGTCTTCTGCCTTGGTTGTTTTCTCAGAAAAGTGTTCTTACCTTTTCTGTACCTTAGTGGCACAGTCTGCCAGTTTTCTGATTTTCATCTTCTAATTCCTCCTTTGCAATGTTAGGTTCTACCATCATAGTTTTAATTTCAAAGAGAGTGATTTTATTGTAACCTTACTCTGTTTTTGGAGGGAGCATCAGTGTCTGGTTTTTTTCTGAGTTGAGTGCTTAGTTTTAAAAGATTACACTGAAAATTCAGGGCCTAGTGTGGTAATGCAAATTAGTAACCCCAGCTCCCCAGGAGGCAGAGATATATGGAATGAGGTTTTAGGTTTAGCTGGAACGAAGTTAACAAGGCCTTCATCTCAACTGACGAGGCCTGTTGGTGCATACCTGTAATCCCAGCCATGAGGATAGGTGGAAGGATAGGTGGAAGGATCGGTAGGTAGGATTGTCAGCAAGGATTAGCCAGGGCAAAAAAAATAAGAAAAATCACTAAAGAAAACAGGGTTAGGGCATGGCTGAAGTGGTCGAGCAGCTGAGGCTCTGAGTCTAAATTCCAGTACTGCCAAAAAATGCAGATTGAAGGCTGTGTTTCAGAAGGTCCTGTGGACGGAAGCTCACGTGCTGTCTAGTTAAGAGACTACAGTTAAAGGGGTACAGCATCAGCCTTGAGCGGGAAGGCTAAGGGAAAACGTCTAGGCCCTGAATTCAAGCCTCACTACTGGCACAGAGAGAGACAGAGAGACAGAGAAGGAGACGGAGAGACCCTACTATTTGGATTTGTGGGCTTCTTCCTGTCACTAAGTGAGGAACCCATCCCCCTTCTGCCTGGGTTTGGATAGCTCCAGGGGGTGATACTGGGCTCCATCCTTGGCTGTGCCCAAAGTGCTTCCTAAGGGTAGCCCTTCTCCCTGGTCTTCTGCCCCACTGGAGGTTCTTTTTTTTTTTTTTTTTTTTGCCAGTCCTGGGCCTTGGACTCCGGGCCTGAGCACTGTCCCTGGCTTCTTCGCGCTCAAGGCTAGCACTCTGCCACTTGAGCCACAGCGCCGCTTCTGGCCGTTTTCTGTATATGTGGTGCTGGGGAATCGAACCTAGGGCCTCGTGTATCCAAGACAGGCACTCTTGCCACTAGGCTATATCCCCAGCCCATGGCTTTTTCTATATATGTGGTGCTGGGGAATCGAACCCAGGGCTTCATGTATACAAGGCAAGCACTCTGCCACTAAGCCACGTTCCCACTGGAGGTTCTTGGAGTATGTTTTCCTCAGGCTTTTCTGTGGGTTTTGTTCTCAGCATAGTCCTCCAAGTGTAGGCGAATTCCCTGGCATAAACTGACCACTACCCTTTCAGTGCCCACCCTGCACCCAGGGCTTCTGGATCTTCCTCAGGCGCCTTTCTCACTCAGGGTCTGTCTCTTTGCCTGTCATTGATCTTGTGTATTTTTTCCTTTTATTACTTAAACTACTTAGCTAGGCCTAAAAGACATACATTCATGGACACATGTACATACATGCATGATTGTTTTATGGTTAAATATGGAACATGAATTAAACGAGGAGACTACTCAGGAGAAGGGGAAGGGAGAAAGGGAAAAGAAAGAGGGTAAAGAGAAACTCAACAAAAGCTGTTGATCAAATTATACAGCACTCTAAGCATTCACACACAGTGTGAGACCAAAGGAGAGGAAGATAAAGGTGCAAGTACCTATGGGCATCTGATCATATAAAATAATATTTATCAAAATGAACTTAAAAAAAAAAAAGAAAAGCTATTGACCAGAACTGAGGAGAAAAATAGACTCTGGAAGGTGGGCAGGGGCTGGGTTGGCAGAAAGGATACTTTTTTTTTTCTTTATAACCAGAGGTTGATAAAAAAAAAAAAAAAAGGCGAAACAAAATCCTCTGGTTGCTGGTGGCTCACACTTGTAATCTGAGCTACTCAGGAAGCTGAGGTCTCTGGATTGCAGTTTGAAGCCAGCACTGGCAGGAAAATCCCCGAGACTATCTCCAATGAACTGTCTTCTGAGAGAAAGAAAAAAAATAAGGAAGGGAGGGCGGAAAGGAAAGAAATAGAGAGAGGGAGAGGGGGGAGGGAGAGAGGCAGGGAGGGAGAACTGTGATTCAAGTGGTACTAGCACTGAGAGAAAAAGCTAAGGAACTGTGCCCTGGTCCTGAGTTCAAGTCCTAGTACTGGTACACACACACACACACACACACACACACACACACACGGATGATGAGTCCTCTATCTGTTGCTTGTCTTCCCTAGACCCTTCTCCAATGCCCGTGCCCTGGAGGCACACGTAATGTAAAGCAAGCTTGTTCTAGGCTAATCATATGTGTGTGGAAACACATTTCCCATACTTTTATTTCCATGAATGCATTATGTTTACACTAATAGGAAATGCTGGTGAGAAATGGAAGCGATGTCCTCCCCCCTGCCCAGAAGTGAATCAACCAGGAATGGCCTCTGTCCTTCGTGGCCTGTCCCCCTGTGCTTGGTCTTCATGGCTGTCTTCTTTCTCTTCTAGGACACGGGGGTTGGGAAGTCAAGCATTGTGTGCCGCTTTGTCCAGGATCACTTTGACCACAACATCAGCCCTACCATTGGGTGAGTTCCTGTGTGTGCCCTTCCCGCTGCGTCCTCCATGAGTGTTCTGGGGGGGAGATGGTCCTGTGAGCATCGGTTTCCATCCCTCCCGGTGACAATCCCTTCTAGCCAGAGACTGCCAGAGAACCAGGGATTTCCCAGCCAGTTCTCCCCCTCCCCCACACACAGCCCAAGGTCATCCCCTTGACCTTCAAGAGCATGATTCTGCAAGTGAGCTTGGTTTTTTTCCAGGTTGAAAACAATGTACAGAACCTTGCCTGGTTCTTACCCTCGCAGCACTGTATTGCTATACCAGGACAGTCTGGGTGGTTTGTGGAGGGGATTAATTTCTCATTTCTGGGTGACTCCAATGTCATCATGTTATTTGTGTGGTTGGAGAGTGGGATGGGTGGGCTGGAGACCTTGACCTTGGGCTGCACAGGTGTTGTCCTGTGAGTTCTTTGGCCAAGTGTTCTTTTTCTGGGCCATTCTGGTGCATCACCCTCTTAGACTTTAACCTGAAGATGTCATATTTTTTATGAGACCAGGGGAACGGTGTAAGTCTGTATGTTTGGGGGACCTGTGAGATTAGTGAGGGTAGGAGGGATGGCCTCCATTGTGGGAAGTTGAGAAAATTCCTGGCAGGGACTAAATAGCTGCTTACAAGCCGTGAGTTGATCACACTGGGTTGGTTAAAGAAATGTGTTCATGGAAGAATGTTGTGGACCACGGATGGTTTGAGTTTGTTAGTATTTCCCCCACCTCGGGTCCTCAGCTCCTCCCATTAGCCCCCAGATCCACCCATACCTGAACTCCCTGCCCTAGAGCTATAATAGGCCAAACCCATTCACCACTCAGACCCACCTACTTCCCCTCTAGCCCCAGTTCTACCAGCGACCACCTGGATAAGGTGCAGGCGCCATGTTGCTCCCTCTCCCATGGGAGATAAGGCCTCACTGATAAGTTTCCTTATAAACCTTCTCCTGTCTGGGACTATCTCTGCATGGTCCCCTGGGATGACTGGGAGAGATTCTTCCAGAGTTACCACTCTACTTGCCAGAGTGGTAGCATTTTAGGTTGATTCCCTGAGCCTCAGTTTCCCATCAGATGACATGAAGAGACAGATGACACCTTACAAGTAATGGTTGTGTTACAGGAGACACAGAGAGGCACTCTAGTAACAGTGAAACATTTATTTTACATTTTATATATTTATATTGTTATATTGTAAATTATATGAGAAGCCACATGTTGAAGGATGGAGTCTTGGAGTCCTTATTAGAGCAGTAGCAGTCTGCAGGCAGCCAGTTGCTACAAAGACCTGCAGCCTGGAAATACACTTAACACTAGCAGAAAACAGCCAGAGAGGGAAGAAAGAACAAAAACAATACCAACAAACCAATCCAGCTCCAACGGAGAGCTGACTTGGGACGCCATGGTGACTGGAGACGAGCCAGGAGACAAGACATAGCACGTGAACACAGAGACAGGTGGCATGGTGTAATGGCCCCTGAGCTGGCCTGCCCCTAAATAGGGTCAGGTCAGGGGGCTGGGTCACAGGAAGCTCCCAGTCCCAAGCACTTGACTGACAGGTTCAGTAACCTATAGGACATGTGCCCACCCCTGTCTCTTGGGATTCAGGAACACCCACCACCTGGGGATGGGACTTCCTTCCTCTAGGAATCCAGGCACACCCTCAAAACAAGATGCCAGATAGTACAACTCGCCATGTGGCCAATGATGGCGCTGGCCAGATCTGACCTCCATATTACAAAATGTATGTGTAATTATATATGAATGTATATACAAATGTATACATACATTTAAAATGTCAGATTCTGTATATATACATATCTGTATTATATATATGTTATATAAAAACTCATTGTACTTTCTGCTCTGTTTTTCTGTAGACTCTAAAACTGCTCTTAAAAAATACTAAATAAAAATTGTAGCCAGGTAGCTAGCGCAGGCTGAAATGTCTGTAAGATTCTTATCTCCCATTAATCACCAAGAAGCCAGAAGTGGAGCCATGGTTCATAGTAAGAGCTCTAGACTTGACCAAAAAAGCTCAGGGACAGCACCCAAGCCCTGAGTTCAAGCCCAGATGGTCACGCATACAAAAGGTACATATGTACCTTAGTTTTAAAAAATTATAATACTCATTATGAAAAAAATAGGCCATATAAAAGTACAAATAAAACCAGGTACTAGGGGCTCATGCTTGTAATCCTAACTACTCAGGACGCTGAGATCTGAGGATTGTGGTTCAAAGCCAGCCCACGCAGGAAAGTTTGAGACTCTTATCTCCAATGAACCACCAAAAAACTAGCACTATGGCTCAAAGTGATAGAGCACTAGCCTTCAGCAAAAGGAGCTCAGGGACAGTGCCAGGCCCTGAGTTCAAGCACCATGACCAGCAAAAAAAGGAAAAAAAAGTGGAAATTAGGCACAGGTGGCTCACCCTTGTCATCCTAGCTACGTGGAAGGTTTTGAAGGTGAGGAGCGAGGCCCCAGGCCAGTGTGGAGAGATTCCCGCTTCGTGAAGGGAAGTGGACATAGTAGCCTGCACGTGTGATCCCAGCCACGATGGGAAACGTAGGCAGCTGAAGGCTCAGATGCACAACCCGGCAGGAAGCGAGACCTGTTCTAAAATCACCCAGAGAGCAATGGGGCTGGAGGCAGAGCTCACCATCGCACCAGCTTAGCAAGTGCAAGTTGTGAGTTTAGCCTCACTACTTCCCCTAACTAAGTAAATAAAATAAAATGAGAAGTGAAGTAACTACTCTTTTATTTATTTATTTATTTTTGTCGGTCATGTGGTTTGAAGTAACTACCCTCTTCTAGCTTTGGAATTTTGTATTCTGAAATTCATATAACCAACATTGCAAAGTGCATACTGAACATAATATGTTCCATATGTTTGTGTGTATCCAAACAACTAATTTCTAAAAATGGAAATGTATCAAATTCGTAACATTCTGCAGAATGTCTTCTCTTCTTGGATGTTTTTTATGTAGTTCCTTGACAAACCTAACATGAAAGTTTGCGTTTTCTGGTTATAAAAACTCATGTTAGGTGGGGATGTAGCTCAGTGACAAAGCATTTGATTCCCATGAGATGTCCTGGGTTCCATTCCAGCACTGGGGGAAAAACTGTGTGTGTGTGTGTGTCTAGATTCCAGGAAAATATCTCTGCCATCACTCTATTCCCCTTTTTGAAACTGGGGATTTTGAAATAGGGCTTTGTACATTAGGCAGATGGTCTACCACATGAGCCACGCCCAGTCCTGATTGTGTGTGTGTGTGTGTGTGTGTGTGTGTGTGTGTGTGTGTCAGTACTAAGGTTTGAACTCAGCACCTGGCTGCTGTCCCTTCGCTTTTTCTGCTCAAGGCTAGTTCTATCACTGGAGCCACAGCTCCACTTCTGGCTTTGTGGTGGTTAATTAAAGATAAAAGTCTCTTGGACTTTCTTGCCTGGGCTGGCTTTGAATCATGGTCCTCAGGTCTCGGCCTCCTGAGTAGGATTATAGGTCTGAGCCACTGGTGCCTAGCCAGTCCTGTCTTAATGAATAGGAAACTAGCCCAGCAGAAGAAAAGTCAAGGCCATGAAACACTTCCTGTGTTGAACTTTTACCACTTTAGCCAGCTCAAAGAAAATGCTTATTAAGAAGGAAATTAAAAAAAATAGACTAGCAAGTGTTCCATGATACACTTGAGAGTTTAAAATTCTTCCTAGTTAGTAGAGAAAACAAACCTTAAAATATTCTTATTACCTTTAAGTAATTGTACAAAGGAGTTGCCATTCAACAAAGCAGCCAATGTATGCAATGCATCTTGATCAGCTCAAGAAAACAAATTTTAATGTTATGATCTTTGTCTGTACATTGCTGTCTGACACTGGAATTTAGACGTCATATTTTATGAGTCATTGCTACTGCAGTATTCCTACCAGTATAAGTGTGTATGGCATCAGATTCAGTGTGTGTGCGTGGCATAAGATTCATTGTGTATGAACAGCATCAGGATTGGTGTGTATATATGGTGTCAGCATCGGTGTGTATGCCCAGCAGCTCTTTCTGCTCAGTCATGAAGCCAAAGTCATAGCATGCCAAAATACTGAGGGCTGTTTTGCACTCTTTTTTTTTTTTTTTGCCAGTCCTGGGCCTTGGACTCAGGGCCTGAGCACTGTCCCTGGCTTCTTTTTGCTCAAGGCTAGCACTCTGCCACTTGAGCCACAGCGCCACTTCTGGCCTTTTCTATATATGTGGTGCTGGGGAATCGAACCGAGGGCTTCATGTATAGGAGGCAAGCGCTCTTGCCACTAGGCCATATTCCCAGCCCTGTTTTGCACTCTTAATTGGCCTAATAGATTTTTAATATTCCCCTGGGTTGTGGGAGATATGTCTTTGAACAATTTAATCTGTTTTTGGTAAAAGTCTTCTGAGCACCTCTTTTATGTTTGCTCTTGTGTGTGTGTGTGTGTGTGTATGTTTGCATGTGTGCACACGTCCATCCTGGGGCTTGAACTCAGGTCCTGGGCACTATCCCCTGAGCTACCACTTAAACCATAGTCCAATTTTCACCTTTTTGGTGGCTAACTGGAGATGAGTCTCATGGACTTTTCTGCCCTTGGCTGGCTTTGAACTCTGGTTCTCAGATCTCAGCCTCCTGAGTAGCTAAGATTACAGGCATGAGCTACTAGTGGCTGGCTTGTTTTGCTTTGAAACCTCCAGTTAGAGTAACAGAAAACGCAGAGTATTTTCTTTGCGTGAAAGCACTCTTAACAGCCCCCCTTGCCTGTTCCTAGTTCCCTGTGGGCAGCTCTTGGAGTCCTGTGGAGGTGTAATGCTAATGTACGTGACCCATGAGCCTTTGTGCTTAGTAATATGAAGGTGCTGACTCTCTTTTCAGGGCATCTTTCATGACCAAAACTGTGCCTTGTGGAAATGAACTTCATAAATTCCTCATCTGGGACACTGCTGGTCAGGAGCGGGTGAGTATGTGCTGTCCACTCTTCCCCCCCCTTTTTCTGGTAGTACTGGGAATTGAACACAGCACCTTGTACTTGTAGATAGGTACTCGACTACTTGATTTTTTTTTTTTTTTGGCCAGTCCTGGGCCTTGGACTCAGGGCCTGAGCACTGTCCCTGGCTTCTTCCCGCTCAAGGCTAGCACTCTGCCACTTGAGCCACAGCGCCACTTCTGGCCGTTTTCTAGATATGTGGTGCTGGAGAATCGAACCCAGGGCTTCATGTATACGAGGTGAGCTCTCTTGCCACTAGGCCATATTCCCAGCCCTCGACTACTTGAGCTGTACCTCCAGCTCCTTTTTATCTTGGTAGTTTTCAAGGTACGGTCTTGCTTTATAACAGAACCATCCTGGATTGTGATCCTCTGACCTGGGTCCTCTCTCCCACTCCCCACTTGTGGGAGAAATTGCTATGCACAACAGAACCCAGATATTGAATGAGATGGAGTCTTTTTGCCTGGGTTGGCCTCTGAGATCCTTGGATTTCCACTGCCCAGTTACCTAGGATTACAGGCCTGAGCCGCTTAACTCAGCTGCGGTTTGCTTTTTCAGAAAAAAAGATAGAGATTGACTGCTGAAGGTTTCTATGTATTTGTCGAGGCTTGTGGTTTCAGGTTTCAGAAGCCTAACTTAGAATGATGGAAGCAGAAATGAAATGTACTTTCCAGCTACGTGAAAATCTAAGTGAGGTTTTACAGTGCGACAGGATTGAGGCCTAGGCCCCCAGAAATACTACCAGAGGGGCTAAGCTTTTTGAAATTCCCATTTCTTTCCAGCTAGCACAGTTGTGGCTTCATCACCATGAATCTTCCTTCTCCTTTCCCCGAGGGTGGCAAAAATGGCTCTATAGCTCACTCCAGACCTCCTCTGTCACCTTAGCAACCCAGTAGGGGAGCATCCTCCAACAGAGACGACATGGCTCTGAGTGCCACGGGTTCTTACTAGTTTGCTGTGGGTCGCTGGGTACCCCTGAACTTCATGCGCCAACAATGTATAGGGGGATTTGGTTCCCCTACTGGTGGAGCAAGATACTGCGCTTACCCCCGGAGAGGGGCATCAGCACCACCTCAGTTCCAGGGGGAGGGGAAGTTGGATTGGCTTTGTTCCCCAAAGAAAATATGGGTTCTCTTCCTGGACAGTGGGAGAATGGTTGCTAGCCTACCAAAAGAGGCAAGAGACTCCTCTTTCGTTCTAAATTCTCCTTAGTTGTTGAAAATGTGTATATAAAGATGATATATTCAAGAAGCGTGTATGCCTTTGGATTTAAAGCAGGAGAAATATTACTAGTGCAGGGGATCTGTGTCATAACCATGGCGCGTCTTATCCATGTTGAAAGGGATGTCCAGGATTAGTAAAACAGATAACCAACACCTTGCCTTAACTGGAACTTTTAACCCATCAAAACTTAGTTGGATCATAGCACCAGTGGCTCACACCTGTAATCCTAGCTACTCATGAGGCTGAGATCTGAGGATCAAGGTTCAAAGCCAGCCAGGGCAGACAAATAAGAGAGACTCTTATCTGCAATTAACCAGCTAAAAGCTAGATGTGAATATGTGGCCCAAAGGGATTGGCACCTGTCTTGAATGAAAAAGTGGAGGGAGAGCCCTTAAGGGAGAGAACCAAAGAGGCCCTAGTACAGGCACCAAAACAACAACTTGGGTGGTGATGATAATTTTGCAGCCTAATTGATTAAAATCTCCCTGGTCTGCTCCAAGCTCAAACGTCACCTTCTCTACTTTCCCTATTCAAGTCCTTAACTCTTCCCTCCCTATTCAACTCTACTTCCTGCTGCATTTTCTCCACAGATTTACTGGTAATAAACTGTTGATTTCACTTACTGATATTGTTTATTTTTTGTCTTTAAAAGGAAGAATCCAGTAATCAGGAAAATTTGTAATTTTCATTATCTGATTTTTTTTTTTTTGGCCAGCCCTGGGCCTTGAACTCAGGGCCTGAGCACTGTCCCTGGCTTCCTTTTGCTCAAGGCTAGCACTCTGCCACTTGAGCCACAGCGTCACTTCTGGCCGTTTTCTGTATATGTGGTGCTGGGGAATTGAACCCAGGGCCTCATGTATATGAGGCAAGCTCTCTTGCCACTAGGCCATATCCCCAGCCCATCATTATCTGATCTTTATAAATCAAATGTTATTCTATATAAATTTTCTTTCATATAACACCCTCCTCCTTTTCTTAAAAACAACTAAAGTCTCAGCCTTTGTTGGTTGAGGCATTTTAAAGAGTCTTTAAAAAAAATAGAATGAATCTTTTGGTCTATAAGCACTAACCTCATTAGAACATCTTCTCTTTTTGCTGCTAAATAGAGAGAGAGAGAGAGAGAGAGAGAGAGAGAGAGAGAGAGAGGGATTTGCACATGTGAAGCACCCACTTGGGGCTCCTCTTCAACCCTGCTAGTCACCTGTACCTGCTGACTCCCCAAATGAAGTGACCAATTCAAGAGGAATGTCTGCTGGGTCTCACTTCTGTGTGTTCTGTATAGCTGGTCTGCTAAATTTTTTGGTTTGTTTCTCCATTATTTTACAAACCTAAATGGAAAGGCTTTTTCATTCTCTTCCTTACTTCTGGCCATGAGCCACTGCTTTTGCTGAGTATAAGTAGTCCATTTTACAGATATCTAGAGGTTAGGCATTATTAGTTCTTCTGTGCTCCGTGCCAGCTGCTGCTTTCTGTTCTGTACACTGTTGGATTGCCTCCTCTATGCACATACATTTAGCCCTCTCAAATCTGTGACTCGCACCTGTATTCTAGCTACGCAGCAGGCTGAGATCTGAGGGACTGTAGTCCAAAGCCAGCCTGGTCAAATCTGAGAGACTATTACCTTCAATTAAACCCTCAAAAAGCCAGAAGTTGGGCTGGGGATATGGCCTAGTGGCAAGAGTGCCTGCCTCGGATACACGAGGCCCTGGGTTCGATTCCCCAGCACCACATATACAGAAAACGGCCAGAAGCGGCGCTGTGGCTCAAGTGGCAGCGTGCTAGCCTTGAGCGGGAAGAAGCCAGGGACAGTGCTCAGGCCCTGAGTCCAAGGCCCAGGACTGGCCAAAAAAAAAAAAAAAAAAAAAAAGCCAGAAGTTAAGGTGTGTATGGGTCAAGTGATAGCCTTGAGTGAAAAAGCTTAGCAAGAGTGCAAGGCCCTCAGTTCAAGCCTCAGTACCAGACCACACACACAAAATAAAGCACTGTGAGGTACGGTTTCTTTCCTTATTTACATGTGAGGTTATCAGTGCATACAGAGGTTATGCAACTGGGTCAGATCACAAGACTAATGAGGCACAAAGGTGAAATTTGGATCCTGCAATCTGGGTCCTGAGGTTTATAGTTTTGTTTTGAGAACAATTATGCAAAAGCTACAAGTTGATAGTAAAATTATACACCTAGATATTTACACTATTAACATTACATAAAACAATCTTTAGCAGTCCCTCTTTGTGCTTGGATTATTTCTTTTTTTTTTTTTTGGCCAGTCCTGGGCCTTGGACTCAGGGCCTGAGCACTGTCCCTGGCTTCTTCCCGCTCAAGGCTAGCACTCTGCCACTTGAGCCACAGCGCCGCTTCTGGCCGTTTTCTGTATATGTGGTGCTGGGGAATCGAACCTAGGGCCTCGTGTATCCGAGGCAGGCACTCTTGCCACTAGGCTATATCCCCAGCCCCTGGATTATTTCTTATTGTTGTAGAGCTGACTCCATCTTGATTAGGGAAACATGGTAGGAAATATTGGGGGAATAGATTAGGTCAACCTGACCCCCAAATTCTGCTTCTGTAAATGGCTTGCTTAACTTGTTTGTTGCTTGCTCTACCCCCTGCGTCAAGCCCCTACATCTGTGCTAGGCTTTCACCTTGATAAACCCCGATTTGAGGACTGCTCGGGGTCACGGTGACAGCTCCCGAGTCTGCACTGTGTCCCTGGCCGGTCAGCCCACCTTTCACTGTTGCAGTTCAGCTCCCGAGTCTGTGCTGCGTCCCTGGCCAGTCAGTTCGCTTTATGCTTCCCCAATAAACCCATCTTTTTTCTTGAGATTGTCTTCGTGTGATGGACTCTTGGAGGGACAGGGAACCCCTTCCCTTGAACCCCATAACATTATCAATGGGATCATGGCCTTTTATAACCTGCTGGTTTCATTTTATACAAAGTATCACTAAGGAGACATTTGGTCTGAACAGTGTATTTGATGTTCATTTATCTGTTCTAATAGATTGGTGTGTGTGTGTGTGTGTGTGTGTGTGTGTGTGTGTGTGTGCGCCAGTACTGGGGCTTGGGCATGAACACAGGGCCTGGGTGCTTTTCCTTGGCTTTTTAGCTCAAGGCTGTCACTCTACCATTTGAACTACATCTCCACTACTATCTTCTTGCTGGTTAATTCAAGATAAGACTCTTAAGGACTTTCCTGCTGAAGCTGGGTTTGAACTGTGGTCCTGAGGTCTCAGCTTCCTGGTAGTTAAGACCATAGGCATGACACCTGGATAGATTGACAGCTTTTGATGAGATAGGATGAAATGGGCCAATTACCATGTCAAGTAAAAATAACAAGGGGTAATTTTCAGTTGATCCTATTTCTAATTATTATAATTTTTAAAAATTAATGAATGAGCCGGGTGCTGGTGGCTTACACGTGTAATCCTAGCTACTCAGGAGGCTGAGATCTGAGGATTTAGGTTGGAAGCCAGTCCAGGCAGGAACGTCTGTGAAACTATCTCCAGTTAACTACCAGAAAACTGGAGCTGTGGCTCAAAGTGCTAGAGTGCTAACCTTGAGCAAAAAAGCAGATGGACAACATCCAGGCCCTGAGTGCAAGCCCCATGACCAACCACAGCAAAAGAAAAACAAGCGAACACCAAAACAACAACAAAAAATAATAAAAATTACTACACAAGTGGCACTTTATCCTAATTTCTACCTTTTATTTCTATCATAGTTTTGTTTTGTTCCTGTGGTACTAGAGATGGGCCTTGGGCATGTAGGTCAGCCAGCACTCTAGGACTGAGCTCCGCCCTTGGTCGACAGTTCTTAGAAACACGGGTATTTTACATGGGAAGCATGGCTCCAGAGTACTGATGTTCTTTCTTTAAATTTCTGGAAAAAGATGTTTTTAGTTTGGTATAGTGACTTCAGGTAGATGATTTTAGAACCTAGACCTAGGAGAGTGTCAGCAACTACTACAGGATCTTTGCAAGCATCCAGCCCACTAACTCTTGGAAGGCGAATTCTCTCCAGTGATGGCAGGTTTTCAGTTGTTTTTGGTGGCTTGTTTTCAGCCTTAATTGTGCTTGTAATGACGTTGCCTAATGTTTGAAATAAATTCCCTGCTGTTGATTGGGCATAGTTTTTTTTTTTTTTTTTGGCCAGTCCTGGGCCTTGAACTCAGGGCCTGAGCACTGTCCCTGGCTTCTTCCCGCTCAAGGCTAGCACTCTGCCACTTGAGCCACAGTGCCACTTCTGGCCGTTTTCTGTATATGTGGTGCTGGGGAATTGAACCCAGGGCCTTATGTATATATGTGGCAAGCTCTCTTGCCACTAGGCCATATCCCCAGCCCTGGGCATAGTTCTATTTGTCATTTTACATTATCTACCAGAATCCAGGAAGGTTTATTATTCCCATTCTATTCCTACTCATCCTGTAAAAATCTGCTATGATTTCCCTTCCTTTCATATATATATATATATTGAACCCAGGGAGGCTGGGGATATGACCTAGTGGCAAGAGTGCTTGCCTTGTATACATGAAGCCCTGGGTTCGATTCCCCAGCACCACATATATAGAAAATGGCAGAAGTGGTGCTGTGGCTTAGGTTGGCAGAGTGGTAGCCTTGAGCACAAAGAAGCCAGGGACAGTGCTCAGGCCCTGAGTTCAAGCCCCAGGACTGGAAAAAACCAAAACAAAACCAAAACAAGAATTGAACCCAGGGCTTCAGGTATATGAGACAAGCACTCTATCACTGGGCCATATTCCCAGCCCTCCTTTCATAATTTTAAACAAGCAACGTCTTCGGATGTGTGATGTGACAATATACAGACATAGATTTCTGTGTTCTCTCAGAGGTTAGTGCCTGGCACTTCCCATGTGCTAATCCCACAGTGTGAATTTGCCTGTGAGGTGACAGCGCTAGCTTCTTCCTAGGAGGTGCAGGGTTCTGGTTAATGCCCTACTTTCTGTTCAGTACTAATCTTCTCTTTTATTTGTGGCACAAACTCATGTACTGAAACAGTGACTTTAACTCCTAAGCACTGGAAGGGTAAAAGGAATCCTCCTCCATTCCTTCTGTATATGGAGAAAGCATCCAGCTTCCTATGCCACCTACATTTTTCTTTCTTCACTCTGCCATGTAGCATGGACTTCCTATCTCATTCTGCCACCATAAACATGAGTTCTCAATGCGTTTTCCAGTTGACCATTGCATCCACATTGGCAGCAGCTTAGCCTTTTCAAGATCTGTGCATTCAGTGACAGCGCCCATAAGGGTGGTGGAAAGGGCTGGGGACTGTTGGACTGCGCTATCTCTGTGAGCAATGGGAGGTTTCCATCCTGTACCCTTTGTACTGTACTTACTCTGGCTTCTGCTTCCCAGGATGTGAAGAGAACATGGTGGGAAGGTCAGCAGACCTCGTGGGGAGAATTTACACAGGACTCACATCTCAGAGTGGTCCTGGGAGAGAAGATTTATTTGCTGAGTTCTGCTCTGCCGTCTCCCATCAGACAGACTCTGTGTCAGGGAGCTGAGACTGTTGTCCTAATGTGTCAACAAGTCACATGCAGTTCCATTTGGACTTCTTTCTTTGTTTTTCTACTTAGACTGGGGCATATACTATCTCCCTTGCTACTAGAAATGACTTGTGATGGTCAGGACATGGTGCACACCTGTCTTTCCAGCTATGTGGGAAACATAGGTAGGAGAATCACTGTGTAAGCCAGTCTGGGCAAATAGTGAAACTCTATCACAAAAATAATCAGAGCAAAATTGGCTGGACATGGCTCAAGTGGTACAGGGCCTGCCTAGCAAATATAAAGCCGAGTTCAAACTCTGCAGTCTTTATTTTTTAATATCTTTAGCTTGCTAGAGAAGTTACAAAAATAGTTTAAGAATGTTCTTGCCGTGGGGCACTGCCCTAGGCTGTGGAGGGGGTGTGGGCTTGGGGTTCTGGTCTGGGATCTGCACCCTAGCCAGAGAGACTGCAGTACTTATGGGAGCTCTTGGGCAATGAAAAGGCTCCAGGGTGCCCGGGAAGTCCAGGGGCTAGAACGAGCATGGTATTTCTGCCCACACCCATGACATGGCTCAGAGAGAAGAGACTTCCATGGCCCTTAGTGAGAGGTTGAAAAGCAACATCAGCTTAACTGGACATGAGTTCCCAGAGAAGTGAGTCTACAGTGGCTCTGTGCTGGCTTTGCTTGCTCTGTGTGCCGTTGTTGAGTTGAAATAGAGCAGTGGGGAATGAGGTAGGGAGGTCAGGTCTGGCTGGCACCATATTGGCCACATGATGAATGGTAGGGTCTAGCATCTTGTCTTCATCCTAGGGTAAGGGAAGTCCTACTCCCAGGTGATGGGCATGCCTGAATTCCAAGAGGAAAGGGAGTCCCATCCCTAGGTGATAGGCATGCCTGAATCCTTGGAGACAGGGGTGGGCACTTGGCCTATAGGTGACTGAACCTGTCAGTCCAATGCCTGGGGTTGGGAGACCTGACCCTATATAAGCCTGGACCAGCTCAGGTGCTAGTACGCCATGCCACATGGCTCTCCGTGTTCGTGTCCTGTCTCCTGGCTGGTCTCCAGTCACCATGATGTCCCAGTGGAGCTCTTCATTGGAGCGTAATTGGTTTGTTGGTATTGTTCTTGTTCTTTCTTTCCTCTCTGGCCTTCATGGGTCTGTTCCCTAACCATGTTAAGTGTATTTGTGGGCTGCAGGCTACCTGCAGACTGCTAGTGCTCCAAGAATGACTCCCAAATTTGACCTCTCAGAATGGGGCTTCTCTATTTTCTCATGACTGGATTTGTATATCTGATTTAGGTACTACAGTTGTATGGTGAGAAAACAGAGGAGCCACATTTTGAGAGGTTGAATTGGGAGTCTTTATTAAAAGGCGGGCAACTACATGGTAGACTCCTGTCTCAAACACCACCAGCTCAGAACAGACCTAGCACATAGCTTTTAAAGACAAAACTCACATGTTGAGGTGGAGACTAAGCTTTTCTTTCTTTCTTTTTAATTTGGTCAGTCATGGGTCTTGAACTCTACGTCTGGGCACTGTCCCTGAGCTCTTCAGCTCAAGGCTAGTGCACTATCACTTGAACCACAGTTCCACTTCCGGTTTTCTGGTGCTTAATTGGAGGTAAGAGCCTCATGGACTTTCTGCAGAGGCTGGCTTTGAACCGAAATCCACAGATCTCAGTTTCCTGAGTAGCTAGGATTATAGGCACGAGCCACTTGCACTTGCTGAGATCAAGCTTTAACAGCTTTAACCACAGTGTCATACTAAGCAGAGCTAACTATGCAGGGATACTTAACACGAACGCAACTGTTATACAATACAGAGCAGACTATCCAGGGGAAAGTAGCAATCAGAACTTCCGTTATCTAGAGGGAACATGAGTTTCCTAGAGCTCTTCAATTCATGACATATTTGCAACCCAGAGAACACCCTCTATAACCTCTAGAGTTTTCAGAAAGTCCCAATCTTCTGTTAACTTCTGTTAAAATTTCAAGATGGCACTACTTAGCTCCAGTATCCTTATTTCACCATGGAGAGCCAACCCTGCCCAACCCAAATCTTCCTTTGGACATTTCCTTGCAGGCGCTATAATGAGTTTTCCTTTGACTTTTCCATAAGGTTTTGCCCAACACAATTTCCTTTAAAAACCTCGAAGCTGCTAATAATATAACATATTTAAACTTTGTCCCATGTAGGTTTTGTAACACTGTATTGTTCAATTGATGTAGAAGTAAATTGAGAATCTAAAAAAGAAAAAAAAATTGAAGCTGTTCAAAAATGCTCAATTCTCCATGGCTTTTTTTTTTTTTGAAGTTGGAGTAGGCATTTTTATTAGAAACTGAAGGTTTGTGGTTTCCTCTGTTATTGTTTTGTAATAAAATTCAGATGCACATGTTTACCTTAGGAAATTTAGGCCCCATAGAAGGTAACAAACAGTACAAGAAATGTATCCAATGCCCAACGTATGATACTGTAACCTCTCTGTACGTCAGTTTGAAAAAAATAACCACCTTCTCCATGGCTTTTAAGGGACTTGACCTCAGCTGGATCCTTAGCCATGCTGAGGAATGATCTAGATGCCCAGTGAGGTGCTGAAGTTGCTTTTTTTCTTTGGCAGAGACCTCTCACTTGGTCTCTCCTCACTCATTCTGGACCCACTCAGAGCTCAGACCTTTCTGCTTTTTGTCCCCACTCTCTGGTTTGCCTTGAAAGCAGCTAAGCCCCGCTTCCATATTTTCTGGATCCTTAAGTTTTAGTGGTTAGACATTATATTAACTGGAAAAGGCTTTTGTTAACATTTGATTTTATACTAAACATCAGTGTCTGAAGTGTTGTCATTTTTTCCCCTATTTTTAAAAAGAAGCTCTATGGAGATGTAGTTAACATACAGTACATTCACTTGTTTAAAGTATGAATGGTGTATTCAGAACTGTGCAGCCATTACTACAATCATTGCTACAACAGAAGGAAACCATGCGCGTGTTGGCAATTTCTCTCAATTTCCCTGCAAGTCTTCCAGCCCAGGGCCACTTGCCCCTCCCTTCCCTCCCCTCCCTTCCCACTTCCTTCTCTCCCCGAGGTCCCTCCCTTCCCTCCTTCTTTTCTTTTCTTTCTTTTTCTTCTTTGGTGTAGGGTACTGTCATCAGCACTTCCCTCCCAAGCAGCATTTCACTGTGTGGATATTCCGGGTGAGGATCCCTTTGTGGCCAGTATTTCAGCTTGCTGAAGTCTAAGGCTGTTGGAACATTTCCATAAACATCTTGAACCATCTTGAGGAAAGGATCTAAGCCTAAACCCTAAGTTGATTTATGTCTCACGTATATGTTATACACACAGCCTGAAGGTGACTTTGCACAGTATTTTTGTGCACCTGTGTTTTGCCTATAACCTGGAATAGGAGGTCAGGTGTGGATTTTTCTGGGAGCATCATGTCAGTTCTCGTTTCAGATTTTGGAGCATTTTGGATTTTCAAAGTAGAGATGCTCGTATTTTGCTTATTTATCACGTGATAAACATTTGGGTTATTTCCACTTTCCTAACTATTATGAATAATGGCACTTTGAGCAGGATGCTGTGTCTATGTGTGTGTTTGGGTATCTTGGGAGTGGTGACTCCATGGCATTTAGAGGAACGGTGACACTTGTCCAAAGTGGCTGGATCATTTTATGTTCCCAGCAGAGTGTGGGCCACTCCGCTTCTTCATGTTCTCACTGGCATTAGTCTCTTCACCCAAGACCTCCAAGATGTACTGTGTTTTCTTTCAAGAGTTTCATAGTTTCCTATTACAGTTCTGAGATTCATTTGGAGCTCATTTCTGTATAGTTCGTGTGAAATATTTTTACTTTTTGTTGTTATCATTGCTGGTCCTGGGGTTTAAACTTAGGGCCTAGGCACCATCCCCAAGTTTCTGTACTCAAAGCTAGCACTTGAGCCCAGCCTCACTAGTGTCTTTTTGGGTAGTTAATTGGGGATAGGAGTCTCTTAGACTTTGTCTGCTGGAGCTGACTTTGAACTGCAGTCTTCAGATCCCAGCCTCCTGAGTGGCTAGGATTACACGCATGGGTCACCAGTGCCCAGCCTAACTTAACTTTTTGTATGTGTCTGTTTAGTTGTCCTGGTAGGATTTATTGGAAAGAGCATTCTTTGCCCAATGAATTGTTTTCGTGCTTTTGTTGAAAAGTGATCCTAAATTTGTTTCCCTTCCATGCTTTCTGCTCTCTTCCTTAGATCTGGATTCTCATCCTTCCGATACAGATTTTCTGCTGCCGTAGTCAGTGAGCCAAGCCCACGAAGCCCTTTTGGCTCAGCAGTTGGCAGAGACCACTAGGATTGTAGCCCTGTAGCAGCCAAGCCTGCTTAATATTGTATGCTGCAGCTCAGTGGTAGACAATGCCTGCCAGTGTTGCAGGCTTACTGCCAGCGATGCTGTAGTCTCAGATTCTTGTCTCGGGAATCCAATGAATCAATGAATCCCTTCTATGAAGAACTTCATTCAGAAGAGAAATACCTATCCGCTCCTGGTGCTCTGTCAGTCATTCATCCTCTCTTCAGGTGGCTGTCTCTGGGCCTCTGTTTGTCTCCTTCTCAGTGGCTCTGAGTATAGAGGTCTCATAACCTGGACTGTGCTCTGATTACCCATATTATAATTAGGTGTTTTTGAACGGTGATTGCTTGTTAATTCCGAATCAGTCCCTTCTGCAAACCCTCTCCCCAGGCTCATGGGCAGGTTATGGAAACTAGAAGGGGGTAGGGGAGGCAGAGGCTAGATCTTCTAAAACATGTCTCTCGTGCATCTGGTTTCAGCCTCCTAGGCAAAGATGATGTTCCAGGGGCCCTGGGTCCCAACTAATTTTCTCTTTTACTTCTGTCAGTGCTGCTGTCTTGATTAGTGTGAATTCTCCAATTTTTTTCTTCTGTTTTAAAATTGTTTGGGAGTCTTGGGTAGGAAATGAGGTAGATATCTGTGTGTGATGAGGACAGAACCAGTGCAAGAGGGAGGTGGTAAGGCCGTGTCCTCAATGGAGTGACTTTGCTCCACCCTGTACTCAAAGGAAAAATGGCCTTTTTGTGCATGTTTCTGTGTGCCCATCCTGCGATTAAATTCAGGGTCTGGGTACTGCCCCAGAGATTTTTTTTTTTGCTCTACTACTTGAGCCATACCTTCACTTCTGACCTTTTGCTGGTTAGTAGGAGATAAGAGTTTTCAGGACTTGTCTGCCCAGGCTGGCTTTGAACCACAGTCCTCAGCTCTCAGCCTCTTGAGAAGCTGTAAGGGTGAACAAATACAATGGTGGTACTCACTAGACACTGTGGGAAATGAACTGTATATCGTGGGGGTGGGGGTGGGTGGGAAACACTGGGAGAAGAAAGGGGAGACATGGCTGAAGAAGCATTGTGCTCCTTACCTGACTCATGTAACTATGACTCCTCACACATCAACTTGACAGTAGCAAAAAATTTAAAAAGCCGTGTGTGTGCGGGCACGCGTGTGTGTTGGGGTTCACTTCACATCTATTTTACTGCAGAAAGTTTGATCGTGCCTGTGGGAAGAGGGCCGAGTCACCTCCATTTCAGCTTTGTCTGTGCTGCGGAAGCTCTCCAGCTTAAGGTTAATGCCACATTAAGAAAGCAAAAAAAGAAAACAACATCCTTCATAGTGCAGAAGTCATGTATCACGTTAAGATGCTTCTGAATAATTCAGAAATAATAAAGCAAATGCGGATGGGTTTTCTAGTGCCTTTAGTTAGAAATAACTGTCGTTGGTAATTTGGTGGGCTGTCTCCGGCCCCTTGTCTTTGGGCTTCAGGATGTGTGGGCTGGCATGCTAACTAGCTCGCTGCTTCTCTGTGAAGAGGGCGTCTATGTGAAAGGAGAGCTCTTCTGAATGGTAGAGAAAGAACCTTCAGTAAGCCTTTCTTCCATTCAGCTCTGCCAGCTGAGAATTCTGGGAATGTCCACTGCTTCCCTCTTTGTTGGAATCCTTCTTTCCCCCAGGCTCCGTGGGGCTTCTGCCCTTGCCTCGCCCTGGCCTTGCCTGAGCCTGCATTCCTGAGGAGAGGGAGCATGTGAACTGTGTGCTGGCACCTGAGCAGATCTGCAGACTGCGCCCGCACTGGCCTTGGCTCCCTGGCTGCCTTTGACTCACCGGAGACAGATTTTTCTAGAAATCATGCTTTGAAAACCCGTTCTGCAAGCTGCGGGACCTGATGCCAGAGCATCATTCTGGCTTGGGTGCTGGAGAGGCAGAGCCCAGCTGGCGTGGTGCTTGTTTGGAAACTCGATGGATTTTCCACTCTTGCTCATTCCTGACCGGCAGGATGTCTCTGCTGCTGGGAAGTGTACGATGCGCTTGAAAAGCCTGCGCCTGCTTATAAAATGTTGCCTGAAGCAGACTGAGTGGTCTGAAGCATTAGGAGATTTCCTGGAATAATACTTTCATTGTACTAATACATTTTGCAGATGTGTATGAGTGTATGTATGTGTTGGGTGTGTTTTACACAGGGTAGAGGTAGGAAAAATGAAGAGTTGTACTATAGGTAAGACCCTGAAAAATCCAGAGCAGGAAAAGCAAGTAGGTCCCCATTGGGCTTACCCCAGTGCCTTAGGTCATTAGCCTGAGGCCTCCAATGACAACACACTTCTGTTAGGCTCTATACAGCCTTTAAAACATGAACCCACTTTTTTTTTTTTTGGTGTTGGTACTGGGACTTGAACTAGGCCCCTCTCCACACCCCCCCATCTCTCTCCAGGCCAGGGGCTTGAACTCAGGGCTTGGGCACTGTCCCTGGCTTCTTTTTGCTCAAGACTAGCACTCTGCCACTTGAGCCACAGTGCCACCTCTGGCCTTTTCTGTTTATGTGGTACTGAGGAATCAAACCCAGGGCTTTGTGCATGCTAAGCAAACACTCGACTACTAAGCCACATTCCCAGCCCCAGCCTTCTGCTCTTATTTGGCTTTTTCCTCTCAAGGATGGTGCTCAACTACTTGAGCCACACCTTCACTTCACTTTTGCTAGTTAACTAGAGATAAAGAGTCTCACAGACTTTCTCCCTTGGGCTGGCTTTGAACCTTGATCCTCAGATCTAGCCTTCTTAAGTAGCTAGGGTTACATGTGTTCGCCACCAGTGCCCGGCTAATCCATAAGCCTTTGGGGGATAGATCCAAAGCATAGGAGACATTAGGGCTGCCTCCACCTGCAGCAAAGGTCAGAATGACAACCAAGCATCGTTTCTCTGGAAAGCAACTGGACAGGGCATTTTTGGAGTCTAAAAACTGTTGATACATGTGAACTCAGTGATTCCACCTCCAAAACAAACGGTTAGGGAGGGAACGCAGGGTGTCGTCACTGAGCTGTCCCAGCTGACAGTACTTCATCTCCAGGTCATTTCACCAAACAGGAAAACCAGTGTAGAGCCCAGCCAATCCTAGAGAAAGGTCTCTGTAAGTTGTGTCCCTAAGGTGGATTCTGATCACACGAAGGTCCTATGTTTTTATTTCTATTTGTTCTGGTCCTTGGGGCTTGAACTCAAGTCGTCACAGCCACACATGTCTTTGTTGCTCAAGGCTGGTGGCTCTACCACTTGAGCCACATCTCCACTTCAGGCTTTTTGCTGATTTTTTTAAATTTTTTTAATTTTTGCCAGTCCTGGGCTTGGACTCAGGGCCTGAGCACTGTCCTTGGCTTCTTTTTGCTCAAGGCTAGCACTCTGCCACTTGAGCCACAGCGCCACTTCTGGCCGTTTTCCATATATGTGGTACTGGGGAATTGAACCCAGGGCTTCATGTATACGAGGCAGGCTCTCTTGCCACTAGGCCATATTCCCAGCCTGGCTTTTTGCTGATTAATTGGCGATGAGTCTTGTGGACTTTTCTGCCTGGGCTGGCTTGGAGCTCAGCCTCAGTAGTAGCTGGGATTATTTGGGTGGGCCACAGTGTCTGGCTAGGTCCTGCATGTTAATAAACACTAGTCGAGAAAAGGTTAACAAAGGAAATAAGGAATTAAAATAAAATAAATAGGTTTCATTTCAATAGTGCCTTGAATGCACTGATAAAACTTTGTAAGCATTGTAAGCCTCCTGCTGAGCACTATTACATGTTGTGTTTCTTAGGGTTATATTTACCAGGGTGTTTTCTTTTCAAATAGCATCTCACAAGCTTGTTTTGCAGAAGACTCTTAGGAATATATTGGGCTATGTAATCTTGGCTCATGTGCCATTAACTGTTTTTCAAAAGCTTCAGTGTAGAACGAAGAGAGGGTTGACATTGACCAAGAAACACTGTGCTCATAACCTGACTTATGGAATTTTTTTTTTTTTTAGGTTTTACTAGATTTTTTTTTATTATTTTTAGGTAATAAAGGAATAAATAACAGATAATTATTTTTTTCTTTTTCTTTCTCTTTTTAATTAAACAAAATTTTTTTGACAAGGTGTTGTGCAAAAGGGGTACAGTTACATAGTAGGGCAGTATGTACATTTCTTTTCTTTTTTTTTTTTTTTGGCCAGTCCTGGGCCTTGGACTCAGGGCCTGAGCCACCTTCCCTGGCTTCTTCCCGCTCAAGACTAGCACTCTGCCACCTGAGCCACAGCGCCACTTCTGGCCGTTTTCCATATATGTGGTGCTGGGGAATCAAACCGAGAGCTTCATGTGTAGGAGGCAAGCACTCTTGCCACTAGGCCATATTCCCAGCCCCTGTACATTTCTTGTGTTATCTTACACCGTGTTTTTCTTTCCCTTCCCTAGGTCAGGTAGACATATATACAATACACAATGTACCAAGAACATATACAGTAGCCACATGGCCTACGCCAAAGAAAATTCACCTAGGTCTTTAAATGTAATGTCTACAATTGACAGTGTGTCGACAATAGTCTTATATGAACGTACATACATAGCTTTTGAGCTATTGTGATCCACTGAGAGGTCAATTTTTGACCTTTATATGTTGAGTAGTTGTTTGGTTTTAGTTACATAATGTTGGGTCGCTGACCCAAACCAGTGGGAAATACCATTTGACAAGAGGTTTTTGGTTTCACAGACCTGGTCTCTACTGTCTCCCCATCACCCCATCGTAACAGTCATATATCAGGGAGATCATGCCCCTTTGTTTTCTGTGTTCTAGGCTTGTCTCGCTCAACATTATTTGTTCAAGTTCTGACCATTTCCCTGCGAATAACAATATTTCACCATTCCTAATCGCTATGTAGTATTCCATTGTGTATAGGTACCATATTTTTTGGATCCATTCATCTGTGGGGGGGCTTCTGGGTTGTTTCCATATATTGGCTATTGTGAATTGTGCAACCATAAACATGGAAGTGCAAATGTCTTTGATATCTTGGGACCTGCTGATCAGGATAGATGCCTAGAAGTGGAACGGCTGGGTCATAGGGTAGGTTTATGTTGAGTTTTTGAGAAACCTCCATACTGTTCTCCAAAGTGGTTGTACTAATTTGTACTCCCAGCAACAATGGAGAAGGGTTCCTCTTTCCCCGCACCCCCTCCAGCATTTGTTGTTGCCTGAGTTCAGAGTATAGGCTATTCTAACTGGAGTGAGGTGGTATCTCAGGGTTGTTTTTATTTGCATTGCCTTTACTACCAGGGATCTTGAACATTTCCTCGTATGTTTGTTTGCCATTTTTATCTCATCTCTTGTGAAGTCTCTCTTTAGCTCCTTTGCCCATTTCCTAATTGGTTTACTGGGCTTGGAGGGGCTTAGTTTTTTGAGTTCTCTGTAGATGACAGGTATTAGGCCTTTGTCTGTTGCTATACTGGTAAAGATCCTTTCCCATATGGTTGGCTGTCTTTCTATTTTGGTGGCTATGTCCTTAGCTGTGCAGAAACTTTTTATTTTGTAGTAGTCCCATTTGTCGAGTCTCTCCTCTATTTGTTGTGGCCCTGGGACTATATTCAGGAAGTTCCTTCCTGTGCCTATAAGTTGTAGTGTCTTTCCTACTCTGTCCTTCAGTAGTTTCAAGGATTAAGGTCTGGTATTGAGGTCCTTGATCCATTTTGAGTTGATCTTGGTGCATGGTAATAGGCTTGGGTCTACTTTGAGTTTTCTGCATATGGCTTCCCAGTTCTCCCAGCACCAATAGTTGAAGAGGCTATGTTTATTCCATTGTATGTCTTTAGCTCCTTTGTCGAATATCATTTGGCTGTAAGAGTGCGGTTTTATTTCTGGATCTTCAATTCTAATCCACTGGTCTTCCAATCTGTTTTTATACCAATACCAGGCTGTTTTTGTTTGATTAATTTACAGATGTTGAACCATCCTTGTGACTGTGGGATGAAGCCTACTTGGTCAGGATGTATAATTTTCTTGATCAGTTTCTGGATCCTGTTAGCTAATATTTTATTGAGGAGCTTTGCGTCTGTGTTCATTAGTGATATTGGTCTGTAGTTCTCTTTTTTTGTTGGGTCTTTGCCTGGTTTGGGAATGAGTATGACATTAGCTTCATAGAATGAGTTTGGGATTTCTCCCTCTGTTTCTATTTCGCGGAAGAGTTTGAGGAGTATTGGTATTAGCTCCTCACTGAAGGTTTTATAGAATTCATTGGTGAATCCATCTGGGCCTGGGCTTTTCTTGGTTGGGAGGTTCTTGATTACCCCCTGTATCTCACTGTAAGTTATTGGTTTATTTAGTTGTTTTATTTCTTCTTGGTTCAGTTTGGGCAGTTTATACTTCTCTAAGAATTGATCCATTTCTGTAAAATTATTGTTTTTTACTGAGTAGAGGTTCTGGAAATAGTTCCTTATGATTGTTTGAATATCGTGTGTACTTGTAATTTTTCCGGTGGAGTCCCTGATTTTACGTATATAAGTCTCTTCTCTTCTTTTTTTTGTAAGTCTTGCGAGGGGTCTGTCAATTTTATTTATTTTCTCAAAGAACCAGCTTTTAGTCTTATTTATTTGTTGAATGGTCTTTCTATTTTCAATCAGATTTATCTCTTCTTTAATCTTTGTGATCTCTCTTCTCCTAGTCATTTTACATTCGATCATTTCTTGTTTCTCCAGTTGTTTTAGTTTCATCGTGAGGTTATTCACTTGCTCTGTTTCCATTCTTTTAATGTGAGTGCTGAGGGCAATGATCTTGCCCCTCAGTACTGCCTTAGCTGTGTCCCATAGGTTTCTTTGTGATGTATTTTCATTGTCATTGTGGGTTATGAATTAATTTCATCTTTAAATTCATCTTTAAATTTCATCTTTGGTCTGTGGTCCAAGTGTTGGATAACAGTGTGGGGTTTAGCCTCCAAGAATGTGTATAGCTTCTGTGGTAACCGTTGTTATTGAGGGTTACTTTTAATCCACTGTGGTCAGATATAATACATGGGATGACGTCAATACTTTTGTATTTGCTGAGGTTCTCTGTGTGGGCTATGACATGGTCTATTTTGGAGTATGATCCATGGGCTGCTGAGAAGAACGTGTATTGGGTCTCTGTAGGGTGGAAGATTCTGTATAGGTCTGTCAGATCCATTTGGGATATGGTGTTACTTAGGTCCTCAGCTCCCCTCCTAATCCTCTGGGTGTTGGATCTGTCTCTTGGAGAGAGTGGGGTATTAAGGTCACCCACTATGATTGTGTTTGGGTCTATCTTGTTCTGTAGTTCTGTGAGAATTTGCTTGACATATGTAGGGCCTCTTTTGTTCGGTGAGTATACATTTATCACCGTGATGTCTTGATTCTGGATTTTTCCTTGTATTAAAATGTAGTGACCTTCTTTGTCTTTTTGAGTTGATTTTAATGAGAAGTCCAGCTTCTCTGAGATCAGGATGGCTACTCCTGCCGTTTTAGTGGGTGCCTTTGCTTGGAAGATCTTGCTCCATCCTTTCATTCGAAGCCTGTTTTTGTCCCTTGCTGTAAGGTGGGTCTCTTGTAGACAACAGATAGCAACTTTTTGTTTGCGGATCCATTCTGCCAGTCTGCTCCTCTTTATTGGAGAGTTTATACCATTTATATTCAAAGAGATCAAGGATAAGAGTGTTTTTTCTCCTTCCATTTTCTTGTTGGGCTGTTTTTCCTCTTTTTTTTTTTTTTTCTTTTCTTTAGTGAGCTGCTCTTTCTGTTGGGCTCTGGCTATTGTAGTTTCTTTCTGTTTCTGTCTGTGTGTCCTGTACGGTTTCTATTGGGTGGGAGTCCCCTCTTAGAATTCGTTGTAGGGCTGGTTTTTTATTCACATACTCCTTTAGATCCTCTTTGCTATGGAAAGATCTGGTTTTCTCCTCGAATATGAACTCCAGCTTCACTGGATATTTTGTTTTAGGTTGGCAATTGTTGGCTTGTAGGACGTGGATGGTGTTTTTCCATTCTCTTTGCGTGTGGTAGGTTTGTGTGGAGAGGTCTGCTGTTATTCGGATCCTCTTCCCATTGTAATAAATTTCTTTCTTCTCTTTGGCTGAATTCAAAATTTGCTCTTTAGTCTTGAGATCTGAAGTCTTGAATATTATGTGCCTTGGCGTGGCTTTTCTAGGATCTGGTCTGCCAGGTGTCCTATAGGCTTCAGTTACCTGGATGGGGTCCCTCGTGAGATTGGGCAAGTTTTCTGCAATAACTTTATTGAGAATATGTTGAAGCTCTCTGCTCTGGTATTCGGCTCCTTCTTCTATTCTAATTATGCGCAGATTATATCTCTTGTCTTTGTCCACTAGCTCCTGGATTAGTCTGCCCTGGAGCTTTACCGTTTCTTGGAGTGTGGTAATTTTCTGTTTCTTATCGGCTGCATCATTGTCCACGAGAGAGATTCTGGCTTTCATATGGCCAATTCTTTGTGCTGTGGATTCGAGTGTGGAGTTTATGGATGTCAGAGAGCTATTTATGGTTTCCAGATCAGCTCTGATTGTGGAAATTTCCTCTTTAAAGAGTTGTATTTTAAATCTTATTTTTTCATGCATTTCACTTCTATGGATGTTAAGGTCTTCTTTGACGGAGGTTTGCACTGTATCCATTTTGCTTCCATTTCTTTCTTGGCTTCCTGGATGTCCTTCGAGACTTCCACTCTGAACTCCTGGAATTGTTTTCTGATTTCGTTTCTGAGGGTTTCCATCATTTCTGCTAACATGGCCTCAGTTGTTTTTTCATTCTCCATCTCCTTTTCAGTCGTGCTGCTTTTTGGAGCTGGCGAGTTGGCTTGCCCTTTGATAAAATTTGTTATATTTCTTTGTGATATGCGCATCTGGAGATCTGAGGGTGGCTTCCCTGGTTTGGCTTTGTGGTGGTTCCCGCTGGTCTGTCAGTGGTAGACTTGTTTGTGTCCTCGCTCTGGGTTTGAGTTTGGCTGTTGAACCTTACTGCCCAGTGGGTGAGCGTGCCCGTCTCGGTTGTTGCCGAGGTGGTCACCCTCCCTGCACTTGGGGGTGGGTAGATTCTGTGTCTTTCTCTGTGGGATAGTGTCCTGCCGCTGTGTTGTGCTCACCCTAGCGTGCTCCTGGTGGGGGTTTGCTTGTCGCTGATTCAGCGTGGCGTGGAGGCTTTTCTCTTCTTCAGTTCTTTTTTCTTCTGGGTACCTTGGTTAGAGGAGCTCACCTCTCAGATTGAGAACTGCTGCTGAGAGGCGGCTTGCCCCCCTGTGCAGAGTGCGCTTACCGCAGGCGTTGCCGCTGGGGGGGCCCTGCCCGCCTGTGTGGGGGGTGTTACAGCTTGCCTGCTTGTGTGCTCCTGCAGGGGGTTGGGCAGACGACCTTCCTGCTGGAGGACTAGCACCCTGGCCCACGCTGGCCCTCCAGGGGACACGTGTGTGTGCACTCTAGTGCTTCCTTTGGGGGCGTGTTGACCCGAGTTGTTGGAGAGTGCTTGTGCCCTCTCGCGTGTTTGCTGTGGGGGGCGGTATGGGTGGGCCCCGGTAGGATCAAGTGTCTGGGCGCAGGTTGGTGCCCACAGACTCTGTGCCTCCGCTGTGAGGGGGGGGCGTGTGATCTGACCCAGATGTCCCTGCTGGGCTGGTATTGTACACCACGGGTCTGTGATTGTTGTTCAAAAAGACCTCGAGGACCAGGCGCCTCAGGTGGGGCTTCCAATGCCTACCAGGCCCCGGGCCCCTGCTGGGGAGGGGGCGGGGCCAGTGCAGCCAGGTTCTGGCTCCTCTGCTGGGGGTTGGGGGGGAGGATGCCTTGGCGCAGCTCCTTTGTTCCCTCGGGGTAGGGAGGGAGCTCTAGCTTCTTTGTAGGTTTTGGGTCTCTGGTAGGGCTGGTCTCCCGTTTGGGGGGGAGGAGCAATGGGGAACTTACTGGACCTGGATTGTGTGTGTGTCCCGCGCTGCTGTGGGCTTTTGGGGGCTGGGTGCCGGGGTGTGGCGATCGGTCGTTTGGTGGTGGCGGTCCCAGCACTCCCCGTCTGCGCCGCCCGGTTCCCAGCCCCTCGGTCCCGTGCCGCTGCCTGGCCACTTGGTCCTGCGCCGCCATCTATCTCAGTCCGTCTGCGCTCCGTCTGGGGTCCGTGGAACTCCTGGCGTGACTTTTCGGCTGTTGCTTCTCTGGTGGCTGAAGGTCTGTGGCCCCGCTTGCCGGCGCTGGGTCCCCTTTTCCAGCCTGGCCCTGTTCGAGCCAGGGTCGGCAGGTGGTGGGGGAGGGGTACCCTGGAGATTTTCCAGTTCCGTGTAGGTTATAAGCTCTCCTTTTTTGTTGTTGTTGTTGTTTCCTGTGTTTCTCTGTTACTTCTGGTTGTTGGGTTTTCTGGGTTGTTGATGGGGTGTTGGGTGCTGGAGTTCCCAGATCACTATTCAGTTGGAGCGAGTTGGGGTACCTCCTTACTGTGGCGGCGCCATCTTCCCTCCTCTGACTTATGGATTTATAATCCCTTTGTACACCTGCATTATCATTATCATCATTGAAAAAATCTTCAGTGTAGCGCTTATCTAAAATGTATGTACCCGTGCCCTAATTTTTCAGCTTAACCAGAAGGTCTGGAATACAATGGGAAATTCTCTGATTATTCCCTCTAGAGGTAGAATTATTGAATCCAAGTGTATGAACAGTTTTAAGATGGAAGATGCACAGTTGCTTTCCAGAAAGATCATGCCTGTCTGTCCTTCTTCCACTTGCCGGTGATAGGGACAGATTTCCCATCTGCTACAACTTGGATACTGATTGTCTCCTGAAAGCCCATGAGTTCAAGGATTGGTCCCTAAGGGGTGGCCCTTATGTCACTAGGGGCATGTCCTCGAAGGGTTTGTGGCCCTCTGGTCCCTTCTTGTCCTCTCTTTTGTTCTCTGGTCCCTGATGAGGTTAAAGGCTTTTGTCTACCACACACACACACACCCTGGTGTGTTGCCTTATCACAGGCCCAAAGCCACAGAGCCAAGGGTCAGAGAGCGGGAGCTCCAAAACTGTGAGCTAGAATGAACTATGTTTCAAGAAGATCACCACTGGAATTTTGTAATAATAATAGAAAGCTGACCAATAAAGAGCTTCTCCAGGAAAGCTGAAGAGGCTAAGAAACTCATGAATACACCAGCAATAAAACAGCAGATAGTGATATACCCAAGAGCAAAACAGACATTTCTTCTGAAAAGACAGATTGACTTTTTACAATTCTCAGGACTGTTTTTAAGTAATAAAATTATACTTAAAAGTTATCTAACCACCCAGACTTGAAAATATCCCATTGGATAGTTAAAGAGGATATTTTGAAATGGTAGTTGCTGTGCTGATTTTCAAATGACCTTTCAAGGTGAAATAGAAAAGTAAAGCTTCATCACCCTGTGGTTGTGAACGTCTTTCTGGAAGACTTTTTTTTTTTTTTCTTTAACTTCTGAGCATTTAGCCCATCAATCTTGATTCTGACCTCAGGGAAATTGAATTTTGTTATGTTGGTCAGAGGCTGACTCTGGTGCAATTTGTTTTATATTTGTATGAGAGAAGTAGATATATATTGGAGAGAAAGAGAGACTATAGGCTGCAAGTGATTTATATTTTTGTGCTCTATAAATATTAGTATTGGTCAATGCATTATTGAGTTTGGAACTAAGATATGAAATTTCAACTCATTAAAAACCCCCACATTTCCAGAAATAAAAGCCCTCTAAGTGGCTTCACCAACAGATTTATTTCAAAGTGATTCCATTTGGAGGAAGGAAGAATGGGTAATGCATCATGAACAGAGATCTGTTCAATAATTCATGAGCCCTACACATCACTGGCCATTTGAGATGCAGTGGCTGGCATCAGAGCCTGAAAGGGACTCTGTGTGGAGCCAGCCATAGCCACAGTTCGCCTCCCTGGTGTTTGAGTCACTCCTGTCTTGATTCTGAAGAAATGAAGTCTGTACTGACTCTCTTCCTTTACGTGGAAGCTACTTTTAAAAGAAAAGGCATTTTGTATCATTGGGTTGAAAGGACGCCTTATAGACACTCCCTACCCTTAGCAAGGTAGCAGGGTTTCAAGGCATATTGCCCTTTCCCCTTTGGGCAGGTATTCAGATTGTTTTTGATGTGTGAGGAGTGGATTGCCAAAGGCTAGACTACATGTGGATTGATGGAAGGCTAGTGCTTATGACGAGCACGGGGTAGGCCGGTAAGCAAATGTAGTCATCCTTCCGTGAAATCTGGAGTGAAGTTTCTTGGGCAGTGTAGCTCAAAGTGATAGAGCAAAAGAGTTCAGGGACAGTGCCCAGTCCAAGTTCCACTTCCAACAACAACAACAAAAGAGACACTGGACCTCCTGTTAACATGGAAGAGTAGTCTCAGGGTGGCATATGTGTGAAACATGTATGGTAGTCCGTCTCTCTGAGAATCACATTTCTGTCTAGGCCGGCTTGGAACTGTAATCCTCAAATCTCAACTTCCTGACTAGCTAGATTATAAGTGTGAGCCACTAGCACCCAGCTGAGTGTATCTCATCCTATAAATAAAATCCTCATTATTTTAATAATTATAGGATAGTCTGTCTCTCTCTTCCCCCACTCTCTTACATACACCCCCCCCCACACACACACACACCAAAATGCTATTGACTGAGTAATTTAAATGACAAACCAGTATCCTTCACTGTTAGGGAGCCTGGGAAATCCAGCGTCGGGGTGATGGAAGGTCCAGTATCTGGCAGAGGCCTGCTTCCTGGTTTGCAGACCAGCAGCACCTGGCTGAACTCTTAGTATTTAATAAATAACTTTTGTTTTAGTGTCAACCTTTTATGTTAATTGAACATCTATTGATAATTTATACTTCCTCTGTGCTTTTCTTTGTGTAAATTGTTTATACATCCTACAGTGAGTTATCCTCTTTTAATGGACTTTCAAACCCTTCTATGATATTTTTGAATTTTTAGAAACAAGCAAAGAAGCCAGGCCCCAGTGGCTCGCACCTCTAATCCTAGCTCTGCAAGAGGCTGGGATCTGAGTCTGGTGCTCTAAAGCCAGCCTGACGAGAAAGCCAAAGAAACTCTGATCTCCAATTAACCACCAGAGAGCTGGAAGTGGAGCTGTGGCTCAAGTGATAGAGCACTAGCTTTGATTTAGGTGTGTGTGTGTGGGGAAGCTCAGGAATAGTGCTCAGGCCCTGAGTTCAAGCCCCAGGACTGGCACAAAAAATAAAATAAGAAATAAAGCCAAGGATGAACACTTCTTTGAAGACACACATGAACTATCCATGTCTGAGAACACCCATCTGCTGGGGTGAGGGTTGGCGGCTCAGTGCTACCTGCAGTTAGGTTTAGGAATGAAGGGCGCCCCAGGCCTCTTCCCTGGCAGGGCTTCCGCCCCTTGGGCCAGTGGGGTGAAGGGAGGAAGAGGGTGGTAACGGCTGTGCTGGGCAGGGTGAGGATGGGGCAGAGCTGAGGATGGGCGGGGTCATTCACCCCCCCACCTTCCCCACCCCCAGTGGCTTTGCAGGCATTGTTTATCCCCATAGAATGTGTCTTTTCTCATTTTTTTTTTCCAGTCCTGGGGCTTGGACTCAGGGCCCGAGCACTGTCCTTGGCTTCCTTTTGCTCAAGGCTAGCACTCTGCCACTTGAGCCACAGCACCACTTCTGGCTTTTCCTATAGATGTGGTGCTGAGGATTTGAACCCAGGGCTTCATGGATGGGAGGCAGGCACTGTACCACTAGGCTACATTCCCAGCCCGTGTCTTTTTTTCTTGCTGTGTAATTCTGAGAGTGCCCTAGGTTGATCATGTTTGATAAATGATGAGCAGTAGAGAGAAGAAAATTCACAGGATTGAAAGTAGAATTTGTTTATGGCTTTTGCCCAAGAGGAGATTTTTATGGTCTATAAACCACAAGAGCCTATTTGTGCAGCTGTGGAACAAAATTTATGGTTTAATATAGAAGAATCCTTAGAGAAATTTAGAGATCTTCTAGGGGTGATGTAGAATACAAATACAGTATTTACTCTGAGATTGCTGAAAATGTGTTTCTTCACCGTGACCTAACACTGCTCATGTTTGTACAGTTTCATTCGCTGGCACCCATGTACTACCGGGGATCCGCTGCGGCTGTCATAGTATACGACATCACCAAGCAGGTAAGGTGTCCCCTTAGAAGTCCGATGCCTTTGTGGGCCTCCACTCAGAAAGACCCCAACAGGCCCAGCCCTGCCTGATGTTCATCAGAAGCCTGGAGTGGGATGTCATGGTGGGGAGTGGGGAAGGGGATAAGGGAGCTATGTGGAGATTCTCATCTCCAGTGGGCCACCCAAGAAGCCAGAACTGGAACCGTGGCTCAAGTGGTAGAGTGCCACCCTTGAGCAAAAAAGCTAAGGGACAGCACCCACCACCTACTAAGTTCAAGCCCCAGGACTGGCAACACACAGAGAGGCCAAGGATCCTACTAACATGTGTCAAGATAAATAGGTGTGAGTGTATACACAGTTGTCCCCTTCATCTGTAATTTTACTCTCTGGCTTTAGTTACTCAAGGTCAACTATTATCCAAAAATATTAAATGGAAAATTCTGGAAACAAACATGTCATAAATTTTAAGTAACTTTTTTTTTTAACAATGCATTGTTATAGCTACCCTATTTTGTTACCATCGTTCATTCTTACTGTACTTGGCTTATAAATTAAATTTTGTCATAGGCATGTCTACAAAGATAAAAGATAGAGAAACAGGGCTAGGTTTCAGAAATCCACTGAGCCCCCTTCAAATGATGGGCGTGGGTATATATGTAATAGAAATGTATTATTATTTTTTGGTGGTAAGGCTGTAAGATTTTCATAAAAAATAAATACAGTATCTTTGTGACATTTTCCGACATTCTGACAGATTTAATGCATTTTTTTCCTATGACAGTCCTGGCCACTGTCCCTGAGTTTTTGTTCTCAAGGCTAGTGATCTCCCCCTTGAGCCACAGCTCCACTTCCAGCTTTTTCATGGTTAATCAAGATAAGATCTCACAGATTCTCCTGCTTGAACTCTCTTTACAAGGCAATCTTCAGATCTCAGCCTCCTGAGTAGCTACTATAGAGAAAAGCCACCAGTGCCTGATGCATTAGTTTGTTTTTCCTTAGAGCGATGACTCAACATGGGCCTTTGGTGGGCCTTTCTACAAATCCTGGCTGTGTGTCACTGAGGTGGCCACACCCACCTCAGCCTCTGTCCTGGAGGAGGCTGAGAGGAAAGAGCCAGAGGGGCCACAGCACTCCAAACAGGCACAGCTCCTTTCGGACACAGGCATGCGCACTGTGTGGTCCTGTTTCCCTTATTCATGGAAAGTCAAGGCTATGATTTTTTTTAAAGTAATGTTGCTTGTAGAAGAGAATTAGAAATGCAATTTTCTTAAACTCATCATTTTTATTGTTATTATAAAGGTAATGTACAGAGGGGTTACAGTCATATAAGTCAGGTAATGAGTATATATATATATATATTTTAATCTTTTTTCTTTATTGTCAAAGTGTGGTACATAGGGGTTACAGATTCATATGTAAGGCGGTGAGTATATTTCTTGTTCTCCTTGTTACCTCCTCCCTCATTTCCCCCCTCTCCCCCCTCCCCCTTTCCCTCTCCCCCCACGAGTTATGCAGTTGATTTACACCAAATGGTTTTGTAAGTATTGCTTTTGGAATGGTTTGTCTTTTTGTCCTTTGTCTCTCAATTTTGATACTCCCTTTCCCTTCTCCAGTTCTAATACCCGTATAAACAGTATCCAGGGTATTTGGATGAGATATAGTGGTAGCAGGGGTACAACCACAGGAAGGGAACACAAGAGAAACAAAACTAAACAATCAAACAAACAAACAGACAAGGAAAATTTTTTAAAATACAAAAGGTACGGTTTCACATGGCATGTTGATAATAATTACAACAGTAGTATAACTCTTGTCTCCATAACGTGGAGTTCATGTCACTAGGCATCTTCTTATGGGGTCCTATGGCTGTAGATATTGGGGTATTTTGGTCTTCTATCATGACTGGCCTAATCATGTACTATCTGTTCCCTCTGAGGGACACCATAGGGTTTATGTTTCTTTGGGTCTGGGTCACTTCACTTAATATGATTTTTTTTCCAAATCCTTCCATTTCCTTAGGAAAGGGGCAGTGTCATTTCTTCCATATTTTTCTTCATTAACTTACATAGGGTTTGACCTTCTAGTTGGTTGAACTATTATAAGACAGATCATTTTAATAATTCATCTATACTTTTCATTTAGGATTCATTTCATACTTTGAAGAAATGGGTTAAAGAGCTGAAAGAACATGGCCCAGAAAACATTGTAATGGCCATTGCTGGGAACAAATGTGACCTCTCAGATATTAGGTAAGATGCATTTAGTTTCATGTGTGTCATTTGTATCCTCCATTCCCGATTGCCTATGAACCTGTGCTATTATTTGTGCTCTCAGAGTAATAATTTAGTTGAGGACTCATTGCTTGGTATTATTCAACTGGACTGGGTTTAAGGGAAAAGGATGCAAATTGATTATGAATATTAAAATCAAGTCTCCCACTCTTTACCACATACAGCTGCATTCCCAACATTAGATGTCTTTGGCTATATTATTTGTTTCTTTTATTGTTGCCTTTCTCATTATTGTTATGACTATTCTACTATCAACATAGTTTTAGTAATTTTCACATAGGAAATGATCGTTAGAATTCTAGATATTTTCCCATAGCACCCATGTTTGTTTTAATTTGTTTTAACATAAGGATATAATCTAGTCATTGTAATTAACTATTTTTCTCTAAGACACATATAGGAACACTTTTAAGCACTGCACCTTTAGTGACAATGGGTCATGGAACTCTTTTAGCTGGTGTCTATTTTTTATTATTTCAGAATTTTTATTATTTCAGGATACCTGGGGCTGAGTATTATACATACATATATATGTGTATATATATATATATATATACACACACACACGCATATATATATATATATATATATATTTTTTTTTTTTTGCCAGTCCTGGGCTTGGTCTCAGGGCCTGAGCACTGTCCCTGGCTTCTTTTTGCTCAAGGCTAGCACTCTACCACTTGAGCCACAGAGCCAGTTCTGGCTTTTTCTGTTTATGTGGTGCTGGGGAATTGAACCCAGGGCCTCATGCATGCAAGGCAAGCACTCTACTGCTAAGCCACATTCCCAGCCCTTCTATTTTTTATTTTATTTTTTTTAGAGCTGCATACCGGCATTTCATTTAGGTTTAATAAGACTGATGATTAAGAACGTATTTTATGACGATTAAGAATTGAGTCTCCCATCCACCAACTTTAATGTGCACCACAAAAATTAAAATACTTATTTTTTAAAAAAGATTTATTTGGCTTTGCCCAGTGTTTTGAGAGCCTACAGTGGCCAGGACCCATTGGCTGTCATGTTGCGGTGGAGAAACAAAAGGAGATAAGTTCACAGAATGACTGCTTAGCATGTCGGAGGCCAGAGATTCAGGAACCAGTTTTTCACTTTTTCTAGAAACCCCCTCTTGTATGAACTAACTAGAGTCCCATGAGAACTACATTAATCCCTTGTGACAGTGGTACCCACCATGACCTAATCACCATCCATCAGCCTTCACATCTTAGAAGTTCCCCCAACTGAGCATCTTCACGCTGAGCACCAAGCTTCCAGCTCATGATCTATGGGACTCATTCACACCATAGATAAATCATGCCACTGGGTGAATTAGCATTTTGAGAACAGCTCTATCTAGCTTGTGAAGTTAGCTGCCTCATTAAAACAATGCTATTTCAAAAGGATTTATAGTGGTCTTCCTTTATCCATGTAGTGTATTTCAGTATCCCAGTGTACGCCTGAAACCACAGACAGTACTGAATCTGATATATACTGGGTTTTCATATATATATGTGTGTGTGTGTATGTGTGTGCATACGAAGTTTAATGTATACATTATATACATATATGCATTATGCATGTATATATGCATTATGCATACATATACACATATATAAAATTTAATTTATACATTAGGCATAAGAAAATATTAATAATAACCACCAATAATAAAATAGAAAAATTATAACCAGACAGAATGAAAGTTATTCAGTTGACTGTTTCTGGAATTCTCTTTATTCTCTCTCTCTCTCTCTCTCTCTCTCTCTCTCTCTCTCTCTCTCTCTCTCTCTCTCTCTAACTTTCCTTTTTGTGCTTGTTCTGGGGCTTGAACTAAAGACCTAGTGTTATCCTTTAGTTTTTCACTAATTCACTTTGAGCCACAGCTCTACTTCTGGGTTTTTGGTGGTTAGTTGTAGATAAGAGTCTCACAGATCTTCCTTCCAAGGCTGGCTTCAAACTGCAATCCTTAAATCTCAGCCTCCTGAGTAGCCAGGAGTATAAGCATGAGCAACTAAGACCCAGCTTCTAGAATTTGCCATTTGTTATTTTTGGACCCTGTTGACTGACTAAAGCTATGCAAAGTGAACCATTGATAAAAGTCTACTGTGGCAAGTTTATGTTGTCTCCATTTCCTTTGCTGATTTAATTCTCAACATTTCCAGTAGTTGATTTTCATCAAGACAATTACCCCATGCTTTTGTTTTTCCTAATCCAAACAATAAGTAAGCCAGTTCAATAAGCAATGAAAATGTATCTTGCAAAAGTTGTTCACATGACACTTGACAAATTGCTCTGTTCCTTTGGGATTACAAAAGGTTTATGTCGCATTACATCACAGTGGTTTATAATAACAACGATAAACCACTTAATCATTTGTTTTTTCTTCTTTCTTCTGGGGGTTGGACAAATATTTAAATTTCCTAGATTTGGCTCAGATTATCTTCCTTCTTTTACTGTAATCCCAAAGCCTCTTGCTTGGATAGTGTTCCCTGCCCTGAAAGCCGGCGTGGAGGCTGTGAACCTTTGCTGACATCGCCTCATTGCGTAAAGACACACTCAGAGTGGAGACAGCACTGTGCATGGGAATGCAGATGGGGCAGACTCAAAGCAGGAAATGATGTCGAGTTAGCAGTAGAATTAAGAATCTTTATTTTTCTTTCCTATTTCCTTTCTTTTTTCTCTTTTTTGTTATTATAAAGATAGTGTTCATAAGGGTTACAGTTACATAAGTCAAGTAAAGAGTATATTTCTTTTTCGACAGTGTCCCATCTCCCCTCACTCTCTCCCAGTTTTTCCCTCCCCTCACAAGTTGTAGAGTTCATTTTCAACATAATGTCCAGTGAGTCCCATTACTGCATTTGTTCACCTTTTGTCCCTCCATTTCTGTGGTGCCTTCCTTTACACTCTCAAAGACATATAAACAAACAAACAGGACAAACAGAAAAGGAAATAAAGCTTCTTGTTTCTTTTTCCTGGTGTTCATTTCTATAAATACTATTTTTCATGATGCACAGAGGCATTGTGCCTTTCTGTTCTCTAAGAGCCTCCTCCTTTGGTCTCATGGTGTGTGACTCCTGGGACCTTATAACTGATTATGTCCCAGTGTATTTTAAATCTAGCTTCCATGTATGAGAGAAAACAGCAGCCATTTGTCTCTCTGAACCAGGTTTACCTCACTTAACATGATTTGTTCTAGGTCATCCATTTCGTAGCAGATGACATAATATTATTCTTTCTAATGGCTGTGTAAATTTCCCAACTTTATTTTAACCAGGAGGATTTTGCTGGGTGTCATGGCTCGTACTTGTAATCCTAGCTGCTTGGGAGACTGAGATCTCATGATCTCAGGTCCAAGCCAGCTTGAACAAAAAGTATGTGAGACCTTTTTTTTTTTCCCCCTGATCCTGGGGCTTGAACTCAGGACCTGGGTGCTATGCCTGAGCTTTTTCACTCAAGGCTAGCCCTCTACCACTTTGAGCCATAGTGCCACTTCCAGTTTTCTGGTGGTAAATTGGAGATAAAGGTCTCACAGACTTTCCTACCCAAGATGGCTTCTCACTGTGATCCTCAGATCTCAGCCTTCCAAGTAGCTAAGATTACAGGTGTGAGCCACCAGTGCCTGGCACTCTTATCTTTAATGAACCAGCAAAAACCAGGGGATGGGCTTTATTGAAAGGTAGTAGTAGCTACATGATAAAAAGACAAATAACACAGCTGTCTATAGCTCTGATATTTGCTATTTTTGTTTCTGGAGAAATATGTGCTTGGCATTTACTGTTTGAAGTCTTAAAATGCCATGGAAGGATTTCCCAAAGTCCAGTGAAAGGGACTTGGTGAATACAAGATGGCATTTCCCACTGCTACCATGGAAATGGGGAGGCGAGAGCCTTGAAAAGGCTCAGCTCTTAGATAAACGGAGCCCCTACTCAGAACGTGCCTGCGGCATGCCGCTTTGCCTTTGAACACACCACTCCCTGGGTGGAAGTCACCTCATGCACCCTGGTACTGTGTTCCGTCTGCAGACATTCCAAATCATGCACAGCTCATTCTTACGTATGTGGTTTGCAAGAGGCTCTGACAAGCACAATCTATCCCTTCCAGCCGTGAATCCACTCTCAGTTCCTCCATCTCTAGTGGGTTGATAAGTCAAGGCCCTCTGCTTGCTGTCGCTAATGATGGCATCTGGGACACTCCCTCAGGAGTCCAGGCTCTGGGAAATTTCCCTTTTTTTTTTTTTTGCTAATTGAGGCTCAGCGAGGTCTGAATGTGGCTCCCAAAAATCCCACAATTGTGGTGTGAGGTACACAATGCACATCTCCTGCTATACAAGAAAGTGACCTAGACTGGAGTTTGTTTTTAATTAGGCACCCCCCAAAAAATGACTCTTCAGGCCTCTGAATGGGTCCGTGAGGAAGACTAGCTCACATGTCTAGAGGCTAGCTTTTGTTTTTATAGTTGGGGCCCGCACTGGCTAAGCAAGTATTCAACCACTGAGCCAGGCTTCCAGCCCATGTTTGCAAGGTAGGGTCTCGCCCTTTTCTCAGGCCTGTGCCTGAACTGTAATCCTATTTCCAACTGCTATTTTACAGAGCATGTTATTCTGTAAGGTACCTTAAAATCTGAATTCAGAGCAACCCTGTGGCTAGGAATGTGGCTTCGTGGTAGAGTGCTTGGCCTAGAAAGCCCTGGGTTCGATTCCTCAGTACCACATGAACAGAAAAGCCAGAAGTGGGGGCTGGGGATATGGCCTAGTGGCAAGAGTGCCTGCCTCATATACATGAGGCCCTGGGTTCGATTCCCCAGCACCACATATACAGAAAATGGCCAGAAGTGGCGCTGTGGCTCAAGTGGCAGAGTGCTAGCCTTGAGCGGGAAGAAGCCAGGGACAGTGCTCAGGCCCTGAGTCCAAGGCCCAGGACTGGCCAAAAAAAAGAAAAGCCAGAAGTGTAACTGTGGCTCAAGTGGTAGAATGCTCAGTGCTCAGGTCCTGAGTCCATGCCCCAGGATTGGCAAAAAGAAAGAATGAGAGAGAGGAAGAGAGAGAGAGAGAGAGAGAGAGAGAGAGAGAGAGAGAGAGAGAGAGAGAGAGAGAGAGAGAGAGAGAGAGACTAAACCTGAGGTAGATGGGTCTCAACGCTAATGGAACCTTGGATTCAGGATTCAGGACACAGAGCTATAGAGACTGCAATCGAGAATGAGGGGGACCCTGGGTACACAGAGCTCATACCTGTAAACCTAGCTATTCAAGAGCCTGAGAAATGAGTATCATGGTTCAAAGCTAGCTTGGGCAGAAAGTCTGTGAGGCTCTGATCTCCAATAAGCCAACAATAAGCCAAAGTGAAGGTATGGCTCAAGTGGTAGAACACCACCAGCCTTGGCAAAAAAAAAAAAAAAAAAAGCCAAACAAGAAAGAATGTAAAGCCCTGAGTTCAAGCCCCATTACCAGCACACAAAAAAGGATAAGAAGGGATATTGTTCTTCTCTGTAGGGGCAGAGCATTTAATCTTTCTCCAGTGAGTGTGTTCTCAGTTAAGTTCTTACATTGACGCTGAGCATATCTATCTCAGATTTTTAGCAAAGTAGGTGTTTACAGCAATAAACAACTCTCTAAACAGTGTTTAGTAGCACCCGATGAGTTTTAGCATATTCTGGTTTTACTGATCTCAAAGTCTTTCCTGATTTATTTCCTGACTCATCGTTTATTTAGTAGTATATTATTTAATTTTCACACATTTGTCAATTGCCCAAATTTCTGCCTGTCAATGACTTCTTATTTAATGCCATTGTAATCTGAAACATGCTGGGTGTAATTTTCACCGTTTTAACTCTTTTGAGGTTTGTTGTGTGACTCGGTACGCGGTCTGTTGTGTGGAATGTCCCCCGTGAGCCTGAGGTCCGCATTGTTTCCTGTGCACGTGAGATGCTGGGGACCTATAGGTTTCTAATACCTAGGTTCTCTTGCTGTTCTCCCTGTGAGCAAGAGGTAGGGGGAAAGAACAATGGTTATCTAGTATAATTAAATTTCATTCCTACTCTTTTCTCATTCTTTTATGACCATTGGTACTAGTGTTCCATTTATGATAGAAATATAACATTTCTTTTAAGGTGTGTGTGTGTGTGCAGACGCGCTGGTCCTGAGACTTGGGCCTGGACACTAATACTGAGCCCTTTTTTGTTCAAGGCTAGTGCTCTGCCACTTAAGCCACAGCTCCACTTCTAGCTTTTTGGTAGTTTAATGGAGATATGAATCTCACAGACTTTTCCTGCCTGGATTGGCTTTGAACCGTATTCTTCTGATTTCAGCCTCCTGGGTAGCTAGGATTATAGGTGTGAGTCACTGACGCCCAACTTAAAAATGTCGTCATGAAAAGTTACTTTATGTTGAAGACATTATGGTCTATATAGAAAGAAAATATCAGCCAGGTACTGCTCACTCTTGCCTGTAATCCTAGCTACTCAGGAGACAGATAGGCTGATCAAGGTTCACATAGACTCTTATCTCTAAAACCATCAAAAAACTGGAAGTGGAGGTGTGGCTAAAATGGTAGAGCACTGGCCTTTAGTGCAAAAGCAAAGGGACAGAGCCCAGGTCCCGAGTTCAAGGCCCAATACTGACACACACACACACACACACACACACACACACACACACACACACACACAGAGGCACATGCCCAAACAGCTCTAAATTGACAGGGGGAAAAGAGATTAACAGACATTTCACACAAGAGAATATGAGATGGAGAGCGATGAATATGAAAAGATATTCTACATCATTGTGGACTTGTTAGAGGGCTGGAATAAGACAGCAGCCACCCTATTGGTGCGGATATATAAAGGCAGGGTGGTTCATGCTTGCTACACGAATAGCTGTGCTCACTAGCAAAGAAAGCAAGCAAGCTGTTGGACAGTTTCTTACCAAACTAAGCATGAGGACATTTACCACATGGCAAAGTAATTAACACTCTGAGACATTTACCCAGAAAAATGAAACTTTCTGCTTACAGAAAACCTGCCCATAAATATTCATAGACACTTGGTTTGTAACAGTCTCAAACTAGAATCAGCCCAGATGTCCTTCAACAAGCGCATGCATCCACACAGCAGGAAAAGGAATCAAATGCTGATGCAAGCAACTCAAATGACTCTGGAGAGGAATCGTGTGAGTGAATCAAGCTCAGTTAGACAGCTGTCCCTTCCTATAACAACCTGACACAAACTAACCTATAGAGAGAGGTTCAATTTGGCCCATGATACCTTTAGAGGTATCAGGACTTGATTGTTGGCCCATTTTCTTTGAGCCTGTGATGATACATTGTGGTGGGAGTAAAGCACCCCATTCACCTTGTGGCCAGAAACAAAAGAGGAGGAGGAAAGTTCCCCTTGTTCCTGATAGACACTCCCACGGTGACCGACAGCTTCTCACTAGGCCCATCTTAACTTGCTAACACTTCCAATAACACCAAACAGAAGTTCAAGCCTTTAACACGCGCACTGTGTTTGAGAGGCATTCTAAAGCCAGACTACAGCAGAAGCTAATCCAAAGTTCTTATGATGTATGATTCCATTTATATAACATTTTTTAAAATAAACCCTTTTTTTTTTTTTTAGAGAAGATAGATTAGTGTTTGCTGGGGTTTATGGTTGGGGGTGATAGGATAGGGGAGGGGAAGTTGTCATGGCTATAAATGCTCATCAAATATTTTTATTTGAAGTTGTCCATGGTGGTAAACACATAGACCTACACAATTGGTAGGATTGTATAGACTTTATTACACACACACATATACACACACACACATAAATAGTAGTCAAGCTACGGAAATATAAATAAGACATATCAATTTAAAATGCTGTTTATGGTGATGTTATAGTTTTGAAAAATGTGACCATTTGGAGAAATTAAGCAAGCAAGAGAGCTTTTGTTATTATTTGTTATCTTTGCATGTGAATCTATTGATTGATTGATTGATTATTGGTCTTGAACTCGGAGCCTGGGCACTGTCCCTGAGCTGTTTTGCTCAAGGCTAGTGCTCTACTACTTAGAGCCACAGTGCCACTTCCATGACTCTATAATTGTCTCAACAAAAATTCAACAAAGAAAATGTTGATTTAAAGGTAATACATATTAGAATAGTGGTAAATATGTTTACACATATTATATATGATCATATAGCAAAAAACATGGAAAAATGATTGGATTAAATTGGACAAATGATTAATTTAACCATGATTAATACACCCAGTGTACAAAAGAAACAAAGCCAGGCACTGGGGTCTCATACCTGTAATCTGGAGGGTGAGATCTGAGGATCACAGTTTGAAGCCAGCCTGGGGAAGGAAAGTCTGTGAGATTCTTATCTCCACTAAATCACTCTGAAAAAAGCCAGAAGTGGCACTGTGGCTCAAGCGATAGAGTGCTAAGCTTGAGAAAAAGAATCTTGTTGACAGAGTCTAGGCCCTTAGGTTCAAGCCCTGGGACTAACATAAAAAGAAAAAACAAGAAAGAGAAAGAAAGAAAGGAAAGAAGGAAGGAAGGAAGAAAGAGAGAGAGGAAAAGAGAAAGAAGAGAGGGAGGGGGGAGAGAGAGAGAGAGAGAGAGAGAGAGAGGATAACTTTATTAAAATGTTCCCCTCTTTTGGCTGGGTACTGATGGTTCATGTCCATAATCCTAGCTACTCCGGAGGCTGAGATCTAAGGACTATGGTTCTAAGCCAGTGGGAACAGTAAAGTCCACGAGACTCTTTATCTCCAATTAAACACCAAAAATCCAGAAGTCATGGTGTGGCTTAAGTGGTAGAGCACTATCCTTGAGTGGAAAGAGCTAAGGAACAGCTCCAGTACCAGCCCCGCCTCCACCATACAAAATCTACCATTTAGAGGAGGATGATTACAGGTCAGTAATAGAATGCTTGCCAATTATGTGCAAGATCCTAGATTTTATCTTCACCACCATGAAAACAAAACTTAAAACAATACCCACTCAAACCCAACAACAATGAAATCACTGCCGTTTATGGAAGAGGACTCTGCCCAGAGTTTATGTGCACCTAAGTCAGGACTAGTGTGGTAAGTGATAGCACTGGGATCCTCGGAGGCTCCTGCTTGCGGTTGCCAGTTGAGCCACCTGCTTTCCACACAGGAGAATTTAGTTCCTGGTCAGTCAGTCTGGCTGCTCTGAATTCTGCCTGCTCTCAGGAATCTTCTGAGGCATTGGCGTAATCGCTAAGCCATGTACCTCTGTGTGTGTGTGTGTGTGTGTGTGTGTGTGTGTGTGTGTGTGTGTGTGTGAGTGTGTGTGTGTATGACGCTGATCTCATCTTACCCACTTTGGCTATGTAAGCTGGTTGAGGTATTTTGAGAGTGGACTGGAATGGAAATGGAATTCACGCTCCCAGTTTGGCCCCGCCTATGTGAAGCATTCAAGTGTAAAGTGCTTGGCAGAGGAAGTGCTGTTCTGCCATCCGTGTGCTTTCTGCCCATCACTGCCCAGAGGATAGCACAAAGTAAGCAGCCCGCACCTGAAATGCTTGTGACTCGTAGTGTGTGGATTTCAGATTTCAGCATTAATTTCCTAAACACAAAAAGATGCCACCTAAGTCTAAAACATGCAGTTCATTTATGCTTTACCTGTACCTTATAAACATAGCCTACAGGTTATTTTACACAATATTTTAAATACTTTGGTGCACATAAATGAAGCATTGTTGTGTTCAATTTTCTTGTAAATTCATGGTCTGCTCTAAAAGTGTCAGGCTGGAGCATTTGGGGTCTTTGGACTAGTGTTGCTCAAACTCAGAGTGGAAGCCATTGGGGGGTAAATTCAAGACTATTGTCTTGATTTGGAGCTTGAACTTGGGCCTAGGCACCGAGCACTAAGTTCAAGGCTAGTACGCCACCATTTTTGCCACAACTCCAGTTCCAGTTTTCCGATGGTTAATTGGAGATAAGAGTCTCACAGACTTTCCTGCCTGGGCTGGCTTTGAACTGTCATCCTCAGATCTCAGCCTCCTTAGTGGCTCGGATGAAGATGTGAGTCACCAGAGCCTAGCTCTGACTCGAATTTTTTTTTTCAGGCTCTAGACCTGAGTGAGAGATTTTCCTGACTTACTTTTAACAGCGCTAGACAAAACTCTTTCTCTATTGAGATGATTGTAAAGCTAGACTATTCTGGAGCACAGACGCACCGTGTGTGAGGCGCTGTCTCGGGATGGCATAGAACCCCTGCTCTCGCCACCACTTCTCCTCCCTCCTGCTTCCCCCCAACACTCACTCAGCTGGGAGCAGTGCTGGCCCAGCTCACAGGGCTGGATGCCTCGCTCCTGATGAGACCTGGCTCTCGGCTGCTCCTCGCCATCTGCTCACACCTGGGCAAGGACTAGAAAGCGAGGAGTGAAAGGACATGCCAACACTGAAAGAAAAAACAACATACAAAACTTGGCCAGATCTGGGTACATGGCTGTCATCCCAGTACTCAGAAGGTAGAGATGGAAGGATGGACAGTTCAAGGCCAGCGTAGGCTACATAATGACACTCTGTCTCAAGAAGGCAAAAAAGAAGAGAAGAGCTTCAGCTCTGTTGACATGTGTGATATGGGTTGCCCGCTGCTCACAGAGTCTCAGCCCTGCAGAGCGGGGGAAGGGAAGACACACACACACACACACACACACACACACACACACACACACACACACACAGTAGCCTGGCCCGGGCGCATTCCAGGCCTCCTCTGGCTGCAGGATAGCACACTGGCCTGGATTTCACACAGAAAAGAAATCTCAGAAAGTCTGAGGCACTCTACAGGAAACAACACAGCCTGGGCTGGAGGGAAAGTGGGCAACTGAGCCAAGAGAGGAAGGAAGGGAGGGAAGGAGAGAGGGAATACCTTATAGTGATAGCTTTAGAAATTATAAAAGCATAAGGATCCACATGACGTGTTAACATTTTTTATTTCAAGACCCAGTCCCAGAGGCTCTGATTCAGTAGGAAGAGACAGGCAGAGATCTTCAGCTAGACCTAAAAGACATCCATATTTATGGACCTGTGTATACACATGTGCACACACACACACACACACACACACACACACACACACACCATTGCTCTTATGGTTAAATATGGAACATGAATTAAACTAAGAGACTACTCAGGAGGAGAAGGGGAAGAAAAGGAGGAGAAAGGGAAAAGAAAGAGGGTAAAGAGAAACCCAACAAAAGCTGTTGATCAAATTATACAGGACTCCAGACACTCACACACAGTGAGACCAAAGGAGGATACTCTTAGGAGAGGAAGACAAAGGTGCTGATGCCTACGGGCATCTGATCATATAAAATAATATTTATCAAAATGAATAAAAGAGAAAAGCTATTGACCAGCACTGAGGAGAGAAATAAACTCTGGATGGTGGGTGGGGGTTGGATTGGCAGGGAGGATACAAAAGGTTGAATACAGTTGAACTACCTGATTTGCAACTGTGAAAATGGAACCAGGAAACTTGCTGCATGAGAGGGAGGCAGGGAGTGAGCTAGAGGTGGTGAGATTGGTCGGAATATAATGTAAACACGTATGGAGATGAAACAATGAAGGAAGCCCCGTATAAGCAAATTAAAAAAAAACAAAACACTTAAGTGATCCATTTCCAAATGGCTCAAGGGTCATACCTGGAAAAGTACTGCCTTAATTGAAAGAGAAGAATGAGGAAGCCCTGGAATCCATCCCAAGCCTGTCAGCTTTCTGACTGCAGGCCGCACCTGCCTGGGCCTCTTGCTCCTTCCAGGACCTACGGGGAGTAGAGAGGCATCTCCCCCTTCAGGATCCCAAAGTTACTCTGTCCCTCTGCCTGTAGAAGCAGCTCCAGCAGCCGTCTGTCCTTCCTCTGATGCATTCCACACATTGACTGTCATCAGGAGAAAATGTAAAATTGGATTGGCTTGCTTGCATTTAATAACAAGAGTCTTCTCTTGGAATATCGGCTCCCTTTTATCCAGTCTATGCTTGGTTGCCTTTGGTTGGGGCAGGGAATTGGGATCGTTTGTTTGTGAGGGGCCATGTGCTTTAGCTGGCAGCTAGTGAAGAAAAGTCTAGCTTATTCCGCTCCTGGCCTTAAAGGCAGAATAACTGCCCCATGTTTCTTCTATAAAGGTCATCTTCATAAGAAGCCTGGATGTGTAGCCACTTTAATAACTACCTTCATGGAAGGAACTATTTTCCCACCTCAACCCTTCCCTGTGACACTATCCGGTTCCATATTTCCTTTGCTTGATTTTGCTTTGCTGATTCTGAATGTGTGTGCGTGTGTGTGTGTGTGTGTGTGTGTGTGTGTGTGTGTGTGTGTGTGTGTTGGTAAGGAAACTTGAACTCAGGGCCTGGCACTGTCACTTAGCTTTGTCCTCAAATTTAGCTTAAGTCCTTAAGAGACTTAAGGACTTTCCTGATCAAGCTGGGCCAAATGTTGGTCCCCAGATCTCAGTCTCCTGAATAGCTACACTTACAAGTGTGAGCCACCAGCATCTGGTGATTTTTCACTCTTGAGTCTATGTAAGTTCCTTTTGGATTCTGCCAGATATGGGATTCATCTCATGGATTCTGTCGTAATGTGAGCTGCTCTTCAAGCTTAGAGTCCTCTATTGGCATTGCCACCTCTTCCCAACACCGTGAGGGCAGTGAATGAATCACAAAGGGGAAGGCAGGAATCAAGAAGTGCCAAGAGGGCACCCTCTCAGAAGTTACCCGACAAGATCCATGGTAGAAGTTGGATTCCTAGCTGCTCTGGAGGCTGAGATACTAGGATTGTGGCTCATAGTCAGCCTGGGCAGGAAAGTCCATGGGACTCTTGTCTCCAGTTAACCACCAAAAATCCAGAAGTGGAGCTCTAGCTCAAGTGGTAGAGCACTGACCTTGAACAAAAAAAAAGCTATGGGAGAGCTGGGAATGAGGTCTAGTGGTAGAGTGCTTGCCTAGCATGCACGAGGCCATGGGTTCGATTCCTTGGTACCACATAAAAATAAATAAATCTTCCCTGGATTAAAAAGGGTGTTGTGGTCCCTGAGATCTTCCCGTCACACTCTGGTCTCTCTTAGAGCCACACTGGAAAATGTTGGTGAGGGTAGGGCCAGTGAATCAGGAGCTTTTGTCCTGGAGTAGAGAGTTCAGGGCCAGGACAAGGCATGTGGAGCAGAAGTGAAAGAAGAGAGAGATAGGAAGGAGGAAATTTGTCTGACCAGTTCTGTCGCATGTTGAAGGACACAGGTCATGCGTGGGGCTGTAGGGGTGATGCCATGTGTGACAGGCAGAGCCGAGAGGGTAACACCTGACATGATGAGGGGTAACTATGACCCGAGGTGGGTGTGGCCTTGGTCTGTGTGGTAGGGGAGGGTCCTCAAGAACATGGTGGAGGACGTCCAGAGACGGGCCTGCGTCTGAACCTTATATGAGTGGAGCAACGCCGTATTTTGTGACGCCTTGTTTCCTGTGTTCGGCCGGCTTACGGGATCCGCCCCAGTGAATGTTAGCTGCAGCTCGCACACTCTCATGGCTGCGTACGGTTGCGCGTCTGTCCCTTCTCCTGCTGGTCAGCATTCACGTCACTGTGGTTTCATGTTTCGAGCATCATTCTTTGATATTCTTGTCCACACTTTACAGTGCCATGTGGGTCTCACAGAGCTGTTGAGCTATGAGTTTAATTAATGAGTAACAAGATGGACAAATGTTCAGTTTCATCTGTTCATGCCAGTGTCTCCTGAATGGACGCCACCTGTGCGGGAGACTTCCTGCAACCCTACTTGGTATTGGGAGACATCAGTATGTGTGGAGGCATCTGACAGTCATTTCTGTCTGTACTGCCCCAGCTAGCAGCAGAGCCGACACCTTTTTATATGTCTCTTGGCCATTCTCATTGTTTTTGCTTTTCCTTGCCTATTCTTTTAACTTTAAAAATTATCTTTAAGTAGTTGTACCAAGAGGTTTCAATTCAACATGTCCATCTATAAGTCTAATGAATTTCATTCTTGGTTGTTTTCTTTATGTGAAGTCCACCCCATTTCTACCAGGTTTTCTATTGGATTACCTTAAACTTGTTTATTCTTTTTTTTTTTTTTTTTGGCCAGTCCTGGGCCTTGAACTCAGGGCCTGAGCACTGTCCCTGGCTTCTTCCCGCTCAAGGCTAGCACTCTGCCACTTGAGCCACAGCGCCACTTCTGGCCGTTTTCTGTATATGTGGTGCTGGGGAATCGAACCTAGGGCCTCGTGTATCCGAGGCAGGCACTCTTGCCACTAGGCTATATCCCCAGCCCTAAACTTGTTTATTCTTAAGCTCTAATATATATATATGTGATTGGTGCTGTTCCTTTGACATCTGTATATATTGGAAATACCTTCTTCAGATCATCTGAGTCTTATCTTCTTACTCCACGTTGTCATTTTAGTATCACAGATCCTTAAGTCTTATGTAATGTGATTTGTCAAACTTTTCCTTTATCGTTTGTGTCATTGGGAGATGGTTATGGGAGATGTCTTATAAGAAATCTTTCCATTACTCCAAGGTCAGGAAGAGAGTCTCCTATAGTTGTCATTCACAAGCTTTGTGTAGTTTTGTGATTCTCTGTTTTTAAGTCTCTTGACATTGATTTTTATATATGTTGTTTACTTTTCATAGCCATTTGGTTATCTCAGTGTTATTAAGGTATCTTCTTTTATTCTCTGTGTCAGTACTGGGGCTGGAACTCAGAGCCTGGGTGCTGTCTCTGAGCTTGTTTGCTCAAGACTGGTTCTCTACCACTTGAGCCACTGTTCCACTTGCAGCTTTTTGGTGCTTAATTGGAGATAAGAGTATCCTGGACTGTGCTGCCCTGGTTGGCTTTGAACCACAATCCTTAGTTCTCAGCCTCTGGAGTAGCTAAGGTTACAGGCATGAGCCTTCAGCTCATGTCCTTTCTTTCCCTACTGTCTTACAGTACCATCCTGTGTGATATATCATGTGTGATATATCTCCAGAGTTCTCTCTTCTGTTCTACTGGCTTATTTATACACCCTTAATGCAGATGTGACACTCCATCAGTACAGTTTTATCATAGGTCTTAGCAGATTGACTGGGTTTATGATGTACTCTGGTTATCTTTGTCTAGCATATGCTGGATCCAGGAAAGATTTTCTGAATATAGCATACATTAGGATCTGTTACAGTCTTATATACATTGGATTTATTTTATACTTTGGGTCAGAATGTACTACTCTCTTTAGTTTTTGTTCTGGAAGTGGAGCTGTCTCAAGTGGGAGAACACCCGCCTTGAGTGAAAAAGCCAAGCAAAAGTGTGTCCCTGAGTTCAAGCCCCAATACTGGCATGCACATGCATGTGTCCATGCATGCGTGCGTGCGTGTGCGCGCGCGTGCGCGCACACACACACACATATTTATCTTGTTGTGTTAACTGTTCCAGTTGGGGCCACTAGGAGTTCTTTCTGGTGGCTTCTGATGCCCTGTGACATTGTCCATCATTTTGGTTTTTTTGGGGGGAGGGTGCTTGCTTATGCACAATAAGATGCTTCGGGCTTGTCTTGTATATTGTCAGTTCCAGCTGTAGAGTGGCCCTTTTTTTTTTTTAAGAAGCTCTGGTTCTTTTACTGGAAAGTGGTATTAAAAAACAACATCAGAAGGCTGGGCATCAGTGGCTCATACCTGTAATCCTAGCTACTCAAGATCTGCGGATCATTCAAGTTCAAGGCCAGCCCAGGCAAGAAAATCTGTAAGACTCTTATCTTCAGTTGAACACCAAAAAGTCAGAGCACTGGCAATGAACAGAAAAGGCTCAGAGACAGCTCCTAGGCCCTGAGTTCAAGCCGCAGTACCAGCACAGAAACCAAACCAAACCAAAGGTCTGGGTGCCCAATGTACTCATCCTTATTGGGACGTTACTGCTCCCGCCCACTTCGTGAACAGAGCTAGGAGATGCGCGTGAACAGAGCTAGGAGATGCGCGTGAACAGAGCTAGGAGATGCGTGTACTTATGTTAAGATAAATGTGAGTTTGAGTCCATGCCTCTGCTCAAATTTAGACCCACAGGATTCATTCTGACTAGCGTGGGGAATGGACAAAGGATGTTTTAAAAAGTCATCAACTGTTGTATTACTAAGCAGAGAGATAGGCTTTGGTTCCTGAAGATTTTCTTAGGAGACAGAGCTATATTTTTGTTTTCATTTCACATGTTGCCCAGGAGTTTCAGTCTTACAATACAACTTTTATTAAGACCTACAACTGTCTAAAAATCTTCAAGCAGCACAACTTTTGGCTTATGCTGGCCACGTCTGCTGCTCAGAGAGCTGGAAGGAAGTCCATCCTCATCTTCATCACTGCCAATCTAATCGGAGTGTTTAGTGTATGCCAGACATTATTCTGAATAGTTTATGGTAATCTTCAAAAGCCCACCCAAAATGTCAGTTATTGTTCATAAGGAAGCTCACACTCAGGGTATCGGAAGCTTCTTCCAGGCCCTGTGGCTAGCAGGGGATATGGCCCAGCTTTCAAACCAGCAAATCTTGTGATCTTGACCTTCCTGCTTTTTCACATCTCGTAAGAAGTAAAGTTCAAATAGGGACTGAGACAAAGGACAATCTCCCAGATTTGGACCTCATGATTCTTTCCAGTGTTCTGTGGCTTCTTCGGGACGGCACTAAATTCCTGCTGAAGAGGGGTCTTAAGAAGTAAATTTTTCCAGTGTCAGTGGCCCACGCTTGTAATCCTTGCTACACAGGAGGCTGAGATGTGAGGATCGTGGTTCAAAGCCAGCCTGTACAGGAAAGTCTGTGAGGCTCTATTTCCAATTAACCAGCAAAAACCCAGGAATTAGAGCTGTGGCTCAAGTGGTAGAATGCCAGTTAAGCTAAGTTAAGCTAAAGTACAACAGTTAGGGCTGAGTTCAAGCCCCATTACTGGCACAAAAAAAATAAATAAATAAAAGGTAAATTTCTCTAAGAGGTCATGTTTTCTGCTTGATTCTTCAGTTTCAATCCCTTGGAGTTTCCATGAAAAACAACCTACTTAAGTTTGTGGCAGAGAACCTGGCAGGGCCTGCTTGAACTTGACACCAGGAATTGGGGCCTGGGTGCGCCGAAGTGCTTTCCCCCCATTATTAAGCAGGCTGAACCCCATGCGAACAGAAACTGGAAGGCCTCAGATCATCGCTGCGGGTCTTTATGCAGTTAGATCCTTGCGGGGAAGATATTCACTATTCTCCCTTTTTTTTTTTTTTTGGCCAGTCGTGGGCCTTGGACTCAGGGCCTGAGCACTGTCCCTGGCTTCTTCCCGCTCAAGGCTAGCACTCTGCCACTTGAGCCACAGCGCCGCTTCTGGCCGTTTTCTGTATATGTGGTGCTGGGGAATCGAACCTAGGGCCTCGTGTATCCGAGGCAGGCACTCTTGCCACTAGGCTATATCCCCAGCCCTATTCTCCCTTTTTTTAAAAAAAAAAAAGAAGTTGATTTTGGTTTTAGTTTAAATGAACACAAACATTCATAACAAGTAGCGTTCAGAATTGATTTGCTGCATCCAGTAGTGAGGAAGGTTGGCAGGACTATGTGTATTGCACAGATGTTTTGGTTATTTGGAGACCATGGGAGCTAATGGCATGGAAAACTCTCAACATTGCACTGGGTGCAGTGGGGCGTGGGGAAGCGGGTGAGACTGTTGTAAGGTCGCTGAGTGCCCTCCTGGGCTTGGTCTTGATGGAATGTGGTAAAGGATTTCCTTGCTCTGGGCTAGAATATCTGAACCATGTGGCTTTGACAAAAAAAAAAAAAATTCCATTCAGTGTTTACCAGCATTCTTCTGCTCCTGGTTGGCTGCCGTGTTAATGATGGCCGGTGTTAATATAGCATGCTTCGTCTTTTCAATGTGACCTTGGATCTGGGCTGTGGCTTCCAGTGAAAATAAAAAGAGGGCATACATTTTTTAAAATGAAACGTTAAATGTTATATTTCATGAGTGTGGCAGAATATAAAATGGTTGTTTATTGCTGCTATGGAGTTTTATTGATTGGTTGATTGATTCATTGCCAAGACAGAGGCTTGAACTCAGAGCTTCTTGCTCTTACTTGTCTATTTTTGCCCTAGACACAACTACTTGAACCAGGGCTCGACTTCTGGCTTTTTTCTTGTTAATTGGAGATGAAAGTCTCAGAATTTCCTTTCCTGGCTGGCTTCAAATTTTAATCCTCAGATCTCAGCCTCCTGAGTAGCTAGAATGTCAGGCATGAACAACCAGAACCTGTACAACTGTCAAGGTGTACATTCTACAAATTACCAGGAGACTTTGAAGGGGGGGATGAAGAGTTAAAGTAAACCTCATTTTCAGGCAGCCCCCGTTTTGTTGTCTGTTTAAACTATGAGCAAACCCAGGGCAAGCTTATTAGGGCCCAGCCGGTCAAGAACTCTAACGGCCTGGGAATGCTTAACTCTAACTGTCCCCAGAATGCCTCGGGCCCTGAGCCAATCAGATTTGTACCCGTGTCCTAATCTTGCTTGCTTGAACACCGGATGGCTGTAACTTTGTTTTTTGTCTTGCTTGAACACCTGATGGCTGTAACTTTGTTTTTTGCCTTAATAAGCCCTGTGCAATCGCAGCTCGGGGCTTCCTCCTAACCTCCGCTGTGTCGGTGGGTAGGACGAGGCCGGAGTTGCAGCTCGCCTGAATAAAGCCTTGCTTTTGCATTTCGGAACGTCTGAGTCTTGGTGGCCTTCTTGGTGGTCTTCTTGCGACTTGGCATAACAGTCACTGCTTAACAAAAGGATCTATGAGACCAACATTGTTCAAAAGTGAAAACTCGACTTTGGATACGTGAATGAGGTGTGGTCTTCTTGGTGGTCTTCTTGCGACTTGGCATAACAACTTGTTTTAGGAAGAACTCCTGGCCCTTGTTCTCCCTCCACACATCACTGTAAAACGATACCTGAGAAATGGGTATTTTATTATGCCCTATATGTCGTCATCTTGATACAGCTTTCTAAACTCTTGGGTTCACAGTGTCCTGTTATGAATCAAACAGAATACAAAATCATCATCTCAGCATGGTCTTAATGCATAAGGAGGAAGCTTCTGTTTTGGTAGGGCTGGGTCCATGGGTTCCTCTTATTCAACCATCACCAAAATGACCATTATTGCAAGTGGTTAGCATTTTGAAGGGATTCTTGGGGTTGTCTCACATTAGTGGGATAGGGGTTGCTTCATCCCCTTGTTGGTAGCATCCTGGTGTTTTGCTTTTTGACAGGTTATTTTTATTTGTGCTCCAAGGTGCCTGAACACGACTGGTTATAGCTAAGCTCCCTGACCTTTTCTGCCTGTCACCTGGCCTGCAGTTCACACACTCCATGCTGTGTACGTGTGCTCCTACATGCCCTACCATGGAACACATGTCACCTTGGACCTTGAAGATGAATTAGTGATCCTGTGTCCATATGATTTTTTTAAAGTGCTAGCAAGAATAAGAAACCTGCAAAATAAATAAATAAGAATAAGAAACCTGCAATTATTTCCTGTTTTTACCTATGCACAACGAATTAGAAAGCAAAATAGTAATTAAACACAATAACCAATTAGAAATACACAGCACCAATTAGAAAATGAAATAATAATTAAATCCTTAACTGTAGCAACACAAAAATTTAAATTATATAGTAGCCAACATTTTGTATAATGTACCTTTTTAATTTTTGAAAATTTTTAATCTTAGGAAAATTTTACAGAAAGCTAGGTTCCCTACTACATAAGCCTGACTTACAAATAAGATTATTTCCCTCCATAATACCAAAACCAAAGTAAACAGGGAACACACACAGGAAGCAGGCCATAGAAACATTCATGTGTGGCTTAGGAAATATGGTTTTACATTCTTTTTTTAAATTAATTTATTTATTGTCAAAGTGATGTACAGAGGGGTTACAGTTATCATATGTAAGGCCATGAGTACTCTCTCTTCCTTCCTTCCTTCCTTCCTTCCTTCCTTCCTTCCTTCCTTCCTTCCTTCCTTCCTTCCTTCCTTCCTTCCTTCCTTCTTCTTTTTGCCAGTCTCAGGCCTTGGACTCAGGGCCTGAGCACTGTCCCTGACTTCTTTTTGCTCAAGGCTAGCACTCTGCCACTTGAGCCACAGCACCACTTCTGGCCATTTTCTATATATGTGGTGCTGGGAAATCCAATCCAGGGCTTCGTGTATACGAGTCAAACACTCTTGCCACTAGGCCATATTCTCAGCCCCTGGTTTTACATTCTTGAATCAAAATTCCTCAGAATTAATGTTTGATTGTATGTGCACGTGCTAAACTCAGAGCCTCACTTGGCTTTTTCATTCAAAGCTGAAGCCCCACACCACTGGAACTACTTCCAGCTTTGTGGTGGTGAACTAGTAGAGTGTGTCTCTGGGATTGGTCTACCAAGAGTGGCTTTAAATCTCAATCCTCAAATCTCAGCCTTTTTGAAGAGCTAGGATTAAAGGCCTGAACCACCAGTCTTTGGCCCTCTGGGTATTTTATTTGGCCACCAGTGAGTAGGTCTCTGGTTAAAACCTGTGATTAGAATACTGCCTGAGGTAAAGAGGAAGGGTTGAGGAGGGTGGCTGCTATCTTATCTGTCTTCAAAGGAGCCCAGGAACTGAAGTTTCTCTTAAGCCCCTGATCCCCTCCCTCCCAGCCAGAGGGTTGGGACTCCTTTCTGGTGTTTCTGTCTTCTTTCTCCTTGCTATTGGTAGAGGAGCACCATGGAAACTTGAACTAGTCCTGAAATTAGAACAGGTCAGCTGCCATGTTGCTGGGTAACACCCATGACAACAAAACAAAGACCTTTATTGGGTAGTATAGCTCTGTTGAAAATTCTACAGCCCACAGGAATGCTATGTACCTCCCGCCCCTTCCAAGGAGCCTCTTAAGTACAAGTGGCCAGCTCAGGGCTTCTGCTTGTGTCCAGGGAGCTCCAGGAGACACAGTAGATGAGATTAAAACTGGACTGACAAAGAGTCTTCTGTTTAGTGTGCTTTCACACGAAGGCTCTTCTGGCCTTTGCAGTAACGCACCAAGTCCCCATTCTGGGAGCTTCATACCCCTTAAGTCCGTATGACCCCTCCCTGCCTTCTTTTGCTTTTCACAGATGGTGGCTTGGGTGTCTGTCAGCCAGCCATTCAACAGGTGTTTACTGATGGCTTCTTAAGTGCCAGATGCTCTGAGAATACTGTACACTATGATAAATGCCATCATCTTGGCCTTGTATCATGGCTCCTAGTCCCTGGAAACCAAAAGGATCTAGGGACACTGGTTCAGGAGGCAAAGAGACTCTTGCACCCAAACTGCCTCCCAGAAGGAACTAGAATTACCAGTATTTACAGAGGACCTCTCGTTCCATGCTAAGCATTGGCCTGGGCCTGGAGGACTGGGTAGAACACTGAGCAGGGAAGTATTTCCTTCCCCTCATCCAGAAAGCTAGTTTAGGAATGAAAAGAAAAATCACAATGTCACCAGCTTTTATGGTTTAATAGTTCAGGCTCCCATTCAGAATAGTTTAATTAAAAGATTATTTGATTTATAATCTTAAGAGTGGTGAGAGTTTGGAGGCATGGCTCTGTTGGTAGAATGCTAGCCAGTGAGTTGAAGTGTCAGGTACTGAGTCTGAGTCCCAGTCTTGCATTCCACCCCCCCCCCCAATAATGACTCTTAACTCCAGGTCTGGCCACTTAGGAACAAGAATGAATCGTAGAAGCTTTGCTATCTGGAATGGTCTCCATCTTGCCACCCACATGTTGGAGATTCAGGCTTCAATGTGTGGAGTGTAGAGCATTGTGCCACATGACCCCCCTCCCTTATTCACAACTGTTTTGATTAGGAAGTGTGTGGGTATGTTCGTAAACTGAGAACTGAAGCAGGAGGTGAGATGTTTTAGGTCCCTTTTTCTTGGTCATCCATTAACCAAATCCAAACAATGTGTCTAGATCCCAAGTTCAGATCAGTGTGTTCAATGATCATATTTGAAAGATGTCAGGACTAAAGTTAAACTGAGACGTAGATAAGTGGATTCATTCAAGGAGGAGGGGGGAACCATGAAGAAATTTTCTTTGCAGACCTGTGTGTATCTGAATGACAAACAGAATCAGGGAAGCTCTGAAACGCAGACTTCAAGTAGTAGAGCAACTCGAGCCCCTGGGATCGTTCCAATGCACTAGAACGATTCTGTACGGTTTTGAAACCAACCATTGACATAAATTCTATTTCCAGAGGGCAGTTGTATAAAGTAGCACATTTTTGAGGAAAATTTGTGTGTGTGTGTGTGTGTGTGTGTGTGTGTGTGTGTGTGTCTACTGGAACTGGGGCCTAAACTCAGGGCCTAGATCCTCCCACTTGGCTTTTTCACTCAAGGCTGGTGCTCTGCCACTTGAGCCCCACCTCCGCTTCTAGCTCTTTGCTAGTTAATTGGAGATAAGTCTCATGGTCTTTCAGTGCACAGCTGGCTTAGCACCTGGCTTAATCCTCAGCTCTCAGCCTCCGGAGGAGCAAGGATTCCAGGTGTGAGCCACCAGCATTGGCTGAACATTGTTTCTTTAGACAGATTAAAGGAAAACAAAATGTGTCAAAGTACATAATGAAATATCCAGCCTTAAGGAGCCTCCAGTAAAAATGAAGGTAATATGGCTTTATTTCTCTGGCACCAAGAGTCTGTCCATTCAGCAATGATTTTTAAATTAACCAACTGCTCATCCCAATTATACAGAAACTTTGGAGTATTTGAAAGGTTCTTTTCAGGACAAGTAGAAAACATGTTCACTGGCTCTTTTAGTAAGATAACGGCCTACATCCTAGCTATTCAGGAGGCTGGGAGGTTCAAAGCTTAAAGAAATAACAGCAGCGGCTTTCTTTGCCAAGTGTGGCTCCAAATAGTTCTCAGCTATATACCCCAAAATGTTTACAATAAATTACAAAATAACACATGAACAATACAGGTTTCTAGAAAAACTCAAATAATTCAGGAGTATGTGGAATAGAAAATACCTCCTCACAAACTTATTTCCCTTCCCATGAGCCTATTTGATCTAAGTATCTGATGTGTGTTTCTTTCCAGATTTTAAAATATGTATTTACTTATAGGTAGCTAGAGAAATATTTTTTTTTTTTTGGCCAGTCCTGGGGCTTCGACTCAGGGCCTGAGCATTGTCCCTGGCTTCTTTTTTGCTCAAGGCTAGCACTCTGCCACTTGAGCCACAGTGCCACTTCTGGCCATTTTCTGCATATGTGGTGCTGGGGAATCGAACCCAGGGCCTTATGTATATGAGACAAGCACTCTTGCCACTAGGCCATATCCTCAGCCCGAGAAATACTTTTATAATAGTGTTATACTATTATTCTCAACATTTGATTCCTACAAAGTTTAAATAAACATATGTGCACAAAACCCCTACATGGTCCAACCTTAAACACACACTGCTTCTTTGGGTAGCTAGTTTCACAGGATACAAGCTTGTATCACGAGAGCAGTGTGCTCAGGCTGCTAAGGAGTGAGGGGCAGAGCAGTTGGAGAAAGGGTGGAAGTGTGGTAACATATACCTTAAATCAGATATAAAACCAATCATGGGAAAATAGAGAAGCCACATCTTGAGAGGTTGAATTTTTGGAGTCTTCGTTGGGACACTAGAGGTCTGAAGGAGGGCCAATTACAAAAACCTGCAGCGCGACACACACACCCCCCAAACTTGCACCAAGCTTTTAAAGACTAAAGTCCCATGTTGGGTGGAGATAAAGCCTCTGCAAAGCATTACACCTAAACACTGCATAAGGAGCAGCGCTCCCCCTGGGGCTAACAACACCAAGTATCTACTACTCCCCGGAGCAGGGCCTTCCTGGCTCTACCCTTGGAGGCATCTCAAGTTCAAAAGATGGCTGTCTCTCCTATAGGCCTTGGAGGGGTGGACAGCTCCCAGCGCCAGTGACTCCATTTCTGCACTCCACAAGATGGAACTCTCCAGAAGGCCTAGTAGCAAGTTACCATGAACATAGGAAGGGTATGCATTAATCAGTAAAAAGCCAGAAGAGGAGGCACAGTTCAAGTGGTAGACCACTAAGCCTGGATCAGAAAAGCCCAGTGAGAGCTTGAGGCCCTGAGTTCAAAGCCCAGTGCATGCGTGTACATACATGCGCGCATGTTTGTGCGCGCACACACACACACACACACACACACACACACACACACGGGTAATATGCCAAATTGAGCGGAGGAAAGATTTTATTCTGGAATCTTGCAAATGCAATCATGATTGACACATAAAATCCTCAAGAATAACCCGTGTCGGGCCAGGAGCTGGTCTATTAAAAACGATGAAGAAGATGGGTTTTGGAGCACCTGTTCTCCTACAGCATTTCAAGAAAGGGTTACAAGGCTGGGAATGTGGCCTAGTGGTAGAGTGCTTGCCTAGCATGCATGAAGCCCTGGGTTTGATTCCTCAGCCGGAAAGTGAAAGCCAGAAGTGGCGTTGTGGCTCAAGTGGTAGAGTGCTAGCCTTGAGCAAAAGGAAGCCAGGGACAGTGCCCGGGCCCTGAGTTCAAGGCCCAGGACTGGCAAAGAAAGAGTTACAGAGACCCACTGATTCCAACAGACAGGCTCAGGCATTTGGGCTCTGGCTTTGTGTGGTGGGACAACTAACTGCCTTTCATATGGTGGGCTCTAGTTTGACCTCTCTCTTGTAGAAGCTGACAATTCCTCCTCTTGTGTGCTTTGGGCTTCATGAGCATTTGAAGTGCACCAAGGTGTGCTTTCCTTGGTAACTTTACAGATTAGTCAAAGCTGTCGAGAGGCATTTTCAGTGAGAAGGGAAGAAAATGGATACAGTCTCCTCTCTCTTCCTTCCCACCTTTGACTTTGTTCCTTTCTCTTTCCCTGTTCTAACCAGTTGTGTTTGCTTTCACCTCCATACTAGGAAATCTTCCAGATCCCCTTAACCATGGAGATAGCTCATCACCTCCTATTCTTCAGTGTTTATTGAGTATAAGACAGGCTACAGGGCTGGGGATATGGCCTAGTGGCAAGAGCCTAGTGGCAAGAGTGCTTGCCTCATATACATGAGGCCCTGGGTTCAATTCCCCAGCACCACATATACAGAAAATGGCCAGAAGTGGCGCTGTGGCTCAAGTGGCAGAGTGCTAGCCTTGAGCAAAAAGAAGCCAGGGACAGTGCTCAGGCCCTGAGTCCAAGCCCCAGGACTGGCCAAAAAAAAAAAAAAAAAAAAAAAAGACAGGCTACATATGCCTCCGACCCACTTGATGGGCCATTCCTTTCTTAGCACCAGCCACATTATTCGTGTGTATGTAAGGTTCGTGGGAAAGGAAACCCACCACGTGGTTCAGGCATAAAAGAGTTTGTTGGGGGGCAGAGCACACTGCCACCCCACACAAGATGGAGGTGTGGAGAGACAAAGGGGAAGGAAGAAGAGAAGAAGGGGGGAGAGAAAAAGAGCAAGAGGAGTAAGAGAGCAAGAGAGAGAAAGGGGAGAGGGGACTCGTGTCCAGCTACATTATATAGGGAAAGGCGGGAGGTATGGCCAGGTGGATTGGATATGACCTCAGAGAAGGGGAGATAACTGTCTCCAGGTTGTCTATTACCTAGGTAAAGCAGGTACTGGGCGCAGACTTAAACAGGTAGGGGATGTCTGCATGGAGCCCTCCCATAGGTAGACCTTATAGTTCACAACCACCATAACATCCAGGCAGTATTGGCTGTGGAATATACCTTTAACAATATCAGGAAATCAGTGAACTCTCTGTCCCTTGGGCCTGCAGCCAGCTATTCCGTCACGAGGTCTCCCCTGTGTTCTAGTTCACCTTCACAATCACACTTCAGGTGTTCTCATTCCAGATAGCTTCCCAGGTTCTAACAATCAAACACATTGCTTTCTAGTCCTGAGGCACTTTGTGTTACACTGTGTATATTCAAGTGACCCTGGATATGTTGTCTCTCTATTGACATGTAGATTCCAGAAGGTAGAGACTAGTGTGTAACACCCAGAGGAGGACTGTCTTACAAGACCTGCTCAGTTGATATTTACTGCATAAAGACAGAAATGTCTTGATAATAGGAATTGCTTATTTGTTTATTATTTCTTGTGCTGGTATTGGGGCTTGAACCCAGGGTCTCTTGCTCTTCCATAGCTTTGTCGCTCAAGGCTTAACTGTACCACTAGAGCCAGAGCTTCCACTTCCAGTTTTTTTTTTTGCTTGTTAATTAGAGGTAAGAATCTTACAGACTTTTCCTGTCCTGGCTGGCTTCCAGCAAGAATCCTCAGATCTCAGCCTCCTGAGTAGTTAGGATTACAGGTGTGAGCCATCACCTCCCAGCTTGGTTTTGTGTCTTTTTAGTCTTTGGTTCTACCACAGCATCTTTATATAGAAAAGAGATTTTAAAAAGATTGTTCATGTAGATTCTATTTCCTAAAAACCTGTGGTAACTGCCTTTAAAAGATGAAAACCCAGACATGCTGAACTGCACCATTGCTACAGCCATTTTCATTTCCAAATTGTCCAAGGATGTCACGTGTTTGCTCTGGTTTGTGAAAGATATTCGAGCTGCCCCTCGATGTCCTAGCAGGGAGGAGTATTAGTAGGGTTCTTATGAGCACCACCACTATTTTACCAGTAATGAGATATGATAGTGGTACTCATAAGTTTTAGGACTAAGTTTTCAATATTTGCTAAGCAATTAAATTGTTATTCTATACAAAAATAGAGGAGTTATTTCCACCACTGGGATCATTGTGGGTATTTTATATTTTGCAACAAAGCATTCACTTCTCTCTGGGTTTGACCTGTCTCCCAGGGAGGTTCCCTTGAAGGATGCCAAGGAGTATGCCGAAACCATAGGTGCCATCGTGGTTGAAACAAGTGCAAAGCATGCTATTAATATTGAGGAGCTCTTTCAAGGAATCAGTAAGTACTTGCAATTGTGTTTCCTCCTAGCTTGCATTTTTAAGCTTTAGGGAGACAAAGGATAAGAGTGTAGAGCTCAGGAAGTAGAACTTATCCACACATAAAACCTCTAACTCTGCATGCATTGACATGCACCTCTTTTATGCCTTTCCATTCCACATTTCCATAATTCGGTGCCTTAATCTGTTCATTCTGGTTTATATTGTGTAAATTCATTTTAATCAATGAACTGATCTTGTTGTAAAAATAAATTTTATTTATTGATGCCAGTCCTGGGGCTTGAACTCAGGGCCTGGGCACTGTCTAGCTTTGCACTCAAGGCTGATCCTCTACTAAAAGTTATAGCTCCACTTCTGTGTGTTTTGTTTTGCTGGTTAATTGGAGATATGAGCCTCACTGACATTCCTGCCTGGGTTGGTTTTGAACCATGATCTGCATATCTCAGCCTACTGAGTAGTGGGAGCCATTGGGCTTACAATTTATTTTTATGCTTAGATTTAATTGCATTTACAACTGAAATCAGATGCTGTAGCATTTTGTGTATGTTGAGAGAAGATCAGATAATTATATGATAGAGAAGTACGAAGTCATCCATTAAACTGAATAACTCTAGGTAGACATGTAATAAGGAAGCTGAATGATCTCTCTCGCTTACACACACACACATACACACGTGCTCACGCGCGTGTGCGTCTTCCTGTCAAGTGACCTGATATTGGAAAATGGATTCTTTTCCTCATTTCTGATTATCTGATTCCTGAAAGGGGACAGCTGTGTGTGCCCAGCTCTGTCATGTCACGCCTCACTTTCTTTACCATGGTTTCTCAGGAAACTTCATCAATGTTGCTTCCCACGAATGGCCATACTACCACGATGGCTCTGTATCTCTGAGGCTGTGTAAGTGGAGCGTGACACTCTGCTTTGGCTCCTGCCAGAGGAGGACCTGCTGAAGGCTGTCTGGGGAAACAGCTCTCAGTCCCCAGCGTACATCAGAGTGGTCCTCGAAGAGCTTAAGAGGAGTTCCCACATTTGGTGAGCTGCTGGCATTACATGCTCTGGGGGCCCCTCCCTGGATAGCAGCTGTCCCTGTTCATCTTTGTGTCTGTCATTTCCACAGCGACACTGACAGTTTGGCTCTCTCCTCTGCCTGAGGCCATGGTTAGCTGAGCTCTCTGAGGCCAGAACAGCTCTGATTTTTTGGTGTACTGGTTTGGGTCCATTATTCTGGATTCTGGGAATCCACAGCAGGGGTAAGGGTGTTTATTTATTTATGTTGACTACATGGACAATTCACTGGAGATGGGGTATTCTCGCCTGTGTTACCTCTGTGCAAAAGCAACATACAAAGGAATGCTCTAGAGTTTCTCTTCACATCACTTGCCTGTAACCTCAGAGACCTCATTGCCATTCCTTCCTTCTTCCTTTGCAAAGGTGGTTTCCTAATGCTACTTCACACCTGCAACAGAAAGACATCCTCAAACTCTACCTGGGTGGTTGATCTATTGTATAGCAAGAAAACTGAGAAGCTGTATTTTGAGAGGTTGAATTGGGAGTCTCTATTAAAAGGACAGTGTCTGCATATGGACTCCTGTCTCAAAGATCTGCAGCCTCAACAGAGCTTGCACCAAGCTTTTAAAGACAAAGACCACATGCTTGGAGTGGGGGCTAAGCAAAAGCAGACCTTATTAGGACATACTGAGGTACAAGCCCAGGTAACCGCAGAACCTCTCCATCTAGGGAAGAAGCCCTTCAACCTTTCATAAAGGGGAAATCTTAGAGGCTACTCAAGCCATTCAGGGTGGAATCAGAGCATCCTCTATGCAAAGCTTTCCTAAGGCTATGGCACCTGAATCTCTGAAGCAGAGTTCTCTTAGCTTACCTGGAGCTAGGCATTTGCATTCAGTGAATGGCCTCTCTCACCTCTAGGCTTTTCAGCTCCCTCTACCCAGCAAGAGGCACCAGGAGGCTGTAAGAAGTTCCTCAGCCTCCTTACTTCAGATCTTGAGCTTGCTGAGGCTTTCACTCAAGTGTTGTCCATCCCTTGTGCTCACTCTTCAGCTGCTTCTGGACGGCCGGGTTGGGGGAGCAGACGTTGTTGGTGCTGGTGTCACCCTGAGAGACAGCTCAGGTTTCACCTGAGTTCATTACGTGACTCTATAGAGAACATTGATTCTGTTATTTTCTTTTCTATACTAGTTCCCAGGCTTGAACGAATGGCCTAGTATAGTATTTTAGCTTTTCTGTACGAGTACTGACTCTTGAACTCATGTACTACTTTAGCTCTTTTGCTCAAGACTGACACTGTCACTTGTGTCACCATATTACATCCTGCTTTTTGATGGTTAATTGAAGATAAAAGTCGAATGAACTTGCAAAGTCCTGCCTGGACTGGCTTTGAACCCTGACCTCAGATCTTAGTATCCTGAGTAGCTAGGATTACAAGGATGAGCCAACTGCACGTGGTACTAAATTGATTTATCTGGTGTTACTAGGTTTTTCTTCTAGGGTCAGCTACTAAGCCTTTTGTTTCTACAGGTAGTTTAAATTAACAACTTCATACTGTTGCATTAGTGTCTCTTGTTTGTATAGCTCCTTGCATTTTGTAAGGCCCATTCTCCAGCATGAACTCTGGACCCAACAGGAAAGATTAGCCAAGGGAGCTCAGTTCTTTGTGTGCCTTCAATTCACCTTAAGATTTTCCCGAGATAGATGAAAGTTTATTATTAAAATTATTAAAAAAAAATGGGCTGGAGTGTGGCTTAGCGGTAGAGTGCTTGCCTAGCATGCATGAAGCCCTGGGTTTGATTCCTTAGCACCACCTAAACAGAAAGAAAAGGCTGGAAGTGGGGCTGTGACTCAAGTGGCAGAATGCTAGCCTTGATCAAAAGGAAGCCAGGGACAGTGCTTAGGCCCTGAGTTCAAGCCCCAGGACTGGCAAAAAAGAAAAAAAAAAAAAACAAGGAGAGAGAGGGAAGGGTGACATTATCCCCCCCCCCCCGCCAAAAAAAGTGACTTATGTAACTGTAACCCTTCTCTTTTTTTTTTTCTTTTTTCTTTTTCTTTATTTCTTTTCTTTTTTTTTTTTTTGGCCAGTCCTGGGCCGTGAACTCAGGGCCTGAGCACTGTCCCTGGCTTCTTTTTTGCTCAAGGCTAGCACTCTACCACTTGAGCCACAGCGCCACTTCTGGCCATTTTCTGTATATGTGGTGCTGAGGAATCGAACCCAGGGTTTCATGTATACGAGGCAAGCACTCTTGCCACTAGGCCATATTCCCAGCCCTGTAACCCTTCTGTATATCACCTTAATAATAACAATAAAACTTGAAAAATTAAAAAATAACTAAAGGAAAACAGGCTAGAGGTGTGGCAATAGAGTGCCTGCCTAGCAAGTGGGTAGCCCTCAGGTCAAACTCTAGTACTGCCAATAAATGATTAAATATAAATAAAAATCAAACAAGGAACAACAAGCTAGGCATCAAAGATTTGTATCTTAACCTGAAAGATCAATCTGTGTGGTTCAGCCAGTATATAGCCTTTCTCCTGAGTCCTGTGGCTCCCAGTGATGAAGATTCTGAATTAATGTATTCCCCAGATCCTGGTGATTTGCATTGCCGAGGGAAAAAGTGTTTTGTTTAAAGCATGATATAATCATGGCTTCAAAGTTATTCCTATGTAGACCTTAGGAAACCTATCATCTCATCTTCATATCAAATAAACAACTGTTTGTCTCTCTGTTGTTATACTTTAGTTCAAGAAGTCTTGCAGGATGCATAGCTTATGGCAGAATCTCTGTACATGTCAATCTTTCTATCCGTCTATCCATCACTATCTGTCTATTGCCTATCTCAGTCTTTATTCATCTCTATCCATGGATCTACCTTTATTGATCTCCCTTCATCTATCTCTAGCTCCACACAACTATTTCTATCTATATATCCATATGTTTCTATCTGTCTTATCCATGCATCCATCTATCTTGTCTATCCAACTATCTCTCTTCCTCCTCTCTTCTCTATCTCTCTCCCTGCCCCCTCTCTCTAGCTCTCTTTCTCTTTTTTATGTAAGTTTTGTTCCTTTGGCTCTTAATTGCTTCAGGAGAATTTCTTTACAGTGTGTTTTGTAGCCCAATTACAGGTTAATTTAAAACAATTCCAAGTACACCTGACTATAATGCAATAGACTTTTCATTTATTTTGTTTCCCTGCTTCTACTTGTATTACATATGCTCCTCCCTGAGTTTAAAAATAGAGCTAGACTAGATCACAGACACCTCTGCTTCCCAAAGCAGTGTTCCAGGGACAGATATGCCCGGGAGAAAAGATGCATTACAAAATCAAGACCAAGTCATGAAAACAAAAGCCTTCAAAACAGGTTTGCTTGAACAAAATTATTTCAACTTAGACGAAGAGACCAGTGCCGCTCTTATATTCCCCATATGCTCATAACTCAGAAGATGAATGTCTTTTTTTTTTTTTTTTGCCAGTCCTGGGCCTTGGACTCAGGGCCTGAGCACTGTCCCTGACTTCTTTTTGCTCAAGGCTAGCACTCTGCCACTTGAGCCACAGCGCCACTTCTGGCCGTTTTCTGTATATGTGGTGCTGGGGAATTGAACCCAGGGCCTCATGTATACGAGGCAAGCACTTTTGCCACTAGGCCATATCCCCAGCCCCAACATTTTCTAACTACATATTGTTTGCCAAAATATTGCATTTATATGAAGACTGGGACTTCTTTGTGAATGCTTTTGCTGTTGCTCTGTCCCAGGTGGTACAGTACAGCCTCATGCAAAACCTTTCTCTCTGGCAGGCACTCAACTAAGTCACACTTTTGGACTAACATTATCCTGCCGCAGGGGACTATTTCTTTTCTGTGCATTAAAAAAAAATATCTTCAAGGGCTAGGAATGTGGTTTAGTGGAAGAATGCTTGCCTAACATGCATGAACCCCTGGGTTAGATTCCTCATTAAAAAACAAACAAACAAAAAAGCCGGAAGTGGCGCTGTTGCTCAAGTGGTAGAGTGATAACCCAGTCCAAGCCCCAGGACTGGCAAAAAAAGAGTTTTCTTAAGTAGTTGTACAATTCAATACATCTTACAATGTATCTTGATCCATGTCACACCTTCCATGGTTCTCCCCCATCGCCTCAAGTTACCTGGTTTCCTTTTCACATATATACATAGATTATTATTATATTATTGTGATTTTTCTGTGCAATTCTATACAAGACCTGTCTCTGTTTCCCTCTGTCCACCCTAGGGAAATTGCGAGTTCTCAGGGACCAGTAGGTCTATCTTTTACTTTCTCCAGTAAAGCTCAGATTGGTTAATGGTAAAGAGCTAATCTCATGGTGTGAACCTGAATTTTATTCCTCATCTCCTAATGTCTAGGTGATATTTTCATGGGTTCATTAGATCAAGTGAAATGTTGTAGTCATCTTTCTTTGGGGACTTAAGGTTGAATAACACTAATAGAATGTAGAAATTTCCCTTGATTCATTCGTCTGCACATGCATACTGCCATATTGTATGCATTCGATGCCATGCTAGACCCTAGGAATAGTGAAGTGCCAGACTTTGAAGTCAGGCCCCACTTTACCACGTGAACCCCACTTTATCACATGAACCTGAGATAAGCAGGCCCTGTGAGCAGACCCAGGACAAGCCCATTAGGGCCCAGTCGGTCTAGAACTCTAACCGCTGGGAATGCTTAACTCTGACCACCCCTAGAATGCCTCGAACCCTGAGCCAATCAGATTTGTACCTGTGTCCTAATCTTGCTTGCTTGAACACCTGATTGTTGTAACTTTGTTTTTTGCCTTTATAAGCCCTGTGTAATCGTAGCTCGGGGCTCCCTCCTAACCTCGGCTGTGTCGGTGGGTAGGACGAGGCCCGAGTTGCAGCTCGCTTAAATAAAGCCTTGCCTTGCTTTTGCATTTCGGAATGTCTGAGTCTCGGTGGTCTTCTTGGGGGTCGTCTCGCGGCTTGGCACAACAATAGCTGTAGGCAACGGAGTCATATAGCTGCATGCATGTATGTTGTAATGAATACCGTGAAATCAGAGTGTGGGCCGTAAGAGAGTGTGACCAATAAAGCCTTTGAACCGAAACCAGGTCCCCTAGGATATGTTCACAAGCTGGGGCTGGAAAGCGAGAGAAGGCAGATGAGGCAAAGAGCTCCAGAAGAGCTTCCAGAAACTTCAAGAATGAAGTCCCCTAGGTGTGAAAGGATAAAGTTCTTGGAGACCACGGGAGATGGAGGCTGGAGGCTGTGCTTGATCTTGTAGAGTCATGTAATGGGAAGGGAGGGTAGTGTTCTTGATGTAGTTTAAGTCCTTCTTGTATTTTAAGCAGGAATGTGACCTACACATACAACTGAACATTTGCAAAGTGGTCAGTCCTTCAGAAGAAGAGTCTGGCTAAGGCTTGGTTGATTGGATGTGACAGGCATGAGAGGAGTTTGGCACTTGGGGAAGGAAGTAGGATTTCAAAATCTGGGGGGACTGAGGACACTACCTACCTAGTATTGGGAGCATATTGAATACAGGGGACCGGGGACCAGACTGGTGCCCAGACTTCCTTACCCCAAGGGCTCTGTCTCCTGAAGTGGGGAATGTTGCCGTTGGCATGGCTCTCTAGGACTGGGGTAATTTTGAGCCTCATCTATGGGATTCTGGATTGTGGCAACCTAAGTTTTAGTTTGTGAAATTTAATTAATTGGTTCTACTTAAGGTGGGGCTTCAGGCTTCGCAAAACTGCATTGAGGTAAATCCAGCCAAATTTGCCTTTGTGCTTTTGAATTCATTGTTGATCATAGAGAAATAAAAGGCTTTCTCCTAAAAATTATACTTGTATATCTTGCAGGCCTCAGATTAGAGCTTTTATTTGTCTCTTATTAAAGAACAGTACTGGATGAGATGGGGGAGGGAGAGAGAGGAGAAAGTAAGTCAGTGCAATTTGAAACTCAAGCATTTTGCTTTAGAAGAATAAAGTATTAATATGACAGATAAGAAGCCAAGAGCTATAAGTGTCGCAACTGTACTTCACAACTGTACAGTCACAACTTCACTTCAAGCAGCGAGTTGCTATTCCCAGCCCACCGGATTTTTGTAATTCTCAGGGTTACTGGGGTTTATCACATACTAAAAAAAAGTATAAATGCAAATAAAAAAGTGACGGTTTTATAATAGTGAAGCAAGCTGTCTAACAGATTAAGGAGCAAGGAAAAGTCAGAGACTGGCTACTCACTCCTCTCAATGCCAAAAAGGGTTGTTCAGCAAATACAATCCCAGGAGATATCTGTGAAAAGAGGTCATTGCAGACTTTGAACAAATTTGATACCTAAAGCTCCAAACAAGCCTTTCTTTTACCCGAGCAGCTCTTTAAAGTGTCTGATCAGGTGTGCAAAACACAGCATAGTTGTTCCTTGGCATCCATGGAGGATTGGTTCCAGAACCCCTTCTATAAAATGCCATTACGGGGCAGTTACGGGGCTGGGAATATGGCCTAGTGGTACTTACCTCGCATACATGAAGCCCTAGGTTCGATTCCTCAGTACCACATAAACAGAAAAAGTCAGAAGTAGCGCTGTGGCTCAAGTGATAGAATGTTCGCCTTGAGCAAAAAGAAGGCAGGAACAGTGCTCAGGCCCTGAGTCCAAGCCCCCAGGACTGGCCAAAAAAAAAAAAAGGAAGAAAAAAACAGTTGCTATACTGTATTGGTTAGGAAACAATGGCAACAAAGATTCTGTATGTGTTCAGAACAGACAGAAGCAAAGTAATCCTAACTACATTCTTCATCTACAAATTCAACCAACCATGTTTCAAAGTCTAAGGAAGGGGTAGATACAGAAGACAGACTATAACAAGGATGTTTAACACTTACAGAGCGCTCATTCTAGCCATGAGGATTGTTGCACCAGCCATCCTATGAAATAAGCAGTTCCGCCCTCCCTATTTCACGGATGGAAAAAAGGAGACTGGGGAGGCTGTCACTAGGGCCAATACAAGAAGATGAGCACTTGGCTTGAGTATGTGCTCTCACTTGTGAGTCTATCGTGCCTTCGTGGCTTATGCTAACATTAGTCATGGTTGTGGAAAACAAGAAATGACTAACTGTCCAATAGTTGGGAAACAAATGGTGTGGGAGAAGCTCAGTACCAGTGGCTTCTGCCTGGGGTCCTAGCTACTTAGGAGGCTAAGACAAGAGGATCATTGTTCAAAGCCATGCTGGACAAGAAAAAAACAACAACAAACAGCGAACAATGGAGCTAGGGCTACTGGTGAAACACTAGCTTTGAACAAAAGAGCTCAGGGACAGCACCCAGGCCCTGAGTTGAAGCCCAAGAACTAGATAATGGAGCAAGCTGGGTGCTGTGGCTCAACACCTGTAATCCTTGTCCCAGGAGGCTGACATCTGAGGATTATGGTTCAAAGCCATCCCAGGAAGAAAAGCCTGTGAGATTCTATCTCCAATTAACCAACAAAAAGTCAGAAGTGGAGCTGTAGCTCAAGAAGAAGAGCTCTAGGGTTGAGAGGACAAGCTAAGGGAGGGCGTGAGGCCCTGAGGTCAAGCCCCAGGACTCATTCACATCATCATCATCATCATCATCATCATCACCATCATCATCATCACAATAACGGAAATGCATAATTGTTGACTTTAAAAAATCGTGGCTGTGGAACCAGTTACAGAGCAGTTTATATAAGATCTTGGGTTCCTGTAATACAAACCATGGGATATCTATAATAATAAATAATTGATCCTTCCAAAATTCTTCTTCTTGGAAGGTCGTGGGTTAGATTGTTAAAAGTGGCTGTTAGGTAAGCTGAGTACTAGACTGTGCAGTGAGCCCATACCCATCAGTCTCTGTTTTATTTTGAAAAGAGTAAGTCATCAGATAGTTTCATCTGTAAGTATTTTCAATCTATATTTTATACAATGGCAATTACATGATCATATTAATAACCATTACTTACATTGTCCTATTAATTACTTAAGATTATAAAACATAAATGATTACCAAATATTGAAATTGACCAGTTAGAGGACAAATTTCCAGATTGCTCATAATTATCACAAATGGTTTGACTGCATATTCCACTTTTTAAAAAAATCAGGATGTAGGCTGCTAATGTAGCTTAGCGGTAGAGTGTTTGCCTAGCATGTATGAAGCCCTGGGTTCGATTCCTCAGCACTGTATACATAGAAAAGCCTGAAGTGGGCTCTGTGGCTCAAGCAGTAGAGTGCTAGCCTTGAGCAAAAAGAAGCCAGGGACAGTGCTCAGGCTCTGAGTTCAAGCCCTAAGACTGGCCAAAAAAAAAAAAAATTCAGGATGCAAGTAAGTTCTGCATGTTATAACTAATTATGATTTCTTAGCTTAAGCAATAAATTATCTTTCCATCTTTTTCCTACATGCAATTTCCTATTCAAGAAGTTGGGTTAGGCGTAGCAGTTGTGGCTCAAATAGTAGAAGACTAGCTTAACAAGCACAAGGCCTGGAGTTCAAACCCCAGTACAAAATAAAAGTTCTTGCAGAGTTTTAACACAATATGGATTTTTCTGAGTACCTTTTTTTTTCTCCTATGAGGAATATGCCATTGTATTGTTGTGCCAAGTCGGGAAACCACCACCAAGAAGACCACCGAGACTCAGACATTCCGAAATGCAAAAGCAAGGCAAGGCTTTATGTAAGCGAGCTGCAACTCAGGCCTCGTCCTACCCACTGACACAGCGGAGGTTAGGAGGAAGCCCCGAGCTGCGATTGCACAGGGCTTATAAAGGCAAAAGACAAAGTTGCAGCAATCAGGTGTTTAAGCAAGCAAGATTACGGGTACAAATCTGATTGGCTCAGGGCTCGAGGTATTCTAGGGGCAGTTAGAGTTAAGTATTCCCACTCATTAGAGTTCTCGACCAGCTGGGCCCTAATAAGCTTGTCCTGGGTTTGCTCACAGGGCCTGCTTATTTTCAGGTTCACGTGGTAAAGTGGGGTTCGCGCGGTAAAGTGGGGCCTGACTTCAAAGTCTGGCACTTCAGTATGTGTAAGCCACCATTTGTTAATCTGTTCACTTGGACTATGGGTTGTTTTCTGGCTTGGATGGTGGCCAAAGTGTGCTCTAGTCCTCTCCATTTCGTATCACCACCTTGAATGTATGAGAGCTCTACTTGACCCCGTGTACTTGCCCAGTACTTGGTACAGTCGATTCATAAATGCTAACTATTCTAATCAAAATATACTGGAGTTGTATTGAAGTTTTAGTTTGCACTTTCCTGAGGGCCAGTGATGTTGAATGCTTTTTCATGGGCTTCTTTGCAATCCATATGATTTAGTAAAGTGTCTGTTCAAATTAAGCCATTTTTCACTGGGCTGCTTTACATCCTATCTTTTAACTCTGAAGACTATATTTTTGAATCAGATATCTGTTTTCAAATACTTTTCCCAGACTTACCTTTTCAAGAGCAAAAGTATCTATCTATCTATCTATCATCTGTCTATCTACCTGTCTACCATCTATCTATGTGTCTGTCTGTGTGTCTATCTTCTAGAGATGGTATTCCTTTTGTTACCTAAGCTAGTCCAGATCTTGAGCTCAGGCAATCCACCTGCCTCAGCCTTCCAAGCGCTGTGACTACAGCCACATACCACAAGGCCTAGCAGAAATGATACTGGGTTTAAACTTGGCCTCCTACTCGTTAGGCAGGTGTTATACCTCTAGCCTCACCTCCAGGCCTATCAATTGTGACAAACATTTTGTGCTGATGAAAGTTGTTACAAACATAGGACATTGGATATAAGGAAACATATATACAGCTGATTTGTTTTCACTCATGTTTTGTGAACAAAAAATTAACTTTTAAAGTTTTAAAAATAAATAAATAAACTTTACAAAGCCTATGGCTGGGGATGTGGCTTAGTTGTAGAGCGTTTGCCTAGCACGCTCAAGGCCCTGGATTCATTTCCTCTGTGCCACAGAAACTAAAACTAAAATTAATTACAAACAAAGTCTACTACTTAAAAAAAGAAGACATGGAAAGATACCTTTGAGTGATAAAAAGCTTCATGAATTTTAGAGTTCTTCCCATTTAAGCAATTGGCATTTCAGGTTGATAGCCAAATGGTTACCTTCCCTTACTTCCTTTGTTAGTATTGTGGGAATCCCTTAGCTCCCTAGACTATGCACTTTTTTGTTCTTGTGTCAGCACGGGGCCTTGAACGCAGAGCTGCACCCTCTCACTTGGCTTCTTTTGCTCAAGGCTGGTACTTTATTACTTGAACCACAGCATCACATTTAGCTTTTTGGTGATTAGTTGGGGATAAGAATCACATAAACTTTTCAGCCTGGGCTGGCTTTGAATTGCAATCCTCAGATCTCAGTCTTTTGAGTTGCTAGGATTACAGATGTGAGACATGAGTGCTCAGTTAGGCTTAATGACTTCTTCTTCTTCTTTTTTTTTTTTTTTTGGTTGGTCACTGGTGTGACTTCTGGGCCTGGGTGCTGTCCCTAAGCTCTTCAGCTCAAGACTGGTGCTCTACCACTTGCACTACAGTGCCACTTCCGGTTTTCTGGTGGTTAACTAGAGATAAGAGTCTCACAGCCTTTGCTGCCCGTGCTGGCTTTGATCCATGATCCTCAGATCTCAGCCTCCTCAGTAGCCAGGATTACAGGCATGAACCACCAGTGCCCAGCAAGACTCTATTCTTAATGTTCAAGTCCTCTAATATTGTCTTATGTTTCTGCAATTGTAGGGTGACTTCTGTGCAGTGTTGTACAGAGTCCCTTCACTCTTAAGTATAGAGGCCTGGCTGTCATTATTAAGCATAATTCCTGCCAAACTCTAGCAAACCTGACCAGTGTACTAGTCTGCATGATTCAGAAAAATCAGGATCAGGAATGGACATCACAGGAAGTAGAGGTGTGGCTCGATGGTTAGAGCTCTAGCCTTGAGTAGAGAAAAGGCTAAGCAAGAGTGCAAGGCCCTAAGTTGAAGTCCCACTGCAAGCAAAAATACTTAAGTAAATATTAAAATGGGAAAAGGAAATCTTATTCCTCATATAATCTCATAATTAAAAAAAAAAGAATGAGGGGCTAGGAATATGGCGTAGTGGTAAAGTGCTTGCCTCGTATACATGAAGCCCTGGGTTCGATTCCTCAGCACCACATATATAGAAAAAGCCAGAAGTGGTGCTGTGGCTCAAGTGGCAGAGTGCTAGCCTTGAGCACAAAGAAGCCAGGGACAGTGCTCAGGCCCTGAGGTCCAAGCCCCAGGACTGGCAAAAGACAAAACAAAAGAATGAAGTCATACAACATCCACTAGCAGCACTACCACGGAAGGAGACTGGAACGGAACGAGGGGCTGACTCAAATAGCAGAGCGGTTCCAGGGAAACAGAGTGGGAGCAGGAAGTGGCGGCTGGGCCACCCAGACTACAGCTGTAGGAAGCATGCTGTTTTATTCTTGTGTGCGAACACATTACAGCCTCTGGTAAGATGTATAGGTTTGAATTTTTTTCACGTGATGCATTCCTAAGGAAGCATTTATAAAATCTGCTGTTCCTCAGGACTATCCACTGTCAAGAATATGGAACTTTTAAAAAGCCTCTTCAACAGAATTTTACGCAACCCAAACCTTATTAAAATAAACATTCTGGCCTAGAATGTTCAAGAACAACTTGTTATGGAAGTTGTATGCTTGGAGGACATTTCGAAAGAGTACAGACATTGGGAGGATGCTTTTCATTGTCTGTGTTTTTGCCCAACCCTGGGCCCGGGTAAATAAAATTGACTAAGTGGGCTGGGAATGTGGCCTAGTGGTAGTGCTCGCCTTGCATACATGCAGCCCTGGGTTCCATTCCTCAGCACCATATATACAGAAAAAGCTAGAACTGGGGCCTTGGGTCAAGTGGCAGAGTGCTAGCCTTGAGCAAAAAGAAGCCAGGGACAGTGCTCAGGCCCTGAGGTCAAGCCCCAGGACTGGCAAAAAAAAACCACCCCTAACAAACAATAAAACAACAAACCCAACTGACTGTGCAGGGCTCCCAGATGCAAAATCCCACGTGGCCCACTTCTGAACCAGTCCAGTTAAGCTTTGGGTAAGTCCTAAATACCTTAGGCCACAGAGCTGAAGTTGGCATTCTGTTCTCCCAGCCCTGTTGGCTTTTGCTTCCTCCTCCCTTTCCCGGCACTCCCTCTGCAGTGTTTCCTGTCTTCTCACTCTATGTCAAGCTGGAATGGGGTGACTCACCCTAGACAAACCATTTTGCAGATTAGCAGTGTGAGTCCCCCTCCCTCTACTAGATGAACCTTGAGAATTGGCCATAACCTTGGCCTTGAAGCCCTAGAGCCATTTCTTTCCCTGCAAAGATCAGTGAGCCCTGCCCAGAATCTCTGCCTGGGACCTGTCATCCATAATTCATACAGGGGAGGGTTGTTGAGGTATTTGGAGTCCTCCATCCCTCCCTCCCTTTCTCCCTCCCTCCCTCCCTTTCTCCCTCCCTCCTCTTCCCTCTCTCTTCTCTCCTGCCAGTGAATTCAAGGCATCAAGCTCTTGCTTGGGTTTTTCACTCAAGGCTGGTGCTGTACAGCTTGAATCACAGCTCTGCTTCCGGCTTGTTCACAGTTAATTGGAGATAAGCGGCTCTCACACTTTTCTGCCTGGGCTGACTTTGAAACACAATCCTTTGATCTTATTCTCCTGAGCTAGCTAGGATTACAGGTGTGAGCTACCACCACCTGGCTCTTTCTTATGTTCTTTACATTGGTGAGGAAAAGAAGGCTTGGAGACTTTAAGTAACAGGTCCGGGTTTATTTACTTGGAGCATGTGATTCTTAAATCTCAAAACGCCCCCTACTCAAGGAGAAAAATAAAGTCTGAGGAAATTCCAGTCATTCTGCCTCTGAGAAGTCCAGCAGTTGCCTCTTCTCTATGGTTCAGTTACTGGCAGACAGCTCTAGTCTAAAAATATGAAATGGAAAGTTCTAAAAGTAAACAATTTATAAGTTTTCTTTAAAAAAAAACTTTTGTTCTGAGCTTCAAAAGGCTGTACAAGCCATTTTGCACAACACCTTGTCAAAAAATTTGTGTTCAATTAATAAATAATTTTTTTAAAAAAGGCTGTACAAGGGCTGGGAATATGGCCTAGTGGCAAGAGTGCTTGTCTTGTATACATGAAGCCCTGGGTTCGATTCCCCAGCACCACATATATAGAAAATGGCCAGAAGTGGTGCTATGGCTCAAGTGGCAGAGTGCTAGCCTTGAGCAAAAAGAAGCCAGGGACAGTGCTCAGGCCCTGAGTCCAAGCCCAGGACTGGCAAAAAAAAAAAAAAGGCTGTACAAGGGGGTTATAATGTAATAAGTCTGTCTAAGTGTCCAGAGTCTTCAGTTCACTCACTCCTCCCTCATCTTCCCCTTCCCACCTGCCCTCCCTCCTCCACCTCTTGTGTAGCTAGGATTACAGGTGTGAGCCACCAGCTCCTGGCTTCTGATTTGCTTGTGATGCTTCTCTTTCTAGATTTTCAGAACGCCTCTGTCACTTTAATGGACGCACATTCTTTGTCTATGTTTCAGGCACACAGGCATGTAAATTGTGTAAATCAGTGTTGAAAGGCCGGTGCTGTTTTGCTAGCTGAAGTTCACATTAAAATAGCACAAAGCCAACCTTAACATAGCATGTTAGTTTTGTTAGTGCTACAACACCAAAATTTTAACTCCTTATGCAAACAGTTCTTGTTGTTTTTTTTTTACATTAAGTAGTAAAACAGCTTGTAGTAATCAAAATTATAATTTCCCTCAAAAATCTTCCTGTCACACAAGCTAAACTTGGTGTTTTGTGCTTAACACTCTCAGGGGGCACTTCAAGAACTGGTGGTTTTCGTTGCTTTGATTTTTGAGCTGGTACTGGGGCTTGCATTTAGGCCTGGGCACTATCCGGTACCTTTTTCACTGAGGGCTGGTACTCTACCACTTAGGCCACAGCTCTGCTTCCAGCTTTTTGCTAGCTAAGATCAGAACCTCACGGACTTGTCTTCCTGGACTGGCTTTGAACTGTGACCCTCGGATCTCAGCCTCCTGAGTAGCTAGGATTGGGTGTGAGCCCTGGTGCTGCACCTCGAGGAGTGTTAACAAGGGTGTAGCTTGGTGCTGTCCTCCATGAGAGCACAGGACTTGCTCCTGAGAAGAGAGCTGTAATAGCATCTTGTGATTGGGATGAGTCTACCATGCTGACCACCAAGGGGACTTCCTCTTCTGTTTACTGCTTCGAAGAGGCCTTGCATCCACTTCCCTTTGGTTATGCCTACTAAGCAGCATGTCCAGAGGAGTGAAATGCATATTTACTCTGCTGTTTGTTTCTGAGAATGGATCAAGCTGTTTTGAGAATGCCTGAATAGCTTTGTACCACTTTATTGGCTCCACAAGATGGCAGAAGCAATAACCAATGAAATTTACAAACTTTCAGTATGCTTAGTGCTCAGAGGTAACACTACAATTCACTTTTAACTAAATGCCCACGAAGGAAATCTTTGTGCTTGAGCTTTGCTGTGTGTCCACACCTGCATTGGCCTCAGAAATTACCTCTTGCCACTTCTTCTGCAAAGAAACTTTGTCTAAGATCGTGTGTGCGCATGTGCACGTGAGCATACGTGAGCATGCGTGCGCACATGCTGGCCCTGGGTCTTGAACTCAGCGCCTAGGTGCTGTCCCTGAGCTCCTTTGCTCAAGGCTAGTTCTCTGCCACTTGAACCACTACTCCACTTTCAGTTTTTTGATGGTTAATTGGACATGAGAGTCTTATAGACTTTCCTACCTGGGCTAGTTTTGAACCACCATCCTCAGATCTCAACTTCCTGCGTAGCTAGACTTACAGCTGTAACCTACCAGTGCCTGGAAGGATAGATAGAGTCTTTGGTCTCTGCAGGTGGTCTTCCGATAGCATCTGCTTACACTGAAGACTTTGTCTTTGGAACCAATTTCCCTAAACTTCTAATTACTGGGAACTCAGTAAACTAACATATAATCAGCTTTTTTAGATAATATTTTCCCCTGTCCTGGGGCTTGGACTCAGGGCCTGAGCACTGTCCCTGGCTTCTTTTTGCTCAAGGCTAGCACTCTGCCACTTGAGCCACAGTGCCACCTCTGGCCATTTTCTATATATATGTGGTGCTGAGGAATCGAACCCAGGGCTTTGTGCATGCTAGGCAAGCACTCTACCACTAAGCCATATTCCCAGCCCTAAATCCTCATTTTAAAGCTAATGCTTCACATGTTTCCAAGGGTGTTAGAAAAGAAGAGCGAGCACATGTGGGACCGTGAAGAACAGAGGCGTTGGAAGCCCTGACAATCAAGTGGGGTTCTATTCAGACCCACCTAAACCATTGATGACTCATAGAGTCTAGGGGTAGGTTCTTTTTCTCTGCCAATTAAAGAATTAAGGGCAGGAAAAATTTTAAAGCAGGGAAAGTTAATTTGACAGTTAACAAGAAACATTGAGGAGGACTCTTTGACCAGAGGGGCCCCAAAGATCGGAGCCCATCTAGACCAGCCAATACACTGTCCCCTTTCCCTCAGCCTCCAGCCCCCTGAAAGTTTTTTGTTTCGTTGGTTGAGTCATGGCCACGTATCCCGGGAGATCTCTTGTTGCTTTCCTCACCTCAGAGCTGGAGTGTGGAAGTTTTCTTTGAGCTGGGTCCCCTGCTTGGGTGAGGCCTCTTCGTGAGCACGGAAGGAGGACTGTCCCCTTCCCTGCCTCTCATGGAAGGAACCAGAGACACATTCTGTGACAATGTCATGCTCACTTTTGTCCCACCCACTTTTCCCTAACTACCCGACCAGGGGACAGCTAAGTCCCCCTCATTACTGACATGGTCTTCAGCAATGACACAAATACACTGGCAGTAACCATGACCTTCATGGGGATTTCACAGGACAAGGTGAGGCTAGGATCTGTGAAAGTCTTTTGAGAGGCTCTGAGTCTGTTTAGGACTCTTTAGAGATTCTACTGCCTTTATAATAAATATGGCTTTGCTGAATTGAAATTCACATACCGTGCCTTCCACCCGTTTCAAAGGTTCCATTCAGTGGCTTAGTGGATACAGGTATGTGCAACCATCAGAACAGTCCACTTGAAACACTTAGGTTGTCTCAGAAAACCCACATCCTTTAGCTCTCATTTCCTACCCCTTTCCCATGTCTGATTTTTACTTTTTGTTGATTTATAAAGGATGATTTTACACGAAACAAGGTAAGACAAAGAGTACTGGTGCATGACTTGAAAACACTGCTTCCGCTGCAAGCCTGCGAGAAGGACTTGCATTAGCCAGCAGGTGCACTGGCAGGGGCAGGGTGGGTGAGCGGAGTACAATTCCAGGCTTGTTTCTATTTTGAGACACGGAGAAGGGTGCGTACTCACTGTTGAAGCCAGGCCATACGTGTGGCTGGCTCTGCGAGACGGCCAGCCAGCAGCAATGCGTGGATGGGCAGAGGGGCCAGCAGGAAGCAGCTCCGCTCAGCCCCAGCAAGTCCTCATCTTCAGGACACTGAGGGTGCTTTTCCTTGAATTTGACTTAAGGCATCAGAGGAAGGAAAGCAAATGAAAAGAAGGGAGGGAGGAGCTCCTTTCTGCACAGACATCACTGTGGAGAAGCAGCGTGAATGCGTGTGTGCGCGATGGTTGCTGGGGAAAAACCAACTCAGCTTCGGTCTCCCCTTTACTACAGGTCGCCAGATCCCACCGTTGGACCCCCATGAAAATGGAAGCAGTGGAATGCTCAAGCTTGGAAGCCAGAGCTCCCAAGTCAACCGTCGCTGCTGCTGAACAGAGGCCTGAGCCTTTACCCCGGGACCTGCTGAGGGAGCCTGCGCTGGGATCCGGCACCCACGTCCTCCTGGAAGACCTGCGGGGAGCGGAGCAGGCAATGCCCCTGACAAAAAGACCGTAGAAAACTGGAAGAAAAGAACAACCATCGCCACACCATCCCAACACGCCTCAAGTCCATGATGCACCAGAGTATGATCAGACTTATTAGGTAATAGGTATCGTTGCTTTTATTAAAAATCTTAGAAAAAATTTTCAAGTTTATACACGAATCTGACAGTAGAATTTTCCTCTGACTCTGTGTCACCAGTGTAGCCAGGTTCAATCATTTCTCCAGGGCCTTCGTTACATGGCCAGCCATCGCCCCAAGGAAGTATCAGTGCAGAAGGCAAGTTTCCATCTGGCTTTGGAAAAAAGCCTTTATTACTTTTCCAAAATCGGAGAACTGTAACTGGACCGTCACTCAAGGTGTCTCTAAAAGAAAAGAAAGATCCATAGAGACCAGAATCTGTTTCTCTCTTGAGCTAATTGATAAACTCCGCCCCCCCCCCCCCCCACTTTTGGTCACATATAAACAAACCAAATCGGACTGAAAGATTGCTTACAGTATAGGGGTTAGGGTCTGGTTTAGGAGAGTCAGTTAAGAAGTTGTTACTATTATAAGGGAAGGTATAAATACTATTCAGGAGACCACACAGTATATATCACCCCCCCACCCAGGTAACTTTAAGAGGCAAAGAATACACAAAGTCTTGTTTTATTAAGAGAATAAGTCATGGTATCATATCTAACGCAAAAATTAACCAGAGGATGTTTAAGTCTAAACTGTAAGGCAAACTTCCAATAGTAGCAATAGGGCACAGCAAAGCCAGCCAGAAGAAGTATTATCACCATAACATTCTAGACATCGCTCCCAAGTGTGGAATCAATGGAAGCATTTTAAATGTTACCAGGCGTGAGGAGGAAAACAATAGGGTCAACCAGAAGTCTAACCCTGGACCTCCAATGCACTGAAAACTTGCCTTTGCAGCCAGCCTCCCTGTCTGCTTAGTCAAAGATATCTGATTTCAAAGGAAGTAAAGAGAAAGCATGGAAAGAACAGCTATTTTGAAAATTTGAAAAATCTTATTTTCTACTCTAATGTTCAGAAAAGTCTAGGAATGGAGAAGCAGCTGGCTTTCTTCCTTGTATTTTTATTTTTCTTGTTCCAGCACTGTGGCTCAAATTCAGGGCCTGGTCTCTGTTCTTTTGCTTGTTTGCTCAAGGATAGTGCTCTACCACTTGAGCCACTGCTCTACTTCCAGCTTTTTTCTGGTTAATGGAATTAAGAATCTCATGTACTTTCCTACCTGGCTGTCTTGGAACCTCTATCTTCAGATCTCAGTCTCCTGAGTTGTTAGGATTACAGGCGTGAGCCCCTGACACTCAACACAGCTGGTTTTCTTACAGGGCTTTTACTGGGAAATGATTTTTTTTCCAGTCCTGGGGCTTGAACTCAGGGCCTAGCTTCCTTTTGCTCAAGGCTAGCACTCTACCACTTGAGCCACAGCGCCACTTTCAGCTTTTTCTATTTATGTGGTGCTGTGGAATCGAACCCAGGGCTTCATGCGTGCTAGGCAAGCACTGTACCGCTAAGCCACATTCCTAGCCCTGGGAGATGATTCTTCAAGATTAGAAGTACTCTTGGCTACTAAAGGGCCAGGAAGCCATGCAGGCCCAGCCAGAAAGTGGGTCAGCTTGCAGCATGTCAATAGCGGCCAGCTGGCGCCTTCTTTCCATGAACGCTCAAGGCCAGCACAACCTTATGCACACGCTGCAGTGTAAAAACTGGGAAGGAGACTCTAAGCTGACTCAAAGTGCTGAGTTCTCAATCACTCAGTCCTACAGGCTGCTGTAGCATGTGTCACAGTGACACCACCAAATTCCCGAAGGACAAGAGACATGGAATCGTGTCATCCACAGAAAGAAGGCTCCGGAGAGCCCAGGGCGACGTTTTATACTTGTTTACTTTTTTGATATTTGGATTCACTGTATTGCCCAGGCTGGCCTCAAACTTCTGGGCTCAAGAGATCCTTCCACCCCAGCCTTTTCAGTAGCTGAGACTACAGGTGTGTATCAGCACGCCCGTTTTACATTTCTTTTTGTAGATGACAATTCAGGAATCAGCACTGGGTTCCAGCCACAGATTTGTGCCTTTCAACTCACCTCCCAACCTAGGAGAGATGAAGACAGTCATAGACTGTCAAGGCTAGAAAATACCACTTCTGCTCCCTCAAGACAGGGGTCCCAGAAACCACAGCAAGCAGCATTTGGGTGTCTTGATAGTCTTAACAAGGATCATTAAAGCAATCTACCAGGAAGTAACACACGCCTTGCTGAAGGGAGAGAAATGAGTGGGGCATTGAAGTGGACTCTTTCCAAGTGACACGTGGACCTATTTCTGAGCCTTTCCTGTGCAGCTCTCCCTGAGTCTGGGTTTCTCTAGCCAGTGGCACATTTTTCCAAGTTAGGATGGTACCTCGAACGCCTAGCTGATAGGATCGAAGCTATGGGCTGTGTTTGCAGTAGTTGTCTTTTGCATAAAATGTCTAGATGTAACCCCATTTAGTGAGCTAACCACTGATGAACCCTTGGAAGCACACGAGGTTATGAAACAACATTGTGCATGTGTAGGCACCAAGACTGGATGCTGTCCCTGAGTTTTCTTGCTTAAAGCTGGTATTTTACCACGTGAGCCACAGCTCTACATCCATGGAATGCTTTCTCACTGCCTTGTCTCCTACACCTTCAGTATTTATTGTCTTAGCTATTGAAGCCAGCAGAGGACGAAGGGATATAATCTCCACAAGGAGGTAAGAGAGCAGATGACCCTTAGACACATAGTATCTTGAGTTTTCCCTGAAAATAGATACTCTATGCTTGTCTACAATGGCACTTGCCTATCTTTCTTGATTTTAGCTTGGGATGATTTTCTAGTTGTTCTAAGTTGAGTCATTAACATGTAACAGTATGAGAAGACCTAGAAATTGCTTTTGCTCAAAATATCAAGTAGTTTTCAGGGTTGGGCATCTTGTCCTCATCTCCCCAAATTCAGCCTTCTCCCATGTTCATGTGTAGTATGTGTATATGTGTAAATATGATTTTGTATTGGTGATACTGGCATGTAATCCATTTCAAACAGTGTGGGGGCTGAGCGTGGATGGCGCAAGCTTTGAAGCCAGCCCGGGCAGAAAAGCCTACGAGTCTCTCATCCCAATGAACCACCAAAACGTCAGACTAAAGCTGTAGCACTAGCTTTGAGTGGAAAAGCTAAGGGACAGTACTCAGGCTCTGAGTTCAAGCCCTAGTACCAGCATAACAAGAACTGAAAAAAACCCAACAACAGAAGAACAGTGTGGGTTTGGCTCACAGCCATGTGCTTTCTAAGGTAGGCTGATACACTCAGTAAGGCTCCTTCCCAGTGGGAGCCCCTGAGAATGGGAGCGGCGTCATGCAAACGTTTCCCACATAGCCTGAATTGACTTGCCACTTGCTCGTTTGGGAGTGGCTCATTAGGATGGTGACTAGGACATTAACTTTGCAAAGCCTAAGGTTGAAGACCTCAAGCTTAAGTTTTAGACAACCGTTGGACTGTGCCCTGATGAAAACTAAGCTCTTTTCCTGAGGAGGTTTCGATGCCTGAACTGTTTCCTCTGAGGTCAAAGCGGAGGCCGGCTCGAGCCAGCAGTGAGCTGCTTTGTGTGGGTGGGCGTCCCTTCTCACCGCTCTGCCAAACGGTGAAGCGCCAGCCATCTTCTGAACCAGAAGCCTCCAAGCTGTGTTCCTTCACACCAAGCAGCCGTCTAGATTGTGCCTTTCACTACCGCTGACCGGAGACCCAGCAACAGTGTCAGTCCCCGAGCGAAGCCTTTTCCTGCTGCCTCCGCGGAGGTCTTCTGCTGGGCTGGACCCGGCTCTTGCATCTGCAAGATTCCTCTATAGGGGGTCTTTGCCTAGCAAAATGTTCCTTTGACAACACCTCTTTCTATCAATTATTTTGGGTTTTAACACATACTGTTCTGTACTAATAAAATAGTGTAAGTTTTACCACATGTGTCTGTTTCTTATTATTCAGGAATTTTAAAATTGCTGTTAATTCAGAGTTAAGAGTATTACTTCTCCAGAGAAACAAATGCATCTGTACCTCTGACTAGGTGTAGAAGGCCGTTCACCGAGGCACTGTTGTCATATGTAAAGGTGCTCATGCTACAATCCTAACTACTCAGGAAGGTGAGGTCTGGGAATCAGAGTTCATAGTCAGTCTAAGCAGACAAATCGGAGAGACTCTTAGCTCCAATTAGCCAGCAAAAAGCTACAGAAGTGGAGGTATGGCTCAAGTGGTAGAATGCTAGCCTAGGGTAAAAAAGCTAAGTGTTTGAGGCTCTGAGTTCAAGTCCCAATATTGGCAGACACACACACAAAAGAAAAGGAAGCAAAGTGGAGCGCAGCCCAGGGTAAAAGCGATGGGGCAGTTTGAATGACTCCGTAATCCATGTCGTATCAACGTGCTCCTAGAGGCAGACTGCGAAATGCCACCCTGCATGCCCATGCCGGAGAGGTCTGCGCAGCAGAACCACGGGAACTGTGTTATATCCAACACAACGGTGGCCTTTTCCACAGTTGAAAGTTGAATTACAAATGCTTATCAAGTGCACAGAGAATGAAGTATATTTGAGGAAAAGGAGGGGGAGGAAGAAGAGGAGGAGGAAGAGAAGGAGGAGAGGGAGGGATAGGAGAAAGAGGGGAAGGGAGAGGAGTAATAAAAGGAGGAGGAGGAGGAGGAAGAAACAAAACTGGACCTACCTAGAGTGGGATCATTCTCCCAGATTAATCTGCTGGTCAGAAATCTCACCACAGGCACTGTGGAAGGAAATGAAGACCACAGGGTCAGACAAACTCACTGCCTCACCTGTTCTCATCAGCCTAAGAAAGTAGGAACGCTCTGGATGGCCTATGTGTGTTTTGTATTTCCTCAGTATTTATGCCTATCAATTTATGTTTATTCTACTCCTTCATCAGTTTCATGTTGGCCTAAAAGCTGCAAGTCCTATTTTAATTAGCTTATTGTGCATTAATCATCAGCCTAGATAAATGTCTTTAGTAACAGGGTTCAAACAATAATATAAAAATCCTCACATGACTTCAAAAGCCTGGGTCACAATACAGGTCTGCAACATTTAAGTGTTGGTAAAGATTGACAAAGGTGAGTTAAAAATATGATAGTTAGGGCTGGGAATGTGGCTTCGCGGTAGAGTGCTTGCCTAGCATGCATGAAGCCCTGGGTTTGATTCCTCAACACCACATACACAGAAAAAGCTGGAAGTGTGCTGTGGCTCAAATGGTAGAGTGCTAGCCTTGAGCAAAAGAAGCTCAGGGACAGTGCCCAAGCCCCGAGTTCAATATTTCCTGCAACTGTTCAGTCTTCAAATAGCTCTAGTTCAGGCAGGCATTGTCCAGATTGTAAGAACTGTGATCTAGACAAGGAGGAAGACTGTTTTGTGAGCATTCTTACCCAGGGCTGGCTTTTGCATGTTCTAGCCATGCCAAAACTATGTGATGGTTTTGTTTTGTTTTTGCATTACTGGGGCTTGAACTCAGGTCCTTCTACTCTTGCCTAGCTTTTTCTCTCATGGCTAGCACTTTACCCCTTAAGTCACATCTCCATTTCCATCCTTTTGCTGGTTATAGAGATAAGAATCTTTTGAATTTGGCTGCCTGGGACGGCTTTGAACTGCAGTTGTCTGAATTTAGCCTCCTGATTAGCTAGGATTATAGGCGCCACCAGCACCCAGAAGGCAATGTGTTTTGAAGTGGCTTTTTGTACATATGTGAAGCTTCTTCCATCTTGTCCAGTGTTCTATTAAGAAACCAAAAAGAGGGCTGGGGATATGGCCTAGTGGCAAGAGCGCTTGCCTCGTATACTTGAAGCCCTGGGTTCGATTCCCCAGCACCACATATACAGAAAATGGCCAGAAGTGGCGCTGGGGCTCAAGTGGCAGAGTGTTAGCCTTGAGCAAAAAAGAAGCCAGGGACAGTGCTCAGGCCCTGAGTCCAAGGCCCAGGACTGGCAAAAAAAAAAAAAAGAAGCCAGATGCTAGTGGGTTATGCCTGTAATCCAAGCTATTCAAGAGGCTGAGATCTGGAGTTCATGGTCCTACCAAAACATAAAAACAAGAAACCAAAAAGAAGATGGTATGTTGGTAGACCTACTGAAAATAAGCATTTTCGTACACGCCAGTCAGGATATGAATAGCACGGCCTTTCTAGAAAGTGGTTTGGTAATCTAAGTCTGAAATATCTGAAATGATCAGGTCCTATAATCTTGTATCTACTGTAACAAAATACCTGAGATAATCAACTTGTAAGGAGGAGAGGTTTATTTTTGGCTTATATTCTCTTGGTCTTGGTGCCTTAGACCGATGGGCACAGTAGGTCATAGCAGGAATGCACAGTGAATGAGAGTGGTTCACCTCAAGGCAGCCAAGAAGCAGAGAGGGAGAAGGAAAGGCCGGACCTCCCATATCCCCTCAAAGACATCCCCTCAGTGGCTTCCCCCTATTTGGCCTACCTTGAGGTGGAACATAAAGGGTCTACCACCTTACAATAGCACCACGTACATGCGGGGGCTAAGCCTTCAATCCATAGGACCTTGGGGGATATCTTCACATTCAAACATAGTAGCCTGTACTTGGTATTTTTCTACTTTTTTTTTTTTTTTTTTTGGCCAGTCCTGGGCCTTGGACTCAGGGCCTGAGCACTGTCCCTGGCTTCTTTTTGCTCAAGGCTAGCACTCTGCCACTTGAGCCACAGTGCCACTTCTGGCCGTTTTCTGTATACGTGGTGCTGGGGAGTCAAACCCAGGGTTTCATGTATACGAGGCAAGCACTCTTGCCACTAGGCCATATCCCCAGCCCCATTTTTCTACTTCTTGAAACTAATTATGTATGTATGCATGCATGTATGTGATACATACACACATATATTATCTATTGCTTATAACACAGTTGCTCTGAGTTTAAGTTGGTATGAAACAATAAAGCATCTTTCAGTTTCTAAGGGCAGGAGTTTGCAGGTGGCTTCGTTAAGTGAGTCTGGAAGGAGTAGCTAATACAGCTAAAGTGAGATGTTGGCTGGGACTGAAACTACCTGAGGACTCAACTGCCTGGATTCTGCATCCTGGATTCTAATTCACCAGTTGTGGGCAGGAGGCCATACAATATAACATAAGACCTCACTGTGACTGATGCAGAAAGCTGAGTTCAGTTCATCTAGTATCCTTAAGTGGCTCACAGTAGCTTCAAGCACTTGTGGTATAAGCATGCTATCAGGATTTAAGTTTCTACCACTTGTTCCTTGAGTTCACAGAAAGTATCAGGGTTCATGCACGTTGCTAGAGGGCTTCTGTGAAAATCTGACTCATCTATCTGGTCTGTGGTTTACAGGCCCAAAGCCAACACTCCCTCTTGGCCTTTCTGTCCTCTGTCTTGTACACCTGACTCAGGCCATTTCTTTCCCCCACTCAGAGCACCTGGGGAGATCTGGGATGTAAGCAAGAGCCCCTTTGTGTCCCCATCTCCTCACCCCTGCAATCCTCTGCTCACTCACCTATCCACCCACCCACTTCTCAGTCCACTCATCCTACCCACTTATGCCTCCACCCATACAGGAAGTATTTATTGAAGGCTACTGTGAATCAGGTGCTGATCAGGCCCCCACCAGATCTGTGTAATTGTCAAGCTTACACAAAAGGAAATGGAAAAGCAAAGCAAAGCAAGAATGGCAGAAATGAGAAGCTCCTTCAACTACAGATAGGCAGATAGGCTGGCTGGAGGAGGTCTCTGACCATATGGGTGGAAACCTGGGCTCTTCTCCTCCTTTACTCTTCAAGGATCCTGAGGAAGTTATATGGATGGTCTCTCAGTCCCAGTCTCCTCCTGTAAAATGGAGCTATAGCGTAGCCCAGTCCAAGGATGACATCAGGATGAATGATTTGGGGCAGGGAGCCTGGTGGTTGTAATGTTCTCATAAGCTTTGACTTTTGCCCTTCATCTGGGAAGGTCTCCTGTTAGCTGACACTTTCTTTTTCTGATCTTTTCCTATTTCTTTTTTGGGAAGCAGTGATGTGTAGAGGTTAAGAAATTCAGTCAGAAATTTATAGTCAGATTATTCAAATCCTGCTCCCTATTCTACCATTTTCTGGGTGGCAGAACTTTTAGCAAATGAGCCTCCTTGAGTGTGTTAAACAAAGATAGGCATTCACATGCATACAATAACTACAATTCTGGAACTCAGAAAGCTTTGTAAATTAAAAAGCTCTAAAGCCAGGTGCTGATGGCTCACCTATAATCCTAGTTACTCAAAAGGCTGAGATCTGGGGAGCACAGTCAAAACCAGCCCAGGCTGAAAAGTCTGTTAGTCTTATCTCCAACTGATCAGCAAAAAGCCACAAGTGGAGCTGTTGTTCAAGTGGCAGAGCACTTGAGTGAAAAAGCTAAGGGATAGTGCCCAGGCCCTAAGTTCAAGGCCCAGTACAGAAAGAAAGAGAGAGGAGAGAGACTGATGTCGGGGAATAGCCTGTAGAAATACTATTGTGTTGTTTTGTTTTGTTTTTGGTTAGTTGTGGGGTTTGATCTCAGGGTGTGGATGTTGTCCCTGAGCTCTTTTGCTCAAGTCTATTGCTCTACTACTTTGAGCCACAGCTCCGTTTCTGGTTTTTAAGTGGTTAACTGGAGATAGAGTCTTTTGGGGGTTTTTCTGCCTGGGCTGGCTTGGAACTGCAATCCTCAGATCTCAGCCTCCTAAGTAGCGAGGGTTGCAGGCGTGAGCCACCAGCACCTGACTCTACTGTGCTTGACATAGGATTCTCCTACTCTATGGGAATGCTCTGTGGTATGATGGACACATTATACTACTTTTATAAAATTTAAACAACATTACAGATTCTGAAAGCATCTGCCACTCTTGCATGAGCACACTGTTAACCCATGGAACCTAAGTTGTGGACACGCCCTGGGAATGAGTGATCCATGCTTGGGATGAGACTGGGTGCCGGAGGAGCCCCCCCCCCATCCCAGGAATGCTCCCTATTGTGAAGGCAATACTCAGAATGCCACCTGAGTGGAGCTACAAGCATTTTTTTTTTCCCTCTGTGGCCCTGGCACCAAGCAAGAATTCAAAAAGGGCCAGGTACAGGGACTCATGCCTGTAATTCCAGCTATTGGGAGGCAAGAATCAGATGGTTCAAGATCAACTGGAGCAAAAAAGCTAATCAAATGCTCCTGAATCAACTACTGAAAGCAGGGTGTGGTGACCCACCGCTGTCATCACAGTTATACAGGAAGCATAAATAGAAGGACATAAATAGCATAAATAGGAGGACCATGTGGGCCCAGGCATAAATGAAAGGCCTGATTTTGAAAACAAGTAAAGCAAAATGGATTGGGGATGCTGTTCAAGTGCTAGAGAGCTTGCCTAGCAAACACAGAGCTTTGGGCTCAACAAGGAATTGCTCAAAACTGTAACCTTAGCTACTCAGGTAAGGATCATGGTTCAATGCCAGCCAGGGCAGGAAAATCCATGAGACTCCTATCTCCACTTAACCACCAGAAAACCAGAAGTGGCGCTGTGGCTCAAAGTGGTAGGGTGCCAGCCGTGAGCAAAAAGAGCTCAGGGATGGTGCCAAGGCCCTGAGTTCAAGCCCTATAACTGAAAAAAAAGTCAGTCACATGCTGCATGAATCAAGAAGCCTGCTGTGTCAGACAGCCTCAAGTACTTCACATCTCATTTAATTTTAACAATCATATGTGGTTGATGGTGTTCTTAGCTCCATTTTACAGATGAGTAGATAGAGGCTCAGGAGGTTAATGGGTCAGGATCATTACCTCTAGATAAAAGAGACTAGAACTGGTTGGGCATGCCTGAAATCCTAGCTACGCAGGAGGCTGAGATCTGAGGATCGCGGCTCAAAGCCAGCCCAGGCAAGATCTTGAACCAATTAACCACCAGAAAACGGTGACTCAAAGCTGTGACTCGAGTAAAAAGAGCTCAGGGACAGCTCCCAGACCCTGGGTTCGTGAACGACTTTCAAATTGTATCCTGTTTTGTCCACAAAACAAATCTAAGAAGAATACACCGTGTTCTTATTTATTAGACCATTCCCCCCCTCCTTTTCATGCTGAGGAAAGAATGCAGGCCTTACACATCCTAGGCAAGTGCTCTGCCTCTGGGCTACATTCCTAACCCAGTTGTTCTCATTTGTGAGGAAGGAGCAGAGGGAGTTCACTTAATTCAGAGAAAGTAGGGCAAGGCCTGTCCTACTTTCTAAACTCATTCTCATATATGAGGAGGAAGTTTTGGCTGGAGAACTAAGAGTTAATAGCTCAGACCAGAAGATCTCAATCACCCAATTAATAGAGACTTGCTGGTTTGATTTTACCTATCATGGGATCCCAAACTGCTGGTCTCACTCTCCTGGAATTGACAGCTCAGGCAGCTTCATGTATCTTTTCATGTCCCTGACCTTGATGTTGAAACCACGGCTCAGTCCCCAATCAAGTTCTCCATTGGCTTTTTGAAATGACGCACACATCTGGGTTCAGCAATCTTGATTGACTTTGCAGGCCTGAGGCCTTGCTTCTTTTTTTTTTTTTTTTCCTTTTTGCCAGTCCTGAGGCTTGAACTCAGGGCCTGGGCACTGTCCCTGCCTTCTTTTTGCTTAAGGCTAGCGGTCTATCACTTGAGCCACCGTGCCACTCTTTTTCTGTGGATGTGGTACTTAGCTTCATGCATGCTAGGCAAGCCCTCTGCTGCTAAGCCCCATGCCCAGCCCCCTCGCATTAGCTTTTGCGAACCCAGTGTCCGGTGGCTACCTCGACAGCTTTAGCGTAGATGTTTTGTCTCACCTCCTGCCCTCCATAAATTTGCACACATCTGATACCTCCTTTCCTGCTTCTTCTGAAGTGGATCCAAACTCATTTCCAAACTGTATCTCGATCACTTGTTTCCGTCTTAAAACTTCCCCTGCTCTATTTTTCCTCCTGTCAACGTACATATATGCATAATCATTTCTAGTTATGATGAGCTGGTGTTTATGTCCTTCTTCCTTTCCTCTGTTAAGCTACCCTTTGTCTCACTGAGAAAGTGTGGGGGGGGTGCTAGAGAAAGAGAGAGAGAGAGAGAGAGAGAGAGAGAGAGAGAGAGAGAGAGAGAGAGAATTAGTACCATGGTTTGAGCTCAGGGCCTTGTGCTCTCTCTTGCCTATTTTACTCACAACAGGTGCTCTACCATTTGAGCCATGCATCCAGACCAGCATTTTGCTGATTAACTGGATACAGATTTTCTGCGTGGGCCTTCTTTGTTTTTGTTTTTGTTTTTTTGGCCAGTCCTGGGCCTTGGACTCAGGGCCTGAGCACTGTCCCTGGCTTCTCTTTGCTCAAGGCTAGCACTCTGCCACTTGAGCCACAGCACCACTTCTGGCCGTTTTCTGTATATGTGGTGCTGGGGAATCGAACCCAGGGCCTCATGTATAGGAGGCAGGCTCTCTCGCCACTAGGCCATATCCCCAGCCCCCTGGGCCTTCTTTGAACTACTATCCTTCCTCACATCTTGGCTTCCTGGTTAGCTATAACTACAGGCCTGACCCATTAGCTCTTGTGTCACTAATGAAAACAACTTTTCCCCCCCCCCTTTAAATTAGTGGTACTGGGACTTTAACTCAGATCCTGGACACTGTTCTTGAGCTTTTGTGCTCACAGCTAGCACTATGCTACTTGAGCCACAGCTCCACTTCTGGCTTTTGCATGGGTAATTAGACATAGGAGTCTCACACTTTTCTTCCTGGGCTGGCTTTGAACTGCAGTCCTCAGATCTCAGCCTCCTAAGTAGCTAGAATTATAGGCATGAGCTATTGGCACCTAGCACCATTGAAATTCTTCAACTATTTTCTACTCTCTCCTCCCTGTACTCATTCCGTACTTCCAAAGGCTGCCAGGGACTCGGCTAGTGGCTGGTTTCTGGTTTCTCTCTCTCTCTCTCTCTCTCTCTCTCTCTCTCTCTCTCTCTCTCTCTCTCTCTCTCTCTCTCTCTCTCGGGGGGGTGGGGGTGGCGGGCACTCACTCACTCTCTCCCTTCCCCATACTTCTGTTCTAGTTGCTAGAGCTGATGCTTCTTCACCCCTCCAGCTTCTCCCACTGGCCCCGTTTCAGTTTCCTTGGCTGACTTATTTGTAACAACCCAGCTCCTTAAATATCGATATTCCCTGCAAACTTCCAATGGTTAATCTTTTTGCTTGGTTTTGTTACAGAATCTCACAAAGTAGTCCAGACTGGCCTCAAACTCTTGAACCTCCAACCTCAGCCTCTTGAGTACTGAGTGTGTACTACTATACCCAGGCTGTCATGGTCATCTTGATCGACATCTTTATTGGATTGAGAGATGCCTAGGAGGTGCACCTTCCTGTCTATCAGTACTATACCTGGCTTCATGAGGCTAGAAAACAAGTATCGGGGTTTTTAGCCCCCCGCACTACCCCGACCGGCGGGACAGACCGGGAAGGCAGGCCCTGACAGGATGAGCCAAGAAAGGAAAGGGTCGGCAGACCGCCCGCACCCAGCCCTCCCTCACCGGAGGACAATCAGACAGCCTGGGAGTTAAGTCAGTGCAAGATCTCATTTATTGGGGAAATATGTGCCACTAATATAAGGCACAGGAGCCAATCAGGTCTAAGATCGGCAGGAAGGGGCGGGATGGGCTGTCCATCAAGGGCGGAAGAGCCTGAGCATCACAGCCCACAGAACCGCCTCCGGGTTAGAACCAAACACACTTGTAGCAGCTGTGCATTGTTGTTAGGCGCCGCCATCTTAGCCACACGTGGCCCCAAGACTGAGAAACAGGCGGGGCCAGCTAGTTGACTTCCAGGTTTGCCCCACAAACAAGTATTGGGACTTTCCAGGTCTTCACAGTGGGAGCGGTGCCCTTCTAATCATTCAATAAGAGTTTACTCTCCTAAACCCTTTGTCTTCTATTTATTCCTAGGCCTGCGTGGACTAAAATCCTTCTTTGTACACTTCTCATGTAGCTGTGGTCATGGGTGGGGGCCACCAGACCCTTCTTTTATTGAGTTAAAATCAAAGAGTGCCTATTAGAGATAGTGCGTTTGCACTAAATACAATGTGCCTCATATTAAAGTGTTATTTTTTCATTCCCTATCTTCAAGTCTGTAGCAGGAAACCATGCAGCTAACCTTGGCGAATCAAAAAGCAAGAGAAACGCCATGACACAGAAACGTCAGCAATACAGTTCACACTTGCACTGGGCACCCAGGGCGTGCCACGCTGGGATAACTTGTGTCCTCAGGAGCTGATGCCTGTCGTGTGACACCATTTCATCAAGGGCATGGTGACGACAGGGGGTGGAGGGACTCGGACACAGTCTTTATGTCATTTTACTCCTTGTTTTGCTTTAAACATTTGTTTTTCAATAATTTGATGTTGTGCTTGATATGATCATTTATGTAAAAAAAATTCGTGTGGGTAGTTTGCTATTCCTGTCGCTTCCTTATTCAGAGACCAGAATGGGAACGGCGGCTGCTAGGTGTTCATAGAGAACTTTTCGGGGAGGGGGAAGGGGCTGCTACTGGGGATTGATAAACACAGGCCTCACATTCGTGCTTGACCTTTTGGCTCAAGGTCGGCACCGTACCACTTAAGCTGTATCTCCACTTCCAGCTCTTTTCTGGTTAATTGGAGAGAAGAGAGTCCGACTTCTCCACCCAAGCTGGCTTTAAACCATGATGCTCAGATCTCAGCCTGCTGAGTAACTAGGATCACAGGTCTGAGTCACAGGCACCTGGTTTGGTGTAAGTAGAATGAGAAAATCCCTCCAGGAAGTCAGAGAACTGAAGAATGGCATGCAGAATGATACAAAGAATATTAATTGCATCACACATGGAGGGCATATCTCTACTTAAGGACCAAATGGGACAGAAACGCTAGCCTACGTCCTATTGAAAATGACTGGAAGCTGGGTGCCTGTAATCCTAGCTCCTCAGGAGGCTGAGATCTAAGGATTGTAGTTCAAGCCAGCCTGGGCAGGGAAGTCTGACAGTCTCATATCCAGTAAACTACCAGAAAGCCAAAAGTGGAGCTGTGGCTCAAGTGGTGGAGTGCTAGCTTTGAGCAAAAAAGCTCAGGGAGTGTGCCTGGCCCTGAGTTCAAGCACCGGGACTGGTACATACTTACCCTCCCCCACCCCCAAATGACCGGAAACTATAAAAGTAAGCACAAAAGAACCAGACATAAAATAAACTTCTCCACCGTGGAACTACAGGTTGACTATTCTGACTCTACTCTGCATGTATGCTGCCATTGAGTTCGTATGTAAAGGAACTGTGGGTGATGGGAACCACATCATTAGGAGAGTAGAAAGTTGCAGATACACACGAGGGAAAGCCAACAATGAGCCATGCAATTAGAATTGCGGTCAATATGAACATGTTTTGTTTACCTTAATACAAGCCCTGATTTAATATATAATATAATATATATTACATACACATGGGTTTGTATACATCATGGTATTTCTTAGTTCTGTCTTCTGAAGGTCTAGAGGCAGTGCCACCTGGTTTGGTTTCTGTGAGCACACGCAGCCCACATAGCCATTTCTAAATATTATTCTCTAATAAAACAAACCTGATTGCAGCGCTAAGGAGGACTTAGAGCATTTGTAGTGACAGAAAGCTGAGAAATGCCAAAGAAGCAGAATAACAGATGAATGCCAAAGAAGTCATCTGAAAAGCTCATCCATGGCCATAGCTGAGATAATGGATTAGAAAACATAGCTTAATAAAGTGCCTGTGACTCATGCCTGTAATCCAAACTACTCAGGAGACAGATCTGAGGATAGCAGTTCAAAAGCAGTTTGAGCAGGAAAAGTCAGTGTGACTCCTATTCCCAATTAGCCACCAAATGGCTTGAAGTATTGCTGTAGCTCAGGTGGTAGAATGCTAGCCTTGAGCAAAAACGCTGTGTGACAGAGCCCTCACCCTGAATTCAAGCCCTAGGACCAACACCGAAAGAATAAGCCAGCCTGAGTACGGACATTTGTGAGAATCTTATCTCCAAATAACCAGCAAAAAAGATGAACGTGGAGGTATGGCTCAAGTGGTAGGGCACCAGCCTCTAAGTGGGCACTGAACCCAGGCCCGGCGTTCAAGCCCCAGAGCCAGTACAAAAAATAAAGTAGGGCTGGGAAAATGTCCTAGTGGTAAAGTGCTCACCTCGTATACATGAAGCCCTGGATTCGATTCCTCAGCACCACATATATAGAAAAAAGCCAGAAGTGGAGCTGTGGCTCAAGAGGTAGAGTGCTAGCCTTGAGCAAAAAAGAAGCCAGGGACAGTGCTCAGGCTCTGAGTCCACGCCCCAGGACTGGCAACAAAAACAAAACAAATAAAACAAAAAAAATGAAGTAAACAAATCAATAACCAAAGTAAATGTTTATGAATCTACATAGATACAAACTAATAATTGAGTAAATAAATTGAAGGAAGAGGAAATACTAATTTTCCAGGTGGAAGAATTCCAAATGGTTTATGTAGGACTCTTCCCTCAGGATCTCAGGCATACGGGGTGGGTGGGGACCCAACAAGACCTCTTCACCCATGTGCTCAAGGTCAGTGTTGTCAAGGACAAGCCATGTTTAGTAGCATGAACCCTCAAGAAGTTTAATTTACAATAAAAATAGTGAAAAAGGAAAAGACTAGGTGTGAGTAAGTCACCTGTTTTCACTGACATGCTGGCACCTGGCCAGGAGAAGGGAGCTGTCCACCCAGCTCCTGAAGCCCAGCAGTGAGACAGGCCATCCTTTGAATTGCAGATGCGCCATGTTGTTTAGACCCCAGAAAAAAAAAAAAATATATATATATAAGTATATGATCTATTTCTGTGTAATACATAAATGCATTGTTCTGGTTAGCCCCAGGGAAATCCCACCTCCCAGGGGCTGGGCTTCGTGTGAGTGCCTGAATCCCGCGTGGCAGGCTGAGGACTTGGGTGATAGGTTACTGCACTTGTCAGTCCTGTGCTTTGAACTTAGGAGTCTCTTGAGTTTCCTGTGGCCCTGCCCCTAGAGCCGACTGGATTTTAGGGTCAGAGAAGGGCAGACACCATTATGCCAGGCCTCATTTCTTGTCTCCTGTCTCCTGTCTGTCTCTACTCCAGTCAACATGGCATCCTGCTTCAGCTTTCCATTGTGGTTGATCTGGCTAGTTGGTAATGTTTCTCTGCTCTTTCTTTCTTCTCCTTCTCTCATGGCTCAGTTTTCTAACAGTGTTACGTGTATTCACGGGGCTGTAGGTCGTTGTGACACAAGAGTCCACCATTCGCCAGCTTTCCAATAAACACTCCCAATTCAACCTCTCAAAATGTGGCTTCTCTGAATCTCACAGACTGGATTCGCCTTACAACAACAGCACTTTACTGCTGAGCACCAGTGGCTCGCACTTGTAATCCTAGCTCCTCTGGAGGCTGAGGCTTGAAGATCACACTGGAAGTCAGCCCAGGCAGGAAAGTCTGTGAGGCCCTATCTCCAATTAACTGCATAAAAAGGCAGAAATGGAGCTGTGGCTCAAAGTGGTAGAGCCCTCAGCGCCCAGGCCCTGAGTTCAAGCCTACAACTGGTCGAGACTTCTAATAGTTCCTTAGCTATTTTTGCTCATGGCTGTTACTCTACTACTTGAGCCATACCTCCACTTCTACGAATACATTAAGGAAATATGTTTATCTACATGGGGACAGAAAAAGACAGAAAATGGACTGAGTAGCCATGATCCCTGAAAATGGACATGATGAGTAATTTTTGTTTCCTTTTTAGGTATACGTTTTCTAATTTTTCTATTATAAATGTGTATTGTTTATGAAATTATAAAGGCACACATTTATAATGTATATATATGTTTTCTCCCAGCCTTGCATCATCTCGACCACAGGCCAGCAGTTCGGGAGTAAACTTTCTCTCCTGTCTGAATACTGTGTGGTGCTCTCCTTTATCGGCTACCTACTTTAATAAACCTTAGAAGGATAGAACGAATTCCCACTTAGTGTTGATACCTATGTCCTTTCATTTGGAGTACAAATTAGATTCCACCAACAGGTGAGCCTGTTGAGAAGGAGGCGGTTGTTCACCCTTTGCGCTGTTCCAGGTATTCAAGGTGCCAGATGGGAAGACAGTCTGAGCAGAACACCAACATTCATTCACCTCCAGCTCTAAGTAGAGAGGAACTCCAGAGTGTGGTGGTTCGTGCTAGATACTGCTCTCACCGAAAGTTCTTGCTGCCAGGTGGCCTCTGATTCCCTCCCTGTTTTTCTGGGGTCCCAGCCTTCTGGGAAATGTTCCTAGACCTTACCCTGAATAAGAGCCTTTCCATATGTTTTATTATTGCCAAAGCTATCCAACACCAAAAATAGCTTGTGGTTTCTGTTTCCTGAGACAGAACCCTGACAGCCATAAGGATTCCAGCAATTCAAGACAGCTTGTGCTGAAGGAAAACATAGACTTTATGGGGAGCGTCATCAATACTTCAAGTTCCTTGGAATCCCTTTGAAGTGTGGGAGGAGGAATGGAAACTACTAGAACCTAACAGACAAAATTGTAACCTAACACTGAGAAGGCAGCTAGCTCAGGGTCACAGATTTCCTCATTTTATCTAAGATACGAGGTAGCTTAACCATTTTCTAAACAGAGCAACTAACTCTCTTCCCCCTAGAGCTTTAGCTCCGTTTTTTCAAGGAGCAGAGATACCAAATTAAAAGTGCATGCTTGTAGAATTCCAGGGTAAAGAATACAGCTCAGTGTTTTCATTCCTCCCCTTCCCCCCCCTGGAGGGGGAAGCGGGGTGCTGTGTTCTCTTCCCATATGAAGCAGTCAGCCTAGCCTGACCCTCAACACAACTGCAGGGAACTCCCTGGCCCCCTGAGGTGCGATCACCCTTACTTTGTTCACTGGTTCACTGGTATAGTCTGCGATTCCACACTTTGCCTCTGATCACAAAGCACCCCCTGCACTGTGGCTTCTTTGTACTTCCTCGAGGCCTCCTAGGCTTGCTGGTCTCATTAAAGACACCCCATGCCACTCGCCCTTTGCTGGGGGCTGTGATGTTCCGGCACCCCCACTCCATTAAACGAGGAATTCACCTGGACGTAGGCTCTCCGTGCTCTTTCAGAGCATGAGGCAAGTGTCTTCACCTATAGCTTTTTTTTTCTGAGCGCATCCAGCAGCACCCATATTGATGTTTCCACCTGGAGGCTGGGACCAATGTGTCTGTCTGCTTGCTTTACTACCTAAGGGAGGAAATGAGGGACACTGTCACCTCCTCTTACCTACATCCTAATCTCCTCTGTCCTCAAAGCCAGGACCCAGCTAATGAAGAAGACAAGACAGGGTCCAAGAAGAGATATTAATTTACCAGCAACCAAGGTTCAAAGATATCCCTTTTTGTCTAATAAAGTCTACTCATAAGAATTGCTGTGCTTTGGCTCAATGTCTGCCGAATGCCCATGAAAGGCTAGGTCCCCAGCCCGTGGCACTATTGTAAGTGGTAGAAATCTTAATACATGAGGTCATGACCTTGAAAGGGACAGCGTGAGACCTCCGGACCAAGAAACTCTCCTTTAGTCCTAACTAAGGAGGCTGAACCATCCCAAGTAGCAGAAAGTAGCTTGACCTAGAGCTGCTTGACTTTTGCAAAAGAAAGGAATGAGCAAGACCAGCATGAAATTCCAGAGATAGGGAAATGTAAGGTAAACTAAGAAGTTAAGTAGGTAAATACCAGTCACACACAGGATCAAGAATTGAACAGAGAGTATTTTGCTTGCCTTAATAACGTATTGCGTTGACTGCTTTATCGGAACTGTAATTGCTATTTGTAATCACTGACCACCAATTCTGCTTCTGCATGTCTGCTTGCTTGCTTACACAGAACTTGCGGGACCCCCTGCATGTGGTACATGACCACATGTGTGGGTTTTGCCTTTAAAACCCAGCCCTGCTGAAGCCCAGTACTGTTCCTCACCCTCCCGACGGAGGCGAACAGACGCCATGCACAGCTAAATAAAGCCTTCTAGTCTGATTGACTGAGTGCTGGTGACTTTACTGTCGTGGGTTTGAGTCTCACCAGGGTGGCCAGGATATTACAAGTGGAACCCAGGCCCTGTTCTTTCTTTCTTTGCTTCCCAGCCACCATGAGTTAAATAATTGCCTCTGTCATATACGCCTGTGAGAAGCTGGAAGTCCTGCCCCGTGCTGAGGTCACTGCCATGCCCTCCCACTGGAGGGGGGAACCTAAGGGGGGGGGGGCGGCTGACATTATATAAGAGAAAAGGAGTTCCAGAGGGAGGGAGAGACGTGGAAAACCTCCTGGAGCGCAGCAGAGGGGAGCTTGGGCCTGCACACAGGAGAGGCCTGAACCCTGGGCCTGCGAACAGGAAGGGCCCAAGCCCTGGCCTGCAGCAAAACCAAGGGGCCTGAGTCCTCCCTGCAGACTGGAGAGGCCCAGGCCTGTGGAGCAGAGAGGCCTGGGTCCAGCCTGCAGAGGGATGGAGAGATCCAAGTCTGAGCCCACAGAGGAGGGGAGAGGCCAAAGTCTGGGCAGGCAGAGTGGAGAGACCCAAGTCCAGGCCTACGGAGGAGCCTGAGGCCTACTGAGAGGCCCGCGGAGTGCCCAGAGGCCTGGCTGCAGGAAGGAGAGGCCTCTGGAGAGGAAGAACAGAAAAAAGCTCACCCCCTTGGAGACTGCAACTGCTCCTAGTTCTGGGGTAGCCCAGGACAAGACAGTTTCAGACTGACTAGTAAAACTCCTTTGTCACCTCTAACCGCGCCTCTGGATTTTCTCACTCTCAGGTCATTACATACCACCTAACCATAGGCCCAAAGGAATGGGGCTAGCTGACCATCAGCAAAAATCTCCAAACTGTGAGCCCAAATGAATCTTGCTTGCTCTCTCTTGCTTGCTCTCTCCTCTTTCTCTCTCTCCCTCCCTCCCTCCCTCCCTCCCTTCTTTCTCTCTTACTTTCTTTCTTTCTTTCTTTCTCTCTTTCTTTCTTTTTTCTTTCTCCAGAAATACGGCTGTTCTGATCTCAGAGTTCTTGGACACAGCCCATATCAAAGGGAAGACCTCTGTTGCATGGTCTGCCTCATACTCCATGTGTCCAGATGGTTTCTTTCTTTTTTGTTGGTCTAGGGGCTTGAACTCCGCCTGGGTGCTGTCTCTGAGCACTTCAGCTCAAGGCTAGATCTCTGCTACTTGAACCACAGTGCCACTTCTGGTTTTCTGGTGATTAATTGGAGAGAAGAGTCTCCCAGACTTTCCTGTCCAGGCTGGCTTTGAACTGCGATCCTCAGATCTCAGCCTCCTGGGTAGCTAGGGTTACAGGTGTGAACCACTGCTGCCTAGCCTGTCTGTTTCTTTTCTTCATTCTTTCCCTTTCTCTCTCTTTCCTTCTTTTTTTTTTTTTGCCAGTACTGGGGCTTGAACTCAGAAACTTGCACTCTTGCTTAGCTTTTTCATTCAAGGTTGGTGCTCTACCATTTGAGTTATACCTCTACTTCTGCCCATTAAAATAAGAACATAAGAAAGGCTGGCTTTGCACTTTTGGGCAACTACCCAAAAGATTACAAGCAGGATCACACTGAAGCCACCAGCACAACTGTGTTCATCGCAGCACAATTTGCCATAGCTAAAATATGGAACCAACCCAGATGCCCCTCAGTAGATGAATGGACCAAGAAAATGTGGTACGTATACACAATGGAATTCTATGCCTCTCTTAGAAAGAGTGACATTGCCCTGTTCATAAGAAAATGGAAAGACTTAGAAAAAAAAAATCATACTAAGTGAAGTGAGCCAGACCCAAAGAAACATAGGCTCTATGGTTTCCTTCATTGGGAATAATTAGTACACGTCTAGGATAGTCCTAGCAGATGATCACAATGGCTCAATAGCTATGTACATATGAGCACATAAGATGATGCTAAGTGAAATGAACTCCAAGTTATGTAAATAAGTGGTTTATTATTCTTGTTGTTGTGTTCAACATACCATGTGAAATTATGCCATTTTCTTCCATCTTTCTTCCCCATGGTTTTACCTCTGATGTCACTGTAACTGATTTTGGTTCCTTGGGTATTGTAGATACATTTATTGGAAGTAGGGAGGGGAAGGGGAACATCAAAATGGAGACACAAAGGGTAAAAGGTGAACCAATGAAGCAGCAATACTTACAAAACTATATGGTGTAAACCAACTGTACAACTTGAGGAGGGGAGGGATTCGGAGAGGGGAGAAGGGGGGAGGAAAATGAGGGAGAAGGTAACAAGTTTGATAAGAAATGTGCTCATGGCCTTACATATGAAACTGTAATCCCTCTATACATCACTTTGACAATAAATAAATACTTTTTTTTAAAGAAAGGCTGGCTTTGAACCATGATCTTCAGATCAGGCATGAGCTAACACCAGCCCTGACACAAACCTTTTCTCTTTTAAATGGATACCTCAGGTATTTGCTGCAGTGATGGAAAGCTGACCAAAAGAAGGACTTATGTCCAATCTTACGTTTTTTTTGCTTCCTTTCTCCTAATACTAAGGAGGAAGGAATCAGACAGACAAATGTCTGGCATTTATTCTCATCATCTACTTTAAGATGTCACACAATCAGCTGTAGAAGCCTTTTATGGTAGAGAATAAATTCATATCCACACCTTATAAAACATCACGTCAGAAAGTTCTGTAACTCTTTACCCAAAGCAGCCAGCCAGGGAGGGAATAGCTTATTTTGGCAGGATGAGCTCTTCCCTTAGAAAAGGATTAACTATCAAAAATTAAGAGTTTGCTAAGACCAACATCTCCACCCGCCCCCCCCTTAAAAAAATATGTCTCATCCGAGTAATGACAGCTCACATGTGTAAACCTAGCTAATCAGGAGAGAGATCTGGGAATTGTGGCTTGAGACCAGACCAGGCAGAAAAGTCCAGCAGTTAACCAGCAGAAATCTGTGAAGCTGTGGCTCAAGTGCCAGCCTTGAGCAAAAAAGCCAAACAAAAGCAGGAGACCCTGAGTTCAAGTCTCACCGCAGTATCCACACACATACAAAATACGTTTTGGTATAAATAATAATAGATGTTCTGAAGCTTCTACTTTACTTAGGCCACCTTTTAAACTTCAGCCCTCACAGAGATGTGGTATAACAAAAGATATCCATCAAGAATGCAGAGGGGCTGGGGATATAGCCTAGTGGCAAGAGTGCCTGCCTCGGATACACGAGGCCCTAGGTTCGATTCCCCAGCACCACATATACAGAAAACGGCCAGAAGCGGCGCTGTGGCTCAAGTGGCAGAGTGCTAGCCTTGAGCGGGAAGAAGCCAGGGACAGTGCTCAGGCCCTGAGTCCAAGCCCCAGGACTGGCCAAAAAAAAAAAGAATGCAGAGCTCTGTGGGGGTGAGGGGGCCTCTCTAGCTTGCGGCCTGTGTCTATGGTCTGGCTGGTGGCGTCCACATGTCCTGGGCCCTGCTCAGGTATATGGTGCCCCAGGAACCGGTCCCTGGCCAGGCGTGCTCCTGAAGTTCTTCTTCAGTCTACTTATGCAACACCGTGGACCTATGGAGTGTGGGCTGTACCTTTGCAGAGATGTTTCATCAAAAGCCTCTCTTCTGTAGAAACTCTGAAGCTGACCAACTGGGCAAAATCTTTTATCTAATTGGGGTGCCCCCAATGACTGGCCACGAGATGTATCTCTACCCGAGGAGCCTTTTCTCCCAGAGGGCCTTGCCCAGAGAAGTCGGTGGTGCCAGACATGGAGGAATCTGGAGCACAGTTGCTGCTGGAAATACTGACTTTTAACCCACGCAAGTGAATATCTGCCTTCTGAGCCCTGCAGCATTCTTATCTACATAAGGAAGAAGGTGATCCAGAATGAACAATGGAGAGCTCTCATTTACCAAACCCTCTGGACACTTGAGGGGAGAGAATCCAGAGAAGCCAAGACCTCGCCCTTCCTGGGAAGCTGTGGAGATTCCGCCAACTTTCCACAGAGAATAAGTGGTTGCCTTCATGACATTCCCCACCCACCATTCCTCCTTTCAAGGTTTATCCCCCCTCCTCTCCATTTCTCTACACTAAAGGGTATATCCTCCCCTTTTCCCTAACTTGATATGAGACTTTTTTATATATAGCAAACAAGACAAAAGGGGGGGGGAAGAATGCAAAACTTTACATTGGCCCCTATTTTGGGCAACATGTGTTCTGAAGAGACTGGGAAGTAAGCGAGTGGTCTAAACTGATGGGCTCCCAGACATTCCTAGAGAAAGGTCTGGATGCGTGTGACACTAAGATCTACCCAGGGCCTCATGCATAGCCAGCAAGCTTTCCACCCCTCAACTCATCCCCATTGCCGGGGACAGGGATTGAATTTTAATTCCACAGAATGGGCTAGACAGAGCTGATGCACAAGGAGGGAAATAGCAGGAAGATGGTAAATTTGAAGGTACTGAGAAAGTATAGCTGAAGCTCATGGAGCTGGAAGATGGGGACAGAAGTGGACATTTGCCATCATGTGACACTTCCAAAAAGGCTAGATGGACGTTGGGACACTCGGGGGACAGTTGCAGTTACTGCTGTGGTTTACATATGGTATGTTCCCCAAAGGCTCCCTTTGGAAGCTTGGTACCCAGTGTGGCAGTAGAGATGGTGGAAGCTTCAGGAGGTGGTGAGGTAAGTTGTTAGGGGGTCAGGGAGGAAGCGCTGCCTTCAGAAGGGATTAAGGTTGTTCTCATGATGAAAGACTAGGACGACTCCATCTTGAAACTGCAACCATCTTGTGTTTGTGTTAAGCTAAGAATAAACCAACCGGCCATAAAAACCCATTTCCTGAAACCAACTGGCCATAAAAACCCCTTTCCTGGATGGTCCAACCCGTTCGGGAACGTTCCAGATACTTTGACCACCCTGGAATGTCGTCAGACCAATTTTTAGAGAACCCCTAGCCCCGAGTCAATCAGATTTGTCCTCACACCCCAATCCTGCCTGCACCTGGTTTATGTAACTTTGTGATTTTTTTCCTTTAAATACCCATGTAAAACTCTGCTCGTGGCCTTCCTCCTAACCTCCTCTGTATTGGTGGGTAGGACGAGGCCCGAGATGCAGCTCGCCTGAATAAAGCCTTGCTTTTGCATTTCAGAACGTCTGGCTCTCGGTGGTCTTCTTGGTGGTCTCCTCGTGACATGGGCATAACATTTGGGGGCTCGTCCGGGATGCCCAGAGACCCCCGAGACCCCAGACCCCGAAGGTGAGAAACAGCACTGTTAATTTGTCTTGTCCTGTCCTTTGTCTATGTGTGTGTTTTTCACTTTCATTTTCTCTTGAAGACGGCCATTCTAGCTTGTTCTATTTTTTTTAGGGCTTGTCGGAGCATACATGCTCGTAAGACAACCCTGGAGGAATTGGTAGACATCCCAGACCCTCCACCCTTGAAGGGGGACCCCTGGAACCCCGCCTTAATACTTGTAGGGTGCAAATCGGTCCGGTTTCTAGCTGGCACTGACTGGGAGGGTCTCCTCACCGAGGCTCAACCCGCCCACCTTCAACTTGGGTCCGCTCCTTCTGCACCCTTGCAGGAGGTTGGGGGCTGACTTGAACTTGGGTCCACTCCTTCTGCACCCTCGCAGGAGGTTGGGGGCCGACTTGGGAGATCTCCAACTCGTACTAGTAACTTGTAACTTGTCTTTTTCTCAGGCCTGTGTGTTTGGTACCTTTTCTGTTGTAATTGTTGTGTTTTCTGTAGCTGTCTGGATTGAACACCTGACCAGAGCCATGGGTAATGTACCATCTAGCCCCCTAGACTTGACCCTAGCCCACTGGAAGGCCCCCCCTCCAGTCCTAAACAGTCAGCCCAAGCCACTCGAAGGTGGCGGGGAGTGACCCCATCGCGCAGCGCTGTCTCTGTGTTATTTGTGAGTCTGACAGTCTCTTTTGTGTCAAACCTGCATAGCCTGTTTTGTTACCTTATCCTGTGTTTGTTGGCGCCGTCAGTTTATAAATTAGTAGATTGCTTATGGCATATTTAGTTCCTGTATGTATTGTCTTTGCTGTTTTATTGGAATTGTTTTACCTCTTGTTACCTTGTGGACTAGTTTGAATGATGTAGTTAATTGGACTTTGATGAAAAAGAGAAAGTGAAATTAAAAGCAGAAGGGCCTAGGATGAGATTGAGTACTGAGGAGACTAGGTCCGGTGCTGAATTAGGAAAGAAAGAAATAGTAAATCCAATCAGATACTAGAAAAGATTGTGTTGCAGAAAAAGGAAAAACAAATTGCTTGTATTATTATAGGACTGCTCTGGACTGTTCTTCTTTGTTTTGTGTATCTCCTGACTGTGACAGATGAAATGGGACAGACTCCCTCTACCCCCTTGGATTTATGTTTAGCTCATTGGAAAGATGTACAGGCGACAGCTCACAATCAGAATGTGAGTGTCCACAAAAAGAACTCTGGGGGACCCCCACCCAGCCTTCTTCAGCAGAAAATTATTTGGTGTGCTAAAATGTTTTGTTAAAACTATCAAGCCCTGGAAAATGAGGCTGGAGAATGCTAAAATCATTTGTCAAAGGTTTTGTCTTAAAATTTGGGGGCTGGGGATATAGCCTAGTGGCAAGAGTGCCTGCCTCGGATACACGAGGCCCTAGGTTCGATTCCCCAGCACCACATATACAGAAAACGGCCAGAAGCGGCGCTGTGGCTCAAGTGGCAGAGTGCTAGCCTTGAGCGGGAAGAAGCCAGGGACAGTGTGCTCAGGCCCTGAGTCCAAGGCCCAGGACTGGCCAAAAAAAAAAAAAAAAAAAAAAAAAAAAACTTTAAAATTTGGGTGTTGCAGGAGTAAGATTGACAAAAATACCTCCTGCCACTGGAAAATGTACGGCCGATGTTTATTTTGCGCACTTTAAGATCTTTTGAATGGGGCTAGGGAAATGGCCTAGTGGCAAGAGCGCTTGCCTCTTATATTTGAAGCCCTGGGTTCAATTCCCCAGCACCACATATACAGAAAATGGCCAGAAGTGGCGCTGTGACTCAAGTGGCAGAGTGCTAGCCTTGAGCAAAGAGAAGCCAGGGATAGTGCTCAAGCTGTGAGTCCAAGGCCCAGGACTGGCAAAAAAAAAAAGAAGATCTTTTGAATATGTGTGTGTGTGCATGTGTGAGTGTGAACATGTTCAAGACTGTTAGCATGATGTAAAATTGAGTGAGTTTAAGTTTAAAATCCAAATGGTCATCAAGTTCGGGCGTTACCAAATGCTTTAAAGGATTATTGCATTGTTTTAAAGAGGAACTATAGTTAAAGAAAATGTTTTACTAATTAAAAAAAGAAGTCAAGGTTAAGTGTCAGAAATTTTGATGTAAAGGTTTATCACTGTTAAAAAAAAAAAAAAAGAAAAAAAAACTGCTTGGGTTTCTCAGTCAGAGACAAATAGGAAAGGACAAGAAAAAAAAAAAAAAGACCTAGGATGGGCCAGTGTGCCTATCCTCAGGAGTGGGGAGTGATCTGGCAATGGTGCAGCTTAGCCAGCCCACGTGGTGGCACAGGCCCTGGAGGGAATCCACATGGTGGGACAGCCATAATGGGGTGTCCATTCATGGTGGAAGAGGACAAGCCAGCACCAAGACAGTTCATCAAGCTCTGAGGAGTAGGATGGAGATAGGCTGTTCGGTAGAACAAGCCAATGAAGGCCTCTCTCTTGTCTCTTTTGTTTTCAGGTGAACTTTGGAAACCTGATGGTAAAAGTGAATGATTTGGCTGGAATTTCTAAAATTGCCCCTTGAGGTACTAAGAATTGGAAAAGTTTTTTAAAATAGTTAAAAAGTTTATTTACCTGATGTGATTTGATTCCTGTGCTATTTTTGTAATTTGGATTTTAAAGGACATATATTAAACTAATGGGGTTAGGAGTAAACTCTCATTAACTCTATGTATGCAGGAAGAAATGGCAAAATGGGCTAACATTTCTCACTAATTTATTGGAAAGCTGAATTGATAAGTATTTCTAATTTTATAATTGTAATTCTTGCATTAAGGAAAAATTGTCATTTGAGTCCAAAGGTCTTCATGCCATGTGGTAACTGGGACTAAAGAAAAAAAAAAGGCTCTTTTAAAACAGGCAGCCCAAAGGCAAAGGCGGTACCAGTTTCAGGGTGCCTGTAAGCTTCAGACTTTTTCCAATGCAGATAAGAGCTAAAGTGTTAGTGTTAAACAGAGGTTAGTAAAAGGCCTTGCAAATCAAGAATGCATTTCTAAATAAGAAATCTGGAAATAAAATTGTCCTAAATGACTATTGCAAAGTGAGAAAAGGAGAATTATAGCTACCAAAATGTTTAATTGCCATTCCAGTTTCTCTGTAGGTTTTTTGTAACAATTTCCAGCAGGCCCACAGAGAAGGACAGATGATTCCTACAAGTTTGTCAAGATGTAACATCGGCCCTTAATAAGTTCCAGGTAAGAGTATGCTTAACAGTATGGAGATTCCTCAGAAGGCTAAATATAGAACTCCCCTATGACCCAGCAGCCCCACTTTTGGGTATCTATCCAAAAGACCACAAACAAAATCACAGTAAAGCCACCAGTACAACTATGTTCATCGCAGCGCAATTTGTCATAGCTAGAATCTGGAACCAACCCAGATGCCCCTCAGTAGACGAATGGATCAGGAAAATGTGGTACATATACACAATGGAATTTTATGCCTCTATCAGAAAGAATGACATTGCCCCATTTGTAAGGAAATGGAAGGACTTGGAAAAAATTATACTAAGTGAAGTGAGCCAGACCCAAAGAAACATGGACTCCATGGTCTCCCTTATTGGGAATAATTAGTACAGGTTTAGGCAAGTCATAGCAGAGGGTCACAAGAGCCCAACAGCTATACCCTTATGAACACATAAGATGATGCTAAGTGAAATGAACTCCATGTTATGGAAACGATTGTTATATCACAGTTGTAACTACTTTCAATGTCCCATGTGTATCTGTAGCTTCTATTATTTTTTTAATTTAATTTATTTATTAATTGAACACAAATTTTTTGACAAGGTGTTGTGCAAAAAGGGTACAGTTACATAGTAGGGCAGTGTGTACATTTCTTGTGATATCTTACGCCCTGGTAGCTTCTATTATTGATGATGTTCTTGTTTCACCTTCCTGTGATTGTATATACACTATCTCTGTAACCTTATCTGAGTATATTGGAAACCGTGTATACTGGTATTAGAACTAGGAAATTGAAAGGGAATACCAAAATTGAGAGACACAGGGTAAAAAAAGACAAACAACTACAAAAGCAATACTTGTAAAACTGTTTGGTGTAAGTGAACTGAACACCTCATGGGGGGAAAGGGAAAGGGGGAGGAGAGAGGGGGGTATGAGGGACAAGGTAACAAACAGTACAAGAAATGTATCCAATGCCTAACATATGAAACTGTAACCTCTCTGTACATCAGTTTGATAATAAAAATTTGGAAAAAAAAAAGAGTATGCTTAAAAAGTATTTCTGTGTGGACCACCTTGTTGCTTTTAATTGGAGTAAAGTGGCCTCTTGTAAGACTCATTGATCTGAAATCTGCAGTTCGAAGCCAGCCCGGGCAGAGAAAGGTCCCTGTGAGAGTCTTTGTGTCCAGTTGACCAGCAGAAGTGCTGGGAACAGAGTCGTGAGTTGCTTTGAGGCTCAAAGTGGTAGGGTGCTAGTCTTGAGCTGGAGAGCTGAGGGACAGCACTCAGGCCCTGAGTCCAAGTCCAGTGACGGACCAAGAGAAATGCCAAAGGTACATTTATACCAGCATGGAAAAGTTACTCCTGGGACAGAGAGATTGTGCATCCAGAGGCAGTAAGCCACTGCTTGGATGACAGAGAGCGTGTCAGATCCTAGAGTCACTCCTGTTTGGCCTTTCAAAAAAAGTTAATCAGAGCCGGGAGGTCCTAGAAGAATAGTTTGTAAGCATGCCTTTTATTGCCCATGTCTATCTACTTTGTAACTGGACAGGAACTTACCAGTCATCTGTGATAGTGGGTAGTAAAGCTAAGTTTGTTAAATGGGGGATAGTTTAAAAATCCCAACCCACTGCATCTACTCAAAGCCCTGACTGGCAGTGAGAATTTTAAGCTGATACATATGTTCAGGAAAAAAAGTTTGTGGATCTAAGATCTTGTCCTTATTGAGATCTAAGGCCTGCAAAGGTACTTTAGGCATTGTTACATCATCAATTTCCCCATCCAGAGAGAGAAATGCTTGTACAAACCAGAGTACTAAAAGGCTACCATGTTATATCCCAAGAAGAGGTCTGTGCAGTTGTTAAAAAGTTAGCTATGTACTCCAGTTTGGAGTTAAGTTCCTAGTAACATCTAGTTCTGACAACCCCTTGGTAAAGTAGACTAAGGTTATAGGTTCCTGGCTAAGTAAGGCCAACGCCCCTGAGTCAGCCTGAAGAAGTTACAGAAGATGGATGATCTTCGCCCATCAGCCCCCCCTTTAGGACCAAGGGACCAGAGTTGTTTTTGGGAAGATGAGACAGGATAAACTAGGGGCATGGAAAACAGAGGTAACAGTGTACAGAAACTGCACTTGTGAGAAATGGTTACAGGCCAAGCCTTCTATGTTGGTTTTAAATATCTGAACTCATGATAGTTGGCTCTGGTCTGGCTTTTTAGGAGCAGCAGTCCCCATCAGGCTGACCCTTGCCCCACCTTTGTTTTCCCCAACAGCCTGTGGGTAGAGTCACAGTAAATTGCCTTGATGTAGTTGAGATAAACCGGATTCTACAAACCAGAGGAAAAGAAAATGTAGACAGTTTAAAACTCTAGCAGCAAAGAAGCCCCAGCAACTGTAAAGAGGAAAGTTAGTATAGTAAGCCTTGGAGAATAAGAAAGGGATTTAAAAAGTCAAGTGTCACAGAATGTTCCAGTAAGTTGCTGCTGGCGTAAGGAAGTAAAAGATGGTGTGAGTGGGGATATGTTACATTTTAAACTGTATAAAGAAAGACTTTAGAAAGAGAATTAGGGAAGCAAAAACGTTTCCTTTAGATTAAAAGGTCTTGGCATGTTAAAAGTAAGAATGACAATCCCTAGAAAGTTTGAGTATGTAGCAAATGATATCAGTATGTCTTAAAATTAGAGCTTATGAGTAAAGTTGGTATATAATCAAATTGGCTATAATATAAATAGGTAAATAGGGTCAGAATTGGGGGTTCGGTGTCAAACTATCTGTACCTGCATCTGCAGGGCTAAGAGACTTGTGTGATGTCATCTAAATGTTAACCAGAAAGATCTCATATATCTTTAACTGCTTGATTCCCTCGCTGAGATGGTTTTGTAGGTAAAGCCTGGATTTGCTCATGTGTAGCCTTAGGATCAGATTTGGGATCCCCTCCCATAATTCCTAACTTGCAATCGCATTTGTTATGAGCTTTTATCCCCCCTCAGAACCCTATAGCAGGTCCACCAAGAGAACCACGTTGGAAGGGACCCTACATCCTGCTGCTGATAACTCCCAGCGCACTCAGGGTGGACAGAGCTGCGACCTGGATTCTCTTCACCCACGCCCCCGAAGAGACTGGAGCCAGTGGACTCATTCGCAGTGAGAGAGGACATTCCACCCCGGTGGTGGATTAGCCACAACAGAGGCCATGTACCAAAACATGGACTTGGCTAACTTTACCTTGCTAGGCCTGCTATGTATGGCTGGTGCTTTGGTAGCTAGGGAGAGAGCCTAGACACCCATAAACCCTACCTATGGGTGGCCCGGCAGCCTGGAGATGATAGAATAGTGGGCACCAGAATTTATATATCGCCCCCGGCCTCTAGCCCGAGCTACTGTAACTCCCCTGGCCACTATTATTGCTCTTACTGGAGTCGTGAGGTCATGGCCCCACTGTAAAAGCTATTGGAATTTAGATTATGGCCTGAAACACAGGATTGTGCTCCATGTCCATAAGTCCAGGGGGGAATGAAAGACTAGGACGACTCCATCTTGAAACTGCAACCATCTTGTTGTTTGTGTTAAGCTAAGAATAAACCAACCGGCCATAAAAACCCATTTCCTGAAACCAACTGGCCATAAAAACCCATTTCCCAGATGGTCCAACCCATTCGGGAACATTCCAGATACTTTGACCACCCTGGAATGTCGTCAGACCAATTTTTAGAGAACCCCTAGCCCCGAGTCAATCAGATTTGTCCTCACACCCCAATCCTGCCTGCACCTGGTTTATGTAACTTTGTGATTTTTTTCCTTTAAATACCCATGTAAAACTCTGCTCATGGCCTTCCTCCTAACTCCACTGTGTCAGTGGGTAGGACGAGGCCCGAGTTGCAGCTCGCCTGAATAAAGCCTTGCTTTTGCATTTCGGAATGTCTGGCTCTTGGTGGTCTTCTTGGTGGTCTCCTCGCAACATGGGCATAACAATGAAACAGACAAAACTCTTGTGAGAAGGTGGTGAGGAGGAGGTTTGGCTTTTTTCCATGCTCTTGCTACCTGTGTCATCCTAGAATTTCTTCCTCTTACATCTACTTCCATCATGTGAGACCTTGTGTTTATACACCATGGGATGTTGTTAGGTACTTTACCACTACATCTATGCTCTAGCCCTAAAACTCTTTCTGGGTAAAATTTCCAGCCTGGAATGTTTTGTTAAAGTAACAGAAATGTACTAACATAGTGAGCAAATCATAAAGAGAAAGAAGGGGCTAGAAAAGCCAGGAGGGAGATTATAGGAAAGTTGGTTTACATTACCCAGTCTGGACAGGAAATTCAACAAAGATCAGAGTCTAGGGCAGCTATTCTTAGCATGGACTTTAGGCCCAGCCCCCATCCCAGCTTTGTGACCTGAAATGAGCTATGTATCTTTTTTAAGGCTCAGCTTTCCCATTTGTAAAGTGCTGATCATAATGGTACTGATGTCAGTGGTTTGTGGTGCTTTAGGAAATAATGCCTGTGGGTGTATATGTAGCCGCAGCCTCATCCAGTGTACCCACCAGCACTGACACTGGGCTGAAGCTCTCATATAACTGTTGGGAGTACTGATGGAGAAGACCAACTGTAAGTGCTACCTGAGTATAAGTTGTAACTCATATTTTGTTATCAGTTTAGATAGGCTGAAAACGTTTTATGGTGGGGGAAAGCTTTCACTGTGAAGCATCTATGAAATGGATGTAGAACAAGGAGCTGTAAATAGAAGTTGTTCCACCTGGAGCCTCAAAAAGAACCAGAAATGAGATAGAACAATCAAGAAGAAACAAATGAGCTGGGCCCTGGTGACTAACTCCTGAGAGAGATCTAAGGATTGAAGCTCAAAGCCAGCCAGGGAAGAAACATAAGTTCAATTAACCATCAAAAAGCCAGAAATGGAGGTATGGGACAAGTGGTAGAATATCAGCCTCGAATGGCAAAAGCCAAGTGAGAACTTGAGGTTCTGAGTTCAAGTTCTAGTAGTATTGGCGTGTGCGCACGCACACACACACACACACACACATTGGGGGCTTTTTAGCCTCCCGAGCTCTCCTGTCCTGCATGCCCCACCCAGATGGGCCAAGAAGAGGAAAGGGCTGATGAACTGCCACCCCAGCCCCCCTTTCGTCGGAGGACACACAGACAGTCTGGGAGCCAGTCAGCGCTAAGATTCGTTTAATGGTGGCAATGAGCTGTTCTTTTACATGGGTTGGAGGGCGGCGGAAGGGGAGGGATACGTGCACCTACGTAGGGGCTGTGAATAGACTCCTGACCTGTCCGTCAGGGTGGAGCTCCAAGGGACCTCCCTAAGGGGCGGCCTACATCTACATCACGGCCCCCAGGACCCCCTCTGGGTTCATCATTCTCAGCCATCTTGGCGCACAAGCAGTCTGAGGCCGGATGCGGGCTGGTTAGAGCCGCCTTTCCGGTTCCGGACCCAGAAGGCAGGCGAGGCTACCAGCCACGTGGCCCCAGGGCTTGGAAAAGAGGCGGGGCCAGCTAGAACTGCCTCGTCATGATGCAAGGTGTCTGGGCAGATGTGCCCCACCTCTCCCTCTTTTGTTTTTTGTTAACAGAGGAGGGGTACCAGGCTGGTAGTATGGGTGGAGGTTATCTCTTCTGGAACTACTTCCTGCTGAAAAGGCGCAAAGTAGTCAGGGGTCCCTGATTCGTCATTTGGCCTGGTACCATCCAGTTTGGTTGGTAAAAGTCCTCATCATTTCCATGAGAATGGTTATCAAGGTCAATGGGTGTCATGGTCTCCTCTGGCTACCTCCTGCAGCTTGGGCACTTCAAGGAGTCCCTGGGGCTGGGGTCTTCAGGGTCCAGGTCTGCGCTGGGCACAGCAGTGTAGTAAGAGGATGGCCTTGAACTGCAAGTTCCCAGGTGGCGGCCTCAGTGAGGGATGTTATCCTGTTAAAAGAGACTTTTGAAAAGGTCAGGCAAAAGGCTGACAAGTTCACAGGACCAGTTAACATGAATGACATGGGAGAATACACCCTTGGCATAAGCTAGAAAAGTTCCATTTGGAACATAAACCCAATTGTGGCCCATTACAAGGAAGGAGGAATAACTGGACTGGGGGCAGGAAGGAAGTGTTTAGGGATAGTGGACTAGTTGAGAGTAACCAGTCAGAAGCATATATATATATACATATATGATATATATATATATCATATATATCATATATATATATATATCAAGTAACAAGGGCAAGAATGCAAGTTTCTGTCCAGAAAGAAAATGGACAGGTATGGACATTAGGTAGGTAAACAACTATTCCTCTAGGCTCTGATTAACTTTGAAAGGGCAAGTTTAAATTGACTCCATTTAGGATGTGACATCATTCTCCTCTTACTCCTCTCCATGATCCTGAACTGGCTGAGTCCCAGTGGTCTAGGTGCTTGTTGCTGGGATGGCTTGCCCCCATTGGCATTCACGGGGTTTGAACTCAGGGCTTGGGCACTGTCCCTGAGCACTTCTGCTCGAGGCTAGTGCTCTACCGACTGAGCCACAGTGCCGCTTTTAGCATTTTGCTGGTTCTCTTGAGCCAAGCTTCCAGTCTGGCTCTTTGCTGGTTAGTTGGGAGATGGAGTTTTAGAGGGAGTTTTTTTTTTTCTCTGCCCGGGCTGGCTTTGAACTGTAATCTGAGGAGTTTTAGCCATAAAAGCCCTTTTTATTTCCAATTAAGGCAACAAGGAGAACAATAGAAATAGAGCTCACCTGTAACTTGTTGAGAATTGACCAACAAATACTTGCCAGAGTTCACACTTAGAGAACAGCAGACTGAAGGAGATCCATGTGCCATCCAATCATATCATTTAACCTTACTGGAAGGTGGAAGAGAACACAAATGAATAACAATCAAGAGGGCAAAGGGTTGGGACAATATAAAAGTCTCAGCTTCAGGGGATCCGAAGTGGCTGTATCTTCCATCCCGAATCAGCAGGCTTTGTTAGTCATGTGTGATGGAAGCAGGCAGGAGAGATGGGTTGGATCTGGGCAAGGCTGTAGTGGCATCTCTCAGAATCCTCTGCATAGATTGTCACACCTCCTGCTGGGTTGCCTGCAAAATTCTACACAGACTGGTTAAAGATATTTGAAATCTCCCAGTATTTCCTGGTTGCTTACTCTGAGTACTCTGGCTTTTGTAGGCTGATGCCCTACTGGTTTAAGCAGGATGACAACTTTAAACAGATTTTAGAAGGCTTGGGCCTTTAACCATCTTCACAAAATCTGCACAGACCAAAGGCCAACGAAGTCTGCTCTCTGTAGCAATCATGACAGTTCCTAAGACATGGAGAGGGGAGACCAATGCTACCCCAAGGCAACCTTGTGGCCACCAAACACAACTCTGATGTTTTTAACCTGGAGTAACTCTGTCATGATAGGACTGTTATGAACCCAACTCTAATCTTGGGAGGGGGTGAGGCAGAACCAGAGCAGGAGCACTCTGGGCCTGTCAAAATCTTCACAGGACTCCTAGATTCCCTGAGCAGTTTTCCATGAACGAGAGAGAGAATAAGTAATCAGTGAAACCAGGCAGTATCCTATGGAGCAAAATATTAATCCTAAAGAGTTTATGAGAGCACAGGAGAGAAAAATGGAGAAGCAAAATCTTAGTCTATACCAAAGAATTGTCAGGATCCGATGTACATTTGACTTTTAGCATAGATAGACATAAAAAATAACACACTGATTTTACATCATTGTATACCACATGCTGCATATTTGAACCTTTTGGAGTTTTTGTTAGACATATTTGCTTGCACCCAAACATAATTAGTTTGGGTTTAAAACCTGGGTTTTTTGTTTGTTTGTTTGTTTTTGCTTGGAGTCTGGTGATAAGTCAGGATGCCTCCAGGCTGTTTACTGTGACTCCACCTACAGGCTGCAAGGATCCGTTTAACATAAAACTTAAGCAAGTTAAAATAGCTTAAAAGGCAAGTGATTTTTAAACCATGATGCTAGTTTTTACATGTTTTACCCACAGACAGACAGTTGTGCACAAGCTTTGGGCGCACTTAGAAAAAAATTTTCTTTTTCTGAATTGGCCATGTAAATCTTCTGAAATTCCAGTGGCAAAATGATATTATTTTGCCCATATTTTAGAACCACGTGGTCAGTTAGAAAATAAAACTTTTCCTAGGAAACAAAAATTTTCACAGATTATCTGGCAAGGAAATGAAGAAGCCACATTTTGAAAAACCAGTTCAGCTCCAATGGGGAACTGAATTGGGACGCTATGACCAGAGAAGGTCCAGGAGATGGGAGACAGGACCCGAGCAGAACAGACATGTGGCACGGCTTAAGGGCGGCAGAGCTGGTCAGAGCCTTAGCAGGCTCACCACCGCCTGCAGGAATTTGGCATGCCCATAACCTGGGGAGTAGGTGGGAGGCGCTTGCTAGACCTATTCTATTGTCCACGGAAAGCTTAGGATTTAGCCAACAATCAGAATTTAACAGAATCTCCAACTTAGCAAACATCAACAAGAACTGAAAGCCTTTTTTTTTTGTCTCTTTCAAAGCAGATTAGCCAACAACAAATGTTAAGTAAATAAGCCTTTTTCCTCCTGGGCAGCCAGGGGGCTGTCTCCCCCCACCCCCATCCAAGACATTTTTCAGCAAATGCTTCCCAGGCTCTTTAAGGCCGCCTCAGAAGCGATCCTCTCCTGGGTCCGCAAAACATGGTGGGAAGCCTTCTCCTCTGGTGGAGGAGGGATGGCGAGGCAGCGGCGAGTGTCCCGGGGCCGAGGCTTTTGGCCCGGGATCCAGGGGATGAGACCAAGGCAGGTGTAAGGCCCATCAGAATGAGGCTTTGAGCCCCTCTCCTCCTGGGCAGCGGGAGGGCTGTCCCCCTCCCAAGCAGCCAGGCTGAAAAGGCCAGCAGCCGCCAGCCAGATCACGGCGTGTTTCAACGCTTTCCAGACCCTCCTGGTCTGGGAGTCCGAGATCCCCAAACCTACATTTTGTAGCATGAAGCTCAGTGCTTTGAGCACTTGGTTGTTGTTGGGGTCAGCTGTGCCTTTAAGGGGCCACAGCTGACCTTGACCTGCCCCTCCCCTTCCTGCCCTTGGCAGGAAGAGGAGGCTCTGCTCCTGGGGCAGCATGTGTGTAATGGAGAACACCCCAGAAACCCGATCCTTGGGGGGCTGGGGCTCCGCCCACAAGGGAGGTCCCCTGACATCACTTGGACAGCTCTCGTGCCCAATATGTTCTCCCTTTCCCTGTGCCCGCCTTTGGGGTATATCTGGGGAGCTCCTCATTTGAATAAAGTAGAATGTCCCAGAGACGTCTCCGAAACTCCACGCGCCCATGTCTTCCTTGGGCTCGAGGGCATCGGGGTTTTGCACCCACATGCGCCCCAAGGCTAAACCCAGGACCCCACTCCCGAATCCGTTACCCTACCGGCCGGAGGGGGCGTGAGAGAGTTGGTATGGATCCCTCACCGAATATATAGGTAAGCCCAGGACCCTTCCCCACGTGTTGGGGAAGGACAGAGCTAAGCCTGGCAAATTTAACAACCCCAACAGGTTGTCATGCTGAGTTTGTGCCTGCACCATCTTTTCGGGGTACCCTCACCTCGGAATCCGATTGGCCTGGCCCACCGACAGTTTCATCTCATCGTGCTTCAAGCCCCACATTGGGTGCCAAAAATGTCGGGGGCTTATAGCCTCCTGGGCTCTCCTGTCCTGCAGGAGAGATGGGAAAACACGCCCCACCTGGGCAGGCCAGGAAGAGGAAAGGACCTACAAACTGCCACCCCAGCCCCCCTTTCGTCGGAGGACACACAGACAGTCCGGGAGCCAGTCAGTGCTGACTTGTTTAATGGCAGCAATGAGCTGTTCTTTTACATGGGTCGGAGGGCGGCGGAAGGGGAGGGGTATGTGCACCTATGTAGGGGCTGTGAATGGACGCCTGACTTGTCCATCAGGGTGGAGCTCCAAGGGACCTCCCTAAGGGGCGGCCTACATCTACATCACGACCCCCAGGACCACCTCTGGGTTCATCACTCATGGCCATCTTGGCACACAAGCGGTCAGAGGCGGGATGCGGGGCTGGTTAGAGCCGCCTTTCTGGTTTCGGACCTGGAAGAAGGCAGGCGGGGCTACCAGCCATGAGGCCCCAGGGCTGGGAAAAGAGGCGGGGCCAGCTAGAACTGCCTCATCATGATGCAAAGTGTCCGGGCGGGTGTGCCCCCCCCAAACAAATGAAGGTGATATCAGTGGTACAGGGAAAAGGAGAAGAAGATTGCATTAAGGAATCTGTAAACTTAGAGAGTAGGTGTCAGTGTTGAACCAAGAATAAATTGTCATAAAAATTATACATATAGATATGTGTTTATATATATATATATATTTAGAGAGAGAGGCAGGAATTATCTACTACTTGGCCTCTTGCTGAGTGAAGTTATTCAGTGAATACAGACTGTTTATTTTTCTGAGAATGACATCAAGCATGTTGTTGGTTTCTTCTTTTTTGCATTTTTATTTACTTCTTTTTATTTCTTGCCAGTCCTGGAGCTTGAACTCAGGGTCTGAGCACTGTCTCTGGCTTCTTTTTGCTCAAGGTTAGCACTTGACCACTTGAGCCACAGTACTACTTCTGGCTTTTTACATATTTGTGGTGCTAAAGAATCGAACCCAGGGGGGCTGGGGATATAGCCTAGTGGCAAGAGTGCCTGCCTCGGATACACGAGGCCCTAGGTTCGATTCCCCAGCACCACATATACAGAAAACGGCCAGAAGCCGCGCTGTGGCTCAAGTGGCAGAGTGCTAGCCTTGAGCGGGAAGAAGCCAGGGACAGTGCTCAGGCCCTGAGTCCAAGGCCCAGGACTGGCCAAAAAAAAAAAAAAAAAAAGAATCGAACCCAGGGCTTTATGTATATGAGGCTAGCACTCTACCACTAGGCCATATTCCCAGCCCCTATTTACTTACTTTTTTGTTCAGAAAGTCTATTACAAGTTTTCCCTTTTTCCAGAAATATGACTGCTCTGATCTCAGAGTTCTTGGACACAGCCCATATCAAAGAGAAGATCTCTGTTCCGTGCTCAGCCTCATACTCCATATGTCCAGAGAGAAGCCTGAGGCCTCACAGGAGGATAGTAATATCCCCGATCTCTCAGTAAATGCCATCGCCATCCAGATCCAGCCAGATGACTCCAAACCAGAGACTGTCACCACGTTCTCACCTAAACCCCAGCTTAAAAAGGGCAACACACCTAAGACCTCAGCAAAAAGGGGAGCCACTCCCAAGCCCTCAGTAACTGTCATCCAGTCTAAGCATGGTAGTATCTCCAAGTCCTTGGCAAAAACTATCCAGCCCCAGCAAGATTCCATCCCTCAGTCCTCAGAGGAAAACAGGCTGTCCAAAGACAGTGGTATTCCCGAGTCCCCTGAAGAAGCTCTCCAGTCCCATGTGGGTGCTGTCCTCAAATCTCCAGCACAGACCATTCTGCCCAAACGGGAGACCATCCCTCAGGCTTTAGAGGAAAACAGGCTGTCCAAAGACAGTGGTATTCCCGAGTCCCCCGAAGAAGCTGTCCAGTCTCACGTGGGTGCTGTCCTCAAATCTCCAGCACAGACCATTCTGCCCAAACGGGAGACCATCCCTCAGGCTTTAGAGAAAAACAGGCAGTCCAAAGACAGTGGTATTCCCAAGTCCCCCGAAGAAGCTGTCCAGTCCCATGTGGGTGCTGTCCTCAAATCTCCAGCACAGACCATTCTGCCCAAACGGGAGACCATCCCTCAGGCTTTAGAGAAAAACAGGCTGTCCAAAGACAGTGGTATTTCCGAGTCCCCTGAAGAAGCTGTCCAGTCCTATGTGGGTGCTGTCCTCGAGTCTGCAACACAGACCATTCAACCAAGACGACCTAGACAAGAGACCACCCCCAAGTTCTCAGAGGAAACCAGGCAGTCCAATGACGGCAGCCTCCCCAAGTCCTCTGCACATGTGCAGCGTAAGCAAGGAAATGTCCTCAAGTCCTCAGCAAAAACTCTCTATCCCAAGCCTGGGACCATCCCCAAGACCTCAGAGGAAAGCAGCCAATCCAATGAGGGTGGCATTCCCAAATCCCCAACACAGAGCATTCACCTCGAACACAGGACCCTTCTCAAGTCCTCAGAGGAAACTGGCCAACGTGATGATGATGACATCCCCAAGTCTTCCGCACACATCCAGTTCAAGCCAGGAGACATCTTCAAGTCCATGGCAAAAACGATGCACCCCAAGCAGGAGACCCCATTCAAGTCCTTAGAGGAAATTGACCCTGCCAATAAGGAGGATATCCTCAAATCTTCAGCATACCTCCAACTTAAGTCAGTGGTAAAATCTATCCAGTCCACACCAGGGGTCCTCCTCAAGACCTTAGAGGAAACTCTTAACTTCAATGAGGATAACACCCCCAAGTCCCCTGCATACACCTTCAAGCACAAGTCTTTGGGGAAAGCTATTCTCCCTACGCTTGGGATGATCCCCACATCCTCAGAGGAAACTAATCAGTTCAATGAAGATGGCATCCACAAGTCCTCAGAAGACCCCGGCTTGTCCAAGGCAGACAATGTGCCCAGGCTCTTAGACCAACCCACCCAGCCTAAGGAGGGCAGCACCAAGTTCTCAGAGGAACCCTTGCAGCCCATGAGAAGCACCCTTGATAAGTTCCAAGAAGAAATGAAGGCGGAATACCCAAAGGATGACCTGGTGAGCATGATTGTGAGCCAGGAAGCATTCAAGGACATGCTCAAGGAGGCAAAGCACAGGCTGGTGGTTGTGGACTTCTCCGCCTCATGGTGTAGCTCTTGCAGGGTTATCAGGCCGTTCTACCACTTCTTGTCCTTGAAGTATGAGGATGTGATGTTCCTGGAAGTAGATGCTGATGACTGTGAGGAGGTGGTGAAGGACTGCTCAGTCTTTTGTCTTCCAACCTTTCAGTTTTATAGAAAAGAAAAAAAAGTGTTTGAGTTTCATGGAGCCTTTAAGGAAAAACTTGAAGCAACCATTGTAGAATTAAAGTAATCCTATATTCTGAGAACATTGTAAACCATCAGTGGTTGATAGTTTGGTACTTTTGCTTTTGGTAATTTGCAGACAAAGTTAGGTAAAACCAATAGAGGTCCAAATGTTATTGCTTCTATGTCATATATGTAATAATGTGCATAAATATGAAGGCTATCCTTCTCAAGATACAAAACATATTCTGATCACACTTTTGTTGGGTAGAGAGGATGAAATTAAAAATTCCTTGGCTGTAGATTAGAAGTTCCACTGTTTTATCTTTTTCTATATTCTTTCTTCTGTTTATCTTTTTTAAAAATTCTCCTCATTTACAGTAATATTGGAAAGGTGGGACACTTCTGTAGCAGTTTGTGACTAAAAGATGAATGGAAAGTTCTCTTCCCCCACCCATATCTTTGGGGGTCCTGATTAGACACTTCTGCAGATAGTCACATGTCATAGCTAACCTCCTTCTTGTATTAGGATGCTGAAAATGGGCCCACAAGCCAAGGCTGCTTCCAGATTTCAGATCCAGTGCTTTTCTTTCTTTCTTTCTTCTTAAACTAGTTATTGCTCACAGAATTGAAGGCAGCATATAAGTGAGTTTTCTCAAAGGCGTGGTGCCATTATTACATCAGTACCCTGATGGCAAGGCTCTTGCTTTTTCCCCAGGTAACTGGGTTCCTGTTTCCTGGTTCCTAGGCATCTTTAAGACAGAAGACTCAGTCCAGATCAAGTCTGGCTTGGTACAGTTGTCTAGTTGTTTTGCACTGAGGCTTGAATTCAGGGCCTTGTGTTCTCACTTGGCTTTTGCTCAAGATTGCACGCTACCACTTAGGCATAACTCCACCTCTGACTTTGTGCTGGTTAATGTTATGCCCAAATCGTGAGATGACCACTAAGAAGACCACCAAGAGCCAGACATTCCGAAACGCAAAAGCAAGGCTTTATTCAGGCGAATTCTTAGTGGTCGTCTCGCGGCTTGGGCATAACAGTTAACAGGAGATAAGAGTTTCATGGCCTTTCCCGCTCAGGCTGGCTTTAAATCTTGATCTACAACCTCCTCAGTAGTTAGGATTACAGGCCTAATGCACCAGTACCCACCTTTTTTGGGAAGAGGGGGTTGTCATTTATTTGCTTTTGCTAGTCATGGGGCTTGAACTCAGAGCTCAGCTGTTGGCCCTCAGCTCTTTGACTCAAAGCTAGCAGTCTACCACTTTGAGCCACAGTACCACTTCTGGTTTGTCTGGTGGTTAATTAGAGATAAGGGTCTCATGGACTTTCCTGCATGGGCTGACTTTGAACTGAAATTCTCAGATCTCAAGTAGCTAAGATTACAGGTGCCCACCTATTTGTGATTTTTAAAATAGATGCACAAAGCACTACACACACTTAGTGTAGACAGTGGTAAGTTTGGCCCACCACATTCATCAGCAAGAGGCATTGCCTTCCAGAAGTTGCCTTATCTCCCTTTGCTTGTATTATTAGCTGTCATAGCAAACATCTGGCTTGATACCTTCCCTCTGTGTGTGTGTGTGTGTGTGTGTGTGTGTGTGTGTGTGTGTGTGTGTGTGTTTGTCCTGGGGCTTGAACTCAGGGCCTAGGTGCAATTCTTGAGTTGGTTTGCTCAAGGCTAGCATTCTACCACTTGAGCCATAGCTTCACTTCCAGCTTTTATTTTCTTTTTTGTGCCCATCCTCAGGCTTGAACTCAGGGACTGGGCACTGTCTCTGAGCTTTCTGTGCTCAAGGCTAGTGCTCTACCACTTGACCAACAGCTCTGCATCTGATTTTTTTTTGGGGGGGTGTTTAATTGGAGATTAGAGTCTCAGGGATTTTCCTGCTGGGGCTGGTTTCAAACTTCAGTCTTCAGATCTCAGCTTCCTGAGTAGCTAGGATGATAGGTGTTAGTCACAGGCACCTTACTGTCTTAATCCATTTTTTAGTTGCCAATGCCATAGTGTGAACTGTACGTAGTCTCTGTGTTATGCAGATCTCTAAATCAATTTTTTCCCCTTACCTTCTGCTAGCAGCTTCAATTCAATTTTCTGTTGATGTGGGACATTTTTTTGCCAGTCATGGGACTTGAACTCAGGGCCTGAGCACTGTCTCTGGCTTCCTTTTGCTCAGGGCTAGCACTCTACCACCTGAGCCACAGCACCACTTCCAGCTTTTTCTGTTTATGTGGTGCTGAGAATTGAACCCAGGGCTTCATGCATGCTAGGCAAGCACTCTACCACTAAGCCACATTCCCAGCCCCTGGAACATTTTTTAAAATATAAATTCTTAGACTGGGTACCAGTGGCTCATGCCTGTAATTCTAGCTACTCAGGAGGCTGAGATCTGAGGATCATGATTTAAAGCCAGTCCAAGCAGGGAAGTCCATGAAACTGTTATCTCCAATAAAGTACCAAAAAGCTGAAAGTAGAACTGTGGCTCAATTGGTAGAGTACTAGCTTTGAGCAAAATCAAACACCAGAACTTCAGGGACAGTGCTCAGGTCCTAAGTTCAAGCCCTAGAATAGATACAAATATAAACAAGTAATTGACCCACTTTTCAAAAACTAAGATTCCTTTCAAGCCTAGATAGAAATGTAGACTTTAGGGCTGGGGATATGGCCTAGTGGCAAGAGTGCCTGCCTCATATACATGAGGCCCTGGGTTCGATTCCCCAGCACCACATATACAGAAAATGGGCAGAAGTGGCGCTGTGGCTCAAGTGGCAGAGTGCTAGCCTTGAGCAAAAAGAAGCCAGGGACAGTGCTCAGGCCTTGAGTCCAAGCCCCAGGACTGGCAAAAAAAAAAAAAGAAAGAAAGAAAGAAAGAAATGTAGACTTTACTTGAGAAAGTATAAAGTTTGACAATACATAGTTCAAATTACTTCAAGAAAATTACAATACTGAAGTCTGAGAAGCAGCACCCTTGGCTGCTGACACCCTCTTGCAAAGGACTCAGCAGGCTTCCTTATCAAAGTTGAGCGTCAGTTCCTAGGGAAAGTTTGAAAGTGACATTCCACTGCAGTCTCATGCTCTTTGGTACCACCAACAAGATGCCATACATACTTGTCCGTATTTCCCCAAAACAACTTGGAATGATCTACAAAAATATTCATGATAAGGCTAAGAAATGAGTAAGAGGCTAGGTACCGGTAGCCAGCGCACGCCTATGTAATCCTAGCTGCTCAGAAGGCTGGGATCTGAGGATCTGTGGGCTCATGCCTCTAATCCTTGCTACAATGGAAGCTGAGGTCTGTGTATCTCAGATCATCATCCTGCGCTGATAGTCTGAGATTTTATCTCCAATTAAGCACCAAAGAGCTGGAAGTTTAGATGTGGTTTAAGTGGTAGAGTACCAGCCTTGAATGAAAAAGCCAAGTGAGAGCACAAAGCTTTCCTGAGTTCAAGCCCCAGTCCCAGCACGTGCATGCACCCGTGCGCACGTCCACATCCCCCCCCACTAGCTTCCACATAGATCAACAGCAAATAACTGAGACAAAATATGGAATACGGTGCCATTTGCTACAATGATTAAAAATAATACTTATAGCAATAGTCCTTTGAGAGACAGAGAAAGCTAGGTCTTCATAAAGTAAGACAATCTACCTCCCTTATTGAAAAGAAAGATTTAAAAATTTTCATTCTTACCACTTCACTAATAGATATAATTGTAATCAATGCCCCTGGGATATTTGGAAGAATAAATATGACAAAATACTTCAAACTTGCCAGATATTGGTGGCTCATGTCTGTAATTCTAGCTAGTTATTAGGCTGAGGTGTGAGGAGAAAGGTTCAAAGCCAGCCTGTGCAGAAAAGTCTATAAGACTCTTATCTAAACTAAAAACCTAGAGTGGAGCTGTGGCTCATGGGGTGGAATGCCCATCTGGAACATAAGGGACTGTCCTAGGCCCTGAGAGCAAGCTCCAGTGTCAGCACCAAATGAATAATTAAAAATAAATAAGTTTTAAAAATTCAAACTTTAGGGCTGGGGATATGGCCTAGTGGCAAGAGTGCCTGCTTCATATACATGAGGCCCTGGGTTCGATTCCCCAGCACCACATATACAGAAAATGGCCAGAAGTGGTGCTGTGGCTCAGGTGGCAGAGTGCTAGCCTTGAGCAAAAAGTAGCCTGGGACAGTGCTCAGGCCCTGAGTCCAAGCCCCAGGACTGGCCAAAAAAAAAAAAAAAAAAAAAAAAAAATTCAAACTTTAGTGAGCATAGTAGACCAGAGTCCCTAGGAAAATCCTCCAATGAGAAAGGATGGAGATGATTCTAGTTAGACAGCAAAATGTTTGGTACAGCAAGTAGGAGACAGTAGTATTAGAAGTAGAGAAAAAAGAGCAATGTAACATAATACCCCAGAATAAGACTGTGTCATCTAAGTAGAAACATGTGAAAAAGCAAACATTGGAATCGGGTGGAGTGCTAATAGAAGTTGTTTTTCTTTTTTCAATTGCATGGTGAAATATTGGTATTTGACAGAAAAAAATTGATTTATATTTTATACCCATGCCAGCACTCAAATAAAAAATAAGTTGGATTAAGGAATAACAAAACATAGAATCACAAAAAGGGAAAAATTATAAAACTTATGACTTTTAGATGTAAATATTTTTTTCTAAACATAAATATTGTGTAATAAGTTTGGGCTGCATCTTGGGACTTGTACTCAGGGCCTGACCACTGACTTTTAGCCTTTTTCTGCTCAAATCTATACTTTTTTGTTAGTTAAATAGAGATAAAGCTCTTACAGATTTTTCTGCCTACGTTGGCTTTAAACTGTAATTCTCAGATCTCAACCTCCTGAGTAGCTAGGATTACAAATGTGAACCACAGGCACCCAAGAGTGTTTGTTTTTTTAATCATCCTTTATTCTGGGCATGGTGGCACATGCCTCTAATCCCAGTACTTAAAAGAGAGGACCATCCTAAATTCAAGGGTAGCCTGGGTTACAATATGAGGCCCGGTCTCAAGAAAAACTAAAACAGGGCTGGAAGCATGGCTCAAGTGGTACAGCAGGACTCAAAAGCAATCATCCTTCCACTAATCCATCCACCTTTATGTCCTGAGATAAGCTGTCATGAAAGACCATTGGGTATCTTCCGAAATATTAGGCAAAAAATTGTTCATCACACTAAATCCTCAAAAGAAGTGGATTATGCCATTAAAAGAAAGAAGTTTGGGCTAGGTGCCTAGGACTAACATTTGTAAGCCTAGTTACTCGGGATGCTGAAATCTGCAGATCGGATTTGAAGCCAGAATGGGCAGGAGAATTTGGGGACATTATTATCTTCAATTGATCTAAGAGCCAGAAGATAGGCTAAGCTTCGAGTAGTAGAATGCCAGCCTCAAGCCTCAAGTGAAAAAGCTAAGGGATAGTTCCCAAGTCCTGAGTTCAACAATCAGTATCAACATAGAATGAAAGTAAGTAAGCAAGCAAGCAAGAGTTAGGAATAAAGTTTTCGATGACGATATACTAACAAATTTAACCACAAACAAAAACAAAATACAAAGGAACAGAATATTTGTCAGATGAATACCATATCATGTAATATACTTACTATAAAAGCAATCTTACAGGTGGGTAAGAAAAACAATACTTCCACAGCAAAATGGGCAAAAAAAATGCTCAATTGGGTCCTCTTTAAGGAAGGACAAATTGGTAATAAGTGTGAAACTTTTCCAATAATATGGACTAATTAGAGAAAAATAAATGCAAGGTTGCAAGGTCTTGATAGTAGGGACATAAGGAACCCATCCTTCTCATAGCTCATGAGAATTCAAGTGGCTGTGGTCCTTCTGGGCACAGTATAACCAAAGTTCAGATAACCTTACCTATTCATTTGTTTAGGAAACTGTAACAAATTCCACAGTGGGCAGTTTCAGCATCCAACCTATTTCTCACAGTTCCCGAGTCTAAGGTGTGAGGTCAGGTGTCTGTGGCTTTGGTTTCTGGTGAGACCTTTTTCTTGGGCCTGAGGATGGCATGTTTCATTCAGCGTGTTTCCCACCCTGAAAGAGGCCTGGAAGATTGTCAGCCAACCGTCAAGCTCTCTATCCCAAAGCACATAGTATCTGGTCAATTTTACACTGTTTTCCAGCTTGTTGGTTTTACTGAACTCTTTTCTGCTTCCTTTATGTAGGAGAGGGGTAAATGTAACTAGAGGTGGCTCAGAAGCTATAGTAATCCAGGGATCTCAAGTAAATTATCATAACAATCATATGGGTTTTTGCTAAAAATTTGAATTTAGGCTTCTGGACTTGAAAACAAGAACTGCTTCAATAATTGTAGAATAGTGCCAAAGAAGATCTCCCCATCGTCCAGAGAAAAATCACCTAACAAGGTAGCCCTCCATGATGGCCCTCTTTTGTGCAACCTGAAATTCCTACTGACATTTTCTCCTCTTAGGAACTTTGTTGTCTGGGACAGCATCACTCTAGATCTCCACTGGCGTTTCCAGAAACTCACAAGCCTACCTAGTGCACAGTTTAGATCACGGGCCTTCAAGGCCCCTGTGTTGAAAGCTCTTGGTCCTCAGTTTGCCATTATTGGGAGGTGATATGGGACCTGTGAGAGGTGAGACCTACTGGGAAGAAACGAGGGTATTAGAGGTGCTTCTTCCCCTTCCTATTTTTGCTTCCTGGCTGCCAAGACAGGAGAAGCAGCGTCATTGTAGCCCCAGAAGCAATGGGCCAAGAGACCATGGATTGAATCTTCTAAAGCTGCAAACCAAAATAAACCTTCCTCTTTTAAGTTGATTGTCACAGATTTTTTCCCTCCGTAGTAATCAAAGTTGTCTAACTCACCCAGAATTGGTTCATTTCTCAGCAGCATTTTCTTAAGTTGTACTCAGTTTGGAATCCCACTGCAATAAATAGGAGGCATGACAGTCTCTGGAGTCCATGTTTCATACAAAATTCTGGGGCTTGGCTGGGTATAGTCTCTCCTGAGATTTCTTTACTAAGTATGAATTGCAGATATGCCCCCTGTATTTTCAGTAATGCAGGCATCATAGCTAAAACAAACACACTTTTGCAGTAGGAATCACTTGTTAATGACTGAGCTGTCTATTCTACACAGAGCTTCCTCCTCCTACAGAACAGCCTGCAAGACTGCTGATTGTCCAGTAGAATTAGGATTCCACATTATTATTGACTGAACGTGAGCTCCTGGCCTGATATGCACAGAAGCCAAAAACAATGGCCCTGGGTTTTGCAAAGAGAAAACTTTGTTGGAGGCCTACTGGCAAAGAGAAAGCACGCCCAAATTTCCGTCACTGGCTATGGAAAGGGGTGTTTCAGAACGTTCAGGTGTTAATGAGTCTGATGGTATCTTGGGTCTTGATTGAAGGCAGTTATCACTTTCTTGGCCAGCACCTCACACTTTTTTTGTAGTACTGGAACTCAGGGCCTCACATGTTTTACACCAGGCTCTCTATAGCTGAGCCATATCTACGGCTCTTTTCTGAGCTCGTTACCTTGAGATAGGGTCTCACTTCTGACCTGGGCCCACTCCAAGAGTTTGTCATAGCTGGGATGAGAGGTTTATGCCACCATGGCTACTTTCTTCCACTGACATGGAATCTTGGGGACTTTTCTCGCTGCGTTGATGCAATCAGCAGGATGACAGGTGTGTACCTCTGTACCCAATTACTGATTGTGAAGGAGTCTTGCAGGCTTTTCTGCTCCAGTTGGCCTTGAACTGTGATCCTCCTGATCTCAGCTTCCCAAGTAGCTAGAATTACATGCAGGAGCCACAGGTGCCAGCTTCTCCTAACTCTTTTTTTTATTTTTTATTTTTTTGCCAGTCCTGGGCCTTGGACTCAGGGCCTGAGCACTGTCCCTGGTTTCTTTTTTTGCTCAAGGCTAGCACTCTACCACTTGAGCCAGTACCACTTCTGGCCATTTTCTATATATGTGGTGCTGGGGAATCGAACCCTGGGCTTCATGTATATGAGGCAAGCACTCTTGCCACTAGGCCATATTCCCAGCCCCTTCTCCTAACTCTTGATTGTGGTCTGTGCAACTCTGTGCCCTGAATCTAAGCTCAGGTTTTATTAGTGTTGAGACTGATCTACCCCATGGTCATTCTTAATTCAGATAAATCACCCATGCCTTTCAGAGTAGCATTCTCTGTAAAATGTTTTTGTAAAACAGCAGTTAGAAATGAAAAGGTTATTTATTAAAAATAGTTATTTAGTTAAAACAGTTATTTATTAAAAATATCTTTAAAAATTCAATTCCAAGCTGGGTGCAGGTGGCTCACGCCTGTAATCCTAGCTACACAGGAGGCTGAGATCTGAGGATCAGGGATCAAAGCCAGGGCAAAAAAGTCTGCAAGACTCTTATCTCCAATTAACCACCAGAAAACCAGAAGTGGGGCTGTTGCTCAAGTGGTAGAGTGCTCACCTTGAGCTGAAGAGCTCAGGGACAGAGCCCAGGCCCAGAATTCAAGCCCTACGACCAACAAAATAAAAATAAAAATTCAGTGCCAGCAGGAGGAGAACAAGATGTGCTCCATTCTGATTTCGGGGTAGAGAGGAAGGAGAGGGGCTCAGTAAACAGTGAAAGGCAAAGAGTTGGGCTGGGGCTGTGTGATCTGAGCCAGGATTTTACCTCTCCTAGAGTCTGGGGACAGAGGTCTTTATTCTCTTGATGACAAAGGTCTTAGAGATGGCTTCTGAATTATAAGAGATCCATGTTTACCATTAGAAACCCTTTTATTTGCAAATGCCTAGCCCAAGGTTGTAACCTACCAAGCAAGGACTCTGTTTCCTACTGATATATCTTTATTTACCTTTCTTCCAATTTGTAACAACAGGCTCCTTGGGAATTTAAATATGGCCTCTGCTCAGTCATATTTACCTCATATTCTAGTGAGTGGTACTTCTTGGGGCAGGTCAGGACAAGAATGCAGCCAGAACTTTGAACCTGACTTTTCTAGGCCAAGGATATTTCTTCTTGATGATACTGAGAAGGGATGACAGTTGAGAGAGAACTGATGTGCCTCCCCGACATTCACTGTGAAATGACACCAGGCATGGAGGTGCAAGCCTATAATTCCAACACTTGTGAGACTGAGGTCAACCTGGACTGTATAGCAAGGTCCTGTCACACACACACACACACACACACACACACACACACACACACACAGATACGGAAAAGTGAAGAAAAGTCAAAACACTAAAAACGATTGATTCTATTCTATTTGTTAAGCAAAGGCATAAGAAGTTATATCATTGTGAGAAGCCACCTGTTAGAAGCTACCTGCTCAGGAGGCTAAGATAGGAGGGTGGTGGTTTAAAGCCAGTGTGTATGTGGGGGGGGGGGGGGGGGGCGGGGGATGAAGGAGGGGAAGTCCTGAGACTCTATCCCCAGTTAAACACCAAAAACCTGGATGTAGAGGTATGGCTCAAGTGGTATAGCACTGGACTTGAAGAAAAACTCAAGGACAGTGGCCAAGCTCTGAGTTCAAGCCTCAGAATGATCCTCCCAGATTGTGCATGCACGCACACACACACAAAATCATTGCTTATCATTGTGCATAAATATTTTTTCTTTAATTGTAATTTTGATTCCTTTTGAGATATCAGTTATTGAGATATTGCTAAGGAATTTACATATTTGCTAGAAAACAGCACATCTGTAAGATCTAAAGTAAGAGAAGTGAGCACATTGCCCAAGGCCAAGGATATTCTAAACTGATCTTAACCAGAGATTCCGTGTTCCAGTTACACATTCTTTCTTCAGAGCACAAATGAGAGAAGAAGAGAATACATCAGTAGATGTTCTTCTAATAAACTACTGCTTTCTACTGTTTGAGAGGAATTTAGTGATCGTGGGGCCAGTGATATAATTTAGTTTCTCACAACAGGAACCCAATTCAAACATGGTTCTGCTAAATTGGAGCGTATATTATATTGAAGTAATCAAAACTCATCCTGCTGGGAAAGATGGGAGGGAAAACTGGGAGAAAGCAAGGGAAGGGATGACAGTGTCCAAAAAGAAATGTGCTCTTCACCTGATTCATACAACTGTAACCCATTTTGTACATCTCTACAATAACAATGCAACAAATTTTAAAAAATTAAAATTGCTGTCAGAATTATTGTGGGGTCCACGGATCGACAGGCAATGAGACCCAGAGATCACAGAGTTGGGATCAAGCAAAATTTGATTCGAGCGAGAAAACAACTGATGCACCAGGGCTGCACCTAAGGTTAGGATCTCAGAACATAGCCTAGGCCGTCTCGGAAAGCTGCTTATAAACCCCAAGACGAAAGGAATTTCCCCTTTAGCTTAACTCTAGTGGCTCCTTACTTCCGAGAAGTGCCAGTCACAACAAACAGGTCGGGGCATCTTGATCTTCACTGGAAATCATCTAAGCATCAGGTGGCAAAACGGGATAACACTCAGAGGAGGGGGTGTTACAAGTGTGACCAATATAGAGCAAAACATGTTCAAAGCAAATTGGATAAATACAACTATATAACTTCACAGCAGGGGTCAGCTTCAGAAAAGTTTTACATTGAACAATACAGAACAGTAAAAGAAAAGTTTTCCACTACAGAATGGTATTTGTTGTTGAAAGCTGGCATGGCAACAGATTAATTATCTTCATCACTTATCTGAACTGATTAATCTGAAGTGAAGTGATTATCTCATACAAATAAATGCAGACAAGTTGTTGAAACAATTTTAAAGAAAAAATGAGCAAAATTCTAGAGGACCAACTGCTTCAGGTGATTGCAGAAATTCAAATACCATCAGGACACAGTTTTGCCACTTTTCAGTTCTGCTCTTCATCATGACTTTATTGTCTTTTGCTTTGGTGGCTCATGATCAAAGGTAAAAAATAAGCCAGTTTCCTATTAACCCAAACAAAAGTGCCAGGAGACATTGATTGGCTAGGTCATGTGTCCATTATGTGTATTGGAGGAAGTTGAAGAGCACTAATCAAGCTTAGTCACCAGCACATGCCTGGAGCAAGGTCAGTCTCCTGGAGCCCGGGAAGCTGATGAGGACTGGACAGAGGAAGAATCGCCATGCCTCCAAGCATACCGAGTGCAGGAGATGACTTTTGAGCACCACTGCCTTAGAGCAAGAGGCTGTAGTAATAATACGGTCAGAGTCACTCTTATCCAGGGCTGGGAATATGGCAAGGGTGCTTGCCTCGTATACGTTAAGTCCTGGGTTTGATTCCCCAGCACCACATATATAGAAAATGGCCAGAAGTGGCGCTGTGGCTCAAGTGGCAGAGTGCTAGCCTTGAGCAAAAAGAAGCCAGGGACAGTGCTCAGACCCTGAGTCCAAGGCCCAGGACTGGCAAAAAAAAACAACAACAAAAAAAAAAAACAAACAAAAAAAAAAACCAAATAAATTTCAGGCTGGGGATATGGCCTAGTGGCAAGAGTGCTTGCCTCGTATACGTGAAGTCCTGGGTTCGATTCCCCAGCACCACATATATAGAAAATGGCCAGAAGTGGCGCTGTGGCTCAAGTGGCAGAGTGCTAGCCTTGAGCAAAAAAGAAGCCAGGGACAGTGCTCAGGCCCTGAGTCCAAAGCCCAGGACTGGCCCAAAACAAACAAACAAAAAAAACAAACCACTCTTATCCTTGAAGGATTGACCCTCACCCCATTTTCCCAGGAGCATATGGGTACCAGGCAAAACCCCAGGTACGCTTTGATCTGCTTTGATGTGCAGGCAGGGCAATTCACCTAAGCCCAGTGGTAAACAGTCCATTGTGGACCCAATGGAAAAGCCCACAACTTCCCAGACCTAATGGCATTTTTCAATAACTTCTGCCTACTTACTCAGACCCCATATAAGCCTGGTCCCAAATTCACCCCCTGGCACAATCTCCAATCCCGCAGGAAGGTCTGTGCTCCTCACTGTTCCTGAACAAACAGTCCTTACCTGTTGACGATCGAGTCTGGCCTATTCCTTTTCCATGCTCCACCATTTTCCTAACGATCCTCAGGAAAATGCAACCCATCATGGGTCTGTGCGCTTACCAAATTTCCTGCACACATACCTCCTTCTTGATACAATCTCATTTCCTTGAGTCCCTAAGTAAACCTTTGTGCCTTGTTCAGATGATGTGTTATTGTATAATTACAAGTAACTTTCACTAGAATTGTCACCTGGAATACTAATCAGAAGAGAATGTGAGACTAGGCACGGGAGGCTCATAATCATGAGGATTGAAGTTCATAGCCAGCTTGAGCAGGAAACCAGGAAGTGGAGATGTGGCTCTGTTACAGGGTTCGAGGGAGGGGATTCCCCGTCCCTCCAAGAGTCCACCATGCAGAGACAGTCTCAAGGAAAAAGATGGCTTTATTGGGGAAGTAAAAAGTGAACTGACCGGCCAGGGACGCAGCACAGACTCGGGAGCTGAAACCTCTATCCCTAACAGTCCTCAAGCTGGGGTTTATCAAGGTAAAAGCATAGCACAGATCTGGGGGTTGACGCAGGGGGTAGAGCAACAAACGAGCCATTTACAGAAGCAGAATTTTCCGGTCAGATTGACCTAATATTTAACTTCATTTTAACAATTGCCACCCTATTTCCCTAATCAAGATGGAGTCAGCTCTGCTCCCCCCAACAGCTCAAGTGGTAGCTGTCACCCTTGAGTAAAAAAGCTAAGGGACAGTGCCCAGGTCTTGATTTTAAGTTCCAATACCCCCATACACACAAGAGAGACAGAAAATATGAAATATTGCTGTGTTTTGTATTGCTATAATAGACCCACGTACACTGGGTACTTTAGCAAGAAGGGAAGTTGATTTACCTCACAGTTTTAGAGGCTGAAAGTTCAAATTCACTGGCTCCATCTGTTCTGCACCAGGCACCTCACATTGAGACAGGATAGTGAGGAAAATGAGGCCGGTGATGGCAACTCAGAAATATGGTTTTTAGAAACATAGAAGTGCCAGCTTTGCTTCATAGAGAGACAGCAGGATGCATTCCTGCCTGAGGGATGCATTTCTCATCCCAAGAATTAACACTTGTCTGACAGGATGTATGCCTTCCTGAAAAGATGCTTCCCCTCCTGCCCAAACACAGATAACAGGACGCAGATAACAGGGTGCTTCCTTATCTCAAGGAGGAGGATCTGTTTTATGGCAGAATATATTCTTACCTGGAAGAAATGCCCCCAGGAGTCATTACAGCAAAGATAAAACACCTTGCTTTGCATAACTTTGAAGCCAGACGCCTTGCCTTTACCATGTAAAATACCCCTGACAGTCAAGGGGCTGTGTATCTCTCAGTCTGTGAGAGCACCCACACTCTGTGAGAGTGTGCCCCTGCCCATCTGTTTCTGTGCTTTTTGTCACCTGCTTGCTTACTTAGTCCACAAAGTGCCACCAAGTTTTCTTACCACCATGACGTGTCCAGAAATTCTTTTTCTGTGATCAAAGTCAAGGACCCTAAGGGAAGAGTCCCTACCTTTAAAGGGAAATGTCACAAACCCTCACCTGCATCTGGTGACAATATCATGGTGGAAAAGCAAAAAGGCAACAGCCTTGATATAGTCTAGGGCTTTTCAGGTTCTTTTCTAGTCTTTTAAAGAATAAAAAGCAGAATAAGAAAGTGCTTAAGGTAAACAGTAAGTTTATTTGAAGGTAAAAGAAAAGCCATGGAAGAAAGTAGAAAGAAGGAATTAGCAGACTCTCCAAATGAATAGAGGGAAGTCTCAGGCTTCTTAGTTCTGGCTAGATATTTGGTCTCTAGTCTCCTCCCTCTTGGGGATATATGTGGTTTCTGTCTGGCTAGACCCCTCCCATCCTGGGCAAAAGCGGGAAGTCTTACCTTCTGCTTTTGCTTGCTAGATTTGCAGCCTGTTGCCCTGGGAAGGAACAAGAAAGGTGGTTTATGTCCTTTCTTTGTTTCTTGCCACATGGGCCTGTAACTGCCCAACTGCATCAAATAGCGATCGTTCAGCCTCATAAGAAAGGGATCAGGCATGGCCTCCCTTTGTTAAAACCTGCTCATAAGAGCATTAACCTACTCCATGAGACCAGCACTAATTCCTTCCCAGTGTCATGCATCTAAACACCTTCCACGAGGGCCCACGTCTTACAGTTCTACCATCTCTACACGGTCTCTCTGAGGATCCAGCTTCTGGAATAGTCTTTGAAGGGCAGAGTCCAACCTTAACTGCAGAGAACATCTTCCAAGAACAGATGACCAGAAAAGTACAAAGCCTATGGATAGGAAAAATATACATCCAGTGCAGCAATGGCAACTGCTGGTGTCTGGATATCAGGAACATCAGATAGCACTGTTCCTAAGGAAAATCAAGACTTTCAAATGCTAGAAGGGAAGGAAGATGACTTATTTGTAACCCAATATGTTAATCCCAGAAAATAGTAAAAGCAGCTTCTTAGCTGCTTGTGCAGTTGAGTGGAAGGATCATGTTTCATCCTCTCGTGGATATCTTTTACTCAAAGGATAGTTGGTTGTGGGGGTACCTGCTTGTCATTTCAGCTACATGGAAAGCTGAAATTGAGAAGGTGAAGTTCCAGGCTAGCCTAGGGAAGAAAAGCCCACAACATTCTGTCTCAATGAAACGAGCTGGGTAGGGTGGTATGCACCTGATCCCAGATGCAGGGAGAAACAAAAAAAAAAAGGATCCAAGTCCAGCTGCACCGGGCAGGAAGTGAGATTCCATCTCAGAACGAATATCAACATTCAAGAAAGGGCGGGAGGCATGGTTCAGTACTGTGCCTGCCCAGCAAGTATTGTACAGGAACATGTTCTCGAGAAACAAAGAAGCCACATCGAGAATAATCCTGGGTAAGTGTTCTCTGTCTCTGTAGTAAAGCTTTCCTGGGGCTAAACAACCTGACACCTGCAATTCAAAGAATGGCCTGTGTCACCTGTAAGCTTTGGGGAGCTGAATGAAAAGCCCCCTCCACCCAGCAAGGCACAGGATGGCTAGGAGAGCAAGCGGATGCTACTTAGATTGCTCCCTCTTCTGTGGGAGATATGGCTCCACTAATAAACCTCCTTATGGGGCTGGGAATATGGCCTAGTGGCAAGAGTGCTTGCCTTGTATATACATGAAGACCCGGGTTCGATTCCCCAGCACCACATATATAGAAAACGGCCAGAAGTAGTGCTGTGGCTCAAGTGGCAGAGTGCTAGCCTTGAGCGAAAAGAAGCCAGGGACAGTGCTCAGGCCCTGAGGCAAGCTCCAGGGATGGCAAAAAACCAAAACAAAACAACAACAAAAAACCCTCCTTATGTGTCTTCTTCTCCTGTCTGTGACTATCTCCTTGTGGTCCCCTGGGATGGTTGGGATGGATTCTTTCAGTTTGGGACAAAAATGGTTATTTCAAATAAATTACTTCTAGCAAATACTTGTAAGTGTGTTGTTGCTTAGAATTATTTGATATTTCTTGGCAGATTTTTTTACATTTCCCAGAACTTGTAAGTGAGCTGTGAAATGTGACATTTTATGGAGACAAAAACCAAAAGTAAACCAAAAAGAATGAGGGGAAGTTAAAACACAAAATTTGAGATCATAAAAGCTCTTCAATTGGGAGGTCCTTTAATACCGTAAGCAAAAGTACATACTCAGTCATATACTGGTGGCTCTTGTCTGTAATCCTAGCTGCCCAAGAGGCTGAGATCTGAGGATTGTGATTCAAAGCCAGCCCATCAGGAAAGCCTGTGAGAACATTATCTCCAACTAATGCCCCCCCACCCCAAAGTAGAGCTTTGGCTCAACTGGTAGAGTACTAGCTTCCAGCAATAAAGTTCAAGGACAGTGCCCAGACCCCAGAGTTCAAGCCCCAGAACTGGCACATATGTGAACACACCTACAATGATGGGAAACATTTGGATCTCAGTAACAGGGAGTCAGAAGACATTATTCTTAAAGCCTTTGAAATAATAACATTTTTCATATCCCAGAATGGAAAGCAAAAGATGGTTTATTTGAAAATCAAAACATTAATCACAGAAGAAAGTAAATGCAAAAGAAGTTAAGATTGGGAATGACAGGTAGAGATTCAAATGGAGGAAGGTCAATTGTGAAAACATGAGCCACCAATGCCTGGCAAGGTTAGTTTTAAGAACACGAGCTGGAGGAAATGTTTTATGTTAAGGTAGAAATTTCAAGTAAGAGTGATATCTGGAAGAGCAAAGCTGTGGACTCCAGGAAAGCCCTAAGAAAGAAAGTGTTATGGAGTCCAGAAATCGACCATCAATGAGGCCACTCAGATCACAATCGGGGTGAATAAGGATTTTTTTTTGCGAGTCCTGGGCCTTGAACTCAGGGCCTGAGCACTGTCCCTGGCTTCTTTTTGCTCAAGGCTAGCACTCTGCCACTTGAGCCACAGCGCCACTTCTGGCCATTTTCTATATATGTGGTGCTGGGGAACCAAACCCACTGCTTCATGTATACGAGGTGAGCACTCTTGCCACTAGGCAATATTTCCAGCTCCTGAATAAGGATTTTATTGAGCTAGATGGTAGCCGGTAAAGGAGAACACCACGCGGTATTCAGGCAGGAAAGAAAGTTTATTACCGAACTGCTGGCCTATGGCCAAGATGATCCATGGCTGGAGAGAAGGGAGAGAGAGAGAGAGAGAGAGAGAGAGAGAGAGAGAGAGAGAGAGAGAGAGAGAGAGAGAGAGACCCCCACCCGGCCCTGCCTTATATCTAGGGCAGGGGCAAGGGGTGTGGCCTGGTGGATTAGGATGTGACCTCAGGGAAAGGGGAGGTAACTGCCTCCAGGTCTGCAGGTTACCCAGGTAACTGGGAGACTTAATGAGGTGGGGGCATCTGCATGTAGCCCTCAGGGAGAGGACCTAACAGTACTGACTTGCCAGGGCTGTACCCAAGTTCGGGATCTCAAGAGGCAGCCCCAAGCTGTCTTAGCAGGCTGCTTATAAACCCCCAAAGCACAGGAATTTCCCCTTTAGCCTAACTATAGTGGCTCGTTACCTTCCAGGAACCAGTCACAAACAGGTCAGGGCATCTTGACCTTTACTGGAAATCATCTGACCATCAGGTGATAATACAGGATAAACTCTCCTGGGGGGCTTACGAGGGTGGGCAACACCGACCAAAACAAGTTCAAAACAAGTTTGGTAAGTACAGCTCAGGCCAGGTTACATTAAACACCACCAATCATAGCTGTTCAAAGCTAGTGTCAGTAAATGGTCAATTTTCTGCATTTACATCATTTCAAAAGGGGGATAAGTGCTGCGCTTCTCGCCTGCCTCTGAAACCCTCAAAGCTTTGGTTTCTGAACCACCACACTCAATGTGAGGCTAATGATTCTTCAATCAATATCTTTCACTGATGTTGGGAAGACGGAGGAGGTAGTCACCAGGTAGCTAATGTTTCTTAGTTTAGAAATTGCTCCTTCCCAGAGAATGCTTTTAAAAAAAAACAACAAAAAAACTTTGCTCAAATCACAGCAAGTTAATGGCTATACTATAGAGTATTGTCTTGCTATCTGAAGCGGATAAAGAAATGGAATTTAATCAGGCTCTTAGTGGAACAATTCAACATTGATGATTTTGTTGGCTTCCCGGCTTCCTCTCGCTCTTCTTACCTTCCTTTCACATCTGTAATCCTAGCTACTCAGGGGCTGAGATCTGAGGATCACAGTTCAAAGACAGCCTAGGTAGAAAAATCCCCAAGAGACCCTTATCTTCAATTATCCACCCAAAAACTGGAAGCAGGGCTGTGGCTCAAAGTTGTAGAGCACTAGCCTTGGGCCAGGGCCCAAGCCCTGCATTCAAGCCCCACAAATGACAAAACAAAACAAAACAGTGTTATATGTTATTGTATGTCTTTTTTAGTTTCTACCCCAGCAATCTGTATAGAGACATTACAAGACAATATCATAAGAAATGAGATATTAAATCTGAGAGAATCTGCCCCAGCCATCCCAGGGGGCCATGCCGAGCTAGTCACAGACAGGAGAAGAAAGTTTATAAGGAGATTTATTAGTGGGCCATATCTTGCATGGGAGCAATATTGCGTCTGCACCTTATCCAGGTGGTCGCTTATATAGCTCTGGGGCTAAAGGGGAAGTAGGTAGGTCTGAGTGGTGAGTGGGAGTGGCCCGTTACAGCTCTAGGGCAGGGAGTTCAGGTGTGGGTGGATCTGGGGGCCAATGGGTGGGGCTGAGGACCTGAGGTGGGGGAAATACTAACAATATCTTGTTGTATAAGCTGTGAAAAATTTTGTTTGCTGGCAAAGTTTTTGTTTTTCTAACTGATCACATGGTTCTAAAATATTGGGCAAAATGATGTCATTTACTGCTGGAATTCCGAAAGAGTCTACGGCTGAAATTCATTTCTGCGCACTATAAAACCTATGTACACAGTGTGTATACGTCTGTGTCTGTGTAAACTTGTTATCTGGCACTGTATTCAAGTCATTTGTTAGTGAGGAAAGCCTTGGAAAAAGGAATTGAGGAAACAAATGGTTTCCTTAAAAAGGAAATCCCAGAAGGTTCTAGTAGGAAGCAGATGGAATGAGTAGGTCTTAAATTCTTAAAAGATAAAGCTCATTAAAAGTGGCATATAATTAAGTTAGCTGTGATTTTAACACTGATATAAAACCAGCATCTAAAGTATGCACCAGCCTGCAAAAGCCAGAGAAAGCAACCAGGAAAATACTGGGAGGTGTCAAATGTCCTCAACCTGTCTCTGTAGAAATTTGCAGGCAACCCAGCAGGAGGTGTGCCAATCCATCCAAGGGATGCAGCCTAGCCCAAACCCAGGGCATCTCTTCCAACCTGGAAGACAACCTCACTCCTGCCTGGACCATCCTGACTACCTCTTACGTGGTAAAAGTAGACTGGACTCGTGCCTGACTCCATCACACGCAGCTGATTCCTGGGAAAAGACTGCTTTGGATTTGCAAAAAACTAAGACGCTTGTGTGACACTCTTTCTATAATACATAGATTTGTAACACTTACCCAGCCTGACCTGGAAAAGGCTGACTATGTTGTTATGCTATAGTGAAACAGATGCAGGCCAGGAGAGCTTCTTGTGAACTTTGATTAAAGTAACTTGGTTAACTTAGGTGTTGTTAGGGTCACCAGAAATCAGGTTTTCCAAGCAGCTAAGCTATATTAAACCTGCGTTAAAACTCTCATCACATCTACTGAGTTTTGTCATTGCAGAATTCTGGCAAGTATTTATTGGTCAGTTCTTTTTTTTTTTGACCAGTCCTGGGCCTTGGACTCAGGGCCTGAGCACTGTCCCTGGCTTCCTTTTTGCTCAAGGCTAGCACTCTGCCACTTGAGCCACAGCGCCACTTCTGGCCATTTTCTGTATATGTGGTGCTGGGGAATCGAACCCAGGGCTTCATGTATACGAGGCAAGCACTCTTGCCACTAGGCCATATCCCCAGCCCCTATTGGTCAGTTCTTGATGAGGTACAGGTAAGCACCAGAGCTGTTGGTCTCCTTGTTGCTTTAACTGGAAATTAAAAAGGGCATTTGTGGCAAAGATTCCTCTGATGGCAGTTCAAAGCCACCTGAGCAGAAAAGTCCCTCTAAACCTCTATCTCCCAGCTAACCAGCAAAGAGCCAGGCTGGAAGCATGGCTCAAGATACTGGAAGTGGCTGGAAGTTCACTGACTCAAAATGGTAGAATGCTAGCCTCAAGCAGAAGTGCTCAGGGACAGTGCCCAGGCCTTGAGTTCAGACCCCAGCAATTGGGATGAGCCATCCCATCAATGAGCACCTGACTTAGCCAGTCCAAGGAACAAGGGACCATGGAGAAAAGAGGAAAATGATGTCACATCCTAAACAAAGTCACTTTACACTTGCCATTCAAAATTAATCAGAGCCAGATTAGGAGATACAGTAGCTTGTCCATCTGATGTCCATAGCTGACTACCTTCTAATCAGACAGAAATTTACATTCTTCCCTGTGTTACCTGCTTTTTATATCTATAGTGAGTCTTAGACTCAGGGCTGTTAGCCTTGGCAGCTTCAGGCCCCTTAACCACTCCAATCCAACTCTAGTCTAGCATGCTCTCCTTTACCTAGCTGCCAGATGTCAGAAGTAGCTAAGGACATTTTCTACCAACTCCAGGACAGCCTGGGATGCAAGAGATAAGAACTAGCCAAGTTGTCTAATTTTTTATTTTCTGCCCTGACCCTTTCTTTCACCTTTTTGTGTGCTCTCAATATATATTTTTTTTATTTCCCAGCCACTGCCTCATGCGACTTCTTCCAGACTTCATGTAAGGACTTGTGCCTACCACCAAGGGACAGCTGCTGCTTGCTGCCTTCTCCCAGAGGGCCACGTTTCCATCTTTTACCCCTAAGGTTGATGGCCCTTGTCAGCAGAATCTGGAATGTAAGGTCCACTCCAGGGAGGGATGCTCCATGCAGGTGGCCCCCACCCCCACCTGTGTTTAAACCTCTGCCCAGTACCTGCATTACCTAGGTAACTGGTATACCTGGAGGCAGCCTCCTCCCCTTGCCTGGCCACACCTCCCCACCCCTGCCCTAGATAAGGTATGGCCCCCGAAGTGGCCCAGTCCTTCTGAGGCCATGTATAATCTCAGTCATAGGCCAGCAGTTCAGGAATAAACTTTTCTTTCCTGCCTGAATAGCGCATGGTGTTCTCATTCATAAGCTACCTACTTGAATTAACCTGACAGTAAGAGCTATAATAGTGTGGAGGAACTCGGTGCCCATGGCCCGTTCCTGTAATCCTAGCTACTCAGGAGACTGAGATCTGAGAACCAGGGTTTGAAAGCCTGTGAGACTATCTCCAATTAACCCCCAGAAAACCGGAAGTGGCACTGTGGCTCAAAGTGGTACAGTGCTTGCTTTGAGCAAAAAAGCTCAGGGACAACATCCAAGCCCTGAGTTCAAGCCCCATCACTGAAAACAAAAGTGGGGAGGACTACAGAGAATATTCTTGAAGTATCAAGACTTAGAAGTATCAGGTTCATGAAAGACAGAAAGTGTAAAAGAATGCCCCTAGATTGGAATATACAGAGGTGACATTGCAGTATGGACACTGGATCTGACTGAAGACATCTTGGCCTTAAGGTGGATAGTGGGAGTTGAGTTTAACTGGCGCCATCTTGTCTTCATGGTGGAGGAAGGGGCAGTCCCACCTCCCAGGGGATTGGTGTGCCTGAATTCCTAGAGGCCGGGTCAGGGACTTGGGCAATAGCTAGGTCATACAGGTACTGGGAGGAGGCTTGTGCTTTGGACTGGCGAGGCACTCCAGTTTCCTGTGAACCTGCCCCTTGCCCTGTCTCTATTTAGACCCATAGCAGCTCAGTTACACCATGCCACATGTCTCCTGTCTGTTCCTGTCCTGTCTCTGGCTCTCATCTAGCTTCATGGCCTCCCACTTCAGCTCCCCATTGGAGCTGATCTGGTTTGTTGGTATTTTTTTCTGCTTTTTTTCTTCTCTGGCTCTCATGGCTCAGTTTTCTGACAGTGTGTAGTTGAGGGGCTGCAGGTGTTTGTGACAGGAGCCCGCCTGCATTTCAAAATGTGACTTCTCTGTTACTTGTGATTGAGTTACCTTAAAACAACATAACTAAGTTTAGATGAGGGCCTGAACTTTATCCTTGATAAATGAAAGGACATGGCAGAAAACCTGTAGAAGTTCTGGTGAGGGGTAAAGATCTGTTATTTATATGGAATTGTAATATATGTTGATCTCGAGCATGTTCATGTTGTAAGGGGCAGAGGTGACTCCATCTTGACTAGGGAAACATGGTAGGAAATGTTGGGGGGAGTAGATTAGGTCACCCTGACCCCAAAATTCTGCTTCTGTAAATGACTTGTTTGTTGCTTGCTCTTCTCCCTGCATCAACCCCCTACATCTGCGCTAGGCTTTCACCTTTTTTTTTTTTTTTGGCCAGTCCTAGGCCGTGAACTCAGGGCCTGAGCACTGTCCCTGGCTTCTTTTTTGCTCAAGGCTAGCACTCTGCCACTTGAGCCACAGCGCCACTTCTGGCCATTTTCTGTATATGTAGTGCTGAGGAATCGAACCCAGGGCCTCACGTATGCGAGGCAAGCACTCTTGCCACTAGGCCATAGCTTTCACCTTTATAAACCCCGATTTGAGGACTGCTCTGGGTCACCATGGCAGCTCCCGAGTCTGCACTGTGTCCCTGGCTGGTCAGCCAGCTTTTCACGGTCGCAGTTCAGCTCCCGAGTCTGTGCTGCGTCCCTGGCTGGTCAGTTCGCTTTACGCTTCCCCAATAAATCCATCTTTTTGCTTGAGACTGTCTCTGAGTGTGGACTCTTGGAGGGACTTGGAATCCCCTCCCTCGAACCTCGTAACAGTTCACACACACACACACTCGTGCAAAAAGATCTTAAGAGCACAAAAATGAACATTCGGCCATACATTTTTCAGTGGCAAGAGGTTTTTTTTTTTTTTTTTTTTTTTTACCAGTCTTACTCTTGTAGATGATCAAGATTTAAAAATAAAACTTTTTTTTTTTTTTTTTGGCCAGTCCTGGGGCTTGGACTCAGGGCCTCAGCACTGTCCCTGGCTTCTTCTTGCTCAGGGCTAGCACTCTGCCACTTGAGCCACAGCACCACTTCTGGCCATTTTCTGTAATGTGGTGCTGGGGAATCGAACCCAGGGCCTCATGTACACGAGGCAAGCACTCTTGCCACTAGGCCATATCCCCAACCCCAAGATAAAACTTTTTGACAAAGCACTTTACCAGGGGCTCATTTTTCTAGGGCTTGATTATATTAGCAAGGCATTTTAGCATCAGATACTTTGAAGAAAGCTGGGTGAGGGATCCCCTGGAACTAACAAAGCCCACCCACTACCTTACTCCAGTCTTTAGCCCAATTTACTAGAGCATTTTACATCTCAATTGACCCTTCAAGTCTCTTCAGTTGGAAGAAGGGTGGTTGGTTACCTGAGGCTGATCTCTTAGCCCACTGGGTAGCCTATCTTTGGCCAATTTTAGCCAGGAGCATTTTACACTCTCAATTTGTTAACTTTAGCTAGTTGTGCTGTTTGCACACTCCCTCCTTACAGGGGCTCCAAAAAGCAGGCTCCAGTTTCTCCCATAGAGTCACAAGATTGAACACAAGACTCAAGACCAAGACAAACAGAAAAAGCCGGCTGAGCTGGGCCCTCTTCCACCATGAGTGGGCCCCCCAAAGCTACCGTATGCCGAGTGAGCCGCTGCCACTCAGCGCCACCAGAACCTCTCGACCCCGTCGATGTTAGAGGAAGAAGGTCCTGAGCATGTCCGCTCCCCTAAACCTCTTCAATTTTTCCAGATGGACAGTTCCCAGGTTTCAGAAAAACATATAACATTAAACAAGACAGAGACAGAGACTTACTTCTGGAAGATTTCTAAGTAATTCCAAAAAGATTTTTTGGATGGCATGTCTGGCGTCGGCAAGCTGGCTAGCTGGTGGTGGACAGACCACAGGGCCCTGGAAACTCCCAGGGGGTGTGCCTCCCCCATAGGGGTTCCATTCCAAGGCAGCGGGCTAACCGAAGCCATCGCCAGTGGGTTGATCCCTCCTTGGCACTGGGATCCTGGATGGGCCCCATGTTGGGCACAATATGTATGTATGTGTCAATATCAGAGAAGCCACATGTTGAAGGATGGAGTCTTGGAGTCTTTATTAGAGCAATAGCAGTCTGCAGGCAGCCAGTTGCTACAAAGGCCTGCAGCCTGGAAATACACTTAACACTAGCAGGAAACTGGCCAGAGAGGGAAGAAAGAACAAAAGTGATACCAACAAACCAATCCAGCTCCAATGGAGAGGTGACTTGGGATGCCATGGTGACTGGAGACGAGCCAGGAGACAGGACACAGGACGTGAACATGGAGACACGTAGCATGGCATTATGGCGCCTGAGCTAGCTTGCCCCTAAATAGGGTCAGGTCATGGGGCTGGGTCACAGGAAACTCCCAGTCCCAAGCACTTGACTGACAGGTTCAGTAACCTATAGGACATATGCCCACCCCTGTCTCTTGGGATTCAGGAACACCTACCACCTGGGGATGGGACTTCCTTCCTCTAGGAATCCAGGCACACCCATCAAGACAAGATGCCAGATAGTAAAACTAGCCAATGTGGCACATCTGACCTCCATATTACAAAATCAGTTCTCCTTGCTGGGACATATAAAACTACCAGATGATTTGGGTTATGAACTTATGTGTCTAACAAATTATTTCTCAAAGCAAAAACAAATTTTGTGAAATAGCATATGCCAGTCATCTGTGTAAGGCTTCTTTTTGCCTAATACTATATACATATTATTTTATTTAGTGTTCATAGGAAAGAATAAGTACAGATTGCATTATTACCACTTTATTGACAAAGCCATAGAATTCAATTGCACAACAGGGCAAAAGGTGACGGGTCAGCTATCTAGTCTAATGCCCAAATTGTGTACTATTAGCCTCACACCTACTCTAGGTCCTCTCATGACTGCACAAAGGTGCTTGGACTTCAGAATCTCTGAGCAGCCAGACAAGATGTCAAATAGGATTCAATGTTCATAGACATCTTTTGGCTTCTTGCTGAGTTTCCTTTAAGAACAGCTGTAATGAATTCACAGAGAGTGTCTAGTTGCTTCTCAGTGCTCTCATCTTTGCTGTCTAAGGAACAACATAAAGAGCATGAGGACAAGACAGTTTCAAGAAACAAAGATGGCATCAATAGTAATGTAAAATTACCTCAAACAATTGCAATTATTTGACAGAACTTGGGGTTGAACTCAGGGCCTTAAACTCATAAGTTTAGAGGGCAGACTGTTGGCCCAAAACACTTCATCTTGCTCTCTCTCGCTCTCTCTCTCTCTCTCTGTCTCTCTCTGTCTCTCTCTCTCTCTCACACACACACACCCTACAAGATGCCCTTGCATTGGAGAAATGGAGGAGATAGACATCCTCAGACATTCTTTACAGAAGTGTAGATTGCTATAATCTTTTGAATAAACAGAGCACATACTTTATTGAAACAAGAAATAATATTTTTCTTTTCTAGTTGTATTTTGGTGATATGTGGATTTGAACTGAAGGCCTCATGCTTGCTAGGCAGGCATTCTGTTACTTGAGTCATTCCTTTAGCACTATTTGCTTTATTTTTTCATTTAAAGTTTCACTTTTTCCGTGGTACTAGCTTTGAACCGTGATCCTCCTACCTAATGCCTCTTCATAACTGACGATCAGAGGTGTGAAACACCAAGCCCAGCTTGTTGCATGAGACGGGGAGGGTCTCATTAATTTTTTGGCCAGGCTGGCCCGGAACTGCAACCAATCCAATGTGTACTTCCTGAGTAGCTGCGATTACAAATATGAGCCATCATGACTAGCTTGAAATAGGAAACATTCTTGATCCAGTGGTCCTACTTTTGAGAATCTTCCTGTGGTCATTAACTCATCCTATGATACCAGGCGAGCACTCTTGCCACTAGGCCATATCTCCAGCCCTTAACTCATCCTATGAAAGATACATGCATAAGATGTTTATTAGACCAGTATTTATTGTGAAAATGCCCTGCATCTGTTGACATATTCATTAATAAAGGACCAAATGGGTCCACCAAAAGATAATCTAGTATATGGATTCAGCTGTGCAAAGACTAATTTAGATCTTGCCAATGGACTTTTTCAAATGGCTCTAATGAACTGTTAGGTGATAAAAGCAACCATGGAACAAAATGCTAATCATAGCAATAATAACTACAAGTTATGCTTTCACAGATATAGTTAAAATGGGGGCATGACACAACCTGGAAGTTGACATTTGCTATCCTGATACAGCAGGAACTGGGTAATGGACTAGATCTTTTGCTTATATACCTTTGGATTGTGTTGAAGAGCGTAGAGAATAAAATTGTGACCATTATGCCCCTAACAGCTATTTTGCTTCTGTACCTTTGCTTGCTAACCCATGGGGAAGTGGATAGCTACTCTGTAACCACACGCCCCCCCCCCCCCCACCTTCTGTGAACTCTGTACTACCTGACTCTGGGCATTATCTGGCACCGGGACGTGATTAATTGTCCGTGCCCGGAGCCCACTCAAGGTTGGACATAACTGTCAGCTCTCAGACCCCAGCCTGGACCTGGACAAAGGAGATAGGAACCGCCTGGCTCCAGGAATGTGGCTACGTGACCACTCCTGGAGGCCCACCCCCAGGGTTAAGGCCATCTGACCCATGCTTTGGTGGAAAGACCCAGGCCAATCCTGAGGTGACCAGTAAACTAGGGCAAATGTCAACCAATTGTGTACTTGTAACCGGGGGGTCTTCCTCATCTTCCCTCATCTTCCCTGTACTTGTCTATAAAAGCTGTGCTGGAATTGTGCTCGGGGCCTCTCAGCATCACTGGCAATGAGTATGGGGGGGGAGGAACCGGGTTCGAACTCGTAATAAACGACCCTTGTGGTTTGGCTTTGACTCTGGACTCTGATGGTTGTCTTTGGGGGCCTTAAAAAAATCTGGGCATTACAGTGTGACTTGTTACAATAGTACATACTGTTTTCACAACAGAAAACAATGTAAAAACATGCTGTGTGTGTGTGTGTGTGTGTGTGTGTGCATGTGTGTGGTACACACACTGGTACTCGTACTTGAAGTCAGGACCTGGGCACTGTCCCTGAGCTTTTGTACTCAAGACTAATTCTTTACCACCTGAGAAAAAGCTCCATTTTCAGCTTTCTGGTGATTAAATGGAGATGAGTCTCACAGACTTTCCTGACCAGGTTGGCTTTGAACTTCAACTTTCAGATCTCAGCCTCTTTAGTAGCTACAATTAAAGGTGTGAGCCACTAGCTCCTGAGAAAATATGCATTCTTTAAATTATTTTTCCCACAAATTAGGGATTGTTAATCTTTAAGTTTTAACTATTTTATCTGGTTAGACACACAAAGGTGTTCAGCATAAATTTTCCCAATGTTCTTTCCAGTTTTGATTTTACCTTGTGTCACTTCCTCTTGCCTTTTTTTTTTTGCCAGTCCTGGGGCTTGAACTCAGGGTCTAAGCACTGTCCCTGGCTTCTTTTTGCTCAAGGCTAGTACTCTACCACTTAAGCCACAGCGCCACTTCTGGCCTTTTCTATATATGTGGTGCTGAGGAATCGAACCTCAGGCTTCATGTATAGGAGGCAAGCACTCTTGCCACTAGGCCATATTCCCAGCCCTTCGTTTGGATTCTTATTTCACACAGAAATCTGAAAAATGCACTCCAGTAAGCACACATGCCTCCCAGGGAGGCAGTAAGCACTGCCTCCCTGGGATTCTTCTTGACTTTGAGCAAATTTTAGCTAGTTATCACAATCATGTCGGTCTGCTTCATAAAGAGCTCCTTTGTGTGCCTTGACCTTTTCACTTATCTGCACTCAGTACTCCTGTCCCTCTGTAAATCCTGTCCTTGATGGATAAGTCAGCACATTTCTGCACTGTTCATCTTCCTGTTAAACTCATGGCTTCCCTAGCAACTTACTGTCTTACCATTCAGTGACTGTAGGCAGGAAGTGACCTCCTGATGGGAATTAGGTGGCCACAAAAGTGTTGAAAGAGCTGGAGGAACAGGATGTAATCTAACTCTTGGCAATTGATAAGATTATACTGTTCCATCAGGGTAACTCTTACTTCAGAGGCTACCTTGAAATTGTGACTCTAAGACACACCTTGAACTTTTGGTACACCTGTTGTCACTGTGAGAACTTACTGCCTCTTGGCATCCAGCCAGGGTCAATGGACAATGGACTATTGTTGAGAAATTCTCATCTTGATGCTTTTGCTTCAGCAGGAAAATAGGTGGGAGGGGCAAAGTGAGGGAACAGAAGCCTAGACGCACAGGAGTTAAGGAAGAAATCCCCAAGGTATAGGAAGTGGGGATAACTGTGCCACCCCAAGTTCTGTCCCATTCTCTTGGTTCTTCTTCATCCTACCTCTCTGGACATGCCTTCCCATCCATGGCAACTCATTCCATTTGTCTATATGGACTAGGTGACTGTTCTCACTCAAATCATGTCCACAACTTCAGTTACCATGCATGCTTAAGGGCTCTTAGATGTTATTTTCAGCACAGAGCTACTTCTTCTAAGGTTTAAACATGCCATTGCTTCATCAACATTTCCCCACAACTATCAAAAGCATCTTCTATTATATAAGCATCTTTGGTGTCTTTTTATTGTTTTGTAGCTTGTGGGGCTTGAACTCTGGGCCTGGGCACTGTTCCTGAGCTCTTCAGCTCAATGCTAGCACTCTACCACTTGGGGCCACAGCGCCACTTCATCTAAGCTTCTTCATCTTCCATTTTCTATATCTCAACATTTCTCAGTTCTTGCTCCACAAATGAGGCCACCATGCATTCACCTGCAGAAGGAGAGAAGTCAGTCTATGACCTCAGCTCCTCTTACTATCCAAAGGTTAATCATAACTGATGGGTTATTGATTTTATGACCTGGAGATCTCTCAAATATATCCATCTCCAAATGTCTCCTGTAGCTCAAGTTATCATCCTCTGTATATCAATCATCCTGTGTAGCAGTCTCCTCAATGGCCTTTCCTCTCATTTCCTTCCTTCCCTTTTCCTCCTTCTACTCTCCCTCCTTCCTTCCATTCTCTCTCTCTCTCTCTCTCTTTCTCTCTCTCTCTCTCTCTCTCTCTCTCTCTCCAGCAGGGAAGACCTGCCCCTCCTCCTCTTGATTAAGTCTCTGTAATGTCGAGATCAGATCTGGCCAGCAAAAGAGGGCAGAAGCTGACTCCATCTCCACAGGCCCAGCTGCTCAGAAGCCTGGGAAGATTCCCTCTACTTTTAAACAATAGTCTCCTCTCCCCCCCCCCCCCCCCATCCACACTCCAATTCTTGATGGGTGGGCCTGGATTCCTACAGGAAGGGAAGCCCCACCCCCAGGTAATGGGAGTTCCTGAATCCCAAGAGACAGGGGCGGGCACATGGCCTATAGGTCACTGAACCTGTCTGTCAAGTGCTTGGAACTGGGAGCTTCGTGTGACCCAGCCCTCTGACCTGACCCTATTTAGGGGCAGGTGACCTCAGGCGCCATGACGCCACGCCACGTGTTCGAGTCTTGTGTCTCTCTTCCCCATGGCGTCCCAATTCAGCTCTCCACTGGAGCCGAATTGGTTTGTTGGTATTTACAAATCTTCTGAAAGTAAGTCTCTGTGCCACTGTCCTGTTTTGTGTTATATGTTTTTCTGAAACCTGGGACCGGCCCATCCAGAACTTCCACAATAAGTTAATCTTACTTGAGGCTGTCTCTAAGTGGTGGATTCTTGGAGGGATGGGGGGGGTTCCCCCCGCCCTTGGACGCCATTACAGTCTCCACCCAGCCCTTGCATTACCTAGGTAACTGGCACACCTGGAGGCACTTACCTCCCCGTCCTCTGTGGTTACATCCTGGACTGCCCCTGGTCAAGCCTCCCATCAGCCCTCCCCCTTCGGTGTGGCCACACCTCAGGTAAACCCCTTCAGCCTGGCTGGTCCCCTGTTGGGGGGGCGGCAGTTCAGAAAATAAGGTTTGCTCTCTTGCCTGAATACGGCGTGGTGTTCTCTTCATCAGCTACCTAAATTAATAAACCTAATTCACCCACCCTTCCTTCCTTTCTTTTTCTATCTTTCTCTTCCTTTCTTTGTCATGTGGCTTTTTTTTTTATTAATTAAATTTTGTTGACAAGGTATTGTGCAAAAGGGGTATAGTTACATAATAAGGCAGTGAGTACATTTCTTGTGATATCTTACACCCTCATTTTTCTTTCCCTTCCCTAGATCAGGTAGGCATATATACAATACCCAGTGTACCAAAATCATATATAGTAACCATGTAAGGTATGCCAAAGGAAATTCACCTAGGACTTTAAATGTAACGTCAACAATAGAGTCCTCCTATGTCCTTCTCTTGGAGTTTTTGCTTATCCTCGTCTTATATGATCATATATACATAGCTGTTGAGCTACTGTGATCCACTGAGAGGTATATTTTAGACCTTTTAATGTTTAGTAGCTGTTTGGTTTTAGAGACATAATGTAAGGTCGCTGACCCAAACCTGTGGAAATACCATTTGAAAAAAAGTTTGTTGGTTTTGCAGACCTGGTCTCTACTGTCTCCGCCCCCCCCCCCCCCCCAGTCATATACCAAGGAGACCATGCCCCTTTGTTCTCTGTGTTCTAGGCTTGTCTCGCTCAACATTATTTGTTCAAGTTCTGACCTTTTCCCTGTGAATACCAATACTTTATCATTTCTAATAGCTATATAGTATTCCATTGTGTACAGGTACCACATTTTTTGGATCCATTCATCTGTAGTGGGGCATCTGGGTTGTTTCCATATTTTGGCTATTGTGAATTGTGCAGCGATAAACATGGATGTAAAGGTGTCTTTGGGATATCCTGAGACCTGTTGTTCAGGATAGATGCCTAGGAGTGGTGTGGCTGGGTCATAGGATATGTCTATGCTGAGCTCTTGGGGACTTTTCTGCTAGGACTGGCTTTGAAGCATGATCCTCATATCTCAGCTTCCTGAATAGCTAGGATTGCAGGCGTGAACCTGGTGCCTGGCTCTTTTTCTTCTCTTCCTTCCTCTCCTTCTTTCCTTCCTTCTCACCAGTATCAGGATTTTAACTCAGGACTTTTAAGCTAAACATTAACTCACAGATTGTGCTTTATCACTTGAACTATACCACCAGTTAAACCTTTTTTTTTGGTTTTTAAACTGGGGCTTGAATTGAAGGCCTAGGCGTTGTCATTGTCCTTTAACTTTTTCTGCTTAAGGCTCACATTCTACCACTTGTGCTTTAGCTTCACTTCCAGCTTTTGGGGGTGATTAATTGGAGGAAAGAGTCTGTCTTGCTCAGGCTGTCTTTGAACTATGATCCTCAGAGCTCAGCCTCCTTGAGTAGCTAGAATTACAGCCACTGGTGCCTAGAACTGCTTTTTGGCTGGTTAATTTGTAGTCTCTTGGAGTTTTCTGCCTGGAATAGTTTTTTGCACCCAGACTCTCAGATCCCAGTCTCTTTTGTAGCTAGGATTACAGGCAAGAACTACCATTTTCTAGCTTGCCTCTTACTTTCTTTAATCCAATCTCCATATTGCATCCAAGAGGTCTTTGAAAAATGTTCATAGGATTCTATTATTTAAACCCTTTGATGGTTTCCCATTTTTTCATGATAAAGATCCAAATCCTTAATGTGGCTTACAATAACCTACACAACCTGGACTTTTAGCTTCATCTCTTGCTACTGACTTTATTCAATAGCATACAGCTTTTCTTCAGTGACTTAAAATGAGCCCTACTTCAGTCCAGTTCAGGCTTCATATATGTTTTTCTAATTGCCTGGAATATCTTGTAATTCTTCAAAATATCATTTCCTAAAGATGTGTTTCCAGACACCCAACTCAGCTCCTACTGTCCACTCTCTTACTACCCTAGACTTGTGTTTAATAATTCAAATAAAATAATTGTATATTTATTCATTTTACATTTGTCTCTCTAGCATGAATATAAGCCAATAAGGGCAAGTACCAGGGCCAGGGCTCTCAACCAGCACCTAACAGGAATGAAACCCTGAAGTTCTGCTCCAAAATCCGTATCTTTATTGACTATATTTTACTGCTGTATTTATTGGATACACGTAAATGTCTGCTGAAGTATGCAGGGGATTGCTCATAAACAAAATCATTTATAGAGCACTTCTATAGCAAAGTTTAATTTACCTAATTATGAAGCTGCAACAGCAGCAGCAAGAGGAAGAGGAGGAAGAGGAGGAGGAGGAGAAAAAGGAGGAGGAAGAAAATATTTTAAGAAAAAATTTTTAAAAGAGATGGTCTTGTTAAGTAGTCCAAACTGGACTCAAATTCTCCTCCTGCCTCGGCCTCCTCAGTGCCAGAATTACAGGTATGTGCTAGCATGCCTGGCTGAGTGTACTTTGATACCATCTCTACCGGAAACTTAATGTTGTCAATCCCATCAGATATAATTTGTCCAAAGGTACATACAATTAGTGATGTGAACAAATTGAAATGACACTTTAAGTCTTCATATCGCTTAGGCTTATAAATGTTAGAAAAAAATATGTTTAAGAATATATACACAGCTGGGAATATGGCCTAGTGGTAGAGTGCCTGTCACATACATGAAGCCCTGGGTTCAATTCCCTAGCACCACATATATCGAAAAAAGCTGGAGATGGCGCTGCGGCTCAAGTGGCAGAGTGCTAGCCTTGAGCAAAAAGAAGCCAGGGGCAGCGCTCAGGCCGAGTTCAAGCCCCAGGACTGGCAAAAAACAAACAAACAAAGAATATATACACATATACTTGCTGGAACTTTAAGAACTATTTCTGTGTTGCCTTAACCTAAAAAGAACAAACATTTGCCCACATTTTACCATTCCTAGCTAAATGGCTAAATAGCAGAAAAATCAACTTCTTTTTAAATTGTTAGCTTGATCACTGCAGGTTGTCATTTCTGTATGCTTTTAGAAAGAGCAAAAATACACAGAATGTAAAATTGGACAACTGCCCTCCGTGGTTTAGCTCTATTACTAACAGAAATGCTCTCACATACATTTTTATTTACACATTTAACAACAAAAGTTGTACTTGCAAGCTGTTATAACCTCGTTCAGAGTAAGTGTGCCATGATCTTCATACTGGGACAAGAAAGTACAAATAAATATCAAGATCCAAACTGCTAAAGCTGGATCTGTTGAGGAATAGGAGATTTTAGAACTCCCAGCTAGTATCACTGCAATGTCCTAAAATTGTAATGGGGAGATAAATCCTGAGAAGTTTCATGTATTTTTAGAGTATCAGCTATTTAGATTCATATAGATCTTAAGAGTGTGTCTATATGATTTTGGGGCAATGTTGAGGAGAAACAGTTGATTCCAACGGTAAATAACCTAAAGGGAAAAAGGTTATATTATATATTTAATTGGATGGATTACATATCTATCTGTCTGTCTATCCATCCATCCGGTAACCCATCTAATTCAATCTTCCCAAGAACACATGATGAACAGATGATCAAGTGTCCTATAATGGGGCCATTGTGGTCTTTTTCTGTAGCTAACTGGCTATTTGTGCACTGAGGAATCCCAAATACATCCTGGCATGATGGTACCTATCCAGCTGTGAAGAGACCACTTTAATTAAGTCTAGCTCACTCACGAACTAGTTCTTAAATAGGAAAAAATCGAAGTTAGAAATTTTAGGGCTGCCAATACAAAGCTAATTATATGTGGGAGACTATCCTGTGGACCATCAACCACAGCCTTTGTGTTGCCTTTTTAATAAGAAAAAAAAATCACCTTAAGCCTCCTTTCAGTAAACACACACCTGTGGGCGGTAGTGTTGAGGACTGAACTTAAGGCCTCCAGGCTTGGCCAGAGTTCTACTGCCTGAGTCATACCCAAGTCTTGTTTTTTTTTTTCCCTTTTAGGTTATTTTTCAGATGGTCGAAGTTTAGCCAGAGCTAACCTCTGATGGTAATCCCTCTACCTATGCTTCCCCTCAGCTGGGATAACAGCCAGAAACTACCATGTCCAAGCCTCTTTTAGTGATAGTTAAAAATGGTCTCAAAATAAATTGTGTTAAATACAAATAAACTTGCTTTCCAAACTTTTTAACACTCGCTTCATTTGAGGTTCTCCGCGACTGAAGACCCAGGTCTTTGGCTTGGTGCGGTCCTATTTCCTGAGAATGCTGACTTGGGGGGGAGCTGGGTGTGGACGCCCTGGTTACACGCTGACTCCGAGGGAGCTGGGTGTGGACACCCTGGTTACACGCTGACTTCGGGGGAGCTGAGTGTGGACACCCTGGTTACACGCTGACTTGGGGGGGGGAGCTGAGTGTGGACACCCTGGTTACACGCTGACGGGGGGGGGGGGGGGAAGCTGGGTGTGGACGCCCCGGTTACACACCCAGGCGTCAACTGGGTCTGGTCGGCTGCTCCACGTGTCAGACGTTTTCCCGGGCTCTGACCTCACGCCCGCGGCACGCGTCCCGGGTCTCGGTGCTCGCTAGGGATTTGAATTCGGTCACGGGCTGCCGCCGAGCACGCACCCTGTCCGTCCGCTGCCGGGGTTTCCACACCGGCTCCGTCCCCGGCAGGCAGGCGGCAGGCGGCGAGCGGGCGGCCGGCCCCGGTGACGCGGGTGGAACTCCTCTCCAACCGGAGAACGTGGCGACCGTCCCGGTGGGATGTGCGTGAATCAAGCTGAGCGACAGCCGCAGGTTCCGCGATGTGGAACGGCCTCGGGCCTGGCGCGCGCCGTCCCCCGTCCCCCGTCCCAGCGCGCCTTCAGGGCGCGAACCGGGAGCGGGAGCCGCCGGCGCGGGGCCCCCGCCGGGCTGGGCCGGGTTCGGAGCACCGGGGACCGCAGCTCGCCCACCCGTGGGGCTTAGCCGTGACCCGCTGAGAGCCCGGAGGAAAGCGAAGGGTCCCTCGCGCCCGCCCCCAGCTCGCCTCCAGGGCCTTCCCGCCCGCCGAGCGGCCGATACTACAGCTCCCAGCAGGCACCGCGCGGGCCGCCCGGCGCCGCCCGCCCGGAGCATGCTGGGAATCGCAGTGTAGGCGGGGCGCTCGCCGACTCCTTCCTTCTCCTAGGCTTGCCTCTCGCAACTCCGCGACGCCCGATTGCTGTAGGCTGTCCGGCGTCGCCCCAGTCGCTCCCCGTTTCCGAGGGTCGCCCCACTCCCCCGGCTCCGCGTAGCGAGTCCGACGCTCGGCTCCGCCCACCGCTCACACCCGTTCCTTCGGCGGCGGGGCTGCGCCCCGGGGCCGCGGCTAGGCCCAAAGTGCGCAGGCGCGCCAGGCGCCGCGCCGCGCCCAATCGGCCCTTGGGGCGGGGCGAGCGCGAGGGCTCCCGGCTGCGGGGGCGCGCACGTAGGCACGCAGAGCCCGTCACGTGGGACGCCGTAGATCGCTGTGCGCGTGGCCGAGGCGACTGGTGTGGGGTTGAGTCAGTTGTGACACCCGGAGCTGCGACCCTGCTGGCGGCCTACCGAACCCGCAGCCGGGCGGCAGACGTGGAGACCCGGGAGCCGCGAGCCTGGCCCCATCCTAGAGCTCCGCAGTGCGGGCGCCGCTCCCACTCCCCGCCCCCGTCAGCGAACCGCCGCCGCCGCGGGCGCGCCCCCGCTCTGCGCTGTCTCAGATGGCGTCCGCCTCCGGGGCCATGGCGAAGTACGAGCAGATCCTGGTCCTCGACCCTCCCACAGACCTCAAATTCAAAGGTGGGCCAGCGGGAGGGGGGCGCCGGGACCCCCCCCGGGGGTGCGGGGGGCCGCGGGTGGCGGGCGGGGGCCGCTGGGGCCCCGCGGCAGCCCCTCCCCCACTCCGGGGATTCGCCTCCGGGCGGCCGTCGGGCTGCGCCTCCGGGCCGGCACCGGGCGCCCGGGTGCTCCGGGGGCGCGCCGGCCGGGGCGCGGCGGAGGGAGGGAGGGAGCCGGCCCGGGCGCGGCGCGAGGCTGGGCTGGGGCGCCGCCGCCATCTTGCGGCCCGCGGGGGCGCCGTGGGGGCCGCCCGCCCGCCGCGCGTCCTTGCCCCCGGGGCCGCGGCGGGCTCCAGGCGAGGGGCTCTGGGCGTGCGCTTCGGGATGCGGCGGCGGCGGCGACGGCGGGTTCCTGCTGGAGTCTGTGGGTGGCCGGGGGGACGGCGGCGGCGGGCTCGGGCGGGGCGGCCTTGGTGTCCAGGCCACGGTCCTTCCCCCCCGCGGAGGCGGCGAGCCCGGAGGCCGGGCACCGAGGGACCTGTGTGTCGGCCCGGCCCGCGCGCGTCACCTGGGGATGGATTGGATGGGTGGGTGGGGGCGGGGGATTGTCCCCCGTGAGGCTGGACGCTCGCCGTCCACCGGGGGAGACCCGCGCCCGGGCCGGGCGAGCGCCTCGGCTCGCCTCGCCTCGGACGCGGGCACGGGGTCAGCCACGCTCCGGAGCACGGCCCGGAGACGAGGTGTGGAATCAATCCGGAGCCCCTTCCCTTCTCACCACACGCGAGTACCGTGGGGAAGAAACTTAGAACGGAACCGCCTTTACGGGCTCACGGTGGAGCCTGGGAAGCTCTGTAGGGCGCAGCCCCCTTCCTGCCTTTCACATCACCAAGCGAAATCTGCAGGAAGCTTTAATGTTGTGTCTTAATTTCAGGAGCTGTGATGAAATAAATCTTTATGAGGTGCGGAGCGTTTTTTTTTAATGCTAAAAGAAAAATATTCTACTATATAAAGTTGATTCCAAACGATAAACATCCAGGTTGTTTTCCATAGTAAACATTTTAAAATGATTTTAAGGAAATAAAAAAATACTACATTCTCATATTGGGAGTTAGATTTACTTGGCAGGCGTTTTGTGACTAGAAACAAAGTGAAATCCTTGTTAGATAAGGATTTGGTTTTGAGGTCCAGCGAATGCATTTGTCGCAACACATTTCCGTATTTGATGATTTTTTACACCGTGTTAGCTGAGGGTGGGGAACATCTTTTCGGACTCTTGAAGTTTGTACAGAAGTAGCCATTATCTTAATGAAGTTGTTGGAATTTAAACCTTTATGATACGTATTTTTTTTCCGGAGCAGTTGGCTTTTACCTTTTCACAGGTTGAGCTTACTGGGGAAATTTCCTCTGCTACATAAATCATATGAATTGCTCTTAGGAACTTAACCTCTCCATCTCACACCTCCATCCCTTGTGCTGGTAGCCTAGGCTTTGAGCCTCACCTCCAGTTCAGGGACTTAAAATATCCCTTAAAACCAGTTAGAGGCCAGGCGATTCCCACAGAGCTCGATTTCTTCCTAGGGAAGTTGTGACATGGCCTAAGTAGGAGACTAATAATGGTGGAGAAGCAAGTTTAAACCACCGCCAAAACCCTGCATGGTAACTTGTGAGACAGGTTTAAAAAAGTTCATCCATGTTTGTCCCATGTATTGGGTATTGAAGAATACCTCCGATTATACATATTAGTTTAGAATAACATTGGTAAGGGAGAGGCAGGAAAGGTGTAAAGTTGATATAAAGAGGTTCAATGATGTTTGAGGAGCATAGTTCCTTCTTTTCCCTTTTAGGTAGCCCTTCTGGGAGAGGTTTCATTCCAATTGTTGAGTGAAGTTGGGCTGAGGGAGTGGTTGAATAAACACAGAAGTGAGAGTCGGCCTGATATATACTTACTTACATGCCCCAAGATTGTTTCAAGTCTGTGCTTTAAAGCGAGAGTAATGGGGAGTTACTGGAGAAGAGGTAGGATGAAATAGGTATTGACATAGCTTTTGATTCCTTCCTCCTTAATGTTACTATTAGTCAGAGGTAATAGTTTGCTGTGATGGCAATCTGTATTTAAATGCACAGTTCAACACTAGTGAGAATTTTTTTTAGACTCCACATGCGCAGGGCCTAGGTTGATAATAGCGAAATGGTTTAACTGACTTCTTTTAAATTACCTGTAACTTTTAGTTTTAAGTACATGTCTATTACAGGTTAGTTTCACAGTTATCTTGTATTACTTTTTTTTTAGGGCGTCATGGGGCTTTATCTCTGTGCCTGGGCAGTGTCCCTGAGCTCTTTGCTCAAGGCTAGTGCTGTATACCACTTTGGGCCACAACACTGCTGGTTTTAGAGCCTCATGGACTTTACTTCCAGGGCTGTCTTCAAACCATGATCCTCAGATCTCAGTCTCCAGAGTAACTGGGATTGCAGGAGGAGCCACCCTGCCTGGCTGTAGGTTTATTTAAATTTTATTCTATATTCCCATGAATGACTGATTAAGTATTCAGGAACTGAATGGAGTTTATATGTGTAAAATGTGTATCCTGATAGCATTTTGCACATTTTTGGAGAAGTAGATAAGAATTTAGTACATCCTTCTGCAAGTATCAGTCTTTTAGGATAATTGTTTCATCTAATAATGTACAATAGATGGTTTATAGTGACATGTCTTTTTTTCTTTTTTTGATGTTTCTAAGGTTTTGAACTCTAGTCTTGCCCTTGCACTTGAGCCATGCCTTCCAGCTCTTTGTTGTATTAGTTATTTTTCATGTAGGGCCTCTTGTTTTGCCCTGGCCAGCCTCAGGATTGAGATCCTTTTACCTGAGCCTCCAAGTGCTTGAGATTACATACAGGCTTGTGTTGCCTGACCCTTAGATAAATTTTAAAGTAGGCCTCTTACTTCCCTACTGAATATAAATACCTTGTTTTCTTTTTGAGATTGGGAAAGCCTTGCCAATTACTTGACCTTAAATTTAGAGTTTAGTGTTTCATGTGAACAGCTAAAATTTTTTACATTATCAAGTTTCTTCCCTTGTATTACGCAATCTTTTATTTTTCCTACCTGTTAGCTGATTTGGAGGGAAGTTTGAAGAAGAAATTGTTTAGGAAATGCTAAAATAAGTTTAAATGCCTTCTTTTTATTAATAATCTGGTGGAGGAGGATTGTAGACCAAAATGATTGTGTTGAAGTTGGCCTGTAGTAGTACAAAGCAATGGTGGCAGTTAAGGTGAGGTGCCACAGAGCCTGTGGGGTCACGGTTAGCACACTGTAAGCAGAAGCGAAGGTAGAGCATACTCCTGGTCCTCTGGATTTTGGCACATTTTCAGGTAGTTCCAGAAGCTCCTCCTATTAGTAAACCTTTGGGGTGTCCCACAACTCTCGTAGACCCTTGGGGTGTCCCATAATCCTAACTTCTCTTAACCATAAAGGTCATCTTATTACTCCGTTCTTTAATAGTTGTTAGATCTGTTGCCCCCACAGAGTTAAAGTCTTCACTTTGGGGAAAGGGGTCCCACAAGTAAGCCTTTCCATGGTGTGCTGACTTCTCTTCGTCATGGTTTCTTTGCCGAGCAAGAAAATGTCTTCATATCTAAGCTTCTTTGCTTTTTTTTTTTTTGGTGCTGGTTAAGGTAAAAATTCCTCATGACTCACATTTAGACCATGTTCCATCAGCTTTTTTTCTTCCTCCCATGTTTTCAACCACACATAAAACTCACTGAAGTACTTCATTTTAAGAATAAATTAGCAAGCAGTGCTTTCTGTCTTCCAGCTGTCCCTTCGTTTCATGTCTATTTTTTATATTCATACTTTTTTGGAAAAATAGTCCATGTTCACTGACTGTCCAGTTCTTAACCTCTTGTCATCACTCTACCTTAGTTCTGTTTGTGTTCTCACTTGATATTGGTGACATCTTCATTGATCATTTCCAAGTTTTATCTCACTTGACTCTCTTTGAACACTACTAGCAACAGTTCCTCTAGAAATTGAAATCTCTTTACCTGTATAGAAACCATTGCCTTCTGAGTTTCTTTGTTCTTTTTTTGCCCTTCTGTGTCCTTTTTTCTCCAATGCTGATGTTTCTGATTTGGTTTCAGCTTGTCTGCTTCTTGTTTAGACTCACATTTTTTTAGATTTCCTATTTCTCTTCCTCACTCTATCTCTGTGCATACCAGTACACACCCAAATCTAAATTTATATTTTAATTTAGAGCTTAAGGTCAACAAATTAGTGTATACTCTTATTTAGCTTTGAGTGCTCCTTAGACATCTCAAAAACATCGGAGCTTTTTTTGGAATACCTGAGCCTAATTTTCTTCCTGTATATATTTTAAAATTACTTTTTAGTGGCATCACTATTGCTCATACCAGAAACATTTTGCAAATTAATAATTAAAATTTGTTTCTACTTCTTCAATTATCTGACTATTCCCTTTTATTCATTTTACTTCTAAATTCATTATTTTAAAAGCTTAATCTAGAATCTAATTAATATAATTGCATTAGTTTTGAGCACCTGCAATATGTCAGGTATGAGGAATCAGTATGAGAACCTCAGTTATGAATAAAAACACCTCAGTTCTAAAGAGAAATAGGCTCTAATCAAATATTCAGGTGAACGAATTATAGATATGAACACACATACATATACACACATACGTATATTGCAATCAGAATCTAAAATAGGGAAAGACAGTTGAAGGAAGCCTGACACTGGAACTAGGAGTCCAAGTAAAAGCTACTGGGTGGGGGTGAGGGATAAAGAAATATGTATGTACAAAAATCTGTGGTGAGGGGAACATGGAATATTTACCATGCTGAAAGGTTATCAGTGTGGAAATAGAGGAAATCACCGAGAGTAGTGCTGGTTTAGTAGGTCAGGTTAGGCACTTCATTTTTATCCTAAGCCCCTGCAGAGTTGTTTTTTTTTTTTTTTTTTAAACTGTTTATGTGTGTGTGGGGGGGGGTTGATTGGTCGGGATTGGCTTTGAGGGTGGGCTGGAAGGTAGTGGGAATAGACTAACATTCATTCTCTTGCACTAAGTAAAACACTTAATATTAAGCAAGAATACTTAATAGCACTATTTAGTTGCAATGAAAATTAGAACTAGAAGAGATAAAGTAGGCAGCTGTTGTAATCATTCTGGGGAGAGATGACCAATTGGATTGAAGTGCCATGGTGCTAGCGATGAGGAAACTTGAAATTAGTGAGACTTGTTAGAAAAGGGGGTTGTTTCATGGGCAGCTAGGAGTTTTCTGCTTACATGAGGTAGAGGAATGGTGGTGCTGTTCGTTGAATAAAGAAATGCTGGGTATCTGGATGATGAATAATAATTACCTTTTATTTGGAGGCTTGTGGAAGAGGGATAGGAAGATCATAATCTCATTCAGTGTGCTAAGTATGTTTTGATCCTTTAAAGGTGTTGATGAAAAGATGCCAAGTTAGACAATTTATGCTTTGTCAGAGGTAGATCTGAACTTTGGATAGTTTCTTGATTTCAGGTGATTATCTTTTTTTTCTTCAGGTCAGCAGACTGGTTTCATTTTCTGCAGTGTCAGCTCTCTTCAGCCTAATTTCCATGCTGCTTGCTGCCATAATTATGCCTAGAAAAAGCAAAATCTAGTATTGTTGCTCTCCAGGTTAAAGTACCTGCAGTTAATTCCTTTTAAGACCTTGGAAAAGTCTTCCTTATCTAACTTAAGTTTGCAAGCTATTGCAACCTGCTTTGCTTGGAATCTTCTTCCTCATATCTCCAGCTCAAGAATCACTTCCTCTTGTTATATCTTTGATCTCTTCCAAGCCAAGTAGCCCTTTTTTTTTGCCACTTGGAAGGTTATGCCTACCCATAATAATGCTTGTCACATACGATGTTTATGCTTATATGTTTTCCTGTATGAGCTGCTTGAGAAATTAACAGTTTCTTTTATCTCTGTATTCCTGGAGTTCCTGGAAATAAGATCTGGCATCATAGAATAATTACTTAGTAACATAGGATTAATAAGATTGAGATGATCTCATTTGTAATTCCTTTTTCTTTTCTTTTTGGTCTTGAATCTCTTTTACAATTGTGATTTTCATCAGGCTGTAGATGTCATAGTTCAGAAAATGGGGACTGAGGGACTGGTGATATAGCCTAGTGGCAAGAGTGCCTGCCTCGGATACACGAGGCCCTAGGTTCGATTCCCCAGCACCACATATACAGAAAACGGCCAGAAGCGGCGCTGTGGCTCAAGTGGCGGAGTGCTAGCCTTGAGCGGGAAGAAGCCAGGGACAGTGGTCAGGCCCTGAGTCCAAGGCCCAGGACTGGCCAAAAAAAAAAAAAAAAAAAAAAAGAAAAGAAAATGGGGACTGAACATGTTATTGAGGATAGTTGACTAAAATCTGGAGTTACATTGTCCCTTTTTTGTGCCTTTTTTCTAAAATGAGAGGAAGGACTGACTAAAGTTTTAGGTGTTTTGGCTCTGAAGGTTTCTATGACAATTGAATATAAAAAGACATTTTAAAAAGTAAGGTGGAAAAACCTGAAGTAAATGTGCATGCCACATGGTTTCTGATAGTTTGTACCATTCCAGAAATAACTTCTAAGTTGAAGTCTAGTGCTGTCTTGCTTTTCCCCTGCCAGAGTCTGGCTATCTCTGTGGCCAACATCTCTATTGTTGCATACTGCTCACCTGTCAGTCACTAAACAGATCTCATTGAGTGCTGCTACTATTGCTATGCTTATTCAATCCCCAATAACAGTAGTGGGGCTGACAAATAGTCTAGTGATAGCAAGGAAACCCATAAAGTGCTTCCTTTAAGTGAAATTTGAAAGTTGTCAATAAGGAAAGAAAAAAGTATATGCTGAAGTTGCTAAGATCTACCAAAAGAAAAAAAGTTTGTTTTGAGGCTGTTCCCCCCCCCCCCCGGGGGGGGTGCTTATTGGGTCTTGACTTCAGGGCCTGGTCACAGTCCCTTAACTTTTTCGGCTGGCACTCTACCACTTGAGTCATAGCCCCACTTCCATCCAGCTTTTTTGGTGCTTAACTGAAAGTAAGAGTTGCACAGACATTCCTGTCTGGCTAACTCCAAGCCACATTTCTCAGAACTCAGGCTCCTAAGATTCAGGATTACAGACATGAGCCACCAGAACCCAGCTTATTTCTCCCAATTTTTTATACAACAGCCCCCTTATTCCTGGGGGCTATGTTCCAAAACTCCCAAACCCCCAATGGATGCTTAAAACTGAGGATAGTGGCAAACTCTGTAATTTAATGCCTTTTCCATCTTAACTACACACAAGGTGGTCATACATTTTACAGCCTCAGATCTCAGTGTTCTGAGTAGCTAGGATTGGGCATGAGCCTTAGGATTATAGGCAAAAGCTGCTAGTGGCTGGCCCACCATTTTTTTTTTTTAATTCACTCATGATATGTTGAAAAGTTCCTATCTTTGGTCTAGTGGTATGTCCCATATTCTGAGTATGCTGTATGTATTTCCCATATGTTTTGAATTACATTTGAGGCCTGATTACATTCAAGTTTCAATTTTTTTGTGGTAAAAATCCTTCATATATGTATTGTCACATCTGGTGAAGTTGTCCTTCTTTTACTTAGAAGTTTATTGAGCCTCATCTTGCCTTGGAAAGTTGTATTTATGAACCACTTATTGGAATATATGGAGGAAAAAGTAGGAAAGAATGTTGTTAGCAGTATGCGACTCCAGAATTAGAATATTTTTTATTCCTGGGATTTTACTTTTCTGTGTTTTCTAAGATTTTTTTTTTTTACAAAATATAGTTTTTTATATAATGAGAAAGTTGAAGTAATTATAGAGCCTGTTCTTTTTTTGTGATAACAAAAGGATTTAAAATAAGTATAATGCTTATAACTACATGTTAAAGTTATCAGAAAGTGGAGTAATTGTTACACTCTTAACAACATAATACTGCAGGGGAGGTTATCCAGGAGTGGATTTCATATCTATGCCAGGTAGTGTGATCACTGAAGAATGCCAGAATCACAACCTTGCACAAAGGCCACTATGACCTTTTGCAGAAAACACCTCTGCAAATGGTGTCTGCCCAACAGCAGCTTGCTGACCCTTGGACTGACAGCACCCTTGTTATTGAACCTTGTGGCCAAGGCATATTGTTTTAAAGCAATAATGTATGCTGCCATCTTCATTTTGCCCTTTAAGACTTCCTTTGTGCCAGCCTCCTTGAATGCACAAACTGTGTGCTAGTGTTCCCATTGCATTGCTACTAACAAATTCATTAGTCTTGGGAGAATCTTTGTTTATAACATTGACACAAATCACAAAATAAATCACAAATGAATGTCTAGTAGAAGGAAATCTAGTCTACAAGTACCTTGCAACTATTAGGTCATAACAATATATAAATGTGATAAGTTTCACTGACTTGTTTTTGTCATTGGTGATCTTTGAGAATATTTGGAGATATTTCTCTGAGAATTACCTCCTATTTTATATTGAAGAGGCAAGTAGGTCCAAAATACCTGCTAAGTTTCTCTTCCTCTAGACTGTTGATCGGTTCAGAGAGTCATTGATACAGGATTTTAATTTTTTTTGCAGAACAAAATACACTTTATTATTATAAAGAAACACTTTCCACTACTGTGAGATCAGACAAGTTCAAAACCCCACCTCCCCATCAGGGCTTGAACTCACTATCTACCATTCTGACTGGGCTTGCTTGCTCATGGCCGGTGCTCCAACATTTGAGCCATGCCTCCAGTCTGACCATTAGCTCTAGTTAATTGGAAATGGAATCTTCTGTACTTTTCTGCCTGGGCTGGCTTTGAGCAGCCATCCTCCAGATATTAGCCTCCTGTGTAGCTAGTATAATAGGCATGAGCCACTAACATCTTATTGAAAGTAACTTCTTTGAAAATATTATGCTTCTTAAAAATGTATAGACTTGTCCTATCATTATCCCTTAGTACAGTATAACCAAGATTTGCATAGTAGCACTGCACTGTTTTCTGTATAAGACAGTTTTACATTTTTGGTGGTACTTGGATTTGAGTCCAGCTGATTGCAGTTAATTAGCAAGTGCTCTGCCAGGTGAGCACAAATCAAGGTTGAACTTTTTTGCTTTATTTTTATTTACTTTTGTTTTTTAGATCTTTCCCCTTTTTTTCTTGGGCTGCACTAGACTGGCCAGGACTGTTATCCTCATATATTCCCCCCCCCCCCCTCCCAGTGTAGCTGCCAGGGATGCCACTCATGTACCACCACACCACGCCTGGCATAAAGGTCCCTCTTGTGTTTGAGGACACCTATTTTATCCCTTTTGTTTTTGAAAATTTCATCAGGTTTAGGTATAGGAGTTGGTGATAATATACACAGTGATATTATGCATCAAAATGCCTTAAAAAGCAATTCAGAAGTGCTTGTTTAGGCTATGTGGTTTAAGATTAAATTCCTTATAAAGGCAAAAGATCCTTTAAGATAATAAAGTTGGTCATAATCTCGCATAGTTAATGTGAAATGAGTCTTAGATCTAGGGATCATTTTGCTTATTCTAAAATGAAAAAAGTTAGATTGGTTTAAAGAGGTTAAGTGATTAACCTAGTTCATGGTTTTAGATTCAGTTATGCTTTAAAAAAAGTCTTTAAGGACATTGATAAGAGACTAGTGTGTTGCTCCCGCTAAGAGTTTTTTTTTTCAAAGAATGAAGTGGCTTTTTTTTTTTTAAACCCTCTAGTACTTTTTTTATGTGAAGGTGATGGATAACTATTTATATGCCCACAATAATATATGAAAGTGCATAGTCTCATCTGTTGGATAACTTTTTTTTTTGAGTTGGTTGTAGGGCTTGAACTTGTGGCCTGGAGACTGTCCCTGAGCTCTTTTGCTCAAGGCTAGCACTCTCCTCCTTTGAGCCACAGCTCTACTTGTGGTTAATTGGAGATAAAAGAGTCTCAGAGGGATTTTTTTTGCCCAGGCTGGCTTTAAATTCATATTTTCAGATCTCAACCTCCTGAGTACTAGGATTACAGGTGTGAGCCCCAGGAGATGGGTAACTTCTAACTACAACTTTAGTTAGGTCCATAGACTGGGAAAGTCCTTTCATTTATTTTCAAATGACACTGCTGTGCTCAGTGAGTTTTTTTTTTTAATGAAACATTCAGAAACCTTATTAACCAATGCAGTATGAATAAATAGGGGCAGTAAAGAGTTTAGTTAAAAGTTAAGTATTACACATGTAGATAAAATAATGAATCTTTGCCCAGAATTCCTATGAAGAAATTTAGTGCCTAAATCTGTTTGAATGGAAATATATCGGGCATTGTTATAGCTGTTGGAGATAGAGCAGTAAACAAAATAAGGACCCAGTCCTCATGGGGCCTACTTACATCAAGTCTCATATTTTGGTATGAGATAGAAGAGGTCAATAAATTTAAGATAACTTCATTTATAGACTTGTAGGAAAATATTTTAAAGCTTCTTTGGATCTAAACTGTAAAAATGCTTTGTCACTGATACTTATTTCAGGAAAAGTTCAACATTGACTTGTGTGAACCAGGGAAGCACAATTTTCTATTTAAAATTCTTCTCATATATTGCTTAATTGATGGTACTACCTCTCATTTTTATTGCTTCAGAAATGTACCTTGTGTGCTTATGGATTAGAAAATAGGTGATACATAAAGAATTTATGAGTGATAACAGCCTAGTTAATTTGCTAAAGCCTGTATAAACATATCTGATGACCTGCATTGCTATAGCTGCATTGTTTATGTATTTGATGGAACCATTCAGCCTTTTCTCCTTGAGTAACTAGAATCCTGTAATCCTTTCAGAAGTACTTTGCCTGTGATCTAACTTTCTCACATTTGGCCCCACTACTTTCCCCTACCTCCCAGTAGCATTGCTTTAAGGGATCAAGCTTTCAGCAAGCACATGGGCTTTTAGGGGACATTCAAGCTCTACACTGTAGCAGGGATGGGTATTTGGTAGGATGGGGGCATAACACTGTGGGATGTGCTGGCATTGCACAAAGGCTGTGGACCAATATCATTGTACCACCCAGTCACAAATACCTTGTGTCACTGTTGTGTAAAAGATTGTTTTTTAGCCCTGCACATTTGGCCTCCTGCCTGTAATAATCAACTAGGGATAGGGGAATGATAAAAATTTCCCCTGCAACCCAAACTTCTTACTATCTCTAAAACTGAGTGTTAAATTTTTGTGCATGTATCTATTTCTTTGAGGTGGGTTTGTTCAATTTACAAAGGGATCTGGATTTTACAAATGTGGGCCAGTTGTTTCTTTCCAAGACTTTTTTTAAGCTATGCAATTTGGCTATTCTTAGTTTATGGTCCTAAATACTGGAAAATGGGCTCAGATTTTGCTGGGAGCAAATCTCCTTTAAAAAGTGTGTTGAGGGCTTGGGAATATGGCCTAGTGGTAGAGTTCTTGCCTTGTATGCATGAAGCCCTGCGTTCGATTCCTCAGCACCACATATATAGAAAATGGCCAGAAGGCATGCTGTGGCTCAAGTGGTAGAGTGCTAGCCTTGAGCAAAAAGAAGCCAGGGACCGTGCTCAGGCCGAGTTCAAGCCCCAGGACTGGCAAAAAAAAAAAAAAAAAAAGAAAAAGAAAGGGTTTTTATTTTATTCTTAGTGCTAATAATAAGGTCCTAGTTAAAGTAGCTTAGAAAATTTTATACTCAGTTATGATTTATGAGTTTTTTTAACTGAATAAGAGAAAGGTTATTTGAAAATAAAGGCAGTGATGTTGGGGTTCTGGACACCCCCTTTCTCCCCCCACGGGGAGAATGGTAACCACAAACTCTATGAAAGAGCACTCAGCCTGGCCCTCCGCCAGCGGAAGGCCAAAGGCGTGCTCACATGGGCAAGCGCTAAGTTGAGGACGGGTTGCTGAAGCTTCCCCTCCCCCCAGGCCCCCCACATGTTACCGAGGGCGGAGGCGAAAAGGAAGGCATCAGGGACACGCTGCGGTGGTGGAATGCGTCTCAAAGACTTTAATATGGAAGGGCACTTATATAGAAGTAATGGCGGGAAAGAAAGGGGGCTGGCCAAAGGGTCAGTCATAGGCTAGGGGTCACGTTCATCAAGTGACATCACGAAACTTCCCTCTGTGGGCGGGACAACCCCATCATGGTGGCACGCACGTGTTCACCTCCCAAGGGGTGGAGGTCAAAAGGTGGGAGGGGCTTCTATTGTCCCAAGGCTGGTGGAAGGGCAGTCTTTCCCAGGCCATAATAATCCCCAACACAGTGAAAGTAACAAAACTTCCTATCCAGATAGGGGATGACTCGAGAAGTCCTGATGTATGGGTTTTGAGAATGGTAAGGATAGAATTTAATTAAGACTCCTTTCACAGCTCCCCATGTGTTTCCAGGTAACCCCTGTGGATGTGTATAGTAAGGGAGACAGGTTGGAGTTTCTCCTCTCCCTTAATGTTAATTGTGTGGTAAGGGGCTAATCTATTTTAAAAAATATATGAGCAATAAGGAGCCAAAAAGGGTTGAATAATCAGCTTGACAATATAAGCATTCATGATAAAATCATTTTACTTCTTAGGGCTTGACCAAAAAACTGTTCTACCTTTGTCCAGTCAGTTTCCTCTTCTCCTTTCTGGCTAGACTGATTTGCTTCCTTTCATCTCCTGCACTCCTCCTAATGTCTCTTTGGATTCCTTTAAGTAATTGTTGTGTTTTTTCCAGTATTTATCAAAATGAATCATTTTACTTGGTTGGAGAATTGTCTCAATTTGGATGTATAGAATGTGAATATTTCCAAGTTTGGAAAGACAGGTTTATTCATGCTCAGCAGATTTAAATTAAGATGGGCTTTTATTTTTATTTTGAATTTAATTTGATTGACAAGGTGATGTACAGATGGGGTACAGTTACATAAGGTAGTGAGTACATTTCTTGTCATATTTGTTACATCCTCCCTCATTTTCCTTTCCAAGCACATGTACAATATCCAGTGTACCAAAATCATACACAGTGACCAAAGGAAATACCATACATCAAAGGAAATTCACCTAGTACATTAAACATAAGGACAACAATAAAATCCTCCTGTTTCCATCTCTTGGAGTTCATTTTACTTACCCTCATCTTATATAATCATATATACATAGCTGTTGAGCTGTTGTGATCCTCTGATAGGTCTAACCTAGACCTTTTTTTTATGTTTATTTAGTAATTGCTTGGTTTTAGAGACATAATGTAGAGTCGCTGACCAAAACATGTGGAGAGGGCTGGGAATACGGCCTAGTGGCAAGAGTGCTTGCCTCCCATACATGAAGCCCTGGGTTCAGTTCCCCAGCATCACATATACAGAAAATGGCCAGAAGTGGCGCTGTGGCTCAAGTGGCAGAGTGCTAGCCTTGAGCAAAAAGAAGCCAGGGACAGTGCTCAGGCCCTGAGTCCAAGGCCCAGGACTGGCCAAAAAAACCTAAAACATGTGGAGATACCATTTGAAAAGAAGTTTGTTATTTTACAGACATGATCTCTACTGTTCTCCTTGCCGCTTGCCCCCCCCCCCCCCCCCCCCCCCCCCCCGCGCGCCACCTATCAGGGAGACCATGCACCTTTGTTCTCTGTGCTCTAGGCTTGTCTCGCTCAACATTATTTGTTCAAGTTCTGATCATTTCTCTGTGAATGCCATTATTTTATAATTTCTAATCACTGTGTAGAATTCCATTGTGTACAGGTACCACACTTTTTGGATCCATTCATCTGTAGTGGGGTATCTGGGTTGTTTCCATATCTTGGCTATTGTGAATTGTGCAGCAATAAACATGGATGTGCAGGTGTCTTTGTGGTATCCTGGGTCCTGCTGTTCTGGATAGATGCCTAGGAGTGGTATAGCTGGGTCATAAGGTATGTCTATGATGAGTCTTTTGAGGAACCTCCATACTGTTCTCCAGAGTAGTTGTACTAGTTTACAATCCCACTAACAGTGGAGAAGGGTTCCTCTTTCCCCTCCAGCATTTGTTGTTGCCTGAGTTCAGAGTTTAGGCCATTCTAACTGGAGTGAGGTGGTATCTCAGGGTTGTTTTTATTTGCCATTTCCTTTACTGCCAGGGATGTTGAACATTTCCTAATACATTTCTTTGCCATTTTTATTTCTTATCCTGTGAAGTCTCTCTTTAGCTCCTTTGCCCATTTAATAATTGGTTTACTGTGTTTGGAGGGGGTTAGTTTCTTGAGTTCTCTGTAGATGATGGATATTAGGCCTTCGTCTGTTGCTTTGCCGTGAAGATCTTTTCCCAGTTGGTTGGCTGTTTTTCTAGTTTAGTGGCTGTGTCTTTAGCTGTGCAGAAGTCCCATTTGTCGAGTCTCTGCCCTATCTGTTGTGCCCCTGGGACTCTATTCAGGAAGTTTTTGTCTATGCCTGTAAGTTCTAGTGTCTCTCCTACTCTGTCCTTCAGTAGTTTCAGGGTTTCAGGTCTGATATTGAGGTCTTTAATCCATTTTGAGTTGATCTTGGTGCATGGTGATAGGCTAGGGTCCACTTTGAGTTTTCCCCATGTGGTTGCCCAGTTTTTCCAGCACCAGTAGTTGAAGAGGCTGTTTCCCCCCCCCCCCCCCCCATTGTATGTCTTTAGCTCCTTTGTCAAATGTCAGCTGACTGTAAGTATGCGGCTTTATTTCTGGGGCTTCTATCCTATTCCATTGATCTTCAGGTCTGTTGTTAGGCCAGTACCAGGCTGTTTTTGTTATGATGGCTCTATAATAAAGCTTGAAGTCTGGTATTGTGATACCTCCTGTGCTGCTTCTTTTGCCTAGAATTCCTCTGGCTATTCTAGGTCTTTTGTTGTTCCATATAAATTGATGGGTTGTTTTCTCTATTTCAGTGAAAAATGTAGCTGGGACTTTGATGTGGATTGCGTTGAATTTGTATAACATTTTGGGCAGTATGGCCATTTTCACTATATTGATTCTGCCTACCCATGAGCATGGGTTGTCTTTCCATCTCCTGATGTCTGCTTTGATTTCTCTATTTTTAGATTTTTATAATTCTCATTAAATAGGTCATTCACATTTTTGGTTAGGTTAGTCCCTAGGTATTTTATTCTTTGTTTAGCTTTTGCAAGTGGTATTGATTCCATAATTTCCTTTTCTGCTTATACTTTGCTGGTATACAGAAAGGCTGCTGATTTTTGTGGACTGATTTTTGTAGCCTGCTACTTTGCCAAAATGGTTTATATTAGTTCTAGGAGCTTGAGGGCTGAGTTTTGGGGTCCTTCAGGTGTAAGATCATGTTATCTGTGAATGGGGATAGTTTGATTTCTTCTTTTCCAATGTGGATCCCTTTAATCCCTTTAATGTCCTTTTCTTGCCTTATTGCTATGGCTAGGGATTCCAGGACAATATTGAATAGAAGCGGGGAGAGTGGGCATCCTTGTCTTGTTCCTGATTTTAGGGGAAATGCTTTTAGTTTCTCCCCATTTAATATATTAGCAGTTGCTCTGTTGTATATGGTGTTTACTGTTTTGGAGAATGTTCCTTCTATTCCTATTTTCTCCAGGGCTTTTAACATGTACGGGTGTTGTATTTTGTTGAAGGCTTTTTGGGCATAAGATTGGCTTTTATAGTTGCTGTTTTTTTGTTGTTGTTGTTTTGTTTTGTTTTTGCAGTGAGCCACAACCTCCAGTCCCCTATTTGATGTTGCTTAAGCGCCAGTTCTGTGTGTTTATGTGTGCATGAGTATGCAGGTGTTGGTCTTGGGGCTTGAATGCAGGGCCTTGGCACTCTGAGTTCTTTTAAAAAGTACTTAGAACAGTGTTTTGTTTTGTCTTTGAATAGTTAATATAACTATGGGATTATTGCTTCCTATTGGAATGTGTTTTTTAAGTTTTATTTCTTGCCTCCAAATTAACCAATAATTACTTTTTGTTGTCTAACCAGTAATAACAAAAGATTACTGTTTTAAGCTTTTCTTCAGCCTGGAGCAAATGGCTTTAATCTTCATGCTTTGAGGATTACCAGTTTAAGCAAGCAGGGCTAGATCAATTTTTTTGTTTGTTTGGTTCAGAACAATTTTTTTTTCACCAGTCCTGGGGCTTGAACTCAGGGCCTGAGCACTGTCCCTGGTCTCTTTTTGCTCAAGGCTAGCACTCTATCACTTGAGCTATAAGTACTGAAGAATCAAACCCAGGGCTTCATGTATCGAGGCAAGTATTCTAGGCCATATTCCCAGCCCCCAGAACAAATCTTGTCTAAGAAAATTTTGTATTTAGATAGAAAAAAATGTTTTACAGTGTGAATGAATGGATTGAGTAAATGAGAAATGAGTAAGCCCACTAAATCAAATTAAGATGAGTGGCACTGTAGTCATAGGTTATATGGTGCTTTGAGATATAGAGACTTTATAAGCTGAATTTTTAAGATTGGCACTGATTTGAAGACCACTAGAAAATTCTGTTGCTTCCAGTAATGTGAGATTGTACTATAAGAATATAATTGTAAATTTCCCTATAGATTGAAACTTTCAAAACACATTTCAAACAATACTATTTTTTAGACATGTGAATTACGGGTTCAGAATGAAGATGAACATGGTTAGTAAGTCTACCACCTGGAAAAGAAAAAGACACTGTTGGCTATTGGGTAATATTTGTGTGCATACAGGTATCAGCACATAAACATAGTTGAGGTTATGTTTGCATAGTTTTGAATTCAGCTTTTGTTATGAATCTAATTACATTCTTTTCTCTTTTTAAACCCAATAGGTCCCTTTACAGATGTAGTCACTACAAATCTTAAATTGCGAAATCCGTCAGAGAGAAAAGTATGTTTCAAAGTGAAGACGACAGCACCTCGCCGGTACTGTGTGAGGCCCAACAGTGGAATTATCGACCCAGGCTCAACTGTGACTGTTTCAGGTAGAAATCAGTTTTGAATTGTGTTGTTTTATGATTATGTTTTGACTTCATAGTGTTTCATCTTAAGGGAGAGAAATAGTTTTTATATTATTCTGACTTTGCTTTCAAAGATGTTCTCTGGTTATTCCATAGAAAACTTCTCATTTTATGTAAGTATGATTAATTTATAATTGCCCAAATTTGGTGTTTAGTTTAAAAACGAAATGTCAAGCTCTAAACTAGCTTATACCTCATTCTCTGCTATGATTCCTCTATGTAATCTTTGAAAATGACAACATGTTTACAATTACTTATAGTATATTCCCTACTACACACAGCTAGAAGTATTCTGATTCTTTTGCTTTAAATGCACAATGCCTCATTTGCCATCTTTATCAAGTAAGACGAGTTCTTATTGTAAATCCTAACAGTATCTGGCCCTTGAAAACTTCACTAGTCTCTTGTTATTTACTTTTGAAAAGTGTGCTGAGTTTCTTCCACGTATAAATTGTTTACTCCTGTGGAATGCTTGCTGGTATTCTCTATAATGTGTTTTCTTTTCTCAGTGCCTCAAGACTTCCCAGGATGATACTCCTTAACAATATAATATAGCTGAAAGATAGGAAGCAAGTACGCGAATGTGTGTGTCTCGTTATAAATATGCTCTCCAAAAACCATTGGAGTTTACAACAATAGAAAAAAAATAATGGTCTCAAGAAGACAAAATTTACTGTGCAGAAGGGTGCACCATCAGCCAAAAATCTGGCAAGCAAGCGCATAGAGCAGCCAGTCTACTCCAGTATTTATCCTAACCCAGCAGGCCCTGCTGCCTGCTCAGATTGATTGAGCTCAGGTTCACAGTCTGCTCATGATTGGCTAGTTTGAATAGGGTAAAATGTATTTACATAAGGTGATTCTGAAATAAGATTACTCGAAATACACTCACATCTTCTATTTTTTGTATAGTCTGGGTCATGTCTTAATTCCATCTTGAAAAGAAACCAGTTTAAGACAAAACCTCAGATTTAAAAAATCCTTTGTCTCAGAGCAGTTCTTTTTCTTAGCAAGAGCCAACTTACCTGGCCAAAGCAGAAACTTTTAAGCAATACACTCTGATAGAAAAGAAAGTTTTTCTCTGGTACTTTTCTTTTGGAAGAAGGTTGTAGGCTTTATGTGGAAACCATTTATTCTTTTTTTTACAACAGTAATTCTCATATTGTGATGCTGTAATAGCTTGGGAAACAGAGACACATGGATTCATCATCTTTCAGATCAGAATTGGAGATATGGCCAAGAAATCTTAAATTTAAAAAGACCCTTGATGCCTGTAATCCTAGTTACTTAGTGTTAGGTCTGTGTAGGAGAATAGCCCCCTTCCCGCTTCCTCTTCACTTGCCTGAAACCAGTAATCACTTGACTGAATCAGCAAAGGACCTTAGACTCTGAGGTTACTTCCTCATCCTCTGAGGTCACTTCCTCAGCTTCCCCAGTCACTCCTCCTTCAGACAGTGAAGAGGTTTCCTAGGCTTTGAGATTACTCTCACATCCTCTGTAGTCACACCTCTGGCCTTTGCCTATGTAATCTCATTCACCCCTCAGTCCCTGCCTCTTCTTTCTCCACATGCCTTCATCTTGTGCAGGCCAGCCGTTTGCTCTCCTTTTAGTAAACTCTTTTCTGCTGGGAAGACCTAACTAACATTTAGAAGACTGAAATCTGAGGATTGTGGTTCAAAGTCAGCCCAAGTAGGAAAGTCTTGAGACTCATTTCCAGTTAATCATCAAAAGCTGAAAGTGGAGCTGTAGCTCAACTGGTAGTATGTCAGTCTTGGGCACAAAAAAATAAGGGACAGTACTCAGGTCCTGAATTCAGATCCCAGTACCTATACCCCCTCCCATCCCCCAAATATTCTTAAGATATTAAAATAATTCTGTACTGATTTTAGGTTTTCAAACCGACAGCATATTAAAAATAGCAAATCATACTGGATGAGAGCCTTGTAGAACAGGCCCGTTGGGAGAATTTAGAAGTGCAACAGGACTGTAAAGGCAGTATGGAAAGACAGTTCTTGTTGACACTGTCTTCCCATAGGTGTATCCTACACTGGAGAGCTAGGAGGCTCTACAAAAGGTTTTTGTTTGTCTTTAAGAGGGTTGTGGTAAGGTGGCTTGGGAGGATTGGTTTTATATTTGCTTACTTATTAGTTTCTGAGAAGATGATGGGAAATAAGAGAAAGCTACATAACTGGATTCAATGGCACATACTTGATTTCTCCTACTCTGAAGGTAAAGATTGAGGGTATTGCAGTTTGAGACCAGGCTAGGCAAAAAGTTTGGAGAGCTGCATCTCAAGTCAGGAATGATACACAACTATAATCGTAGCCATGTGAGGGGCATAATAGAATTGAATTCCAGGACAGCCTGGCTAAAATGTATAAGACCTTCTGTGAGAAATAACTACTTGCCTAAGAGTTGAGTTCAAACCCTTATACTGGGAGTTTGGGATTTTAGGTTAAGAAAGATAGAGTCTGTAGATGATGCTCAAGAGGCTAAGATCTGAGGATCACAGTTCAAAGCCAGCCAGGGCAGGAAAGTCCAACCACCAAAAAGCCAGAAGTGGAGCTGTGGCTCAAGTGGTAGAATAGCAGCCTTGAGTGAGAAAGCTAAGGGACAGTGCCCAGTCTCTGATCTCTAGTCCTGGCACTGGCACAAAGAGAAAAAGCAAGAAATTTAACAACAAGGAATTAGCTGGGTTTAGTTGGCTCACACCTGTTGTAATCCTAGTTACTGAGGAAGTTGAAGTATAGGATGATGGTTCAGAGCTAACCTGAGCAGCAGAGTCTGAGACTGTTTCATCTCCATTTAGCCATAAGAAATAAAGCTGGGCCTGAGGGTAGGTAGAACACTAGCTTCTGCATAAAAGCTCAAGCACAGTGCTTAATTTCAAGCCTCAGAATGAGCACCAAAAAAAGGAAAAAAGATTAAATAAAGGATTTATGCATTCTGGATTTTTTTTTGTTTTTGGCACTCATCCTGGCACTTGAACTCAGGGCCTGGGCTTCCTCTCTAAGCTCTTTTGCTCAAGGCTATAGCCCTCTATTACTTTGAACCACAGCTCCACTTCAGGTTCTCAGACTTTCCTGCTCCAGACTTTTCCTGCTTCTGTTGGCTTGGAATCTTGAGCCTTAGAATTCAGCCGAGTACTAGGATTACTGGCATGAGCCACCAGTACCCACCAGTGTCTGGTGCATTCTAGATCTTGCTTTCTGTCTACATCTTTAGTCCTTTCACTAAATGTGAAGAAAATGAAATGATTAAATCCATATGGATAAAAATAATTTTCAGTGCAGTTAGGTTAAACCTAAGCATCCATAAAAGTATTCAGGATAAGTTTTTCTTGAAGATTTATGGCTGAACTCATATCAGTATTAAGAAAAGATATACTTTGCAGAACAGTTTCTCCTACACAGTCCCCCCTTGTATCACAACAAGTGGCTTGTTGAAAACTTCGTAAACTACTAATTAGACTAGTTACTGATTCTTACACAGTTAGAATTCTTAGGCTACTAAGAATTAGAAATGCATAGAAAAATTTTGAATACTATTACTAGGAATTAAAATTCCAGAGATCAAGAGTTTTATGACTTCCTTTCATATTTTCTTAGAATCAGATTTGATTGAACAGTGGGTACATTTTTGAGTAACATATCCTTTTTAGAGAAAAATTAACGCATGATAGTCAAATTTTTGTCTAAAACTTTATAAAAAGTAGTTATACAAAAGGGTTTCATGTCAACAAATCCATTTATAAGTATAGTACATCTTGACCAATGTCACCCCTTTTAACTTGGCCCTGATCTTTCCCAACTCCACCAGCTACTTCAAGTTAAACTGTTCCATTTAAATATATGTACATTGAATATAATTACTGTATTCACCTATGCTTCTTCTCTGCCCCATTCCCTTTTTGATACCCCTCCTCCCTAAAATCACTTGGTATTCATCCTGTTAAAGTGTTGGTTAGTTGTTCGGAGGAGTTTTATGCCATTGGAATTGTGTGTGTGTGTATGTATGTATGTGTGTATGTGTTCATGTATGTTTATAACTTTTAGAAACATGAGCCATTTGAGCCTGAGATAGTTTTTAAAGTCATTGAATATCTTATGAAACACCTCAGTTATGTAACTTTAAGATTATTACTGAATACTAAAACGAATTCTAAATTTGTTTTGTAAGTAGTCTTAATAAGAAGTTTACTAGATTTAATAATAATGGTGATAAAGTTAAAATTTTCACAAACGTTTAGAGAAGGCAGCATGCATACATATGCATTTTTAAACAGCTATTTGGTTATTAATGACTTAGCAAGTCAGAAGGAAGACAATAGAAAAATTAATTATTGGAATCCATAAAGTTGATTGTGGATGCTTTAGTGTTAGAATTCAAGGGCTGGGAATGTAGCTTAGTGGTAGAGTGCTTGCCTAGCATGCATGAAGCCCTGTCAGGGTTCCATTCCTCAGTACCATATAAACAGAAAACCCAAAGTGATGCAGTGGTTCAAAGGGTGGAGTGCCAGCCTTGTGCATAAAGAGGTTTAGGGACAATGTCCAGGCCTTGAGTTCAAGCCCCAGGACTGGCCAAAAACAAACAAAAATCCAATGTTGCTTCCTTAAAGCCATCTTGGTTTTCTTTAAATTTATGTTATTTCCGAGATCATAGAAATGATAACCAAATGCAGAAGAGTAATTGATGTCTTTTTTTTTTATTTATTAATGCTGTAACCCTTTGACTATGATCCAATCATAGAAATGATAACCAAATGCAGAAGAATAATTTGTCTTTTTTTAAATTTAGTAATGCTGTAACCCTTTGACTATGATCCAGTCATAGAAATGATAACCAAATGCAGAAGAATAATTTATGTCTTTTTTTATTTAGTAATGCTGCAACCCTTTGACTATGATCCGAATGAAAAAAGTAAACACAAGTTTATGGTACAGACAATTTTTGCTCCACCAAACTTTACAGATATGGAAGCTGTGGTAAGTATAGAAGTTGTACGAATATAATCTAAACCATAGGTTTATTTACAAACCGTGTGTGTGTGAGAGAGACAGACAGACAGACAGACAGACAGAGATAGGGAAGAGGGGAGAGAGAGACGGACAGATAGACATTCAGGGCCAGGGTTTGAACTCAGTGCCAGTGTGCCATCCCTGAGCTATTGTGCTCAAGGCTAGTAGTACTCTTCCTTGAACTGTAGCTCTACTTTTCAGCTTTTTTGTGTTTAATGGGACATAAGAGTCTCATGGAGTTTCTTGTCTGGTTGTTTTCCTGCCTGGGCTGCCTTCAAATAATGATTCTCAGACCTCAGTCTCCTGAGTAACTAGGAGAGGTATGAGCTACCGGTGCCAGGCTATAAACCTAATTTTTAACATTTGAAAAAGTCTGTTCATTACAAATAATCCTAATTAGAAGGAGAACTTTTGAAATATTGCTTTGAAATCATTCAGAAATGTTGACTTGAAAGTTATCACTGGTGATGTAATTTTAATGGAATGGTTTATGATAGGAACGCACACCCTGCCAGGGGTGCTGGCTGAGTTACAGATACTCCTTACCAGTGCTCCAAGCAGCCGTACTTGAGCCACAGTGATCCCTTCAGGTGAAATGTTTGCTGCAATCACACTTCTTATGTCTCATATTGTTTTTATTTTTAGTGGAAGGAGGCAAAACCTGATGAATTAATGGATTCTAAGTTGAGATGTGTATTTGAAATGCCCAATGAAAATGATAAACTGGTAAGTAGGAAAATGTTTAAAAAAATTGAAGTTGAACTTGTTAGGTACTTGGATTTTTAGGTTTTAGGATATATGTGCGATGGCTAGTCTATTTACTAAGACAGCTTTAGGTAAACTTGGCAAGCTCTGGGTGCTTGGTGGCCCATGCCTGTAATTGTAGCTACTCAGGAGACTGAGGTCTGAGGATTGTGATTTGAAGCCAGCCCTGGCAGGAGAGTTAACCATGCAAGAACCAGAAGTGGAGCTATAGCTTAGAGTGGTAGACTACTAGCCTTGAGCACAAAAGCTTAAGGACAGGCCCTGAGTTCAAACCCCACAACCAACAATGACAACAAAAAACACACAACTTGGCTGACTGGTCATTTTATATTATTTTGTTTGTCCAAGAAGAAGTAATTTATCTCTTAGGTCTAAGTTTCTGGGTAAATAATTATTTAATTCACATTTTGGCCATTTAAACTCCTTCAGGCTCATTCCATATTTGGTCTTTCCTAAAATACTTTTTTTTTTTTTTTTTTGCTAAAATCAATGTGGGTTCTGTCTTTGTTTTTTCTTTTTGGCATTACTGGGATTTGAGCTCAGCTATCCCTTGAGCCATACCTCCAGTCCTACTTTTTACTGATTAGTTTTAGAAATGGAATCTCAGGGTCTTTTTCTGATTCCACTGGCCTCAAACTGGTTCATTGTACTGGTTAGTTTTAGAAATGGAATCTCAGGGTCTTTTTCTGATTCCACTGGCCTCAAACTGGTTCATTGGACCTCAGCCTCCTGAAATAGGATTACTGGTGTGAGCTTTTAGCATCTGGCACTATTCTGTATTAGCAAAGAAATTATTGGTGCTTATTGATTAATATGAAACACATACAGTTCTGAGGACTGAGGTACAGATACATGTTTAATGAAAGCATAAAAACCAATAGTCTATAGAGTGGGCCATAGTCACATTTCCTGTCTCCTGTTTGGAATATAAATCTGAACTTTTTTCCTATGGTTTGTAGGAGGGACTGATAGGTAAGTTGTTGTTTTTTTCCACAGTAATGTGAATGAATGTAATTGCTTGGTTACAGTCTGATATGACTTTTGGCTTTGATGTGGGGACCATTTTACCTGTTTAAAAGTGGGGCCAATTATTGTGTCATTCTTTCAACAAGGCTAAAATGAAAAAGTTGTTGAGTGTTAGTCATTGACTGAATTACTTGTTGGAAGTGTTTTTTTTTTTTTTTTTTTTTGCCAGTCCTGGGGCTTGAACTCAGGGCCTGAGCACTGTCCCTGGCTTCATTTTTGCTCAAAGCTAGCACTCTACCACTTGAACCACAGTGCCACTTCAGCCTTTTTCTGTTTATGTGGCACTGAGGAATTGAACCGAGGGCTTCATGCATGCTACTCTACCATTAAGCCACATTCCCAGCCCTTGTTTGAAGTTTTGAAATGTCTTATTTTGGGTACTGGTCCTAGAACTTGAACTCAGGGCCTGAGTTCACTGTCCCTGAGCTTTTGTGTTCAATGCTAGTGCTCTGTCACTTTGAGCCACAGCTCAATTTTCAGACTACTGCTTGCCAAGCAGTAACTCTGCCACTTATGCCATGCCTGCAGTCCTAACCTGCAATTATTTTGATACATTTTTCCAAGGACTTTAAGTGGGAGACATCTTTAGCACAATTCTCATGGCTAGATAAGCCTTAAAAAAATTTTTTTTTTGTTTTGTTTATATGCTAGTCCTGGGGCTTGAACTTGGGGATTTAGCTCTCCTGAGTTTTTGTGCTTACGGATATAGATAGCACTGTACCACTTGGGACATGGCTCCACTTCTGGCTTTTCAGGGGTGGGAGGTGGGGGAGGTCAGTTGTGGCGTTTGAACTCAGGTCTTGGGTACTGTCCTGAACTTTATTGCTCAAGGCTAGCCCATTACCGCTTTGAGCTATAGTGCCACTTCTAGTTTTCTGGTGGTTAATTGGCGATAAGAATCTCATGGACTCTCCTGCCCAGGCTAGCTTTGAACCATGATCCTCAGATCTTCAGCTTCCTGAGTAGCTAGGATTATGGGCGTGAGCCATAGGCCCCTGGCTACTTTGGCTTTTTGCTTTAATTGGAGGTAAGTGTTTCAAAGACTTTCCTGCCTGTGCTAGCATTGAACCATGATCTCAGCCTCTCCAGTAGCTAGGATAATAGGCCTGAGTCACTGGTTCCCCATAATGCCTTTAAAATTTAATGTGTCGGAGCTGGGAATATGGCCTAGCGGTAGAGAGGCCTTGTATGCATGAAGCCCTGGGTTCAATTCCTCAGCACCACATATATAAAAGCCAGAAGTGGCACTGTTATGGCTCAAGTGGTAGAGTGCTAGCTTTGAGCAAAAAGAAGCGAGGGACAGTGCTCAGGCCCTGAGTTCAAGTCCCAGGACTGGCAAACACAAAACAAAACAAAATTTTAATGTATCATTAGTATCTAATTGTTCTGGTTTAGCATTCAAATTTGTCCTATAAATGTCAGTAAATTATTTTGTTTGAATTGAAACAATCTAAATGATCTGGGGGGTGGGTGGGCGAAGTTAGTCAGTATCAAGGTTTGAGGACAGGGCAATGTACTTGATAAGTGTGAGCCACCAGTGCCTGGCTTGGGTTAGCACTTACTACTTGAGACATACTTGCAGACCATGGAGGTGTGTTAGTCGCCTAGCTTTTTTGTTTTTCTCTCTCAAAACTAATAAATGAATGGTTTCCTTATAGAATTTCCCACACGTGTTATCCTTGATATTTCCTGTATAATTGGAAGTTGGATCTAGGGGCTTGATTAAATTTAGATTTGTTTTGCTGGAAGTATGGTGGGGAAGATTTGTCTTGAGGGTATTGGTCTCAGGGAGGCACATAATGCCTCCTTTTTGTTCTTGGCAAAGTGGCAAGGTAAGCAGCCACTGATGTATAGTGTCTAGATTGAGTGATCTTCATCCAAGATGATTGGTGTGTCTCAAGGATAACATATTATTTTCCCAACTGAGTGGAAGGGATGGACACTTCCAGCATCTAATTTGGTGGAGGCCTAGAATGCTGCTTAATTTTCTGTGGTGAAGATTATAGCCCCTACAACTTGGGTTTTAAAATGTCAGTGAAATTGAGATTGAGAAAATAACGACTTAGGTCTATTCAGTTAAGGTTATATAGTGGTGATACTGTCATTCTATTTTATGTGCAGTTTAGGAAATTTGTTTAAAAATGAATTTTCTTCTAGTATTTGGTTATTCAGTGACAGTTTATGAAGACAGGATTAAATGCCTGTTTCTTTTAGCTACATGTGTTTAAAAAGTAAGCTGATTCATAGGCATCCATCCTTCTGTTGAAAACAGATCTCCCTCCTGATGTTTAAAACTAATCTTTTTCTTGCCCTCTTTCTCTCTGTTCCTCTCTCCCACCTTTAATTTTTTGTACTGGTATTGAACCTGGACCTTGTGTGTGGTAGGCAAATTTACTATCACTTGCACAATATCCCCTTTGGCTTTTATTTTTTGCTTAGACTAGGGTTTGGACTCTGGATCTTACCATTTGAGCTCTTGGGCTGGCTTTGAACTCAGCCTTCATGAGTAACTAGGATTACAGATGAGAGCCACTAGCACCAGCATTTATTTTGTTTTGAGGTAAGATCTTTCTTAATTTGCCTAGTTAGGCTTCAACATGGGATCATCCTTCTACCTCCGAAGGAGCTGAGGTTCTAGGCCTGTTTTCCTATACCTGGCTCCTTCCTCTACTTAGGGTTTGGTTTTAAATAACCATTTAGGTTCTAACCCCCTGCAATTGTTAGCATTGATGCCTAGATTGTTGGCAAGAGGTTCTTCAAGTTGATATGTGAATCCTTTTGCCCAAATAGTTACTGGTAACTTTCTTGATAATTGATATGGCAAGATTTTTTCCAGGTATGCCCAGAACTGAAACTATTTCTTTAGAAGATCTGTGTCCTTTCAGTGAGTGCAAAAAGGTATTTGAAAATCACAATTAATTTGTGTACAGAATTGCTAGGTAGCCTAGGCTGGCTTTGAAGTATTAATCTTCCCTTGTCAGCCTCCTGAGTGCTGGGATTACATACTTGAGCCACCATGCCTGCCTTCTTTTTTGATTTTGTTAGAATTTTTGTTAAGCCACTCTTGGTCAAGATTAGAGTGGAAGCCTATTTATTCAATTGAAGGTTTCTTCAAATGGCACTTTGTGTATTGATCCTTCTTTGGTGTTTGAAGCTGTGGGAAAGTCCACAGTCAGTAGTTCTTACACATCTACTTTATTTTTTTTTTTAATTTTTAAAATTATCTTTAATTGCACAAACGAGGTATAATATAACAAATTGGTTTATGAATACAGTATATCTTAATAGGTGTCACCCCTTCAACATTATCACCCCTCCTCAACTCACCTCTTTTACTTTTCTTAGTTTGGTGGTATATACATTGAATTCTTGACTGCATTCTCTCCCCTTTCCTGTTTTCATTCATCTGCCCCTCTCTCCTCCGTCCCACCACTCCTCCCTCCTGGATGTATCCATTTCCTGGTGTTGGTTTTGTTGGACTTTGACTTAGTCTTGTTTTCTTTTTGGTAAACATTGGACCATAGAACTCCTAAGGCCATTTACATATATTTTATTATGTGCTTCCTGTATGTATAGTGCACATTGTGAGATAAATGCCATGTTCAAATTAATTAACCTCCTTTGTCACACAGCAATTTTTGTCACACTTCAGTTGATCGTCAGGATTTTTTTTTTTTTTTTTTGGCCAGTCCTGGGCCTTGGACTCAGGGCCTGAGCACTGTCCCTGGCTTCTTCCCGCTCAAGGCTAGCACTCTGCCACCTGAGCCACAGCGCCCCTTCTGGCCGTTTTCCATATATGTGGTGCTGGGGAATCGAACCGAGAGCTTCATATTGCCTCTAGGCCATATTCCCAGCCCTGATCGTCTGGATTTTATCAACTTATTTCTTGGTGCTTTCTTCTCAGATATGGTAGAGGTAGCCAGTCTGTATGATTTTTGGTTAACCATCCTAACCAGTTCTTTATACATCCCCCTTGCCTTCCTACCCCTTTCCCCCAAGAAATATTCAGGTATTTAAGTATGTTATATATGTATACCACATGCATTGGAGCTACTGATCTTTTTAAGGTTTGTTATTAGTGCTTGAACATTTATACATTCTGGAAACTGGGAATTAGGTAGTATTTTGTTGATCTTTTTAGAATTTTTAGGATCTTGATACTAAAGGTACATTAGGACATGATGAAACTTTTGTGATGTTTTATAAGGTAATATAAAGAGCTAGCTTTAGAAGTATGGGGATGGAGTCCCATGTTTTTCTGTTTTAAAAAGTTCTTTGTTTTGGATAAGGCAGCTGATTTATTTGAACCATTAATTCTCAGAATGGATTTCTCTTTGGGAAATACCTCTGATTATTTATAGACAGCATGATGAAGGAAAGCTAAGAGTCCTTTTATTTTTGAATAAAAGACATTATAAAATTTTTTCCTGGATAAGAGTAAAATAATACTGTTATAAAGTACAGTAAGATGTGTAATTAATTACTAGGGAACATCAGTTGTGTGGCTGTCTAAATTCATTAAGGATCTGTAGTGTTTTCAATAGTAGAGTTGTTCTCAGTACCAGTATTAGACAGATAGTAGTATACAGTGTTGACTTGCATAAAATAGGATTCTCTAAATTATCAAGATTAGGAAATACCTGATGTCTACTTGATAGTGGTTTTTGTTTTTTTAGGATCAAATGTGATTTTTATTTTCATTTTTGAAATTTTATGAACTGTTGTGAGTTTAATTTAAGAAATATTTTGGAGCTTTAGCTTTATTTGACATTTTCCAGATTTTCTAATGAAGATTTTAGAGCTGTAGAGAACATACATTTAGGAGATCTTCTTATAAAGACATTTTATTGTTAAAAAACATTTCTGTTGAGACAAAAGACAGAATGAATATCAGGAAGTATTACTTCAAAGTCTGCTCCAACCTTTTTTTGTGTGTGTGTTTTTTTTTTATCCTAAAAGAATTTGGGAGGAAAAAAATCCTAGAAAAAGAACTGTTGGGTTAATACTTACAGAATGTTATATGAATTTGATTTTATTGTCGTGTGTGTGTGTATATGTATGTATGTATGCCCACTATTGGGGCTTGAACTCAGGGCCTTGAAATCTCACTTAATCTCTCTCACCCCATGGTTGGAACCTTTGCCACTGGAGGAGGTACACCTGTACTTTGAGCTTTTTGGTCTCAAGATTTGTCTACATGAGTTGTCTTTGAGTGAATCTAAGTTCTCAGATTTCAGCTTCCTGAGTAGCTAGGATCACCCGTGGTAGGCAAGCCACTGGGGCCCAGTGAGAAGTCTTTGAGTTAGTAAACAATACATTTTGAACTTCAGAGGGGGAAAAATGTTCAGGTTGAGTATTATGAAAGGTAAGAAAAGATGAACGTACTTATTTTTCAGATAACAAGTACTAGTAAAAAAAAAGACAGTAGAAACTTTCATTTTAGGGTAATAGGATATTAGCATAAATTGAATGAAGTATATATATTTAATAAGTGACCATATACAAATATATCATAACTGATTTTCTGGAAATATGAAAGGAAGTTTAGAAACTGGTGTTTTTTGCTTTAACATAGCTGTTTATTAATACTGTTTCTTATGCATAACACATTAAAAAAATTAGAGTAAAATACGAATGTTTTAGAGTCTAATGCTATCTGTATTAGTCATTCCCAATATCATGCAGGAGAAATTAGAGTTTGGTGAATCTGAGAATATGTTTCCCATGCCATCTCAGGGTAAAGCTCTACCAGGGATTGGTCCAACTGCCACTTCAGTGAGCAGCATCAACAACACAGTTGCAACACCTGCTGCCAGTTACATGAAGAGTGATCCCAGGGGACTCACTGTGTTCAAACAGGAGAAGCAGAAGGTTTGTTATAGGGAGTTAAGAGATTTAGGAGTCTACTAGTATTACTAAATTAATGTAGATAACTAAGGAGGTAGATAAGTGTTACTGTGTTCCATATGACAAAGTAGTTAGAGTTGAATTTTTGATCTGTGTTTAAAACTACAGTAGAATCATAAGCCACATAAAATGGTGGACCTAGTTCATTCTGTTATTTAAAATACTGTCAATAACAGCAAACAGGACCAAAGTAAGTGAACATTAAGTTGTAATCTTTCCTATCAATAAGATTTAGAGAGCATATGCTAAAAAAATAAATTTTCAGTTTGAATTAGGGTAGCCGGTATAGCACTGGTAGGAGCTGACAATATTTTTTAGAGACATATTTGTATTGAGATTTTAAAAAAAAAAGATGAAATTACACTTTGAACTTTCTTTCCAAATACGAGTATAATACTCTCCCTATAGCTCTTTTTTTTCTTTTCCTAATCCTGGGGCTTGAACCAGGGCCTGAGCACTCTCCCTGGCTTCTTTTTGCTCAAGGCTAGCACTCTACCACTTGAGCCACAGCGCTACTTCTGGCCTTTTCTGTATATGTGGTGCTGAGGAATGGAACCCACGGCTTCATGTATGCAAAGCAAGCACTCTACCACTAGGCCATATTCCCAGCAAGCGCCCCCCCCCCCCCATCCCCCAGGTCATTTTTGATTGACAGTCTTCTGTCAATCAAATTTGTATCTGAAGACCAAAGTCCTTAGGTTGTAATTGTGTGTGTGTGTGTGTATGTATGTACACATATCTGTATGTATGGATTTAAATCTACAAAGTAAAATGCCACCCCATCAAGAAGGGAACAGTTTTTTTAGTGGTGTATGATGTGGCACAGTTAGTTCCCTTTTCCATTTCTTTCTTACTGGAAACTTCAGAAACTCTCCAGTGTTAATAGATTGCATTTACTTTGATTTGGCTTACATGATAGCATGCTAAATAATAAGGTTTAAAAAATAGTCTTTATCCAAATGCCTGTATTACTTTTAGATTTTGTAATTATTTCTTGGAACCATGGTCAGAAAGAATATATTCATTGACTGTTTAAAGTGGAAAAGAATTTAAATACTATTTCTTAACTCAGAAATCACAACCAAAATTCTGATAGTAGTTTAAGTTATAATTCTTCACTTTAAGCACTTTAATACATATTGACGTTCTGTACTGGTGGCAGAAAGAATGTAGTCTTATGCTTATATTTGAGCCCCTCTTCTTTCCAGAGCTTCATTGCAAACACTTGCTGCTTTATGTTTTACCGTCCCTTTTGGTATCAAGTCCCTCCCTACTGTAATTGCTTTCTTCATAATTATTTGGAATATTGGAATTAAGATATTGAAAGTTGTTTAAAAAGGAATATAGAAGTGTTATTCATAGATGAAGAGACTATTGAACATAGGCTAAATAACGTAAGATGTACAGTATATGATATGTTGTCTAGGCTTAATTGATATACATCGTTAAGTTTTCAGCTTGTTCTAAGTTGCAGTCTTAAATATAATGCTAATGTTGCTATTATTAAGAATCACAGCGTGTTGAATCCTTTTAGTTTGCTTGTTTCATGGTTCTCAGAACAACCAGTCTCCTCTTTCTGGACCAGTATGAAGCACCTTTCAAGGAACAAGCTGTTTTCCTGCAGCCAAACCTCACCTCCTGAGTGGAAGCATTTACTTAAAGTCACACCGGCTTAGTGTTTCCCATCAGGCCTTCTGATTGTCACAGCACAAATGGCTCAGCCTCCCCCATTTTAAATGCCACCTGAGTTAGGTTATATTTGCTTATATATTAAATATCCATAAATAAATTAGATTTCTTTGCATCTGCTATGTATTTTGACTGGTTTGTTAGTGGATTAAATAGTCTGTGATAGAACTGTTTTATGTAACTTGTTTTATGCCTTAACTTGGCTTCAGTGTATATCTTTCATTCTAGTCTATGCTCCACAAATTTGCTGGTTGTGTATGTTCTCCTTATTGTGCAAACAATGTGAAGAAAAATTTCAGCCATAAACAAAAATTTAATTTTTCTACCTTAGGAAAGTACACATTGGTGTGTTAACTTGAGTCCAAAACAATGTGAAACTTAACTGCCAACAAAAGTGAAATGTTAAATAATTTGGTAAGGTACAAGATAGAATATTTAATGACATATTGTGTTATAGTAAAGCTATATTTGAGGTAACATATAAATCAGAAAAGGAAAGGACCATGTGTATGCTGATTGCTTTTCCTTTTGCAGTTCTGGAAGGTTTGAACTCAGGGTTAGAATTTAGGACTGTACATTATAAAATAAAAAATGTGCATATAAAAGAATATTGGAAGATAATATACATAATGGCTGTGTTAGACTAATGAATAATGGGGATGATTTCCTCCTGATTAAAAAAAAATCAGTTTGTAGAGAGCTTGGGTTTTTTTAAATTTTAACTATTTTTTCTTTTCATTGTTAGTGTCATATATATACATATACATATATATATCCTAATTACTTGTCAGCTTTCAGATTGGATATGATTGCTTTTTCCCCAATTATTAGCCAAAACCTGAAAGGGTGTGTGTGTGTGTGTGTGTGTGTGTGTGTGTGTGTGTGTGTGTGTGTGTGTGTGTGTGTGTGTGTGTGTGTTGCCAGTCCTTGGGGCTTGAACTCTGGGCGTGTGTGTGTGTGTGTGTGTGTGTGTGTGTGTGTGTGTGTGTGTGTGTGTGTTGCCAGTCCTTGGGGCTTGAACTCTGGGCCTGGGCTCTGTCCCTGAGCCTCTTTGTTGCTTAAGGTGAGCACTCTACCACAGTGCCACTCTGGCTTTTTCTGAGTAGTTTCAGAGGTAAGAGTTTCATGGACTTTCCTGCCTTGGCTGGCTTCAAACCATGATCCTCAGATATTAGCCTCCTCAGTAGTTAGGATTACAGACCTCAGCCACTGGCACCCAGCTCTAATTGCTTTATTATTGAAAGGACCTGCAATGCACCCTCTGTATATCAGAAATTGGACTTAAGCTTTATGGTATTTGAGCACACCTGGAAGAAGAATCATTTTGGAGTGAATTTTAGTTACTTAATATTAAGGAAAAGAAAAAAATATTGGCAGAAGAGAAAAATATATCTAAAATGTAGTACAGGTAGGATTGGCTAAGTATCAGGGATTGGGATGAAGAACAAGCTTGCAAGAGAAAAACTTGGGGGAAGATATTGAACTGGGATTATTAAATTGCACTTTGCAACTGTGAGCCTGACTGTAAGTGGAAAAGCCTTCAAACAGGTCAAATACAATATACATCAGAACCTCCTCAAACATGGTTATTTTTTAAACGGGCTTCTGCATACTGATCAGTTCACATCTTCCTAAGAGCTACTAGTTTTGTTTTTATTGTTGTTTTGTTTTTTGTTTTTGTGCCTGTCCTGGAGTTTGAACTTAGGGCCTGGGTGCTGTTCCTTAGTTTTGGTACTCAAAGTTAGCCCTCATCAAGTTTGGAAGCTAGGATGGGACAGTATATATGCAGTCTCAAATCTTACTGTACACGAGCACTGTGCTTGCCATAAAATTGAATTTACTCACTTTTTTTTTTTTTTTTTAGCAGTTTTATCTGAACAAAGCAGGCTTATGTCTTACTTGGAATGTTTTGGGTGCTGGGTATAGAGCTCTGGGCCTTTTGAATACAAATGATGTATCACTGAACCACATCCCCAGCCCCCCAAATCTTCAACAACTAAAAATTTATTAAAATGAAAAAGACAGCTTGTTACGCTGATGCTGTGATGTGTGGTGAAAGAAATGAGCTTGGGCTGAAGGATACTGAGGCAACTTAGTCCACAAGTACAGTCCGTAGGTATTGCCATAAGGCATTTATCTGCAGGCCTTTTTCATTAACTTTAAATAGGTATGGTGTTAAGAATGATGATTTGGGGTTTCATAGTTTTAAAAGGGTCTTAAGTACTACTTTGGTATTAATCCAAATGAATGATGTGAACTAAACAGTACTATAACATGAATGGATCACTTACCTTTAAAATCATAAACTATGAAATAACTTTTTAAAATTCAATGGTACATTTGCATTTATTGTTTTCCTTTCAGTATTTTTACACTTCAGTTAATTTTTTTTCACTAATAGATGTTAGGTTTTCTTTTGAGTGTTTTTATTTATTTTTAAATATTTCATTGATTACAGAAACACATCCATAACTCCCCACTCCTAGGCCTTACTTAAGCTTCAGAATCTGAGCATTGGAATTGAGTCTCCTGTTTCAGTTGGGCCAGTTTCAATTGTTTGGCATGTTTTCATTGAATAGCTACTTTTGGCCAATGTTCTGGGTTTAGGGGTAAATAAAAAGAGAAATGGTTCTTGCTCTCCCAGCTTTTATAAAAACAGTTATAGGGAAGAACTTGAACAATACATCATTTTGATATATGGTAAGTGCTATGGTAAGGTAAGTATCAAGGGTTCTGGAGTACAGATGAGGGAATAAGCTGCTTATTTTGACTTTATTGGCTGGTATTTTCTGATATCCGTTGAAATGGCTCATAGAAGACCATGGGTATCAAAAATTATCAAAACTTTTTGGAAATGAAAGATAGAATTTACATTTTTTAAAGCCATAAGGAGAGTTGGTTAAAGATTACCAATATCTTTGTAATACAGAATGACATGGAACCTAGCAAAGCTGTTCCACTAAATGCATCTAAGCAAGATGGACCCATGCCAAAACCGCATAGTGCTTCACTCAATGATACTGAAACAAGAAAACTAATGGAAGAATGTAAAAGACTTCAGGGAGAAATGATGAAGCTATCAGAAGAAAATCGACATCTGAGAGTAAGTGTTGATTGAAAATGAGTTGTATTTAAGGTATATGAAATGTAATATTAGGTTACATAACCAATTGTTTTTTTTCTGTATTTTAATTTCTGTCTTGATTTTGATCCCCTACCTGCATCCTCTATCTTTTAACAGCCTTATCATGACTTCTATAATTTCCTGTGAGTTCTTTTCTTTTGTGGATATCTTAGTTGTGATGTTGGCTGATGGCATTGCTAACTTCCTCTATTATTTGCATCATTATTTATTACAAAAAGTCCACTACAGCTAAAATGTAGTATCATTTAGTGAGGTTTTTTTTTTTTTTCCTCCCCCATCCTGGGCCTTGGACTCAGGGCCTGAGCACCGTCCGTCCCTGGCTTCTTTTTGCTCAAGGCTAGCACTCTACCACTTGAGCCACAGCGCCACTTCTGGCCTTTTCTATATGTGTGGTGCTGAGGAATCGAACCCAGGCCTTCGTGTATATGAGGAGAGCACTTTACCACTAGGCCATATTCCCAGCCCCTTTAATCAACTTGTCCCAGGGAACTGCTGTTGGTTCAGAGATGTGCTGTGAGTATAAAATGTACAGCAATATTAAAATTAATGTTACAAATATTTTTACATTTTAGCATTCTATTAGAAAATGTAAAATTATGCATATGGCTTACATATGAAGCTTGGTTTTGTTGAACAATTTCAAGTTGCAATATCCTAAAGAAGTATCTTACTAGTCCTCTTTTGTTGTTCCTTTTGACTGTAGGGACCTGAAACACTGTGCTTTCCATAGAGCACATACATGAGCATGTGTTTACTCTTTTAAGTGTTTAGTTCTTTTCTTTGCTTTTTAGTTTTCTCTGAAAAAAATTGTTTTGGAATGTTGTTTTCTTGTGTTTTATCACTCAGTATATCTGATTGCTCTTATTTGCTCAAGGCCTTTTTCCTGAGTGGACAGTTATTTCCCCAGAGACAAGAATTCTGTTTAATTTTCTTTGCATTCATAACACATGCATATATTTAATTGGATGGACTGTCAGAGGAGGGCTGCTATGGGGTGGGATTATGAATAATTTGCCTTTGACATGTCGGTACCTTTGTTTAAGGGCTAGTACTTTTAAATTGCTTTTAGACCTTGGAGCTTTCACATCAAAGCAGATGGTACAAAAATATATGTAAGTAGATACCTAAATTCTAGAAATTATTCTGTATTTGTTATTGCTGCATATTGCTGGTATTGAAGAACTATATTCTCTTGACTCATAAATTGAGTTGATGTGTAAGCTTTTCCTTTTTAGTGTTTTTTTTCTCTTTGAATTCTGTTTTTACCATCTTTTTATTTTTTAATAGTACCTGTGAGGAAAGAAAGTCTGTTTCACATTCATATACCATAAATTTCCTAGGAATTTTTTAAATTGTTGTTTTTACTTTTCCATGACTTTCACAGTAGTTCTTTGGAAAATGTACTGCATGGGATGCTTGATTAATTTTAACAGCTACAGTTTCTTGTCAGAGAAACAACTATTACTGATAGGAATGAAATAGATGGAGGACTGGAAAATAGACAGGAAACAGGAAAGTCAGTGAGAGAGTTTATGCCTGATGTCTCCTCTTTATACATTGATGTTCTGTAAGGTTTTATTTGGAAGCAGAGTCTACCATGTAAAAAAGAAGAGAGTCCAAAAGACCACTGTGTGATACAGTCACTTTTATAACAAACAATGATAGGAACAGGCTGATGATAATTTGTCATATAACCTGTTGACCATGTTCACACACTATCCTTTTTGTTCTTCTGTGTGGTATTTAATGCATATTGTGTATCTGAATCATCCAGGCAGCTTTTGAAAACTAGATTAGGTCTTCCTCAGATGTAGTATTAACTCAGAATCTCTGGAAACATACCAATAGGAGTTCAAATATTTTTGATGTGTAGCTGGGCCTGTGTTACCAAGAGCTAATTAGTATGAAGCCACAGAATCCCAGTAGGGGAAATAAGACAGGTATAGCTGTCAGGTATAGATTTTGAAAAGCTTGGATTCCTGAAAAGCCCGTTATAGCTTGAGATTATCATTAAGTGAGAACATATTCAATACACTTAGTCTGTTAGCCACATAGCACACCACAGGCAGCATATTGGTGGTTTCCTTTTGGAGTTGTGAGGCTGACTTGGGAGCTGTCCAGCTCTCTTCTGCTAAGTGTTACTACAGAGAGTCATCCCCCCACCCCATATTAATTCAGGAGAGATCACAATTCAAGTTCAGTTTGTATTAATAATACTTTTTAACTACCTTCAAGTCAAAAATTGTAAGTTCAACCATCATAAAATTGGAAGTATGCATTTGTAAATATAATTGAAGAATACAGACTAGTTTGAATTGAGGAAGTGACCTGCCATTCATCAGCTTGTGTAACAGAGCTAGCTGCACAGTTAGTTTAACTGGTGTCAGTGTTTTCCCCAAGGAACACAGTGAAGTAACTGCATGCTTGGAGAGACTTTCCTATGAGAAACCTTATCCCCTAAAAACATCAAGTGTTAGGAACTTAGTGCTGTGCATAACCATTCAGTAAGAATGAAGCAGCCTACTCTTGGCTGAAGGATTTGACTTTCCAAATCAGGCAAGAGTTTCAGGTAAAGGATTCTACCTCTATCTTCATTTGAAATTCTTTTGGAGAAACAGGATTCTGTATCTACTTTGCAGCCCAGGCCTTATACTGACCTTTGCATAGTTTTTTCACTCTGTTGGAAGCACATGGAACAGTATCAAAGCACCGTTTCTCAAAGTATCCTAAAATTCTTTCCCCAAGTCCTATAAGATACCATCGCTTCTGCAAGTTACTTGTCTCTTTATCTCTGCTGTGTGTGTTCCTGAATTATAATGAATTAGTGAAACTGCTAGACAATGTTTGTTCTTGGCAGTCTTTATCCAACAGGTGTAACCAGTTTAAAATAATGTGGACCATTTGGAAATGTGCATATTCACTGAATTCGCTTCTTAGGAATATGTTTCTCAGCGTTTTAAAAACTATTGTTACTGAGATAACAATTTGCATCATATGAAGCCTCTCATTGTGATTGTACAACTTAATGACCTTGGGTAAATTTAGAGAAACGCGCAGCCACTGCTGTTAACCAGCTTAGAATTGTTTCCATCTCTCCACAGGTTCAGTAGTCAATTTTTGTTCGCATCCCTAACTGTAGGCAGGCACTGGTCTGCTTTCTATGTCTTTAGACGTCTAGTTCCAGTAGATTCATTTGTGTCTGTATCTGTCATTAAAGTCTCTTTTTATGCATTCCCCCCCAGGATGAAGGCCTAAGGCTCAGAAAGGTAGCACATTCGGATAAACCTGGATCAACCTCAACTGCAACCTTCAGAGATAATGTCACCAGTCCTCTTCCTTCTCTTCTGGTTGTGATTGCAGCCATTTTCATTGGATTCTTTCTAGGGAAATTCATCTTGTAGAGTGAAGCATGCCGAGTACTAGTTCTTTTATTTTCTTCTGACCAGAAAAAGATTTGTTTACCTACCATTTCATTGGTAGTATGGCCCACAGTGACCATTTTTTTGTGTGTGTACAGCGACATAGGCTTTGCCTTTAATGATCTCTTACGGTTAGAAAACACAATAAGACAAACTGTTGGGCTACTGGACAAATTGTATAATACCAGATCATCCTAGCAGGTGTCAGCTGCACATTCAGTCCTTCATGAAATTCATAAATAAAGAATTGTTCTTGCTTTGTGGTTTAATAAGAGTTCAAGAATTGTTCAGAGTCTTGTAAATGTTGTTTTAATAACCCTTTAAATTTTATTTGTTGCTGTTGCCTCTTGAAATATCATTTCTTTAGATTGCTGATCCCACTCATTCAGGAAATGCCAAGAGGTGTTGTGTGGGGGATGGTGCCTCTTACCGTGTAGATTTTCTCCTTTACCTTTGCTAATATCATGGCAGAATTTTTCTTATCCCTTGTGAGGCAGTTGTTAACTGAGTTTTTCATCCTTACAATCCTGTCCCATGGTATTTAACAAAAAAAAAATAAACCGTTAACAGATTCTTGCTCGATAGCCTGTTGTGTCTGTCTTGTCATTAGAAGGGGTACCAGAAGGTCCAGTGTATGGGAATTTGAAATTGATAATACTTAAATTTTCTCTTTCAGTCAGACTCTTCAGATAATTTATTATTTGTAATTAACAGTCTTCAATCTGTACAAAAAAAAGGAGTCAGTAATTTCAAGATACTTTAAATGTCTTAGAAAATTATGATTTGTTTGTTTTCCAGAAATATAAAACAAATTCCATAAATAAAAGCACTGTAATTTTAGAGAGTTCATGTGTGTGCCATGTGACTGTATTGTATTTTATTTACCCCATTCTTGCTAGGTTCTTGTACTATTTGCTCAAGCAAGATTTGTTTTCTTTGATTTTTTTAAAGTACTTTGAAATCAGCTAATAATTCTTAAGACTTTATAATATTTTATAATAGCTTAAATCAGTTAGATACATCTCCCTGTCCAATTTAACACTTTAAATCAACTTATGTAATGGAAATTTAGCATTACTGAGCAAGCTTGGGAAATTTTCTTTGTGAAAAATGACTTTCTCTTGCAAATCAGTCTGTTACCACTCTAAATATTTTCAATATAAGTACTCATTATAGGGTCTGATACTTTCCTGCACTTAGTCTTATGTCTTCATTTATTTTGCTAGTACTAGGATAGGAAATTTTGGAACCAGAGAAAATATATTCAGTTTTCAACTGAGTATAGTCTAATACAAATACCTTTTTATTCTTCGAAGTAGGTGTTGGTTTTGTAGAAGATGTGGTCCACCTAAAAGAGAAATTGGACCTTGGGACTTGATGTGGTGCAGTGAAGTATGTTAGGCCCAGGTCTGTGTACACATTTTATGAAGAGTGAAATGTTCTCAAGTATTTTGGTTGTCTTTTCATTTCAAACGTGTTTTGAATTTATCAGATGACATTATTGTGTACTGTGTTCAACAGTCTATTTTATAAAACCTCTTGCTTGTGTGCAAAAGTTATTAAAAACAAGCAGAAGTAATGCCTCGTCATTACTAGCATGCTACTGCAGGTCATGTTCTCACTGCTCTATGCCTACTGTCACTGCAAGTCCTGCCCCCAGTAACTGGAAAAGCATGGTAAAATCCTCTTTTTCCATCCCATAAATGAAGAATCAGTAATTCCTTGGCTTAAAGCTCTCCATATAATCAATCAACATCAGTGGTGATAAGTATCAAGCTTTTTATTTCAAAAATATCTTTTTAAAAATTTGTTTTAAAAAAGCAGAATCCCGTTTTATGGGAATGCTTCTTAGAATTGAATCTGTTCAGCCACTTTGTTTTACAATTGACAAGTGTAAGGCCTTCCAAGGGCTTAAGAGACTGTTCATTACCCATATCTCAAAATAGTCTTAGAAGCAGAGCTGAAACTAGTCATTGTCTCCTGATTGATTCTAGCTCCATTTTTCCTGATGATGCAGGAACCAAACAATTTGTCTTAATTTGACAGCTGAAACAATGAGCTTAAGATGCTATTTCATAAGTGTATGTGAGATTTCTTACTGTAAGACTGACAGGCAACTGTTAATCTCATGTATGTTTTAGTGTTTAGGCTAGTAATGCCTCCCCTATTGATAATAAACATTACAAAATACAGTGTATTTCTAGGTAGGTATTTTGCAGAATGCATTATGCAATGCTTAGTTTTAGGGTAGGTAGTAGTTTGTGTAGCATCCTCAAAAGTATATGTGGGCTTCTTAACTGCTCTACATATCAAGAGATGCTCAGATTGTATAGATTTTATTTCTGTTCTTTTAAATTGTTCAATGAAGTGTGATCAGATTATTTTCCTACCAATAGTTATACTTTCAAAAGAGTCCACCTGTATTAATTGACAGATAATATATAGATTAAATTATTTGTCTTAATCTTTACATGTTTAGAAATGTTTGTGTGGTCTACTTGCTTACTTGTATGTAAGCATGAGGGAGAAAAACATGCTGATACTGAAATTACAGTCTAATAACTAAGGCCTTAAGTTCACATGTGATGCTAAATGCACTACTTTATTGTTTTTCTAAGTGATGTACCTTAGTTTATCATACTCTTGTATTTGCAAGAAGCAAATTTAAAAATTATGTTCTGAGTGTGTGGTGTGTTACCTCACAAAAAGTAACACTTGGGGGAAAATATGCATTAAATTCAGAAATTCTAGTTAATATTCTTAATTTCTCTTAAGTTGTTAACTTGGAAGTTTCCTTAAACTTGGTATTTGATGACATGGAAATATAATTTTGGCTGTAATCTTTACAATTATAAAGTTGTATCAATAAAGAACAGGTCGTACTGAATATATTCCCAAATTATGATCTGCCACCTCATAATAGTTTTCCTGGAGCTTTGCACATTCCCGTTCATTTACTTTGGTGTGTGCATAGGTTTCTTTTTAAATTGACGTTTTTGAGAGTTAGGGAAAAAAAATACACCAAAATCGGAAGTGATCTTTGTTTTCTAGCTTTCAAGGGAAATCAGAATATTGCGTGAATAAATTGTTAAAAATGTGGTGGAGTGTCATTTTCTTTTCCATAATAAAACAAAGAAATCTAACTTGCTATGGTTTGTATATTTATGTTCTGTTAGGCATTTTAATAGCCAGTTGTTTACTAGAACTTGAGTTCTGAGGGAAGATTTTCTTTAGTTTGTGGTTTAGTAGTTTCGTAGTTTTCAGTAAAAATGAAGGCTGTTTTTTTTTTCTTCCCCTTGTGTTTTGCTTCTGGGAATTCTTTGTAATACAAGTAGTATCTTGGGATTGCCCAGCCTGCTTGGGGGGGGGGGTGTTGATAAGAGAAGTACGAATATACATCCCTAGAAAAACACTTGCATTTTCTCTTTCCTACATTTCTAATTGCAGAAATATTTACAGGCATTTTAAGCAATTTGGAAAAACAGTAAAAAGCCAAATCTGTAGTTGCTGTGCACATTTGACTTGTTTTTCTGTGACATTAATATTTTCTTTAAGAAAATTTATGATATATATAACAGACCCTATGTGCTTGCTATCCTTACCCACTTTATTTCTCTGGTTTACTGAAAACCAATGTTATGGCAAAAGTGCTTTGTAGTCTTTTTCCCCCTCCTTACATTTTGGACATTTTAGCTACCCTTGATGGGTGTTTTTCTTCTGTGTGTGAGAACTCATTGTCTCAATATGTAACATTCATCTAGGATTTTAAAGGAAACCTTTCAAAATTGTTTCTTTTTAAAAGGGAAATTGCTAGCCACCTTTGGGTATTGCTTAATATACAGAAGTTAGCTTTGTAAAGTCAGGATTGCTGGGATACCTGTAAAGGCTCTTAATTTGTAAATAAATGTTGAGCTGTGCAAAATCAAAAGCAATTTGCCAATTTTAAATTTGTAAATAAATGAGCTGTCAGTGCAAAAATAAACAATCTGAGAAGTTTTGTGGGCCTCAGTTTTAATTGCCACTTAGGACTTTCCACCTAGGAAGTGGGTTTTTTTTTTGTTGTTGTTGTTTTGTTTAGCTCCCATTTATTTCTTAACGCTAATGGTTCCCAGTTATAAGGTGTTCTTAAGAGTGCATTGTCACTAGGATTGTTTGATTTTAATTTACTTGATCTTAAGTGTGCTATGGGCAGGAGATGGACTTGGCAGACTAAACATTGCATTAACCAAGGGCTTGTATTTAAATACTGTGTAGAGGTAGAGCCAAACTCTTGAGATTAGTCGCACAACCATCTGAAGGCAACTGCTTCTGCCCTGGTTCAAGACAAACATCTTTAAAGAAAAAAATGAAATGTTACTTTTGGTACCTTTGGTTCTACTTTAAAGGGAGTACTGACAATACTTGTGAAGTCTTTGACTTATCTTAATTTTTCATACTCTTTTTAAATCTCCAAAAGAAGTGAGGAGAAACCAAGCACTTTTCAATCTCAATTCCTGGACAAAAATCAATATTTCAAGATTTAATCCAAATGTTTGATTCCCCCTTCCCCCACCCCACCCCCCCCAAGACTTGGTAGTCAACATACTTAACACTAAATGTCCCTTAAAAAAAAAAGTGAAGTAATACTGGTATTAAGAGCCCTAAGTGACGATAACATTTTAGAAGAGAATTGTTGAAGTAAATTCTGAGGGGAAAAAAACTAAAACAGTTGAAATAGCAAGCAGTGGAAACCTTATGTTCTCATGTAACATTTTTTTTTTTTTGCCAGTCCTGCTTTTTTTGCTCAAGGCTAGCACTCTGTCACTTGAGCCACAGCGCCACCCCTGGCCGTTTTCTGTGTATGTGGTGTTGGGGAATTTAACCCAGGGCTTCATGTATACGAGGCAAGCACTCTTGCCACTAGGCCATATTCCCAGCCCAACATTTCCTAGTTTTAATGCACTCTTTTGTTCTAGTAAATAGAAGTTGGTTAGGAATTAAGTGTTTCGGTGTACTGGGGAAATTTAAATTTGTAAAGGCTTATTTTGAGAATAAAAATAGGATTTTGCAAAGTATTCGGGTGCTTTTCTAGCAAGAACATTTTATGGAAAATGTTGGAATAGTTCAGGTTTCTTTTTCTAAATTTAGTGAACATCTTTATTGTGAATTTAGTGAATTGTCATCTCTTCAAAGTAAAAAATGCCCTTTCAAATTAGGACTTTATTGGTATTCATGTTTCAGAAGCCATAAGGAAGAAAACAAAACGTAGGATAGGTCTTATAATGAGACTGGGTGAAGTAATTCCTTTTAAGGCAGGTGGTGAGTGAAAGGAAAATTTCCAGGGAATAAAGAAGTTGGAATGCTTGAAGGTTGGTGGCTCCTTTTTGTGCTCATGTTCGTATTTGGAAAGGATGAAGGGTGAAGGGTGCTCGCCACCATCACTCAGCGGAGAGCCTGCTAACATTTGCATTTAATGGTTGAGGTGGGGAGTGTAGATGCTTCCAACAAATGCTCATACAAATAGGTAAATCTGCCAATACTTTTTCTACTTAGAAAAAAGGCAATTGCACCTGCTGGTAGTAAAGCTTTATATTTGGATAATGCATGTCTTGTGTCCCACAGTATGGGAATAAAAATAGACTGGTGTCCCCAGAATGTTTTATTTCCTTTAGATCTTTTCCTTTCCTTAGCATTTCCTTCTCTCCTAACCTGAGATCTGCATCACTGTCTACTATGTATGTGATCGTAGCAAGATATATCCTGCATAGTTTAAAATGCTGCTAATGTGACCATTACTGGGAATTGTGTAGCTTCACTTTTGCCTAATATAGTTTCTTTTGCATCTCCAAACTTCCAAGTAATTCCCTTGAGATGTCTCCTGTTTGTATGAGCTTGTCCAGCTTAGACCCCTTGCGATGTTTGCTGACGTGTGAGATCTGAAGTGACACCAGTGCCTATAAAGTCCTGCCCTGCAGTGAGGCCTATTGATCCGCTGTAGTCACTAATATGGCCACATCTGTTGGGGTGCCATCTTCCAGGACTTCTGTAGTAAGCCTCACCCTGTACTTGATAGCTCTTCAGTTTTTCAGCCTTAGGTACATAGGCTGGCCAGGAGATACTTGGCTGTGAATGTGTGTCTACTTAATAAGCGCATATAATTTTGGAAGGTGTGTCTAAAGGAAGAGATGTATGTACAGGTCTACGTATGAGGTAATTATTTTTGTGGTCATGGGGCTTGAACTCGGGACCTGGGCACTGTCCCTTAGCTCTTTGCTCAAGGCTAGGGCTGTACCACTTTGAGCCACATCTCCACTTCAGTTTTCTGGTGGCTAATTGGAGATAAGTGTCTCTTGGATTTTCCTGCCAGGGCTGGTTTTGAACCTTCAGATATCAGCCTCCTGAATAGTTAGGATTATAGCTGTGCACCAGCCATGCCCAGCTTTCTATATGTGAGATCTGTAAGTTATCCCGAATCCTTGGTGTTCATGCATATGCTACAGAAGGTGAAGGTGGTTGTGGAGGTTTTTCTGGCCTGTTTAGGAAAGGGGAAATGACAAAATGGTTACCTAGGAAAGTTCAAAATTTTAGGGGTGAAAGGATTTGCATTACTAGCCTTGTGACAGTTTTCTGGAGTAAAGTACCAGTCTTAAAATTCCCATCACTTCTTTGGTCCTATTTTACATACTTCGTAATCTCTGTGATTTGAATTTGTGGCACCTGGTTTAGGTGTTTCTCACAAGTTAGGCAATTCTGCCTGGTAATACTTTTGCCTTATGCTGAGTATTTGGGTTGGTGATAGGTTAGTGTTGTAGTACATTAAAATAGTGGGTTCTCTCACCAATGGATAGATCATCTAGGCAAAAACGTGACAAGGAAACCTCAGTTTTGACATTGTAGACCAATGGACCTAACATCTACAGATTTTTTCATCCAGTACCTGTACATTTTTTTTTTTAACAGCCCATGAAGTAGACTATTCTAGGTTATACAGCAAGTGACAGCACATTTAAGAAGGTTGAAATAAACCGGTGTCCTGCTAACAGCAAAAGAAACCACAGAAAATATTCAAGCCATCAGTGGGTCATCAGATAAGAGGAAGCCCAGAAGTTCCTAGAATCTAATGAAAATGAAAATAGTCCAAAAGCTTTGGGACACAGCAAAGGCAATTCTAGGAGGAAAATTTATAGCTATAAGCATCCACATCTCCAATCCTCAGTGATGAGCACAAGCTTTTAGAAAAAAACTAGTAGATGGGAAGAAATGATAACTTTTTTTTTTTGGAAAAGATACAATTGGTAAGCCCTGACCAAAAGAAGATAAATACCTCAGTAAAATTAGGGATGAAAAATGGGACGTCACAACAAGTAGGAGTGAAATTAAGAACATAAGGAAAAGTACAAATCTTTATACTAACAAACTGGAAAATCTGAAAGAAATGGAAGTATTGCCAAAATTGATCTGCGGATATAAGCTATTGAAATGGCAATAAAGAATCTGACAGAAGTCCAAGTCTTGATGGAGTAACAGCTGAAATCTATTAGGATGCTTTAAAAAATAATTATATTGTCAAGGCGAGGTACAGAGGGGTTACAGTTACGTTACATATGTAAGTAGTGAGTACATTTCTTACCAAACTTGTTCCCTCCATTTTTCTTCCACCTTCCCTTCTCCCTAATCACCCCCCCCAGTTGTACAGTTAACTTCCAACACATTGTCTAGTGAGTATCATTGTTTTAGTTTGTGCTTTTATCATTTGTCTCGCAATTTTGATGTTCCCCTTCCCCTAATTCAGATAAATGTATGTACGATACCCACGCTACCAAAATCACATACAGAGACAGCAGGGGATAAACTATAGGAAAGACAAGTGAAAGAAAAAATTTTACATAGTACATTAAAAATAACAATGAAAAACCTTTTTTTTCCCCATACCTTGGAGTTCATTTTGCTTAGCATCATCTTACACTATCAGAAGTACATAGCTGTTGAGCTATTGTGATCCTCTGCTAGGACTATCCTGGCTATATACTAATTATTACCAGTGAGGGAAACCTTGGCATCTATGTTTCTTTGGGTCTGGCTCACTTCACTTAATGATTCCCCACCCCCAGTCTTTCCGTTTCCTTATGAATGGGTAATATTAACACCTTTTAAGAAGAGTAAGACTCTTCAAACTTCAATAAAGTAGAGATTACTACCAAACGAATCCTGTGTAGCCATCATCCTCAAACTGGACAGACTCACCAAAAGAAATAGACCAATTTCTTTGCTGAACATATTTTAAAAACTGGTGTTGGGGAAACTGGGCATTCATATGCAGTAGACAGACTGGATTTCTGTTGCCATGCACTCAGAACCAATTTTAAATGGATTAAAGACCTTAATCTAGTCTCTGGCAATCTGAAACAACTGCAGAAATGAACAGGATGGAGCCATTAGAACTTACTGACCTAGGCAGGAACCTTCTGACTTGAGTTCCAGGGGCCCAGCAAATAGTAGAATGGACAAATGGGATTGCATCAAGCTAAGAAGCTTCTGCACAGTGTAAGACACAGCTGGTAAGCTAAAAAGAGACTCCACAAAACAGGAGATCTTTGCCAGCTCTACCTCTGACAAGGGTCTGATACACAGAATGCACAGACAGCTCAAGAAACAAAACTCCCAAAGAATTGATAAGCTAACTAATAAATGGGCAGAGAAGATAGAGACTTCTCATTCATCAGGAAGAATAATGTCATTTGCGGAGAAATGAATAAACAAATTTATTTTTTTGGCCAGTCCTGGGCCTTGAACTCAGGGCCTGAGCACAGTCCCTGGCTTCTTTTTGCTCAAGGCTAGCACTCTGCCACTTGAGCCACAGCGCCACTTCTGGCCGTTTTCTGTATATGTGGTGCTGGGGAATTGAACCCAGGGCCTCATGTATACGAGGCAAGCTCTCTTGCCACTAGGCCATATTCCCAGCCCAAATAAAATTTTAAAGTCACACCCAGAGAGATAAAGGGCACATTTTCTCTCGTGGAAGTGAGATGTAAATGATAAACAGGCATATATGCATACGCAAATGGACTCAAGTATGGTAGGTCCAGGGGACGATTCCAGTGATGCTCTAAACTAGTTCTAAATAAATCCCAGGAATCAAACATGCTTTGTTGCGGGCAGGAAGAGAGGGACATGGAACAGATGAATGCAGAGAGGAAGGGTGAACAAATATCAATGTACAAGTGAAAATGGAACCAGGTAACTTTGAGGGGATGGGTAGGGTTGGGAGAAATGGGGGAGAACAATGAAGAGGTGAGGTTGATCACGGTGCATTATACTCAAACTGACATACTGAAATGAAACTCGGTACAACTACTTAAAGATTTTTTTTTTTTAAACAGCAGTGGAATCTAAGGGAGTTCTACTTTCAGGAAAAAAAAATAGACACTTAAATTCAGCCAACAGATAACTGGACCCAGAATACCTGAAGCATGATAAAATTAAGCAGGAATCAAAGTTAAAGAGCAATAAATGCTACTTTATTATAGAATATTTACTCAAGTTATCTTCTGCTTGGAAGTTAACTCATCCAGGCTTACTATGGACAAATCAGGTTTTGATCCCAAGCTTAAGGCACACCTCTGTTTTTGGAGTTTTGTTGGTTAATTGGAGATGAGAGTCTCATGGACTTCCCTGCCTGGGCTGGTTTTGAACTGTGATCCTGAGAACCAAGCCTCCTGAGTAGCTAGAATGACAGGCGTGAGCTATGGGTGCCTAGCCCATTTTCACCTTTTAAAACAGAATTTCTTACATAGTCTTTCTTTGGTAAAGTATCTTCCTGATTAGCTTTAAGACTTCAATTCTTTGCTGGAAGACTTCAAAATGATACTGTGTCTAGCTCAGGATAGCACGCCCACACACAGCAGGGCCTAGAGAGGGCTCGTGGCTTTGCCTGCTAGCTTTGCCATGATTTTAACAGTCTTTCCTCCCCTTCCACGTCTGTAAGAAGGGCAGGAAGGGTAGTGATACCTCATTCAGACTCCACAAGCTAATGTGTGTCACATGCTGAAGTGTTGACTGCTCACCATGAACACCTATTTCTTGCTGTTGTTAATCTTGGTTCTTCCAACAATAAATGACTACTTTTGTTGGAAATAATCTCAGAAATGGCTGAAATGCCCAGTGCTCTCATGCTTATGCCCAATTTTTAAAGAAAAATCTGTCATAAACTGTAGGGGATGGCTATACCTTTAAAACCTGGGGCTGCTTGGCTGCTAGCTACTCCCACCTCCTTCCGGTCCGGAACCGGAAGGAGTAGTTCTGGACCAGCCCCGCCTCCCATCTCAGTCTTGAGTCTACATGTCTGCCTCCAAGATGGCGCCACCTGGGTCCCAGGGGCGGTTCTTTTGGGGTATGACGTCAGCCTGTGGGGGAGGCCCTATGGCGCCGCTCTTGGATGGACATGCTCATTAGCCTATCGCTAGCACCTGGTCAGTCCCTCTCCTTCCCTCCTCATTACTGCTATAAGTTTGATTGCCCCTCCCTTGAATAAACAGAAAGCTCTGGAAGCTTCTCCAAGGTGTCCATGCTTACCCGGCCTCCTAGGCGAGTATAGGGAGGGGGAAGGGCATTCTCGCAACCACACGCTGACCGAGGCTCCCGCACTACTTCCTACTGGCCAGAGGATATGCATTGAGAGCGATAGGGGGACACATAAGGGGATGAAAGGCTTGGTCTCTCTACAAAGGAGAGGATAGATTTAGGCCGGCCATAAGCACGCCCGATTCCCGCAGGCAGGAGAATGTGTCCCATCATGACAAAGCCTGTAGGAAGTAGTTTGGGGCACTATTTTCCCCATTCTGCTGTTGAGTAACAGCAGAACCGACTCATTGGGAGCCTAGTGGTTCTTGTTGAAGTTGATATCACTAGGTAAAATATATTAATTTTATTTGTGTAAATATTTAAGCATTGGTAGAAAGTTTGGGCTGTGTGTGTGTGTGTGTATGTGTGTGTGAAAATAGTGCCCAAATCTTTGACTAGGGCACTTGGATAAAATTTGTTTTCTTTGTGGTAAAGTGGTTTTTACAAGTATTTCTGCATAGACCTGTGACAACTTAGGACTTGCACTTTTCTTTACTATTCTGTGTGTGTGTGTGTGTGTGTGTGTGTAAGTGTGTATGTATGTGCTGGTATTATGGTCTGAACCCAAGGCTTTGAGGTCTCATTTGGCTTTTTTTGCTCAAGGCTAGCCCTTTAGCACTTGAGTCACAGCCTCATTTCTAGTTCTTTTTGCTGGTTAATTGGAGATAAAATTCTCATAAGCCTTCCTGCCCACATTAGCTTTGAATTGAGATCCTCAGGTCTCTGACTCCTGAGTAGCTAGAATTATAGGCATGAGCCCCAGGAGCTCAGCTATTTTTATTTTTTGAATAGGCTTCCTTTCAGTGTATTTGAACAGGTAAAGAAAATAAGCCCAAAACAACCTACTACTTTCATTCTTCCCTCATTTGCTTAGGTGCTCACATAGAGTGAATTGAGATCTCTAGCGGTGTCAGTTGACTAATTCTGACAAAGGACTTAGAGTTGTGCTGATTTTTTTTTTCCTCCAGCCATCTGGAAGCTTGATTGTGAAACATGAGGACTATATCCTATTCGAAACAAGATTGTCCTAAGCGTGTAACACTGTCTTCACCTGGCTATAAGAGGAACAGCCAACTTTCTTACCAGGCCCACTGTGCTCCTACTTATCATTAAGTAGGACAGCAAGGGCAGAGAGTAACAAGGAGAGCAACTGAGACTGAAGAACAGAGCAAGCAGGACTGACTGTCGGACAGGGGCTATTTCTTTCTTTCCTTTTTTCTGCCAGAAGCAAGGTTTGCACTCAGCCTGTCATTTACTTGACTTGTTTTCGTGGCTGGTGCTCTAGCACTTGAGCCACACCTCCAGTTAGGATTTGGGCTGGCTCTTTTGGAGATGGCGTTTCATGTACTTTCCTGCCTAGGCTAGCTTTGAACTGTTCTGGATTTCATTCTCTCGAGTAGATTTTGTAGCCAGACATTATTCCCTCTTTTTCCATAGCTATCTTCTGGTTTGCTTCTAAATAACCATATCTGCTTCCTTCAGCTGCAAAATATGTCCACAAATTTAATGAGTAAACCCAGAGCACATTGTTTTAAAATTTGTCCTATAGTACTAAATCAAATAAATCTTAACTGAGCTGTGGCTCCTGGGGAGACTTGGTCTTTTCCTTCTTCAGTCACTAGAGGGCACCAAGTCTCGCTGCTGGTGTCTCCTTCCTTCAGTCACAGGGCTCCGGTTTCTGTTTCCCTCAGCCCTTCACCTTCTTTGATGCACATAGCATCTGGAAGAACCCAGGATCATTTCCTCATCTCAGGAGCCTTTGGCATAATCACTTCTGCAGAAAACCTTTTGTGCAAGACAACCTGCCTAGTCCCAGGACTGAGTGAAGAGTGCTTGGGGGGCGGGAGGGGGAGCGACATCATCGTGTCCCTTCTCTCCAGGTACCTTAGGCTGTACTCTACAGCAGTCAGAAGGGAAGGAGAAATCTAAACCTGAGCCAGTCACCACATCGCCTGAGTTCCCATGTGGGAATGCATTCCGTGTAGAGCCTGGGGGAAACGGCGTTTTATCTTCAAGTCAGTCTGTGCGCATTTAGCCAGTCTCCTCTGCATTAGTGGAGTCTCTCCCATATGCAACTCAAATAAGTTACTACCAACGCCAATCTGGTCTCCAAGATTTAGATATCGCGACTACATTTGGTTCTCTGGCCCTGGGCAACTCACAGAAGGCCTTTGGTATTTACTCTAAGATTAAAATAAAATGTTTTTGGTGCCAGTCTTGGGGCTTGACCTCAGGTCCTCTGCACGACCCCTGAGCCTTTGTGCTCAGGGCTAGTGCACTACCACTGGAGCTACAGTTCCAGTTCTGGCTTTTTGGTCGTTAATTGGAGATAAGCATCTCATGGGCTGGGCAGGGAAGTCTGTGAGACTCTTATCTCTAATTAACTAGCAAAAAGCAAAGACATAAAACCCAACCCAAGAAAATAAAACCCACGGTAAAGAAGATGTGGCCCAAGTGGTAGAACTGCACGCTTGAGCAAGCAAAAACAAGAGCAGGGCCCCCTAGTTCAAGCTCCGCACAAGCAAGCAAATAAAGAGCGAAACTTGATTCTGCCACCAGATGGCACTGTGGACTTATTTCTGGGGGTCAGCCCCAGTCCCCACCCCTGGCTCAGTTTTCCAGGTCTGTACCTATCCACATTCCTCTCAAGACCTCCTATCTCAAAGTCTAACTATTCTAAAACGTCCAACTGTAATTACAGGCTGAAGGAAGCCTTCACCTCGACTCTAAGGATAGAATTAAAATTCCCCCCACCCTTTGGAGTGATGAGCTAGTTGACAAGTTTATCTGAAGATTGAACCAATTATAGTGACAATGTGGTAGATCCTTGTGACGAGAAGATACAATAGAATGATATTTTTAATTTAACGACTAACTTTTGTCTATGTGATTTATTTTGTTGCAAGCATTCTTTCTTTTTTTCGTCAGTCATGGGGCTTTATCTCAAGGCCTGGGCGCTGTCCCTGAGCTCTTCCGCTGAAAGCTAGCCCTCTACCGCTTGGGCCCATAGTGCCACTTCAGGTTTTCTGGTGGTTAAGAGTCTCATGGGATTTCCTGATCAGGCTGGCTTGGAACCATGATCCTCAGGAGCCTCCTGAGCTAGGATGACAGGCGTGAGCCACCAGTGCCTGGCTTAACAAGCCTTCGTTCTTTTTTTTGGCCAGTCCTGGGGTTTGGACTCAGGGCCTGAGCACTGTCCCTGGCTTCTTCTTGCTCAAGGCTAGCACTCTGCCACTTGAGCCACAGCGCCACTTCTGGCCGTTTTCTGTATATGTGGTGCTGGGGAATCGAACCCGGGGCCTCATGTATACGAGGCAGGCACTCTTGCCACTAGGCCATATCCCCAGCCCAAGCCTTCATTCTTTTAAGAAAAATAAATGAAGCCTTATAATTACATAAAGCATATGTGTTTATCTCCATTTACCTGGCCTTTCTCTCAGATTGTGAATAACTCTGTGACCTGATCACTGAAATGGTTGCATTCTGAATCCCGCGAGAGTCTTTGCAAGCCACACGCCCAGCCCTGTGAACATGTACATGGCCCGTCTTCCCACTCGTCACCGGGCAAGGAGAGAGCAAAAAGTGACAGTGACTTCAAAAGCACAACTCCTACATTTTTGTTTACAAACTATTTTATGTAACAGTCTTGGAGTTTACTGGCTGGAAGGTCTAATGAGAGCAATTCCATGAACTTCATTGCTTGAGAGACCGCAGTAGCCCTTGTCTTTGCCCTCCTCCTGGGCGGGCAGGAAGGCTCCTGTCATTATGCGACTGTTAGCCACAGCTCCGGCTTCATTGTGCCGGCGGGCACCACATAACATCCACTGGACAGCTAAGAACTAAGAGGGTGGTTAATCATTTTTCTCGAGTGTCCTCCCCACCTGGGCTGGGTGGGGGGATGGGGGTGGATGGAGGATGAGGGCACCTAACTATGGATCAGTGTGGAATAACTCACAAGCGAATGAGCACCACCTGTCCGTGTTCTCACATTCGCTTCTACAGTCCTGCCAGTGTGCACTCCCAATCCCCTCTTTCACAGAGAAGGAAACAGGCTTACCAAGTATGGCTGGAATTTTGGGCCCCCAAAATGTCCATGTCCTAACCCTGGAAACTGCATATGTTAGGTAACACCGCAAAAGCAAATTAATATTATGCATGGAATTAAGGCTGCTAATCAGCTGACCATAACATAGAAATTGTTATCCTGGGTGATATAGGTAGGCCCGGTGTCATCAAAAAAGTCCTTTGTTGTGTGTGTGTGTGTGTGTGTGTGTGTGTGTGTGTGTGTGTGTCTAGTCCTGGGGCTTGAACTCAGGGTCTGGGTGTTGTTCTTGAGCTTTTACGCTCAAGGCTAGCGCTCTACGACTTGAGCCACCGGCTCCACTTTCACAAGGGTCCTTAGGATAGAAAAGGAGACACTGAGAGAGGGAATATGAAGAGGCAGGTGAAGTTGGCAGTTGGTGATAGCTTAAAGAGGACTTCAAAACCCAAGCACGGCTGGGTGCTGGTGGCTCACGCCTGTAATCCTAGCTACTCAGGAGGCTGAGAGCTGAGGATGTGGATGGGAAGCCAGCCTGGGCAGGAAAGTCTGTGAGATTCTTCTCTCTAATTAACCACCCCAAACCTGAAAGTAGAGTATGGCTCAAGTGGCAGAGTGCCAGTCTTGTGTGGAAAAGCAAAGGGACGCCTAGGTCCTGAATTCAAGCCCCAGCACCCCTCCCCCCAACAACAAAAGAAATAAACCGAAACGCCTAAGCATGTGGTGTCCCCTGGAATCTGGAAAAGATAGACATTATTCTCCTGTGGATCTCTAGTGGGGCAAGCCCTGTTGATGCTTTTCTTGATTTTAATCCAGTGACACCAGTCTGTACCTCTAACTCCTGGCCCTGTAAGTCAATGAATTGGTGTGTTCTGACCCGAGACATTTGTGGTAATGGCTACAGTAGCAGTACAAATCTAATAGGCTGGTGTGATGGATTATATGTTACCTCCCTAGTGTTGGGTGGTTCCAGATTTAAGTCATAGCTTAGATGATAGCATATAACATTTTTGTTTTATGAATACAATGATTTTTTTAACCTGATAGGTAGAAGATGAAAAGCAAATTTATTTTTAGTTCTAATTTGACCCTGTAATTTTTAAAAAATCCCTGCATGCTACTTGGGTTGTTATTTTTTAATAATTTCTCACTATTTGGATTTCCTTCTTAGTTACCTGCTCTGTTCTGTTGGGGTGTGTCAGAAGACTAGCTGGTGGGGGCTGCGGGTGTGTGTGTGTGTGTGTGCGCGTGTGTGTGTGTGTTTCCAGAGCCTCAGCGGGCCCAGGGCTTGGTCTCAGCCTTTGCAGAGCCTGGAGGGGCTATGTTGCATAGGGCAGGGTCCTGGGGTTCAGAGCCACGGATGGGGGATGGATGGGCCTCAGGGCACTGCCTCATGTACCATGGCAGATGCAGTGTGTTTCAACATGGAGAAGCCTGTGCCTGTCATCTCCTGGGTTCTGGAGAGTTCCCCTCCAGGGTCTTCCCACCCTCCACAAGGGCCCAGAGCCCTCCTGCCCCATCTGAGCCCTCTCTCCTTACTCTCATCCCAGACTCCTGTTCTAGTCGCCTGGCCCTCAGGGGTGCCATTCAAGTGAGGCTTTATTGACTGGTTTAAACTATCTTTGGGTAGTGATAGGAAGGATTCCAACACAGCGGGTAAGTACAATTGAGGAGCACAATGCATCTCGATTAATGTCTCCCCTTCTCTCGCTCTCCCCACCTCTCCTAACCCCACCCATCCTCTCAAGCCGAGGCTCTGATGTTGATTCTTTGATGGCAAAAGGAAGTTGCAATCCTGTCCGAAACAAAGCCCGTCTTCAACTTCTTGTCTTGCTCAGGGGCCAAGTTCCTTTTCTCTGTGCTCAACCATCATAGATCTGGGAACCACCGAGCATCATGCTTTGAAGAGTGCAATTGAAGTGCCCGCGGTCTCCCACTTGTCTTGCATGGCTCTGAGACGACGCTGAGCTGGGATTGGAGCCTGGGACTTTGTTGTCAAGTCTTGGACATTGTATGATGCCCAGGGAGGCTGACAGTGCTCAGAGAGTAGCATGTCTCCAGGTAAGATGACCCAGTCCTGTGGTCAGCATCTGATAGGGAGATGAATCTTTCTGTAGTATCTTTCACCTTCCTTGGCATGGTGTCCTGGAAACAGAGAAACCCTGTGCCCTGTCCATTGTCCAGAAGTGGCTCTTTCTGCTCGAGGCTGATTGCATGAGAAGGGAGGGCAAGCTCTGGGGTTCGGAGTGCGTGTGCTATTTGGTGGACTGGGGCTTATCCTGGGGATCAGTAAATACATTTCTTTGATCTTCTTCAATAGAAAACAAATGAAGCCTTAGAATAGTTTCAATGAAAAGAAATCTGATTTTAACATTTTTGAGCATTGGTTTTATGTTTATTCAATAATACGCCATTTTCTAATGGTTTGAGTTCTAAGACAGCATTTTTATCAATCATAAAGAATAAAACAATCTTTGTAGTATTCAAGCCACATTGCACAAATTTATCCTATGATATCTGTGAGACGCACCCCTCGGAAACAATCTACTGAAGAGGCTTTCGGAGAATGAAGTGCAATTGTTAGGAGGACTTTTACACCGGGAATGAAGACATTTGGAAGTGCACAGGTGTGACCATGACTGTTCGTCAGTAGAGCAGAGCAATGCATTTGACGTGGGGGTGCATGTGGTGTGGAGGCCTGGACAGGGCCCCCTTCCTCTCAAGAGGATGCTGCTTTGTCTGGGGTACAATTGTGCCTCTAGGAAACCACTTCTCCTAGCTCTCTCTGCAGTTGCTGCTGCTCTGAATGATCAGAAACTTCTGGGATACCATGCCCTATTATTTTAGCTTCTGCTGCCTTCTCCTTGTGCTTCTTTGCTTTGCTCTAGACTGAAACATGAATTTGACTGGCTCTACCTCCAGTAGCCATCTTAAGGCCAGGAACTAAAGACTGAAAGAATTATAGAATTCTCAGCTCTGATGATTTGAACTGTCAAAGAAATGGCAGATACACTACCATTGGATTTCATCTGGAATAGTAATAATAGCCCTAATGTACTTAAATGACTTGCGACTGCGGTTTTTGTAGTTCTAGTTTACATGGGATATTAGCTAGTTGTGTGTGTGTGTGTGTGTGTGTGTGTGTGTGTGTGTGTGTGTGTATGTAATATGTTTTTGTATTAAGGCACTTTGGTTATCACATGCCCATACGTAGAGAAGTCTAGCTTCTTCCTCTCGAAACCTCTTCTCCCTCCCCTCGCTTCACCACTCTCGGCTAACCACAGGTGACTATTCTGTTTCCCATGGCAGAGAGAAAACTGGAGCTTGTAAGCACTTGGTGCAGAGTTTATAGATAGCTCACCGCGTGGTGGTGACTAAAATGGCAGAGCTGGCTGAGGCCTCACAACTTGCCTTTGATATCAGTGCTTTATCTTAAAAAAAAAATAGTGATCTGCAACGCCATTGATTCACCTTCACTGGGGAAGGATTTTTTTGGTGGGGTGGGTGGAGAGGCTGCGAGTACAGAACTAGATTTTCAGTTATTGTCCTTCAGCCTTTAAAAAACTGTGGTCCATTGTCTCCAGCTTGCCCTTGGGCGAGGGGTCGGCTGTCCGTTTCTTTCTTGCTTCCGCGTGTGTCTCCCTCAGCTTGCAGAAGGCTGAAGTCTCTTTCTTTGTCTTTGGTTTTCAGTCATTTTAACCTGATGCGATGAGACGTGGGTTTGATTTGGTTGCCTTTTCGGTGTGGGTATGGAGGGACCTCCATACTCTAGGACTCGATGTTTCTCATCGTCTCTTCACCTGTAATCGTGCGTGCCTATCCAAGCGTCTGCCTGTGCCCCAAGTGCAGCTTTCGCTCAGGCCTCGCACACCCCGCATGAAAACTCCTGGGACTTGCTGGCCTTGGCTTATAGGCACGTGTGCTGGGTGACAATCCCGAGCTGAGAGGCTAGGAACCACCAGCCTGGCCCGCCCTGGGAGTTGGCACCAAGCCTCTTCTGGTGTCCTGCTTTCTAAGCCCACGAGGCCGGTCCTCTGGGCACTGCCATTCGTGGGTTTGTAATAAAGCTCCTCCAGGCGGCTCAAGCTTTCTTCCAATTCCGGACTAGGCCTACTCCTGACCCGCAGCGGCGGGCCTAACATGCAGCGTCTGCCCAGTCATTTATATGCTAGGCTCCAATTGTTTTTATGTTAGACCTTCTAATTTTAACTGCTTTAGGACCTTACTTCCTGTTTTTCTGTGCTTCATTCTTGTGCCTTTCTTCCTATCTTCTACTTTATCTCTCTCTTTAGCTATGTGTAATCTGTAGATCTGTAGTTAAATCTATATACTGATCCTTAATTTTGAGTGTTGTACTTTTTGTTTCTAGAACTTCTTTTCATTTTTTTTTTAGAATTTGCGTTATTATTACTCTAGAGGTTATATACAGAGGGGTTACATTTACAGGCATCAGGCAATGAGCTCATTTCCCATCGTACAGTGTCACTCATCCCCTTTCTCTCTGCCAGTCCCTCCTCCCATCTCCACCCACGAGCTGTGTAGTTCGCTTTCATCAGTGTCCGGTGAGCTCCATTGCTGCCCTTTTCACTCTCTCCCAGATAAGCATGTGGATGCCCTGGATATAAGATAAAGAATACAAGATCAGGAGCTGGGAAGATGGCCTAGTGGTAGAGTGCTTGCCTTGGATACATGAAGCCTTGGGTTCCATTCCTCAGCACCACATATATAGAAAACGGCCAGAAGTGGCGCTGTGGCTCAAGTGGTAGAGTGCTAGCTTTGAGCAAAAAGAAGCCAGGGACAGTGCTCAGGCCCTGAGTTCAAGGCCCAGGACTGGCAAAAAAAAAAAAAAAAAAGGAATACAGGATCACCAGCAAAAGGAAAAACAAAATTTAAAAGTCTTTTGTTTTCATATCTTTGGAGTTTGTTTCAGTATGTATCATATTTTTATATAAATATGAAGAGGAGCTTAGGCATTGCACCTTTGTGACTCTCTCCTAAGACAATCCTCTTTTGGTCTCACTGTATGTGAGTATCTAGAATCCCGTGTACAACTTCATTTTAAAACTAACTTTAGCCCTCTAATAAGATTTAAATTTTTATATATTCTCTCCTTCTACAATTTAGGATAGCTACTAAAACAAACCTGTGCGCTTTATCTCCATTGTTTGGAATCCAAATGATCTGTTTCATTTTTGTTGCTTTTATTATTTTCTAGTATGCTTGGTTATCACTTCAATTTTAATGTCTGGCTTTGTATAAAGAGAAGAGAAGAATAATTTGAGGCCTATGATGATGTTATAGTCGTACAGAGATATGAAGTAGTATAATCTTATTGTGACTAGATTCACTAGAGAATTGTTAAGAGTTACTGCTGCTTAGGCTCTAGACCTAAAGATTCGGACGCCATTGGTCTGGAGCTGATCCTGGACCTTCATATTCTGTGAACACTGTCTAGGCGATGGGTCTCAGGACCGAGACCTGCCCAAACATGAACTACAAGAAAAATAGTAAAAAGGGGAAAATGAAAGCCTAGTCACTTAGTCTCCCAAATATAGTGGATGAATGCACGGTCATAAAGTAATAATTACTGTTCTAGAACAAACACATTGATTTTTCTCATGGAACATTAGCTTATTAATAGATGCAGAAATTTTAACAACCAAATAATTTTTAATAGGGATACACACACTTGCTGAGCTGTACTAGCGTCTGTTGTGTGGGTATTGGTGCCGCTTCTCAAGCTTGGTTTACTCTTTCCTGCCTGCCTGGTCTCCGAGGCTCTGGTGGCCTGGCGTATGCTCTCTGTGGCTCGGTATCTCCGTGGCTCGGTATCTCCGTGGCTCGGCATCTCCGTGGCTCAGTATCTCCGTGGCTCGGTATCTCCGTGGCTCGGTATCTCCGTGGCTCGGTATCTCCGTGGCTCGGCATCTCCGTGGCTCGGTAGGTATGGCTGCACTGCGGCCGGGCACGGGGCACGTGGTGTGAGAGCTGCTTCTGCTCTTCCTCTGTTGTGCCATGCTTGTGAGGCCATGGCAGAGCCAGAGGATGGGCGCAGCTTGCTCCATGTCACGTCGTGGGGAATGGAGGCCTGGAGGCCTGTCCAGAACATAGCTGGCTTTGTGGCGGGGGAGAGAGATGAGAACTTCCTCACAGTCACAGTGTGGGTAACCTTTTAGCACGGCCTGGGTAGTCGAGACTCCACGAACTCACATGTCTCTGTCGTCAGAATGCAATACTTCCACCTGTGAGCCGGGCACTGGTGGCACACGAGCGACAGCCAACCACTCGAGAAGCTAAAGTGTGAGTAGAGACAAATCTGAGAGACTGTTATCTCCAATCAGCCGGCAAAAGCCAGGAGTGGAGGGGAGGTTCAAGTGGTAAAGTGCCAGCCTTGAGCAGAAAAAGCCAAGGCAGAGTGTAAGGCCCTGAGTTCGGGCTTCAGTACGGGCTTTAAAATAAAGCACCCAACTTAACACACTAGCACAAAGTAGTCATAGTCAGTGTATAAACTAATGAGTACGCTTGTGTTCCAACGAAACTTTATGAACAAAAGTGGGTGGTAGATGTGGCCCACAGACAACAGTTTGCTAAGGCCTCCTCTGAGTAAAACCTTTGCTCACTCATAGCTTGTTATAAAGTTTTAAACAATAACATACCAAAACCATTTTAATTTAAAAAAGAAACTAGTAAGGTAATCAGCTAATGCTACTTAAGAACAACTATTTGAGAGGGTCTAGTTAATGTAAGCAAGTGAAGTAATTGGCGTAGAGAAAATAAGATTAAAAAGTTTTTGGAACAATAATATACAAGCAGTAAGACAATTTGTTAAAAAGAATTTATTAGGTAGGTATACTGTATAAAATCAACAGCCTCTGTGTGTGTGTCTCTGTCTGTCTGTGTGTAAACCTACATGATGAACAAGAGAATTCACAATAAAAGTATAAATCACACATTTAGGACCATATTGCACAAGAGAGCTCCAGTATTTATATGAAGAATAGAAGAACGTAAGCATTTGTTCAGAAAACATCCCCTGATGGAAAGATACAATGTCACACAAATTTCACTTTTTATATAAGTTGTATTTAGAGAACAAAATGAGAATATTGAAAAAACAAACAAACGAAAAGAAGAGGCAGATACGTGTTTCTTGACTCCGCCAAATCTTAGAATTCATTGTAAAATCAACAAAGGAAAAACCAGCGGGGCTTTTGGCCAGCGTGCGGGCTGGGAGGCAGCTCCTGGCGCGTGCTGTGGGAAGGGCTTCTCCCCTCAGAGGCCCGGAGTGTTCAGGTCCCACACTTGCTCTTTCCTGTCAGTTTGTGAGGGCCCACTTACTGGGCTTGTGCTGGATCTTCCTGCTACAGGTTAGAATTCGAGGTTGATTAAGTCGAGAGTAGATAGAACCTCTGACCTCTGGCTCTTGGGGGCCACCTGACCTAGGCCACACGCTTGGGTGAAACAGGGAAGATGGCCACGAGTCCGTAGGGCTGAAAGCCTTAAAAAAAACCATTAGCTCTTCAGTTAGGTGCGTTTTCTGAATGAGAACGATAGTAGTATGGCTTAAGTCGTGAATGAATGAGAAATACAGAAGCACTGCCGCGTGCTAGCGCTATGGTTTGGGTCTGGAGTCCCCCAAAGACCAAGTGGGAAAGGATTGGCCTCCAGCTATTGGGAGGCAGTGGAAGCTCTAAGAGGCAAGACCTAGTGGAAGAAGTTAGGTCACTGCGGGCATGCCCTGGAAGCCTAGAGAGGGACCTGGCTCCGTCATCTCTTCATCTTTGCTTCCTAGTCACCGTGAGGTGAGCGGGCCTCTTCTTCCACACACTCCCGCCATGATGTGCCAGGCTGCCACAGGCCCAACGGCCTTAGGACCAAGTGAACATGGGCTGAAGCCTCCGAAACCAGGAGCTAAAGTAAACTGTTGTTGGGCACTGCTTAGAGCGTTAAGACGCGGCCCTAGGCCTGCCTCCTCTCCCGGCCTGGGGCCGCCTGCCCACTAGCCCCGCCTGCTTTTTTCCCCAGGTCTGGAACTGGAAAGGCAGCTCTAACCAGCCCTGCCTCCTGCCTCAGACCACATGTATGCCAAGATGGCAATGGGCGGAACCCAGGGGGCGGTCCTGTGGGGTGTGACGTTAGCCCATGGGGGAGGTCCTATGATGCCACTCTTGGATGGACAGCTCATATCAGCCTATCGCTGGTGTCTAGCTAGCCACTCCAAATCCCTCCCCTTCCTGCCGCCATTACTGCTATATAAACCCCACCCTGGAATAAAACCTCGGATTTTCCCCCTGACGGATCCCCGATGCGCCTGGTGTCCTGAGTCCGTTATTTAAATATAAGGGGGGGGCTGGGTGGGCGTTATTCGCGACTAACACACGTCCCCGCTTTTCACACTAGGGCGCGCCCCAGCATTTCACCCGCAGGTCGGGAGACATGGCGCGAGGGCAGAGGGCCCTACAAACTGTAAGTTAATTTATCCCAGTTTCTTGTCACAGTGATGGAAAGCTGACTTGCTAGCAATCAGGTTTCCTTTCAGTTGAATAAATTAACCATAATGTTTACTGAACACTGCATTAATTAGGAATGCTTTGGGCTGCAGCGGACACAAGTGGATTTGCAGTCGCTTAAAAATACTATTTAAAAAACATAGAACACGAATCCTTAAGGTGGGCGCCTGCTGGCTCTCGTAGCCTCTCGATGGTATCAGAACCAACATGTACTGGACTTTCCTTGTTTTTTCTCCCCCTTATGGTAGCAATGATGACCCCGCAGCGCCCTCTAGCATGTGTAGAAAAGGCTGGAAAGTAGGAGAACTGGTGATGGATGCGGCAGATTTTTGTGTTTCATTGGCCACCCTGAGCTCCTACCAACCAAGGAGGCTGGGAACAGATCTTTAACTTACGTGGACTTTAGACTACAAAGCCACAAGGAAGAGGAGGTTGGAGGCCCAATGAGGATGCGAACAACACTGTCTTCTGCAAGCTCCTCCCTTGCCCAGTGAAGTGAACACATCTATTTTCACCCATCTTTCCAACAACCCTGGGCAGTGAGTAGCATTGGTTTTACTGGTGAGGGAGTGAGACTCAACAGGCTTCAGCTGCACCCAGCTGCCATCCTGTGCTATGTTCATGGGACAGACTCTCTCGGAAGTTACTACTGTGCACAGTACCCTTTTGTGCCCCTGTGTGTGGAGCACTCCACCCCACCAACAACGAGCAAATGGGTTACGGTGTCATCGCCTGTCCCTAGGCATCAGCTGGAGTGGAATGTGTCCCTTCCCTCCTGACACAATGCACAGCATTACAGAACAGCACGCCTCTCCTGTCACTGCGGAGTTCATAGGTGAGCGGCTGGCTCTCCTGTCCTGGATGAGCTCACACCTCCATGTCCAGGCAGTGCTTCTGGTCCTGATGGTATCCCGTCTTTGAGGCTTAGCTGGCTGCAGCCTTTGGCTTTTAACTGACTTTCTTTCCTCTAAACAGGACTGACCAAGCGAGTTCCATGGCCAGCTGAGAGTTACAAGGCAAGTGACACGCTCCACTCATTCCTGTAGGCAGATTACTAAGGGTGGCGATGTAGGGGTGTGGAATCGACCTGTCACATGGAGATTTGAACCTCTGGAGACCCTGTGACTCGGCACGGCTGTGCTGCGTGGCGTGCGGACGTGACATACGTCCGGTGCTGCACACTGGTCTCACCGGCATCTGCTGCCAAATCGAAGGAAAACAGAAGGGCTGGAGTGCAGTGGTGGAGTGCACGGTTAGCATGGGCAAGGCTTGGAGTTTGATCCTTGGCAGGAGACACACACGTGACCAAGGGGAGGGACAGACAGACATACTGGTGGTATGGAGACAGAAGGCGGTGCCTGTGGTGTTTCAAGGTGGAACCTTTGGGGTGATGGAGACAGATCATCAGGACAGACGCCTGTGTTTGAACGATGGAGGCTTCATAAGAAGAGGCTGAGACCCAGAAACACGCTCACGCCCCTCATCTCGTACCATGGATGTTCTGTGTTATTCCGGGCTCTCCAAGAAGGAGATCACCACGCGTGGCCCCTCACCCTCCTGGAATGTGAACCCAAACTAACTTCTTTCTTTCTGAAGTGAGCCTGCCTCAGGTATTTCATTATAGTGAAGAAGAGTGGGCTAATAAGGTTCTCTTTCAGTTCTTCCCTGAAGGCTGAGCAAGTGTGCAGGGCAGGGCAGGGAGGGGGGCGGGGGCGGGGGCGGGCAGAGCCTGCTGGGGGAGGGTGTTTGTGCCTTCTCATCTCTCTCCAAAGACCAAGTACAGACGGTGCTGAGTGACTCACCGCCTGTGAAGCAGGCGCTGGAACCTTTGATGAGTCGCCACAAGGTATGCTGGGGCGCTTCTAGGAGAAAACTAATTAGGTCCTCCCTTACAAAAGGAGCTCGTGTTGAACATCTATGAAACTCCTGTGGCCCCCCAATAACTCGTCTTTCTGGTGTCCATGGCACATGCCCCCAGCTGTTTTCATTTCCATGAGGGTTCTCCTGTTCAGTCAACATCCATCCATCGGTTCCACCAACTCGCCAGGATATGTCGTGCTCAGCATCAGGTTTAGACGCTTTGGGACCACAGAAAATGCAAATGACTTAGTCACAGCCTTCAAAGACCTGGAAGTCTGCGGAGAACCAGGAGTGGGCATTCTGGGTGTGAGGTTCTTGGGACTACAGGGGCGCTGAGTGGGGGAGGGGGGGTGTCGGGGGTCCGCGTGGGGTGAAGGAATGCTGGGAGGCTAGGCAGGAAATGTGAGGTGGAGTCAGCCCTGAACTAACAGGGGAGAAGGAGCACTGCAGGAGTGACTTGAGGCTGGAGAGAGAGGGACCGGGCACCTGGTGTGTGTGTGGGAAGGGAAAGGTGGCTCAGTGCACGCCTTCCACAGGCCGATGCCACGCCTCCTCCAGGCTGGCACGCAGGACTTTGCATGTGCAAGGGCTCTGAAGCGCACTGCACGAGGAGGATCACAGTTTATCGACAAAGTTATGGCTGGGTCAGGCCGCCTGTGAGCCGGGAGGAGCGAGGCCAACGGTGCCGAGCCCGTCTGGCTTTAGGAGGGGGTGCGTCTCCATGGTCGGAAGTTCTTGAACTTCTCTGCCTCAGTTTGCTTGTCTGTAAAGTGGAGCGAGTGATAGGCTGCCGGGAGTGGGGGTCCATCCCGTGCGTGTGGTTTAGGTCTTCTTCTCCCAGGATCCCCGGCCTCTGGGAAACGAGGAGAATTCAAGATAGAATCCAGAACAGGCCACGCCTGCGAGCTCCAGGCCTCTCTCTCCGCGAGGCTCATGCTGGGCGCCTGGAGGATTCAGGAAGTGGGCGAAGATGAGTCTGCAGCTGGCCCAGGTGCATTTGTGAGCGCCACATTGGCTTTCCCACCTGCGGGCTCCATGGCAGGCGGATGCTTCCTAAGGGCAGATGCTGGGGCCTCCAGCACCCACCCAGGCTGCACCCACGCCCTCCGCCCACCCACTCACCCACCCACCCACAGGCAAGCTGCACCCACATCCTCCGCCCACCCACCCATCTACCCACTCAGGCTGCACCCACGCCCTCCACCCACCCACCCATTCAGGCTGCACCCACGCCCTCCGCCCACCCACCCACCCACCCAGGCTTCACCCACGCCCTCTGCCCACCCACCCACCCACTCACCCACGCTCTCCGCCCTCCACTCACACAGTGGGCCCTGCTGTCTTGGTCTTACCTGCTTTTTACAAAAAAGAACTCCAACATGGGAGTATTTCCTTTTCCTTTTCCGTTCCCAGCCGTGGGGATGGAGTTCCAGGCCTGGCTGCTGTCTCTGAGCTCCTTCTGCTAAAGGCTAGCACTGCACCACTTGAGCTACAGCGCCCCTTCTGGCTTGGGCTACTAGTAATTGGAGATAAGAGTCTTGTGGACTTTCCTGCCGGGCTGGCTTTGAACCAGGATCTTCAGAGCCCAGCCTCCTGAATAGCTAGGAGGGCCCCCATGAGCCGCTGGCACCAGGTGAACAGTTCCCTTTGGCCCTAGAGTTTATCTCCATCGTGGACGCTGTGATTGCATGGAGCCCGTCAGTGCGTGACACTGAATCCTGCATTTGTGGGAAATGGTTTTACTGCCACTTTTTACACACGTCGTAGCTCTTTAGACCTAGGAAAGGAAGGAGGAGTCCCAAGTGCACCTCCACTTCCCCCATTTACAGAGGAGCTAGCAGCTCTGTGAGTCTCACAGGCGCTTGCAGCCCAGGAGGCAGGCACGGGGGGGGGGGGGGGGGGGGACAAATGCTGCTCACACCCTGCGCGCTTCCCCTCAAAGCCAGAACAGCCGGGAGATCCGAACACAGGCCTCAGGGAGCCCATCCAGGGGCAGCCCTGGCGAGTGGGTAAGAAGCTGCTGTGCTGACTCCACGTTGTTCCTTCTGCCTTCCTGCCTTGGCCACAGGGCCCCCGGATGCAATGGCGGGGGGGCCAAGCCCTGGTCCAGTCCCATTTTGGTGAGCCTGTTTCAGAGCCCACTCAGCCAAAATAAGCAGTAGCCAGGGACAAACCTTTGTTCTTTTTTGGTCTGCATGCAAGTTACAAGAAATAGTCAAAGGTGCACCCCAACTTTGGAGGATTTCCTTCTTATGGGCTCTACCCTTTTCTTTGGAGGAAAGTACATTCGTATAAAACTGGCTTGTGGTGTGTACAAGAAGGAGAGGAGAGGGTAAGACTAGGAAGGCATCCTCCAAGGTGCCCAACTCTCTAGTTGTGCATGCGTGCTCCGTCAATACACTCTTATCCCTGCCATGTGTCCTGGTTGTTCATTTAATCTAATGAAAGTTGAGTTGCCTGGTTTTTGTTCATTGCGACCATCTATATGCACAATACTATAAAACGAACCTGCTTGCAGGGTCTTGTCCATTGCTCTTAAGCTGGGCTGGCTTCCCTAATCCAGGGCACAGGAACTGCAGAAGAGCAGGGGAAAGGGCGCGGTCTGCCACGCAGATGGACGGGACGCCTGCCCCTCGCTTACTGTGCAAAGTCTCCATCGCATCATTGCAGCTGCTGACACTGGGATGGCAATCCACCCATCCCCCACCCCCACCCAACCATCCCCCACGCCCCCACCCACATCCAACCATCCCCCACGCCCCCACCCACATCCAACCATCCCCTACGCTCCCACCCACATCCAACCATCCCCCACGCCCCCACCCACATCCAACCATCCCCTACGCCCCCACCCACATCCAACTATCCCCTACGCCCACCCCCACCCAACCATTCCCCACCCCCACCCCCACCCAACTATCCCCCACCTCCACCCCATCCAACCATCCCCCACCCCACCCCCACCCCCCACCCCATCCAACCATCCACCACCCTCCACCCCCTCCCAAACATCCCCCACTCCCCCACCCCAACCCAACCATCCCCCACCCCCACCCAACCATCCCCCACCCCCACCCCCACCCAACCATTCCCCAGCCCCACCCAACTATCCCCCACCCCCACCCCATCCAACCATCCCCCATCCCCCACCCCCACCCCCCACCCAACCATTCCCCACCCCCACCCCCACCCAACTATCCCCCACCCCCACCCCATCAAACCATCCCCCACCCCACCCCTACCCAACCATCCCCCACCCCCACCCCCCACCCCATCCAACCATCTACCACCTCCACCCCCACCCAACCATCCCCCACCCCCCCACCCCATGGCAACAAATCAGAGTAAAAAGCAGAGGGCCAAAGGTGTCCTGCTCCGACGACATGATCTTATATCTGAAGGACCCAAAAAACTCAGTCCCCAAACTCCTACACCTAATAAACTAATTTGGCAAAGTAGCAGGATACAAAATCAATCCACAAAAGTCAGCAGCTTTTCTGTACACCAGCAATAGACAAACAGAAAAGGAAATTATGGAAACAATTCCATTTACAGCCAAAAAAAGAATAAAGTACCTAGGGATCAACCTAACCAAGGACGTGACGGACCTATTTAATGAAAACTATAAAAATCTAATAAGGGAAATCAAAGAAGACACAAGGAGATGGAAAGACCTCCCATGCTCATGGGTAGGCAGAATCAATATAGTGAAAATGGCCATATTGCCCAAATTGTTATACAAATTCAATGCAATACCTATCAAAATCCCAGCCACATTCTTCACTGAAATAGAGAAACCAATCCATAAATTCATATGGAACAGCAAAAAACCTAGAATAGCCAAAGCAAATCTAGGCAAAAAAAAGCAGTGCAGGAGGTATCACAATACCAGACTTCAAGCTCAACCACAAGGCCATCATAACAAAAACAGCCTGGTATTGGTATAAAAACAGATCGGAAGACCAATGGATTAGAACTGAAGACCCAGAAATAAAACCGCACTCTTAGAGCCAACTGATATTCGACAAAGGAGCTAAAGACATACAATGGAATAAACATAGCCTCTTCAACTATTGGTGCTGGGAGAACTGGGCAGCCAATGCAGAAAACTCAAAGTAGACCCAAGCCTATCACCATGCACCAAGATCAACTCAAAATGGATCATGGACCTCAATATCAGACCTGAATCCTTGAAACTACTGAAGGACAGAGTAGGAAAGACACTAGAACTTACAGGCACAGGAAGGAACTTCCTGAATAGAGTCCCAGGGGCACAACAAATAGGGGAAAGACTCGACAAATGGGACTACTACAAATTAAAAAGTTTCTGCACAGCTAAGGTCATAGCCACCAAAATAGAAAGACAGCCAACGATATGGGAAAGGATATTTACCAGCACAGCAACAGACAAAGGCCTGATATCTGTCATCTACAGAGAACTCAAAAAGCTAAGCCCCTCCAAGCCCAATAAACCTATTAGGAAATGGGCAAAGGAGCTAAAGAGAGACTTCACAAGAGAAGATATAAAAATGGCAAAGAAACACATGAGAAAATGCTCAACATCCCTGGTAGTAAAGGAAATGCAAATAAAAACAACCCTGAGATACCACCTCACCCCAGTTAGAATGGCCTATACTCTGAACTCAGGAAACAACAAATGCTGGAGGGGCTGTGGGGAAAGAGGAACCCTTCTCCATTGTTGGTGGGAGTGCAAATTAGTACAACCACTTTGGAGAACAGTATGGAGGTTTCTCAAAAAGCTCAATATAGACCTACCCTATGACCCAGCCATACCACTCCTAGGCATCTATCCTAAACAGCAAAACCCAAGATATCAAAAAGACATTTGTACTTCCATGTTTATCGCGGCACAATTCACAATAGCTAAAATATGGAAACAACCCAGATGCCCCTCCACAGATGAATGGATCAAAAAAATATGGTACTTATACACAATGGAATACTACATAGCGATTAGGAATGGTGAAATATTGTTATTCGCAGGGAATGGTCAGAACTCGAACAAATAATGTTGAGCGAGACAAGCCTAGAACACAGAAAACAAAGGGGCATGATCTCCCTGATATATGACTGTTAAGAAAGGGAGACGGAGAGACAGTAGAGACCAAGTCTGTGAAACCAAAAACTGCTTGTCAAATAGTATTCCCCACAGGATTGGGGCAGCGACCCAACAGTATGTAACTAAAACCAGACAACTACTCAACATATAAAGGTCAAAAATTGACCTCTCAGGGGAATACAATAGCTCAAAAGGTATGTATGTGCGTTCATATAAGACTACTGTCGACATATGGTCTAATATCGACATTACATTTAAAGCCCTAGGCGAACTTTCTTGGGCGTAGGCCACGTGGCTACTGTATACGTTCTTGATACATTGTATATTGTATATATGTCTACCTGACCTAGAGAAGGGATAGAAAAACAGGACGTAAGATATCACAAGAAATTTACACGCTGCCCTACTATGTAACTGTACCCTTTTTGCACAACACCTTGTCCAAAAATTTGTGTTCAATTAATAAACAAATAAATTAAAAAAAATTCCACACTGACAAAAAACAAAACAAAACGTGTCCTGCTCCTGACAGTCCACAGGGCCCCCTCGCCTTCTGAGCAGGCAGTGAGTCTAGCCGGCTCGTCTCCTTTCCTCCTTTTCTCCTTTCCCTCCTCCTCCCCCCCTTTCCCTTCTCCCTCCTCTTTCCTCCCTCCCTCCCTCCCTCTTTTCCTCCCTTCCTGTCTTTCTCTTTTTCCTTTTCTCACTCTACTACTTGAGTTAGAGCTCCACTTCTGGTTTTTGTGTTTGTGTGTGTGTGTGTGCTTAATTAGAGATAAGAATCTCAAGGACTTTTCTTCTGAGACTGGCTTTGAACCTAGATCCTCAGATCTCAGCTTCCTGAGTAGCTAGGATTACAGGCGTGAGCCACCAGCACCTGGCTTTGTGTCCTTGATGATGGCAATTTTGCCTATGATAAGATGGAATCTTGGTGTGACTTTGATTTGCATTTTCCTTATAGTTAAGGATGTGCTTTGATTCTGTTTATGTGTTGTATTATGTTTATTAGTTTGCAATGTTGATCCCTAATTGCATCCCTGAAATGAAACCAACTTGATCATGATGTGTAACCTTTCTAATGTGCTGTTGAGTTTGGTTTGCAAATATTTAATAAAAATGTTTTCACTTATGCTCATGAAAGAAATTGGTCTATAAATTTCTTTTGTTGTGGTGTTGTGTTCTTGTCTGGTTTTGGTATTGGAGTAATACTGACTTTGTAAGAAAAGTTTGGTAGCATTCTTTCCCTCTGTATTTCATGGAATGTTTTGAGAAGTTTTGGTGTTAATTCATTGTTAAAGGTTTGACACAGTTCTGCAATGAATGCATCTGGTCCTGGGCTTTTTGTTGGGTGAGTGCTTCAATCACCATTTAAATCTCTTATCTCTTATTGGTTCAATTTTGATAGGTCTAACACATCCAGAAATTTACCTATATCAGGAAAATTTCTGGTTTATTAGAATATAAGTTTTCAAAATATTACCTAATGATCCTTCAGGTTTCATTGGTGTTTATTCCAGTAACTCCTCTTTCACCTCTAATTTTATACATTTGTGTCATTTCCTTCATTCTTTTGGTCAGTTTGCCTTATGACTCAGTGGTACTGGGACTTGAACTGAAAGACTTGCTCTTACTAACAGGCGCTCTACCACATAAGGCGCGTTGCCCAGGTAACAGGCTGGTTCTTGGTGGGGCTCTGCACATCCACATAGCAACAGAAGAAATGACCAGGAGAGTGAAGCGCATCAAGCTTCTGAAGGTAACTAGAACCCAAGTCAGGGACGTGTCCTTACCAGAATCCTAGTGCGCTCTGCTTCCTGATGGTCCTTTCCTGGAGCTCCTTCCCATGTCTTCTGGTGGGCAGCTGTTTGGGATGTAGGCGTTCCTCCTCTAAGTTCTGCCAAAATGTCCACTCTCTTCCCAAACCTCAGCAACCATCCAATCAATCACCATGTCCTGTGAATTCTATCTCCTATATGCACCCAAGTCTTCCTGTTCCAGAAGCCCTCTGCCAGCCACGGCCACCCACATGCTTCTAGGTTGCTCCATCTTGAGGGTTACTATTTATAAGCATATTATCCAGGTGTCTGTTAGAAAGGTCTTTTAAAAATGCTAGCTTCTCAGGAAGCTGAGATCTGAGGATGTTGTTTTAAGCTAGCCCAGGCAGAAAAGTGCATGGAACGCTCATTTCCAGTTAACCAGCAAACATCTGGGAGTGAGAGTGTGGCTCTAGTGGTAGAGAACCATCTTCCAGTACAAAAGCTACGAGACCACTCCCGCACCCTGAGTTCAAGTCCCAGTACTGACGTGCACATTCACACGTGTACGCATACGCACATACACACACAGAACACATTTCAGTAATTTCCTTGATTTTATGATTTTTCCATGGAGTCTATGAATTTATAATGAAGTTTGAATTTCTTCACGTAGGTGTATTTTCATGTCCGGCCCCCTATCTCTTTCCGCTTATCTACCAGCCCTGTTCATCTGTGGCTGAGTTTTTACTTTCTTCAAGAAGTAGGATCTGGTACAATGGCTTTAGCTTGTAATACCAGCCACCCAGGAGGTAGACAGAGGGATAATTATAACTGGAGAATACCTTAGGCAAAGAGTTAACCAGACTTCATCTCAAGCAACAAGCTAGTATGGTGGTGTGTGGCTCTCATCCCAACTATGTGGGGGACCGTAGGTGAGACCATTACAGTCTGAGGCTGGCCTCCAGAGAAAAGCGTGAGACCCGACTCCATAAACAGCTGAAACGAAGTGAGAGCCTGCGGGCATGCCTCAAAAATACGAGAAAAACATGCCACTCTCCAGTTTCCTAGTGATGAGCTGCCCACTTGGAAGAGCCCACGGCAAGCTATGGGGAGTGAGACACCTGTGTTTAACCTTTTGGTTTTGTTTTTTTTTCCCCCCAACATCTCCAGGACTTAACTAGAAAAGTAGCAGGGGAAGAAGGCAGCGAACACGTCAACATCTCCAAGCCTCAACCCAATCAAGTTTATGTGGACATTGTAATTATTACTAGGCTGAGTCAATGAATGTTCTCCTCTCCTTTTCTTTTTGGCTGGAAGCACATACACGTCTTAATGAAAGGAAACAGATGGAGTTGCTTTGTGCATTTCCAAAGGAAATGGCCATGACATGGGAACTGGGCCCTGCGAGAGCCTGCTGGGAAGGGAGTGTGTTCACGATATTGTTCCCCAGTGCTGTGTGCAGCATGGGGGCCGGGGCGGGGGGCCATGGCACCCCAGTGATGGCTCCCGTCACGCCGTGGGGACAGCCAGGCTTGGAGCTCCAGCCGCTTCTCGCCGACACTCCTGTAACCAAGGCCATGGAAAAGAAGTGGGGGGCAGAGGACTCGCAGAATTTCCAAGGAAGGACCAACGTGGGCTTATCTCGGGGGGCACATGACCCAGGGTGGGGAGCCCACAGGCTCGGTGGAGGCTTGCGGCTCACTTTGCTTCAGTGAGAGCATTTGTGGGTTACACATTCAGAAGCTATCCGAGTCCCCAGGTCTCTGGTAGCTCCCCAGTGATGGGCTGGAAAGGCCTGGGGGGCGCACAGCCCTTCTATTCTCCCGACTAAACTAGGCAAGTGAGAGGAGAGGAAGGTGGTGATCGCTGTTGCCTTTCCTGCACATGTCTGACTCCCCAGGCTCTTGGCTGTCTGTGGGGTCACCCCCTTGTCTGCACTGGATTCCTCAGCTGCCTTCCCCATCTTCCTTCCTCCTTTCCTGCCTCTGCCATCTGGTGACTGAAGATCAAGGGAGAAAGAAGGAGTTTAGCACTTGCAGTGAGACAATCTAGTGAGGGGCCGGCTCTCATCTCTGTGGTGGGTTGATGGAGCAGCGCTCAGGGGACAGACAGGGCTGGCAGTCCAGGGGGTTGGGGGGCATCTGCCGTGGCCCCCAGGGTGCCTGGTGAAGCTGAGGGGAGAATGGCCTGGCCTCCAGGTGAGGCTTTGCAGCGCCAGGCTGGAGTTCATAACTACTGAGATCAATGGCTCACGATTGAATGAAATGTGGCCCGAGCTTCAGTTCTGTGTTGCAGTTACTTGTGTTCGCTTTTGATTGTTGGCTCCAAGGCAACTTTCAAAGGATTCAAGCCAGGCTTCAGTGGTGCACGGATGTAATCCTTGCAACTCAGGAGACTGAGATTTGCAGATTAAGGTTCAAAGCCAGCCTGGGCAGAAAAGTTCATGAGACTCTTATCTCCAATTAACCAACAAAAAGCCAGAAGTAGTCATGTGGCTCAAGTAGTAGAGCACCAGCCTTGAGTGAAAAAGCTAAGGAACAGAATGCCCAGGCCTTGAGATCAAGCCCCAGTACCAGCACAAAATAATAATAATTAAAAAAAAAGACACAGATGATATGCCCTACCCTCGGTTTGTGGCTTACTGAGCTATGTACTTATAATTAAATTAAAACATCTGGCAAGCAGAGACCTGGCTCTAGAACTTGAGTCTAGAAAAGAAACTACAGAAATTTGATTGTGCAGCCAAAATGCAAGTGTGCAGGGCTGGGAATATGGCCTAGTGGTAGAGTGCTTGCCTCATATACATGAATGGGTTCGATTCCCCAGCACCACATATATAGAAAATGCCAGAAGTGGCGCTGTGGCTCAAGTGGCAGAGTACTAGCCTTGAGCAAAAAGAAACCAGGGACAGTGCTTAGGCCCTGAGTTCAAGGCCCAGGACTGGCAAAAAAAAAAAGCAAGTGTGCAAAATCTATCCTATGAGATCATTGTGGGCTGTGGGTAAAGAAACATGCAAAAATATTGATAAAAAGAAACATCAGTACATTTTGTGACTATACTTGGGTCTAATGTGCTGGATATTTTATTATATGTATGCAAATATTCTAAAGTCTCCCCCAAATCTGACATTCTAAGGGCTGCCAGTCTCAACTTTTCAGTAAGGGATATATAATCAGTGGTAAACGCCTTGTGAAGAAAATGCATGGCCTCCTTTTTTCTTTTCCTGTTCTGCCTGACTTTGAACCAAGATCCTCAGATTCCAGCCTTCTGAGTAGCTAAGGCTACACGAGTGAGCCATGGATGGCCAGCTTTTAAAGCCTGTGACCCACCCTCTTTATACACGAGAGAGGTTGAACTATATAACTTGAAGTCCTGTCCAATCATGAATTTTTTTTCCAAGAGGACAAATCTATGTTTTTAATGGATTAAAGTGATCTTTAAAAAAGTATAGGTCAGGAAAAAAATTTAAAATATAGGTCAGGAGAAATCAAACTCCTGGATTAATATGGAAAATATTCATCTAGGCCAACGTGTGGGGAGATTTTATGCTTCTTGAATTCCTTCCAGTTTGACTTGTGGCACACACCTATCTCTTCTGTTAAAAGGAGCTTCATGGCTGGGGCCTGCCTGTCAGAGCTCCTGCGTTACCAGTCGCCGCAAGCCATCTGTGCAGCCTGTCCAGTTCACTCCCTTGCTGGGAACGGATGGGTCAGCGCTTGTTGATCGTGGACACACTGGGAGGGAGAGGGAATACCATTCCATACAGTCAGTTTCCCCCTTGAACTTGGCCATCCACGGCGGGAGCTAGGGAGCCCGAGTGAGCGATGGGTTAGCACTTCCTTCCTGGTCAACAGTGTGAGTTGATGCCTGAGACGTCTCATAAACAGAATACAACAACAAAAATCACTTATCCAGGTTTCTGATTGGAGGTTGAAATGCAGATCCTCTACCCTGCAGGTAAGGGCCCTGCTTTCCTGTCCTGTCAGAGAAATAGAGCACTACTCTTTAGCTGGCAAGGACCAAGTATGCCATTTAGGGACATCTTTAAAAATCAGTCCTTCCTTCCTTCCTTCCTTCCTTTCCTTCCTTCCTTCCTCCTTCCTTCCTTCCTTCCTTCCTTCCTTCCTTCCTTCCTTCCTTCCTTCCTTCCTTCCTTCCTTCCTTCCTTTCTTCCTTCCTGCCTCCCTCCCTCCCCTCCTTCCTCCCTCCCCTCCTCCCTTTCTTCTTCTTTCCTTCTCTAGAAACAATATGAAGCCCATGCTGGCCTCAGGCTCTCAATCTTCCTGCCTCAACCTGCTGAGTGTCTCTGAAAGTTTTCCTAAGAAAGACAGAAAAAAAAGAAAGAATATAGTTCAAGAGGAAAACTACCTTGGTAATCAACATTGATCTTATCGCTCTCCTTTTAAAAACTGGTGGGAAGAATTGCATGGTGGGAAGAAATACAGCATCAAATCAGATAACTTCCTTACAATGCCCATTTCTTGTCCTCACTTTAAAGGCACAGATCAGATCTTTCTGTACAGTGTTGGTTGCTGTAGACGTTGGCAGTTTTTAAGATGCATGGAAGATACCTGGTCCTGCTTCCTGTTCGGTAAGAACGTGGCATACTTCACTTGCTAATTGTCAGCCTTTGATAATCGTTCATGACACAGTTTGGGCCATCAGAGACCTGTGGATGATAGTCACCTTGGTTAAGACCCAGAAGCATAACCAGGTCCTCATTACGGAGTTATACTTAAGGCTAGAAATCCAAGCCAGGCTTTCCAACTGGGTCACAGACCTGGGTTTGGCCAGCCAGAAAGTGGGACCATAAAAATGAGAGCAGATTACAGCACTCTGACATTAAAATAAAGCAAGCCAGAGGCCTTTTGAGTGTGTGTGTGTGTGTGTGTGTGTGTGTGTGTGTGTGTGTGTGTGTGTGTGTAGGTTTGGATTGGAAAAATCAGGGAGGGGAAATAAAGAACAGATAAATGATGGAGAAGAATTTGGAGGAAAATTGTGTTAGATTTATTCTGACATGTCCAGGCTTATTGTAATGCTATAAATCACTTTCTTCCAGAGGAATTTACTTCCTGAGATTTATACAACTTCATAAGCTTGGCATGTGTGGAAGAACAGAACCTAGAAACTGGAGAAGGGGAAATGATGGTATTGTACAAATGTGGTGTGAAACCACACTGGTTATTTGTCAGTGCAGCAGCTCTGTCAGATGGGGACAAGCAATGTAGGAAGCTGGAACGGCTTAAAAGTTTACTGCTAATAATTCCAAGATGAATATGTGAAGAACAGTATTTAAAACATGCTTTGTGGTAGCCATATGGCCTTGAATTCTGGGAAAAAGAATGGAATGGAATTTATGATTAGAGATGAGCTCAGTATTAGAGTGTCAATGTAAGGTCCTTGTTCTGAAATGAGATGGCTATATGAACTATGACTCAAACTATCGCTAACCCTGATTTCTAGAATACCCGTGGCTCTCACACGCTAGTGGGTATACAGAGCTCAGAAATTCTGACTTACTGACAAATCATACATTGAAGTACAATTACTATTTGGTGGGAGGGAAAAATTCAGCAACAATGTCATTCAGTATTTCTAGTTGCCCAGTTTTTAACTTTTTCATTTCCTTCTCTCAGAACGAGGGCACTAGTGTGTGTACACACACATATATTCACCCTGACACACATATACACACATTCATCTCACAAGGGGGCTAATGTAGAAAACCTTAATAGGAAAGACTCTTTTCTAGAAACACTCCCAATTTCTTTCTCAGAGAGTTGTAAAATCTCTGAAGCCAGAGCAATACCCTGCTATATGTGTTGGTTTTGCAAAGTTGGCAGAGTGCCTTACCTGCCTTGATGTCACTGTGTGACATAGATCAAGGAATGTATTTGAGAACTGGGAGGACGATGCTAGCAAGCTGGCTGAATGAAAATCATTAACCACTTGTTCTTTTGCAGAAAAGTCAATTTGAACCATCATCCATGCATGAAACCTCCACAAGAATGTAAGAATCCAGATAACAGATTACAGTTTGTTAGTGAAGCAAGAAATAAGGGGGCTGGGGATATGGCCTAGTGGCAAGAGTGCTTGCCTCATATACATGAGGCCCTGGGTTCAATTCCCCAGCACCACATATACAGAAAAAAATGGCCAGAAGGGGCGCTGTGGCTCAAGTGGCAGAGTGCTAGCCTTGAGCAAAAAGAAGCCAGGGACAGTGCTCAGGCCCTGAGTCCAAGCCCCAGGACTGGCCAAAAAAAAAAAAAAAAAAGAAATAAGAAAATACCTTAAAGAAGGCTAGAAGGTCAGTTTTGCATCACTTGCATCATTGTTCCCCAAAGCCTGTGAAACAGACAGACACTTTCCACTTAGGGAAGGAAAATTAAGCGAGAACCTGAGGTTGTCGTGAATTCCATGACCAGGGCCACTCAGTGAGCTATGGCCATGCTTATGGCCTCAGGCTTCAGGCTAGGTCTCCAGACTTAGCTTCCAGGCCCACCCAAATACGGGGCTGGCCTCCGCAGCCCCAGGCTTCAGGTTGAAAGAAGGGATCAGAGTTTCAGATTAACTTCTGCGTGCTCAGGCATCTGGCCAGCTCACAAATGGTGTCCTCAGAATCACTGAACACAGTTACTGGAGAAGAGTCTTCTCTGCTGGAACCAGCTTGTAAAACATGGGAATAGGAGCCTACTTCTTGAAAAGCATAGACAACATGCTGTCACAAGAATCACAAATATTCAGGGAAACATGATACCACAAAAAAAGGAACAAAATAAGGTAGTAACAAATGACTCTCTAGAGATGGGAGATTTGTACGCTCCCTTAATTCTTTATAAAGAATTTAAAATTATCGTGTTAAAGAAGCTCAAGGAACTTAAATGAGCAAGGTAGACAACTGGATAAATTCAAGAACTAAATTAGAAGTTCAACAAGGAGATAGAAACCATAAAAAAGAACCAAACAGAAAATCTGAAGCTGAAGAACACGACTAAAATAAGATATTTGATAGTGACCTTCATTAGAAAATTCAATCAAGTAGAAGAATTAGTGATCTTAAAAATTATCCATTGAAGGGAACAAAAAGAAACCAAGGATTTTTTTTAAAAAAAGTGTGCAGAAAGCCTGTAGGGTATATGACTCACCACCAAACACCATCCATCTCCTGTACATTATGGGAGAACAAAGAACAGAGAAAGGAAGGAAGGTAGAACACTTTAACAGAACACCCCAGATCTGGAAAGGGAAATTGCGATCTGTGAAGTCTAAAGAATCACAAACATATTAATCATGAAGAGAAATTCACTGAGATATATTGTAAGCAGGTTCTATTTAAGGTAAAGATAAAGAAAAATTTGAAAGTAGCAAGACAAAAGTGACTCCTCATATACAAGACGAGTTCATAAAACTGTGGATTTCACAGCAGGAACCTTGCAGTCCAGGAGAGAGGGACATGAAATATTCAAACTGCAAACAGAAAACACTGCCTGCCTAGAAAACTGGTACTGGTCATTTTTCCTTCAGAAATGAAGGAGGTAACATGATCTTCCCAGCCAAAAGCTGAAGAAGTTCATTCACTATCCATTCCTTCCAAGAAATGCTGAAGAACATTCTTCAGCAATGAAGGGCTATTAACAACATGAAATGTCCAAAAATATAAAGATCGTTAGTGTGCAGGTGCTGGTGGCTCCCGCTTGTAATCCTAGCTACTCAGGAGGCTGGGATTTGAGGACTGCAGTTCAAAGCCAGCCCAGGCAGAAAAGTCCATGAGATTCTCATCTTTGGCACACTACTCATAAAAATCTGGAGGTGGTGCCATGGCTCAAATGGTAGAGTGCTAGCCTCGAGCACAAGGAGGCTCAGGGTCTGAGCTCAGGCGCTGAGTTCAAGCCCCAGGACTGCCAAAAAAAAAAAAAAAATTAAGGAGATCAACTCTAGGAAATGGGAACAAGAGGTTTTTCTTCTTTTTGCTATTTGTGTTTTCTTTACCTTTTGTCTTGTTTGTCCTTGGGAGTGTAAGCGGGGGCACAGAAATGGAGGGACAAAGGGTGCACAAATGCAGCAGTGGTACTCATTAGACACTATGTTGAAAAGGAACTCTACAGCTTGTGGGTGGGGATGGGGGGGGGGGAAACAGGGAGAGAGCGAGGGAAGGGGGGACACTGTCCAAAAAGAGGTGCTCATTACCTGACTTAGGTGACACGTCTGAACATCACCTTTATAAGAACAGCAACAATAGGTTAAAAAACAGGTAATGTCATGAGACAGTGCCTAAGCCCTGAGTTCAAGCCCCGGGCCCAGCACACACACACACAGTATCACTGGTAGAGATGAAGATACTTCAGTCTTCCTGTGACCTGTCTGTGGTTCTGCTTTCTATGTTTCCAGTTACCTAGGGTTTACTGCATGCTGAAACTATACATGGAAAATTCCAGAAGTAAATAAAACTCACTCTGAGTCGTGAGGTAAGAGCTTGTCGTAGCCCTACCCAAGACGCTGTGGGTCAGGCATTCACACGAGTCTGCTAATCCTCAGGTAACTTTTATTTTGCTTAGCCCTCCCCCCCCCCCCCAATGATGACAACTCAAGTATGCTAAAGAGCACATGGAAAGTGCTCCCATGAAGGACAATGGAGTGTTCTCAACTTAAAGGTATAGAGAGAAATGACATGCAGACGTTTGTAAAATGGTACTAAGAATGACTCATCCATCTGTGAAGCAGCGAGGAAGGAAAAGGAGACTTGTGCTGGTTTTGCTCTGACACAGGCGTGTCGTCTGGTAGCCACGGTGCACGCCACCGTTGCTCTGACTGTGTCTCAGCATGGCTGATGGCATCATGTCCCCTCAGGACCAGAGGAGGCACTCGATACAGTGACACGGGAGTGACCTGACAAGGACGAAAACTAGAGAAATACAGGTGTAGAGAGACAAAGAGAGGTACTATTCTCACTAAAATTGCTTTATTGTTGTTCCTACTATTATCATTAATTTTTTTACTATGCCTAATTTATGAATTAAATTTTATCATAGGTATGTGTGAATATGAAAACATGTACTTTTATTATCCTTGGCTACAGGCAACCACTGAGGATTTTTTTTTCTTTTTGCCAGTCCTGGGGCTTGAACTCAAGGCCTGAGCACTGTCCCTGGCTTCTTTTTGCTCAAGGCTAGCACTCTACCACTTGAGCCACAGTGCCACTTCCCACTTTTTCTATATATGTGGTGCTGAGGAATGGAACCCAGGGCTTCAGGTCATATTCCCGGTACCCCCACTGAAGATTTTGAAACATATCCCCCCTGGATGGAGAGTAGGACCACTTACTGTATAGTCAAATTGGGGATAATGATAGTAAAATTGTGAATGAATCACTGTGTGTGTGTGTGTGTGTGTGTGTGTGCATATGAGTGTGTGCAGGTCCTAGGGCTTACATTCAGGGTCTGGATGCTGTCCTTGAGCTTTTTTGTTCAAGGCTGCTGTCTTACCACTTGAGCCACAACTCCACTTCTGGCTTTTGGTAGGTTCATTGGAGATAAGAGTTGCCCAACTAGCCTTGAGCTACAGTCCTTCGATCTGAGCCTCCTAAGTGGCTAGGATTACAGGCATGAGGTACGGGCACCCAGCCATATGAGCCACTTTTAAATATATTAAAAAGTTAAAGACAAAAAAGTTAAGAATAACCTATAGCTACACCAATTTTGTAACTGACATACAACAAATAAAGATGTGAAATATGACCTTACATAACATGTATGTGTATGAGAGAGTAAATGTGGAGATTTTGTATGTTAGTTATTAGGTTGTTGTAAGCTTAAAATAGACTTATAGTTATAAGACATTTTATTTAAGGGGCTGGGGATATGGCCTAGTGGCAAGAGTGCCTGCCTCTTATACATGAGGCCCTGGGTTCGATTCCCCAGCACCACATATACAGAAAACGGCCAGAAGTGGCGCTGTGGCTCAAGTGGCAGAGTGCTAGCCTTGAGCAAAAAGAAGCCAGGGACGGTGCTCAGGCCCTGAGTCCAAGCCCCAGGACTGGCAAAAAAAAAAAAAAAAAGATATTTTATTTAAGCCTCATAGTAATGATGAAGAGAGTCTCTAGTAAAAACACAAAAGACAAAAAAAATATATAAAGGCTACTCTATAAAGAAATTAACAAAGCACAAAGGAAGCTAATCAGGGGAAGAAAGGGACAAAGGCACTATAAGAGATTTAAGAGAAAAGAAAATGGCAATCGTAAGATATTATCAGCCAACCAATACACTAAATATGAATGTGTTGTCCTATCAAAGCAATATAAAGTTGACTGAGGATATAGATAATGATTATAGATGAATACTTGGCTAGCATGTTCCATTTCTGGTACTGTAAAAGCAAAAAAAAAAAAAGATCAAAAGACAGTGACTAATTAGAGTTGGGTTTTTTTGTTTGTTTGTTTTTTTGTCAGGGGCATCCTGGGGCTTGAACTCAGAACCTGGGCACTGTCCCTGAGCTTCTTTTGCTCAAGGCTAGTGCTCTACCTTGTGAGCTACAGTTTTACATTTACTCTGTTAGGAGGAGTTTATTGGAGACAAGAGCCTCACAGTTTTTCCTGCTACTGGCTTGGAACCAGATCCTCAGATCTCTGCCTCCTGAAAGCTGGGGTTACACGTGAGAGCCACTGACAACCAGCTCGGATGGATTTCTTTTTTAAAGCTCTAATCCTATGCTGTCTATGTATGTCTATGTATGTCATTTTAGCTTTATGGTAACAAACTGACCGGGGAAAAAAAAGAGTGACCGTTTTCCCTAAGTATTCACTCAAGTCATCAAGACATGTGTCATGACTCATTTTTGACCATCTTGACAGGAAATACCCCAAAAATGGACTCTCAAATGATAGTTTACCAGTTCTTATGTAATCCTTACACGTAAATGAATTATCTCAGTGGTGTTTGTTTCTTGTGCCAGATTTTGGTTGAAAATTTATTTATATAGTAATATAAACATAGCCACTCATGCTTCCTTCTGCTTACCATTCCTATATAATATCTTTTCTACCCCTTTACTTTCAGCCTCTGTGTCACCTTAAAGCTAAAATGGGCCTCTTCTAGGCAGCATATTGTTGGAGTTCATTTTTTTTTAAAAAGAAACAAATGTCTTCCAAGAAAGAAACAAGCCAGAACCTGATAGTTTTACTGCTGAATTATACAAAACATTTAAGAAGTAGTGCTGGTACTTAACCTGTTTCAGAGTACAGAGCAGAAGAATGACTTCCCAGTTTATCTTTTGAGTTCATCATTACTCAGGCTATAATGGCAGGTAAGGACTCTACAATGACAAACAGTTGATTACAGGCCAATAACACAATGAACATACGCACAAAAACTTCCAGCAGGGCTGGGAATATGGCCTAGAGGCAACAGTGCTTGCCTCATATACATGAAGCCCTGGGTTCGATTCCCTAGCACCACATATGTAGAAAATGGCCAGAAGTGGCACTGTGGCTCAAGTGGCAGAGCAAAAAGAAGCCAGGGACAGTGCTCAGGCCCTGAGTTCAAGGCCCAGGACTGGAAAAAAAAAAAACTTCCAGCAAACCTAAATCCAATCAAGTAGGATTTATCTTGAGTTACAAGGTTGGTGAGACCAGCAAGATAATGAAATAGTCCATGGAAGCAAGTTCTATGGCCCCATTCTACACCTTCATTTCAGGTGCCTCGGAATTCTACTTTAAACTTTGATTACCATAGAGAAGAAAAAAGTTAAACATGGTTGTCTAACAGGACTTAATTCAAATTTAAGCCAATGAAATTAGTGTGTACCTCAGTCTAGCTCCAAATAAACTGGAAAAAAAAGACAATTATAATGCAGGCAAAAAAATAGATCTGTCTCATACTTTTAGGCTCAATGACCATACGTCTTGAATTGTGTTTTTCTGACCACTGTCTTTTTCAGTGATATTTGTCTTTTCTGCATTTGTTCTTTTTGGGGGGTACATTCTTTAGGGTCAGCTATCCACATCACTCTTTTCTCTGAAAGCCATGACTATTACTTAAAAAGAGTGAACTAGCAGTTCCCACAGGACACCATGTGTCTGCAGTATTCCTTAGTTACGGTTCCTAGAAGGAAGCGATGCTCTTCGGCCCCGTCTTCTCCCTCCTTGTCCCCTCCTCATTGCCTGGGAGATGCAATTGTCCGGTCCTCTCTTCATGTGGGGATGGAGAGGAACATTTCCTTCACGAGTGAGCCGCTGGGTGCTCCCTTGAACGCTGTCAGCTTTTCCTGGGACGCCCTCTGCCTCTTCCTGGCCAGCTGGTGGCTCTGTTTTTACCAGGATAGATACTTGGTTGGGATTTATTTTAATGTCTTTATTATTATTATTTTTTTGCCAGTCCTGGGGCTTGAACTCAGGGTTGAGCACTGTCCCTGGCTTCCTTTTGCTCAACGCTAGTACTCTGCTACTTGAGCCACAGCACTACTTCTGGCTTTTTCTATATATGTGGTGCTGAGGAATCGAACCCAGGGCTTCATGTATATGAGGCAGGCACTCTACCACTAGGCCATATCCGCAGCCCCATGTCTTTCTTTTTTATTAAGGATTTTATCCATCTTCCAGTCTCATGCTGTCTCCAGATGCAATCTCCTCTATGGTCTTTTTCAAATGGTTGTTAACATGTCCGTTTTGACAGAACTCAGCAGAATTGCCCTTGACTGGTTGTAGGATGTGGGGTGGTTGGTTGCCCCAGTTTCCAGTTGACTTAAACTTAAAAAAATTAATTTCTTTATTGTCAAGGTGATGTACAGAGGGGTTACAGTTTCCTATGTAAGACAGTGAGTACATTTCTTATCCAACTTACTACCTCCTCCCTCGTTTCTCCCGCCTCCCCCCTCCCCCCCGCCCTCCCCCCTTGCTTTAAACTTTGACTTTCGAATTCTCCTGGACCTTCATTTCATGAGACACTCTGACCTCAGCCTGGACATTTCCTTTCCCACGCGTCCGCATACGGCACACTTGTTGGGAGAGCTAAGTCGGTTTCCCCCCGTGAGGCAGAGGGCTCCCTGGGAAGGGAGACCATGGCATGGCTGTTTGAGGACCGCTCTGGAGATGTGAAGAAGGGAGTTGGTTTGTGGCACAGATTTCCTTTCCTTCCTAATGGGTGACTATGTCATCTCGCCACTCAGGCGGGTGGCTGTAAACTGCCTAGTACCTGAACTTGTTTGAACAGGGATAAAGCCTTTCATTGCTGGTTGAAAATTCAGGAGAGAAGGAAGGACATGGACTATAATCATGCTAAGATGTGAACATACCCATATGATAGGCAGGGTCAGCAGAGAAGAAGAGAGCTGTAGATTTGGATCACAGGTGGAGATAAGGCAGGGAGTGGGGCCAGGAAATCGCTCATTCAGTGTCTGCTCCGCAGTTTGAACAGCGTGGCTTCAGTGGATGTCATGGAGCACAGGATGCGCCTACAATAGGAAAGGGCCGTTTATGGCCATTCCCTATGTACAGGTATTATTGAGAAAGACTCTGAACAGCTTTCACCGAGCTGAAGAGGAAGGAGGTAATTTAAAAAGTAAGTAATTGGGGCTGGGGATATAGCCTAGTGGCAAGAGTGCCTGCCTCGGATACACGAGGCCCTAGGTTCGATTCCCCAGCACCACATATACAGAAAATGGCCAGAAGCGGCGCTGTGGCTCAAGTGGCAGAGTGCTAGCCTTGAGCCGGAAGAAGCCAGGGACAGTGCTCAGACCCTGAGTCCAAGGCCCAGGACTGGCAAAAAAAAAAAAAAAAAAAAAAAGTAAGTAATTAAAAGGAGGTAGTTTAAAAAGTGCCCCCTCCCCTATTTTTGCCTTGCATTTGTCTGTGAAAAGCAGGTCCACTCTCTGAACTGGAGCTCCGGCTCGGGAGCCGAGCCCAGGCTTTCGCCCTGGCTCCACCACGTCCCAGCTCAAATTCTTAGTCTCTGTCTCTGTCTTAAACAGGATCTGCTACACAAAGTGTGGGGCCCAAGGTACAATAGAAATGCAGAGCCTCTTGCCAAACAATTTAAGAGAACTGAGTGTTGGTGGTACATACCTATAATTCTAGGATGTTGAGATCTGAGGATTGAGGTTCAAAGCCATCCCAGGCTGGCAAAACATCCAGACTTCTCTCCAATTAATCAGCAAAAAGCCATAAGTGGGGGTGTGGCTCAAATGGTAGAGCAGGAGGCCCTGAGTTGAAGCCCTAGTACTGATTAAGAAAGAAAAAATTTAAGAGCCCACTCAACCTAACAGTGCCTCTGAGGTCACACACCCATGAAGCTGGTCCTTGTCTAATTTCTTCATGTAACTGAGGATCCAGATTTTAGCAATTCTTTTTTAAGGTTGTAGGATCTCTCTCTCTCTTTCTCTCTCTCTCTCTCTCTCTCTCTCTCTCTCTCTCTCTCTCTCGTGTGTGTGTGTGTGTGTGTGTGTGTGTGTGTGTGTGTGTGTGTGTGTCCTGGTTTGGGGGCTTGAACTGAGGGTCTGAGCACTCTCCTTGAGCTTTTGGCTACTGCTTTCAAGGCTAGTGGCTCTACCACTTGAGCCACAACTCCACTTCCTGCTTTTTGGTGATTAATTGGAGATAAGAGTCTCATGGACTTTCCTGCCCAGGCTGGCTTTGAACTGTGATCCTCAGATCGAAGTCTCCTGAGTAGGGAGCATTACAATCAGGAGCCAGCAGTGCCCAGCTAGGTTGTGGGACTTCACGGAATTATTCTTAACCATTGGTAAATTCATATTTGTAAATACAAATGTTAGAGAGGGTTTTTTTTTATAAATTTATGTTTTGCTTAACACATAATTGTGCATGTTTATGACTGTATTTTCAAATTGTGCGTATTTATGTACAGTGTGGCATTTCAACAGCTGTATATAATGGGCAGTGATTAGATTGGGTTATTGGCAGATCTGTCGCTTCAGACACTTAGCACTTCTTTGTTTGGGAATACTCAACAGCCAAACTATTTTGAAAGGCCCAGCTAATTCAGAGTTGTCACCCAGCCGCCCCGCCATGCTGGGACGAAGGGGTATATCACCCTTGATGGCTAGCCACGGCAGGATGCAAGGTTCACATCGGGGTCCTCTGTGAGGTCAGGCCGTTGGGCTGAGCCTCAGGGAAATCCCTTCAAGCTGTCCGGGGGTGCCACGTGGGATGCGACAGGGCCCTGCGGCCCTTGCTGAGCTATTTTGAGGGAACAAAAGCAGGCCGAAGGTGTATCGCTAAAACTGGGTAGGGTCCCTGAGCCTCTTTGTACTCAAGACTCGCCCTCTACCCCTTGAGCTGAAGCGCCACTTCCAGCTTTTTCTGAGTAGTTTATAGGAGATTAGAGTCTCACAGGCTTTCCTGCCTAGGCTGGCTTCGAACTGCGATCCTCAGATCTCAGCCTCCTGAGTAGCTAGGATTACTGGCACCCAGTTTAAATTCTTTTTTTCTTTTGCCAGTCCTGGGGCTTGAACTCAGGGCCTGAGCACTGTCTCTGGCTTCTTTTTGCTCAAGGCTAGCACTCTACCACTTGAGCCACAGCGCCTCTTCTGGCTTTTCCCGTTTATGTGGTGCTGAGGAATCAAACCCAGGGCTTCATGCATACTAGGCAAGCACTCTACCTCCAAGCCACATTCCCAGCCCCCAGCTTAAGTTCTTAATTAAGAAAATGAACCTGCATCCTAGGCAGTATCAATTTCATGTACCACTTAGGATACATTATATTAAGAAATTATTTGTTTTTCCTCTGCATTCCAGTTTAACTGGGATTCTGCATTTTGTCTGTGTGGAGAGGGCTTTGTTCTCTTCCCTAGTGTCCCCAGAAGGGCCCGTTTTTCATGGCATTCCTCTATAGAGACAGAATGTCTGGTGTCACCTTTCAGTCACCAAACATCCCCAGGAGCCCTTGCTAATGGTAAGATGGGGGTGGCCAGGACTATAGTCAGCGTTTGTTTCTGTCCTGCTTGATGGTTTCTCTAGACCACACTGACCATATTGAGGAAACATCTTAAGAGCTGCATCTTTGCTGGTTCTGCTGGCCGGGGTGCGTGTCACCAAGCCAGGATTCCCCAGCTCTGACCAGGAGTGGGAAGAACTGGCAGCCTTTCCGCAAGTGCTGGGCAGGGCCCGGTGGAGGGAGCCTTCCCCGGGAGTCCCTCCCAGCCCCCAGGGCCTCTCGCGCCCGCCACTGGGAGGCAGCAGAGGGCAGCAGATGCCCTCGTCGGGCTGGGCGGTGGGCAGAGGAGGCCGGGCTCTGCAGGAAGGGGCCCCTGCTATGCCCAGCACCCCGGTTGGCGCTCCGCAGAGGCGTGCTGGGTGGGCCCGTGTGGGCAGGCTGGAATGCCCTGTCCTCTGTGAAGGGCGCAGGTGGCAGGCCCCGTGTGTGAAGGTGAGGACAGGCGCTGGGCTTCTTGGGTCAGGGACTGGGGGAGGTTAAGAAAGCACAGTTATTTTTAGAGTTGAAGCAAAAGAGAAATGAATTTAATTTCCTTTTTGTTTGGATTCGGTTCTATACTGGACTATTCTTTTCTGCCCAGGGCACACTCCACACACTCTGAGGCTGTGATTTGTTCCAAGGACCCGAGGCCAAATATTGGTTTAGCTTGGGTGAGAAAGTGCCCTTTGTAACGTCAAGTCCCGCTGCAGTAGATTTATTGGTGCGCGTGGAGGGCGCAGTCCCGGGGCGATTTATGGACCTGCTGATATATTGATTATGGGGAAGTGGGGGAGGGGGCCGCCCCCCATACGACAGGGTGCACAGGGATGCACACAGATACATAAGAAAATAGGGTGTGTGCTCACCTGTGTCGTGTAAGTGTGTGGTTCATGATGGCAAGAAATCGCGATAGAATCTTAACTTTCATACCATTCAATAAGTATTTTCTTTTCTACTCTATCCACTTTACAGACAAGTCGACTTTATTTTTCTTGTGCTGGCAAGTGAAACCCGGGGCTTCGCTTGTGTTTTGTATTCAATTGTTGATTTATAACCAAATCAGGTGGACATCCTTGAGCCAACTCTCTCTCTTTCTCCCTCTCCTTCCCTCCCTCAATCCCTCCCTCTTTCTTTCTCTCTCCTTCATTCCTTTCTCTTAATTTTTTCCTCCTTACTTTCTTTTCCTTTCCTTTTTTTTTTTTTGATTATCTAATTATTCCTATCATCAACTCCCTTCCTTCCTTTTTTGTTTTGTTTTGCCAGTCCTGGGGCTTGAACTCAGGGCCTGAGCACTGTCCCTGGCTTCTTTTTGCTCAAGGCTAGCACTCTGCCATTTGAGCCACAGCGCCCCTTCTGGCTTTTTCTATATACAAATAAGGTGCCGAGGAATCGAACCCAGGGCTTCATGTATAGGACGCGAGCACTCTACCACTAGGCCATATCCCCAGCCCCTTCCTTTCTTTTTTGTGGCAGTGCTGGGACATCAACTCAGGGCCTCTCACTCCTGCTTAGCGTTTTCACTCAAGGCTACCACTTGAACCATAGTCCCACTTCTAGCTTTTTGCTGATGAATTGGACATAAAAATCATACAGACTTTTTGGCCTGGGCTGGCTTTCAACTGCAATCCTCAGAGCCAAGCCCCCTGAGTAGCTGGGATTACAGGAGGCGCCACAGTGCTGGGCTTGAGCTTCATCTTCTCATTACTTATCTTGACTGTACATCTTTCCTTTGTTTCTCCCCCCATGGAGGCCTCAGCGGTAGGACCACGGAGGGGATGAACTCACCTCCATGCCTCCGCCCGCAGAGCTGAACCCCATGTTTCTCTCAGACATAAACCGCTAACCGTTGACAGAGGCTTAGACAGATGTGCGGTTAGCTCCCAGATTCCAGCACAATAACCAGCACAAGTTCACAGTCATACGGGGAATTAAGACTGGCCATTTCCCCCCATCGCCTCGTGTAGTCGGAACCAGAGCCACAGAGGTTGGGGCTCTTCTTACCCAGGCCTCCCTGCGGGCTGTGAGGACGCAGGAGGAGGACGGCGGGGGGCCACTCCATGTCCATCACTGACTGGAGCTTTGTATTTCTGCTTGGTTTTGCCCACAGGTGGGCGGGGTGGGAAGGGATTTGTTACATCATTGGCCTGGCTCTTTGAAAAAAGCATAAGGAGTCATTACAAACAACCCTGTTGGATGCGCTGTGTCCTTTCTCCACCTGTAGATATACAGTTTCCTTCTCCTTATTATGTGTCAATCAAATCCTCAACTTGCACAACTTTGGAAAATAAGGCACTTTGTGGAAAAATTAGAAAAGAAATACAGCAAAGAAGAAATAAAAGTCAAGCTGTGGGTTAGGTAGGGTCATTCATTGTCCTACTCGCGGCTTCTCGGGAAGTGGAGATTAGAAAGGTTACCACGTGAGTCTGCAGCCGAGGCAGAAGTGAAGGAGAGAGCTCAACACAGCTGGGTAGGGTGGCACACGCCTGGAACCACAGCCGAGTTGGGGGCATCGTGGTCCCAGTCAGGTCTGTGTTAAAGCGGGAAGGGCGGAGGTGATGCCCGGAGGGGTAGAATACCCGCTTAGCGAGCACAGGGCCCCGAGTTGAAAAAGCGAAGCGCTGTCAAGAAAAACAAAGGCAGACAAAAAGCCAACTGTGATCACCGCGGTGGCTCAGCGGCCTTTCCTCACGCTTTTATGTGTATTCATAAACATCCACACTCACTGTGTTCCACTTTTATAAAAGTGGAGTCATCCTGTAGGGCTGCTTTGAAAAAAACACGTTTCTCTTTAATGATACACGATGAATACTTTTCCCACTTTGAATATTCTTTTTTTTTTTTTTGGCCAGTCCCGGGGCTTGGACTCACGGCCTGAGCACTGTCCCTGGCTTCTTTTTGCTCAAGGCTAGCACTCTGCCACTTGAGCCACAGCGCCACTTCTGGCCATTTTTTTCTGTATATGTGGTGCTGGGGAATCGAACCCAGGGCTTCATGTATAGGAGGCAAGCACTCTAGCCACTAGGCCATATCCCCAGCCCCCCACTTTGAATATTCTTGTAAACATAAGTTTAAATGGTTTTATGCAATTTCATGATAAACATAGGTGTTTGTTGGATGTCTTAGGTTTGACCCTTTATTCATTTACTTTCCACTATCGTATTTAAATCTTACTGTCATTATTATTTTAGTGCTACAAATGGAACGTAGGGCCTCATGCATGCTAGGCAAGTACTTTATTACTGAACTACATTTATATCGTGAGTGTCTTGAATACAATCAGCCCAAGCTTGGCACTGGTGGATCCTCGTTGTCTTCCTGGCTACTTGGAGTTTGAGATCTGAAGGTTGCTGTTCAAAGCCAGCCTGGGCAGGAAAGTTCATTAAACTCTCATCTCCAATTAAGTATGAAAAGGCTGAAGCGAAGCTGTGGCTCAAGTGGTAGAGCACTAGCTTTGAGTGAAAAAGCTAAGAGCAAGTGCCCAGGCCCTGACTTCAAGCCCCAAGAACTCCTCTCCCCACACCCACTAAGTAAGTAAGAAAGAAAGGAAGAAAGAAAAAAGAGAGACAAGAAAAGAATCAGCTCGGTATAGGAATCAGCAAAGTCTTTGATTCTAAGGAACTTATCGACCCTGATTTCTATGGGTTGTCATAATGGGTATATAATGGGTGTTGTGTTTTCAACAGACACAACATTTCTACCAAGTCTGGAGTACTTACACCCCTGGTCCCTGCTAGATGGTTCTGCTAGAAAGGCCCTGGTGCGGGGACTTTCTGTGTCTGTGGCGGTGAACCCTGTGCAGTGAGCCTGAGGCTGACTTACAAGCTGAAGGTATTTATTTGTTCATGCTCCCCTACTCTGATTAATATCTGAAGTGAAATTAGTGGGAGGAAAAAGATGTGCCGGGCTGCGAACACAGAGCCCTTGCTGGTGGGCAGGCGGAGGAAGAGATAAGGTTACATCCCCAGGGCTTGGACGCGCCTTTGTAAGTCACCATAGTGTCTCTTTCACATCACTGAACAGAAAAGGAGGCCACATCAAAGAGACTGTTTCAGAAAAGACATTGTTGAGCAGCCTAGACTGTGCTGAACAAAGCGGGAGCGGAGGAGGATTAGAGGCAGGTCAGCAACCCTGTGGAGGGGGGCATTGCCCCTCCCTGGGGGTCTTCTGGAGTTTGAGCTCCTGTCACCTCCTGCTTCTCCTTGGGCAGGGCCACCTCAGCCTTGTCAGCAGAGGGCACAGGGGCTCTTGGTGGCAAGGGACTTGCTAGTCTGAGTTTCGGAAATCCAATTATGCTGCGCCCCCCCGCCCCCCCCCCCCCCCCCAAGGGACTTTTCCTTCGCTGCTGCTCTTTAGTGGATATTGTCTTGAGACGTTGGGTTTCCTACAGAAGCACACAGAGCACAGCGCTTCCTGGGAGCCCATTTCACGAGGGGTATGGAAGGCTGGTGCTCAGGCCCAACGTCAGGCACGGGTGGCAAAATTGTACCCCGTGATAACGTGGAGGAACTCGGGGTCTGAGCTCAGCCCCTTCACGATGGCTTCTTTTAGAACTTTTTGCATTGCTACCATTTTGGAGTGTGCTTATCTTGCATGCTAACACCATGTAAACGAAGGAAACATCTACTCAGAATTTTCTTTTTTTTGGCCAGTCCTGGGGCTTGGACTCAGGGCCTGAGCACTGTCCCTGGCTTCTCTTTGCTCAAGGCTAGCACTCTGCCACTTGAGCCACAGCGCCGCTTCTGGCCATTTTCTGTGTATGTGGTGCTGGGGAATCGAACCCAGGGCCTCATGTATACAAGGCACTCTTGCCACTAGGCCATATCCCCAGCCCTACTCAGAAATTTTGTATGAAAATGAAAGCGCATGATGTGTTTAAAACATTTAGAGCCCAAGAGGAGGACAAAGGGCAGTACTTTAGGAAGGCACAGCACGCAGTTTCAAAATCTGAAATCTGAGATGCTCTTGGTGCACCTTTGACATCACAAATGGAATTCCACAGCACGAGACTTCATTTCATGCACAAAATTACCAAAAAATATTGTTGCCGTGTTGCATAAGGCGGCTATAAAACAAACTTGGTATTATTATTATTAGTCTGTGTGAGGCACAGTGCTGGATAATGGAGTCATCAAGATGAGTATAACCATGGTTCCCATGCATCAGTAAGCACACAGGATAAGAGAAATAGTAAAGCCACTTTAGTACAATATGAGGTCCTAGTGATAAAGGCATGAGCAAAGTATTATGGTAACCCATAACTGCCCAGAATTAGAAATCAAAGTGGTAGAGCACTAGCCTTGAGTAAAAGAGCTCAGGAATACCACCCAGGCCCTGAGTTCAAGCCCCATGATACCTCCCCCACCCCCCAATTTCAACAGCTTAGGTATCAAGGAAATGCAACTCAAAACTACACTGAAATTTCCTTACTTCAGTCATAAGTGCTACCTTAAGAAAACAAAAGCCAAGAATTAGAGAAAGATTCAGAGATTAAGTTTGAGTTGTAACTTGATGCATAGGAACCATGGTTTTACTCATCTTGACGACTCCATTATCCAGCACTGTGCCTCACACAGTATAATAATAATACCAAACTGTTTAGGGGTGGAGATGAAGCTCAGTGGTAGAATATTTGTCTAGTATGTTTGAGATTCTGGGTTAAATCCCCAGCATGCATCTTTCCAAATCCATGGATGGATGGATGGACGGATGAGCAAGTGGGTGGAGAACTTGGATGAATTAGATCCTACTTATAGATTCCTCAGTCATTGACTGGAAGGGAATTGGAGAAGACCATAAGAATGGATCAATGTAAATCTTCATTTGCTCTTTGAAGAAGCCACCTTTCTCTCTAAATACAGCAAAAGTTACTCAGATTTTATACTGTGTATGTTTACTTTAGTGTAGCTTGAATAAGGATGGTTTGTAACACTATGTAAACTGTATGTTTTTTAAAGAATAACTTGTTTTCCCACAAAAAAACCAAACTTGGGTCCCATCCCATAGATATCTTATTATGCAGATGCAAATATTCCAAAATAAAAAAAAAAGTTCTAAGTCTGAAGCACTTTTGGTCCTGAGCATTTTGGGCGAGGGATGTTCCACCTGAATTTGTTCTGGCAGGATTAAGCAGGAAGTTGATGCAGGGTCTGTTTCTCTGCTAGGTAAACAACTAAGTGGCAGAAGAGTAATGACGTACACTAGAACAGCTAGTTTACTGGAAGAAAGTGGAGGCCAGACTCTGCATAGAGAAGGGTCCAGAAACCAGGATCCCACCGAGGCCCTCTTGGAAAGTAGTTGTCACACTTGGGGGTCATGCTCTGTTGCTTTGCCTGGCTTTTCGCTGATTGGTAGGTGGCTTCCACATGCACAACCCAGGCTCTTTGTTTTGGTTGAGTGAGTACTCAGTGCCTTATGGGAAGAAAGGGCCACGGGGAGCCATGTGCCCACCATGTCTTATGTCTGCCATTTTTCTGCCCTTATCGACATAACAGTTCCCTTTTTTCCCCTGAAGGTCATATTTAAGTACACCCACTCAGCCTTTATGTTGGATAAGTACGAAATGCTGTAAGCCATATTTGGGCTTGAGAAATAAGACAGTTCCAGTCCCCAGTGACGTTCTGCAAGGCTTGCTTGGTCTGTCTTTTTTTTTTTTTTTCCTGTTGAGTACTTCATCATGTTCTGTTCTGTGATTGACCCTACTGGCCTCATTCATTCATTCTTTCAGTATTGGCAGCCCCAGAACACACAGACAGAAAGCACGGCGGTAGAAAGTCACAGAGATGTCAGAACTCCAGTGCTGCTAGGTTGCAGGATGTAAGTCGGGTTGAGGTACGTAGGCTGAACCCGGGCAACAAGAGACCTTCACCTTACTCCACAAGAGTAACGGGAACATACGCTTTTCATTTGGACTCGATTTCTTTTCAGAGGTGTGATATGGGAGACGAATTGATGAATAGTGTAAGAAGTGTATTGGAGGTGCTGAGAATGTTGTGTGTTTTGGTCCTTTCCTTGAAGTCTTGGGTAACAAATATGTAAAATGGTACCTGTCAAGCCCAGACTGGGCTATAGGCAAATAAGGCAAACCACTTTACTGAATATCTAACCTAGCCCAAATGATTATGAACAATCTCAAGCATGCCAACAGCAAGCACCCAGGCTGTGCCAGACCTTGCTTGCCTCTCTGACCTGGGTAGTCGTTGGCAGAATTGCCTGCTGGGCTGGCACCTGGATCACACTGATTCAGTCAGGCCTTCTCTTTGCTAAGCACTGGCTCTGGGGACCTCTTTCTGCTTAGAACAGACCTGTTGCATGCTTTAATGAAGCGGCACTCTCCAGGGCTGTATTTCTTTTTTTTGGCCAGTCCTGGGGCTTGGACTCAGGGCCTGAGCACTGTCCCTGGCTTCTTCTTGCTCAAGGCTAGCACTCTGCCACTTGAGCCACAGCACCACTTCTGGCCATTTTGTGTATATGTGGTGCTGGGGAATCGAACCTAGGGCCTCATGTATACGAGGCAAGCACTCTTGCCACTAGGCCATATCCCCAGCCCCCAGGGCTGTATTTCTGAGCACTGCTTTCTTCCTTCTGCCCTTTCCAGGTCTCCTAATTAGGTTTTTCCTTCTTCAGCAAAGGTGTCTTTTCAAGCCCTATCCTTGCTCTTTTCCTTTTAATATTTTTTTTATGTCAGTCCAGTGATCTTAAATTTCTTTTATATAAATTTGGCCTGAAGAACTTTGAGGGGATCCTCTTAGTTAACCGTTGTACCCCAGTGATATTTAGCACAGTGCTGGGTATATATGTCAAATATACAAATAAATGGTGGATAAAGGTGACAAAAAAATGGAGTTCGCCAGGAATCTGAGCTTTACCCTGGCTGGTGGTATTATCTGAAAGTGCTTGTGAGCAGGGTGACTGCATTCAAGGAGGAGCGCAGGGACCTTCTCTTCCCAGGGTTGGTGCTGTCTCCGAGCTAACCTTTCCAGCTCTTCCAAACACGAGCAGCAGGCAGTCTTTGAACTCAGACTGCTTCACTATGGTCTTCAATCTTTTCCCGGGAGATGGGATGAAATGAAGGGGCTCACATAAGCTGGGGCTCTCTGGGCCCGTGATGTCAGAGAGACAGGGCAACGTGGAGTCTCTATCAGCACACGCTGTCCTGTGATAGCACAGGGCAGCCATGAGGCCATGGACGAGGAATAATCCAGAACAATCCTGAAGCCAAGTCAAGGATAAAGATGGTTTCCAAACTGGCCAGTATATTGGGTCTTCTGTCGTGGGCATATGAAGGCCTATTGAATTTGGGACATGATGTGTACACAGAATGTAACATGGAAGTAAGGAGACGGGCTAAGCAGTCTGCCTTGTCCTCAAAGCCATCTTAGGGCTGTGCTGAGTAGAGCGGGCTTTCCACACAGCTCTGAAAAGCTCCAGAGGTAACAAAGGACATTCTTTGGATTACAAATGTGTTTTGGGTTGTTAAGCTCCAGGAAAGTCTTACTTCCCTTGGTAATTGGCTCTTGATTTCCTGATTGTTTCCTTAGATGGTTTGCTTTGCTTTTTTCAGATAGTTTGTCTAGTGGGGAACTGAATTGAGGATTTGGGGCCTGGGGATACAGAAGGCCAACTGTGCTCATTTCGCAGTGAGGTGGAGCATCTTCAAATAGGATTGCCTACTTGTGCCTCTGCTTCCGTTTCTGTGAGCCGCCTCCTGGCTTTCCGCACTGAATTGGAAGGAGTTAAAAGAGTCAGGGACTTCCAGTGACCTCCCTTGGTGCTGGAGAAAATGACTGCTCCTTTTAGTCATCTGTGAGGTGGGGCTGGGGGTGTCTGCAGCAATGTCTCACCCATCACTGGGGTGCAGTGAGCATCTGTCTCCTCCACCTTCAAAGCAACAGGAGTGCACACGGAAGGTTTACGCCAAGTCCCTGTGTGTTCTGCCATCAGCTGGGTTGTTCAGGAAAAATGACTAGCTCCTGCCTGCAGATGATCTATCAGCCGGTCAGTGGTGCGGGGAACAGAGCCTAGTCTCAGGCGTGTTATTTCCCCTCTTATCAGCCCCAGCAACCTTGGATGGGCATGCTTCCCAGGTTCTGAGTGCCGGTCAGGAGCTCTCCCATACTGGGTGTGTAAGACGTGGCAGGTACCACGGTAAAGCTCTACCATGTGGACCTCTGCTTGACACATGCCTTCACTCCCTGAGTCGTTATTGGTGCTTTCTCTTCCTTCTCCTCTTCCTCATTCTCCTCCTCCGCATCTTCCTTGCACTATGGCAAGTCTCGGTAACTTTGCCTGGCCTGGCATTGAACTCTTGAGCCTTCTGCTTGCATCTCCCAAGTAGCTGCGACTACAGGCATGCACACGAGTCCTGGCTTTGGCATCTCTATTTTGAATGTCACAGGTTTAAGGCATCAAGGGCTATATAGGGAAAACCATCAAACCTTCCACGTGAGAGTTTGTGGGGCTAGCTTCTGGGTTTTGAGTGAATGAGCCACTGGAATGATAGATTTCAAAACACCTAGGTGAAGAAGAAGCCAGTCCTTCGCTGGGGCTTCCGTGGGAGATCCTGGGGTGCCGGGGGATGGGGGTGGGGCCATAGGCAGCCACAAGCTCCCACAGCGAAGCAAAGAAGGGAATGGACGACTGGACAGGACAGCGATTGTGTGTGTCAGCACCGCAGGTGCAGGCAAGCGTCCTAATGGACACAAACAGGGTGCTAGTGGCTCTCATGTGCTCCAGTAGGGCCTGGAGGCAACATAGCCTGAAATAACAGGAGCCACCCTGAGGACATGCTTAGACCTCAGGTGTCCCTGCCATTCATTCAGGCTGGGGGTGGGTGGGGGAGCTGAGGGACTCCTGATGTGGCTTGGAGGAGTCCAGTTCCCCTAATATGGCAGCTGCCTCTTGCTCCTCACTTCCCCGTCTATTCTTTCACCTCTTTGGCAGAGACCAAATCTCGGTGCCTTCTGCAGAGGCATCTGAGAGATCGGGTGTTCAGCCTCCTAGCCTGGGCGAGATGGAATCCAAGCCCAGGTTGTTGGAGCAGTGGGTTAGGTGTGAGGTGAGGCAAAGTCAGCATTTGCTGTTGATGTCAAGCCACCCTTGTTCCCTTGTTGCTCCCACTAGGATTATCCAAGGGCAGGACCATCAAATTACTTAAACTAATGGGTGCTGGTGCCTCACCCCTGAAATCCTGGCTACTCAGGAAGCTGGGATCTGAGGAGAAGTGGTTTGAAGCCAGTCTAGGTAGGAGAGTTGGTGAGACTTTTATCTCTAATTAACCAGCAAAAAGCAGAAAGTGAAGGTGTCTCATGTGGTAGAGCACTAGCCTTGAGTGAAAGAGCTAAAGGGATAGCACCTAGGCTTTGAGTACAAGTCCATGCAAAAAATGAAAATAAAAGAAACACATGAGGACCTGCTTATCATCCCTGGACACACAGGAAATGCAAACAATTCTGAGATTCCATCTCACTCCAGTTAGACTGGCCAATGTCGTGAACTTGAACAACAATGATTGGCAGGGATGGGGCGGGGGTGGGAAGGAGCCCTACTCTGCTCTTGGTGGGATTGTAAACTAGTAAACTCTGGAAGGCAGTCTGGAGGTTCCTCAAAAAAGCTAAATATAGGGGGCTGGGAATGTGGCCTAGCGGTAGAGTGCTTGCCTCACATACAGGAAGCCCTGGGTTCAATTCCTCCGCACCACATATACAGAAAACGGCCAGAAGTGGTGCTGTGGCTCAAGCGGTAGAGTGCTAGGCTTGAGCAAAAAGAAGCCAGGGACAGTGCTCAGGCCCAGAGTCCAAGGCCCAAGACTGGCAAATAAAACCAAAGCAAATCAAAACAAACAAACAAACAAACAAAACAACTAAACATAGACCTTCCCTACAACCCAGCCATACCACTCCTGGGCATCTGCCCTGAGCATCACGAGCCTGGATATGCTAAAGACACCTGCACATCCATGTTCATTACTGCACTGTTCACAAGAGCCAAGATATGGAAACAACCCAGATGGCTTGTAGTGGATGAATGCATCCAAAAAATGCAGTACCTGTACACAATGGAATCTTACATGGCCATTAGAAAAAATAAAATCATGTCATTTGCAGGGGAATGAAGGGAACTAGAACAAGTCATGCTAGGTGAGGTAAGCCAAGCTCAGAGAGACAAAAGGTGAACGCTCTCTGGTATGTGGAAATGAGATCTAAAATACACTGGGATATGATAAATGACACAGGATCCTAGATACCCACACACAGTGAGACCAAAAGAGGACACTCTTAGGAGAGAAACACAAAGATGCAGTGACTCTTCATACTTCTAGAAAATGATATACAAGCCTGGCGCCAGTGGCTTAGGCCTATCATTCTAGCTACTCAGAAGGCTGAGATTGGAGGATTGTGGTTTGAAGCCAGCCTGGGAAGAAAACTCCATCAGGTGACAGCATGTGCCTGACACCACGTGACACCATCAGGTGACAGCACGGTGCCTGCATTGTTTTGTTTAGATGGAGTCTCACTGGCTTTTGCCTGGCCTGGCCTTGAGATCAGGCCCTCCTGATCTTTACATCCCCACTGCACTAGGTGAGAGGACAGGCCCAAGCCACTGCACCTGGCTCCAAGCTCCCACCCTCCAAACACTCACGCGACCTCGGAGGACACGCTTCTTCATGAGTTTGGGAGGCAAACCAGATTTGAGCCTCTTAGAAGGTCCTGGCATGACTTCAGACATTTGTCGTCGTCGTCTTCATCACCGTCATCATCGTCATCATCATTATTTTGTGTTGGTCCTAGGGCTTGCACTCAGAATCTGGATGCCCTGGGCTTTAGTTTCCCCTCAAAGCTGGTGCTCTACCACTTGAGCAGCAGTTCCACTTCTGGCTCTTTTGGTGGCTAATCGGACACAAAAGTGTCACAAACGTTCCTGTCTGGGCGGGCGGTAGCACCGTGCTCAGTGAAGTGCCGCTTAGCACAGCCAGGACGTGGGATGAGCCTGGATGAGCTTGGAAGCCTCTCAGTGCATGAGGGGGGTCAAGAAAATGGGGTACATATACACCACGGAATTCTCCGCCATCAGAAAGAATGACGTTGAACCGTCCATAGGGAAAGTCCTTGGGAAAACTTACATCCAATGAAATAAGCCAGACACAGGGAAACAAAGGCCCCGGATTTGATTCCCAGTGTCACTGACTAATCAACCAAATAGCCAATCAAACAGCCAGCATCTCTTTGCTATTCGGAGCTATCAAGGAGTACACCCATCCCTAATACTGACTGGGATCTTCCACAGACTCCAAGTCTGTGAATACTCAGCCCTGCGCGTGGTATTTGCACATGGTCTGGGCCTATGTTCTTGGGCAGACGTTTGGAACCCAGGGCCACACACGTGCTGGGCGAGACATTCTCCCACGGAGCCGCCTTTCCATCCCTTCTGTCGATTTCACATAGTGGAGTTCACTCATCATACTTGATGTAAGATAAATGGTACATTGCATTGTTTAGGGAAGAACAACATCTGTTGTTGTGTTTATGACAGATGCAGTTCTTTTTTTAACTATTTGGTTGAATCCTTGGGCGCAGAATGCTTGGGGATAGAAGGATCACTGCATTTCCCAAGTTTGCATGGAATACGTGTTTCAGAAAAGAAATGAAGTCCCAGTGTCCCTTTGGTTTTTTTCTGGAGGTTGTTTTGAGAAAACTCATAACACCCGTAATGCCCTTTGTGGGCCCTTTTTTATCTTCAGTAATACAGGCACAACTATCTCCCCCTCCCCCCATGACAAACTGATTACAAAGAGTGCTTTCTTCTGCTGCCTTTCTGCTGGGTGGTCCGAGTGTTTATCCCATTTTATGTAGCAGTTGGATAATTGCTTGGAGAAATTGCCAAGAATATCTACGGACTGCAGCCCCTGCGGGACCGTCACCCAGCGCATGCTAAGGAGCCCAAGGCAACCTCCTTTGTGGGTGGAGACTGGGCCCGGCCCCCTCCTCTCCGCTCTGAGTTAGCCGGCCAGCCCTGTCCTCATTTGCCCAGGACAAGAATACCTGAGATGCTCTATAGCATGTGAGGAACTGGTGGGCATACCCTTGAAGGAGGCGGTCGCACAATCCAGTTCATACGAGTACCTGGTGGTTTTTAAAGCTCAGAGCATGTGAAGACACTGAGGAGTTGTGGGAGAGGAGGTTCCCGGCTCTTCCCAGAGTTATAGTTCCAAGGGTCCTCAGGTTCTACACGTTTCCATGTTTACTAAGCAAAACAAGCACACCTTCTACCAGAGTGACCAGCTGTGATATTCACAGGAGGAACTGCGAAGTATACGCAGCACAAGGGCTCCCTGAGCCCCGTGCGTCTCAAGCAGCTACTTTCTAACTTTCTTTGAAAACAGCCCAAGAGTCCTCAATGCAGACTTCATACACATTTACACTGCATATATATGATGGAATATTATGTCGCTGCTGAAAATGATCTATGTGCACAGATGCTGCAGAAACAAGGAAATGTGGACTTGTGATGGTTTTGATGACGTGATGAGAACATGGGATGGTAATGACAGAAACATAGGTGGTTGTCTTTACTATTGTTTAACTTCAGCTGCTCAATTCTTCTGTAACGCCTCTGTCACCGGCTCAGTTTCCAAACCTTACCCTGCTTTGCACTTGGCATGAATATGTTGAAAGAAGCTGCTCTCATCGGCCCGGAGCTGCTGGCCATGTAGGGAGGGAAAGGCCGCATCTAGAAGTGGAGGAGCAAAACCGCAGACCTTTGGGTTCAAAGATGCATGTTTGAATTCCAACCTCAGCATCAATGTGCACGTACAGTGGCAAATGCCCTAACAGTCCTTGTGCCAATTTCCATGTTTAGAAAAAGAGGGTAATACCTGTAAACTGATTTGAGATCTGTGCGAATGATCAAATGAGACTGGTGCAAATGAAAGTATTGCATGAATTGCAAAATGCTGTACAAATGCAAGTTATTTTCTTTCATGCAAAGAAAAACTGTCAGCCAGGCACTCGTGGTTCATGTTTGTAATTCTAGCTACTCAGGAGGCTGAGATCTGAGGATTACAGTTAGAAACCAACCTGAGAAGACAAATCTGAGAGACTCAGCTCCAATTAACCACCAAAAAGCCATAAGTTTGAGGTGTGACTCAAGTGGTAGAGTACCAGCCTTGAGTGAAAAAGCCAAGCTAGAGAGTTCAAGGCTGGGAGGTAAAACCCCCATACTGGTGTGTGCGCATACACACACACACACACACACACACGCACACACACACTGTGAAGTGTCAACACTGGGAAACCTTTCCCCCAGAAGGATCTTGTCAAGCAGGAGTATAGAAATGTCTCCTAGGCTGGTTTAAAAATGAATTGTTGGGATCCAGTGTTTTGGAGGTGTGTGCGTGTGTGTGTGTATGTGTGTGTTTCCTAGTAGGCCATTGTGGCCTCAGGAGTGGGAGGGAGCCCAATATGTGCATACCCCAGCATTCCCTGCCAACCTAAGCTTGGTGTTCCAAACCCCACTCTTGTCATGCTTTGTGGGGCGCACCGACTGGCCCTGCCTGTCTGCGCCCCGGAGGTGTATGGCTGTTGTGCCTCGGTTGTGAGGCCCTGAAGAGCCCCCCTGCCTCAGTCCCTGGGGGCGTGCTTGCTTGCACCGCCTCCGGGAAGAGGGATCCCGGTTAGCCCCGCCTGCCTTCCTGGTCCGGAACTGGAAAGGAGGCTCTAGCTGGCCACGCCTCCCAGCCTTAAGACCATGTGCAGCAAGATGGCTGCCGGCAGTAACCTGGGGGTGGTCCTGCTAGTACTTAGGCCGCCCCTTAGGGAGGTCCCATGGCCTTCCGCCCTTGACTGACAGCTCGGACCGCCAATCATCGCCCCTGGCTAGGTATGTTACACCCCCCTCTTCCTGCTGCCATTGCCCATACTTAAGATCGGGTCCGCCCCACTAAAACTGAGAGCAGTCTTGAACTTCTCCAGAGTCATCTGATTGTCCAACTACCAACGAAAGGTTGGGTTGGGCTGGGTGTGGGCGACTCGCGGCTCGTTACCTATTCTGGGTTCACCCTCGGCGGGGTGCGCTTCCTCGCCTCTCCTGCTGGTTGGGAGAGCACCCGGGGTGCAGGGACCCCTGCAATGCTTTGTCTACATAGGTGTAGAAAACACTTGAGGATAGCCCAGCCATCGCAGCACTACGCCGGCTTCCGCGTCCCTCCTTGCCAGTGCCTGTGCCCAAGGCCCCCCTCGTGGCTGTGGATCTACAGAGCCATGGCGACGGGAGGGAGGCCTTCCCTTCTGGGATGTCTCTCGTTCATCAGGCACAGGAGGAGGCTGGCCAGGCCGCACCTGCAGGGCCCATGATGGCCTTGGTGACAGGCGTGAAGGCAGGAGAGCACAAACCCTGTCCTCCTAGAAGAAGCCTGCATGCTAGTGCTTGTAATGGAGAGGGAGAATTAACCAGCTGCTTCTAGCAAAGCCAAGAAGTCCTAGTTAATATCACAATCATCTTTACCTTGTTTACCAAAGATCCTCTGGTTCAACCCACAACTTCCAGATACGGGCTTGTGTGAAGTTGGCGAGTTGGGCCCAGGGCCCGAGACATAAATATTTGCTAAACAGGCGTGGAAACATGTTTTGACCTCAAACATGTTTTTACCTCAGTACTGGTTCAAGGGCTGTCAGTGTGAGTTTCCAGTGAGGTCCTTTTGTGGATTGTTCTCAGCAAGGATTAAGAAACATATCAATAGTCCAGATCTTTTAAGATGCATAAAGCCAGAGGGAAGGTGACCGTTCTGTGCAGTACAATGACTGCTGGGTATTCTCCTTTCAAAACAGGTGTGTGTGTGTGTGTGCATGTGTGAACATACACACTCACACATATGCGCATGGGTAGGATGCCTAGGGTGTTAGATTAAGTTACTAGACGCAGGTTGCACTCAGATTCTCCTTGACCTTGTAGAACTGAACTTCAGTTGTCCTATCTATAAACCAAAGGCAGTCGGCTCCTGGGGTGGTTGTGATGGTGAGGTGAGGTAATACGTAGCAAGCATGTGGCCAAAGTCATGCACTCATTAAGCGCCAGCTTTTATTTTCCTTGAGTGAGCGTGTATTTTAAAGCCTTGGGCTTGCCCCAAATATCACAGCGTTCCCTGGGGCATGCTCTAAAGTCCTGGCGTGTAGACCCGGTGAAACTCAATCCACGTGTTCGTCGTGTGTGTGTCCTGAAGACTTAAAATGTTATTCCAGAAGGTCTATTTGATGTGCAAAAACACTAACAGAGCAGCCCTAGTCTCTTTGGAGGATACGACATCATACTCAGGCAGATCTCAGAGCAGCTTTTATGCTCCTCTGAGATGGGCTGGAGGTAAACACTGGCCCACACAGTCCCAGAGATGGCCACACCAGTGCATGCTTCAAAATACTAATCACCACACTCGCTGCCTCTCTCTCTCTCTCTCTCTCTCTCTCTCTCTCTCTCTCTCTCTCTCTCTCTCTCTCTCTCCCTCTTTCTCTCCTTCCGCCCCCCTCTGGTTATTGCATCATTGGCCAACTTTGCAGAAGAAGGTTAAACTGAGCCTCAGAGGGGTCACACAGAATCAAGAAATTGATCATTGGCAACAGTGGGTTTCAATCACATTTGATTTCAGATCAGATCAGGGATGATGTATGCTAGTCACACAAGACTTAGAAATTAGAAGCTGTTTCATACGTCTCCTCTCTCTCTTTGCCTTATTCTTTGCTTAGTATTTTCTTTCTGTCTCAGTCTCTGTTTCTGTCTCTCTCTCTCTGTGCACACACACCAATACTGGTGCTTGAACTCAGGGCCTGGGTGCTGTCCCTTAGGGTTTTCACTTCTGCCTTTTTGGTGGAGATAAGAGGCTCACGGATTGATTCTCTTGGCCGAGATGGCTTTGAACTGTCATCTTCGGATCTCAGCCTCCTTAGTGGCTAGGATTACAGGCACGAGCCACCAAGGCTGGCTGGGAATCTTCATGAAAGTAGGATTTTGGCAGACTTGTGGCCTCATTGCTCCGTTAACAGAGTCCCTGGAGTCTAGGCCCACAGACAATTTTGCATGCTGAGGGATTAAAAAAACTAGGTCAGAAACACAAAACTGTGGCCAAAGGAACCTTAGGAGTAGTTTGATTCCTGCGGTCACCTAGGATTTCACTCAGCACCTGAGGATCTCGGAGCAGCCTCGAGGGCTGCTGTCCTTGCCTGCAAGGTTGTGGGCTGATCTTCATTCCACCCTGTGCCACACAGGGGAAGGAATGGGCCTAAAGAAGAGAGATGATTTTGTTCTAGACCAGAGGCCGTGCTGGTCAGCTCAACAGCCCTTCACTGAAATGCTTGCTTGAGACTAGAAGTGGTGGTTTTAGATGTTTTTGAACTTTACAATGTTTGCGTGTAAAATGAAATATTTGGAGCCAGGTGCAAGTGCCTCCTGTCTGGAATCCTGGTTATTCAGAGGCTGAGATCTGAGGATCGAGATTGGAAGCCAGGCAGGGTGTAGACAAGTCTGAGAGACTCTTATCTCCAGTTAACCAGAAGAAAGCCAGAAGTGGGGTCCTGGCTCAAGTAGTAGAGCACCAGGTCCTGATTTAAATCCCCAACACACACACACACACACACACACACACACACACACACACACACACTTTTAGGGATGGATTCCAGGTGTAATCACAAAATCATTTATGTGTCACATACACTTTGTACACAATGACTGAAGATAATTTTATAGAATTTTAAAATAATTTTGAACATCAAAGCACGGAATTTCCACTTTCTTGGCGTCAGGTTTGACTTTTAAGAAGTTTCAGTCACTGGAGCGTTTTAAATCGGAGATTTCGAATTGGGGATGCTTCACTTGCTGCAGGTTTATACTCTTCCGAGTTGTACACAGCCTGCCCTCCCCTGCCAGTGGCTCCGTGAAGGGGGCAGAAGACACCAGAACACTCTGCCCTCTGTGCGGAGTGGAAGAGTGCCCTTCCTCCCTGCAGCTGCCCAAAGCTCTGCACATCCCACTGTGGCATGCTGGGGGGATACCCTTGGAGGTTCCTTACGGCTGGAAACCAGACAGTGCCATGGTCCTCACCATCAGGGAGCTGGGGTGGGATGGCCGGCCCTGGTCATAGAAGGCTGCAGACGCCCGCAGCAGGGGACCAGGGAAGCACCCCAGTTCCTCCCAGCCTTTTCTTCATACTTAGGGAGCTCCCCCTCTCTTCTGCCTCCGAGGGAGACCAGGCTCTTCAAGGGACGCTGGCTGCACACTCTTATAAGTGCTACCTCGTAAACTTACAAAAGAGGCTATGGACACAATCAAAACAGAATAACCAAGCACAGCCTCACCGATGGAGGGACATTAGGTCCTGCGCTGCCTAGATCAAGACGTCTGGTCACTTTGCTTCCTCGGGACAAAGAGCCTTTCTTTCTCCCTCAAGCTAGGATTTTCTGTCTATTTTTTTTTTCCAAAAGAAAAAAAAGTTCTCCGATGTGGCACTGTGGCTCAAGTGGTAGAGCGCTAGCTGAGAGCTGAAGAGCTCAGGGACAGCGCCCAGGCCTGGAGTTCAAGCCCCATGACCACCAACAACAATGAAAGAGTTCTCATTGCATCTGCTTCTTATCATCTAACTGCATAGCACAAGGATCCTCGCATCACTGTCTTTCTTCCTTTAGATCAACAAGTGCTCCGTGATTCTCACCAAGGCTTGTAGCTGGGCTGTCAAAACAATGACACAAGTGTCACCAGACTGTCCATTCTTGGTCACATTCATAGGCACTATTGAATAACCCACAAGGATCTTTGTGAGCTCTTCACACTCAACAGTGAGAGGGACACCTCCCCTTCGAATCTGCATCACAGGCTTTGGAACAACTCAGCTTTGGGACTGGCAGCCAGGCCCCAAAGCCTCCAACGCATAGTCTTCCAATATGGCCTCATTGTTGGCTGGGTTTCCTGAATCAAAACCCAGAGGGGAGGAGGGAGACAGCGCCTGGTGCCCAACTAGCAAAAAAGATGTTATATCTTCATATGTGACATGCCTCTGGAAAGGACCTGAACAGTGAAAATGGATTTTAGCACAGGGTATCACCTATGAAATGATGGTGTGGTGTGAGGACAACATCAGTGCCATCATTTCTGAGCAGGACGCCCAGGGACAAAACACAGACCAATCGCTTTCACCTCTGGCTCCTTACTAGAGTCACATACCTGACACCCACCTGTGCCCTCAGGAAGTCTGATTTAATTGTATGTGATATATATATATATATATGTGTATATATGTGTGTGCATATGCGTGTGCATATGTGTGTGTGTGAAAGAGAGAGAGAGTATAGGAGTTTGAACTCATGGGTCTTATATTTGCTAGCCAGGTGCTCTACCACTTTGGCCACGCCCCAGCACTTTTTCACTTTAGTTTGATTTTAGATAGGGTCTTCTGCTTTTGCCTGGAGCCAGTCTTGAACTGTGCTCTTCCTACTTCCACCTTTCAACTAGCTGAGATTATTGGCACGTGCCATCATGTTCTGTCCTGATTTAATTATTATAAGGACAGAACTGGGGCTGGGCATCTGGACTCCAAAGGAGATGGTCCTGGGCAGTGAGGGCAAGTGCAAGCCATCTCGTGTGGTGGAATTGGGGAGGAATGCTAGTCCATCAGACAGCTCCCAGCTACTGCAGAACCTGCTGGGCACGGAAGGAGGACACCTGGAGCAGAGGTGCAGAGGTCTTGTGGAGTAGCCGGAAGCTACTTCAGGTGGCAGGGGCCTGGTGTGCACTTCGGGGAGCGGCAGTGGGTGTGAAACTTTGTGAGCAAGCTTGTAGTGTCACAGAGCTCCCCTCTGGGGCTTCGGCAGGTATGGCTGAACATGGTATCAGATAGACACGTTACTGCAAGACTGCAGGTCGGAGGTCAGGGACGAGCTGTGGCTCTCACCCAGATGAGAGGTGACAGGTCTGAGCAGAGGGGAGGACCATTCACAGTGTAACAGAGGCTGACTGGCAGGGCATAGGAGGGGAGGGAGGGAGGGAGGGAGGGAGGGAGGGAGGGAGGGAGGGAAGAAGCAGTGCTTCCAGGCCTTCCTGCTCTGCTCAGATCACTCACCCCATGCTCCCCTCCTCCCAAATCCAGGAACTCCTGGTTTACCTGCTAATCTGCTCCACACCCTCTGGATCCAAGGCTATCTCCTGAGGAGCTATCTCATTGGCTGTCTTCTGAGGAGTGACCTCATTCCAGAATACCTCAGCTGGAAGAGCTCTGTGTGGCCTGCTTCAAGAACATGTGTTCTAGTCTGGTCTGACCCTATGCCAGTGTTATACTAAGTGAAGTGAGCCAGACCCAAAGAAACATGAACTCTATGGTCTCCCTCATAGGGAATAATTAGCACAGATTTAGGCTAGTCACAGCAGAGGATCACAAGAGCCCAATAGCTATACCCTTATGAACACATAAGATGATGCTAAGTGAAATGAACTCCATGTTATGGAAATGACTGTTATATGACTGTTGTAATTACTTTCAACATACCTTGTGAAACCGTAGCTTCTATTGTTGATGATCCTCTTGTATCCTCTTCCTGTGGTTGTACCCACACTATCTCTGTATCTTATCTGAGTACATTGGAAACCGTGTATACTGGTATTAGAACTAGGAAACTGAAAGGGAATACCAAAATCGAGAGACACAGGGTAAAAAAAGACAAACAACTACAAAAGCAATACTTACAAAACTGTTTAGTGTAAACCAACTGAACAACTCATGGGGGGAGAGGGAAAAGGGAAGGGGGAATGAGGGAGGAGGTAACAAACAGTACAAGAAATGTATCCAATGCCTAACGTATGACACTGTAACCTCTCTGTATATCAGTTTGACAATAAAAGAAAAAAAAAAAAAAAAAAAGAACATGTGTTTTGCAACCTTAGCTCCATGATCTCCTCATTAATTCCGGGACCGCCACAGTACAGGGGTGCTGGCGTATCTTCCCAGCTAGAGGTGGGTGATGTCTCCTTGTGCCCAGCCAGCAGATTCCTTCCCCATGTATTAGTCCCAACCTCCAGCCTGCCAGCCATCCAGACACCAGTGAGATCGGAATCTGGGCCAACGTCACACTGGGAAGAGCACATGGGTGAGAAAAAGATCCAGAATGTGCAGCTTACACACCCACCTTTCTGTGTTTGGTTGTGTCTGGGATTCCAGTTCCCACACCACCTGTGGGCTCTGCCATTCTGCCTGGTAGTTCTTAGTGTGAGTTTATCAAAGGACAGAGGGGTCTTGGTCCAAGAGGGAGAGGGGGGAGTTAGCATGGTGGGAGGTAAGTGGCATCGAGTGGGAGCATGGCTTAGGTCACTGCCACCTGAAATGGCAGCCAGTCTCAATTCCACATTGGAGGGAGGGAGGCAGCTGCACTGGGCTTGGTGCCCTCTAGGAGTAAGGATTTGTTTTCTCCACCCACTAGAGGGTTAAAAGGCAGGAAAGTGTTTACTGTAAACAGAGCATGTTTGTTTGATAGCACAAAGAAAGCTGTGAAAGTAGCAAAACTCCCTCTGAAGAAAGGTCTAAAGAGGGGATCAAAGAAGTCCTCTTGGGGGTCAGTGTTACAATACAGGGTTCCTCCCCTGTATTCTCCCCTGGGCTTTGCTTGCCCTGATTGCTCCAGACTGGGGCATGATGGGAAGAAGAGGCATTTGAGTGGGAGCCTGCCATATTGTCTCCCTCTTTACCTCACAGTTCCCCTTTCTCTCTGTCTGTCTGTCTGTCTGTCTGTCTCTCTCTCTCTCCCTCTCTCTCAGGGCTGGTACCCGGTGTCTTTTTCACAACATGACCAAAGTGTGTCCTTGCCACAGGGAAGAGCTGGTAAAGCTGAGACCAAAGCAAAGCTGCCTCAGCATCCTGCAGCCCAGTAACCAGGCAGAAGCCAGAAGTATCGCAGAATGTAGTCAAAGTTGTATGCAAATTAGGCTCCAGGTGGGAGGGCACATTCCTTTCCTTTTTTTTTGTGCAGTTTAAATATTCCTGTTTTCTTTATAATTATACGAGGCAAGCACTCTGCCAATAGGCCATATTCCAAGCCCTCTTTATAATTATATCCAAAACAAAGCTATCATTGGCATATGGACATCACACCAACAAGGTGGAGCACAACAGAGAAACACCAAGCCGAAGCCTTGGTAAAGGCTGGCATTCACAGTGGTCAAGGGGCATATCACACGGGGACCCAGGCTCAGGAAGTTTTGCTGAAAATAAAATGCAAACCAGAAGGTATCAGCCAGTCCTTGGTGGCTCATGCCTGTCATTCTAGCTACTTGGGAGGCTGAGATGTGACTATCATGGCTCAAAGCCAGTCTGAGCAGACACATCAGTGAGATGCTTATCTCCAATTAACCAGCCAAACCCAGCGGAGGTGTGGTCCAAGCGGTAGAGTGCTAGCCTTGAGCACAGAAGTCAAGTGAGAGAGCTAAATCCCCAATTCAAGCCCCAGTATACCACCAACAACCAAAGCTCCGGAAGTTATCAAGTCTGGAGACACTAACAAAAAGGAGGATCGGAAGGTGTCCCCAGGTGAGTGAAGAGACTTCTCGGTGAGACTGCGGGCGCTGACTGTCCTTGAGGGAGCTGTTCCCGCAGGCAGTCCAGTAACAGCAATCTTGCCTCAGTCGGACAGGGAAAGCAACGCAAAGGTCGGAAAGGACACAGGCGTTGGGAATCGATGAACAGTGGGGGACTGCAAGCTTAGAGCCTCATCGGTGTGGCACCGGAATGCTTGTTGGGCCGGTGAACATGTCTGGGACTGGCTGTCCCTGGTTGGAATGCTGGACACACAGGGTCGTGGAAGTGCTGATGTCACTGCCAAAAGCACTGTGGCCCTTAGTGAGCACACCGCGTGCAGCCCTCCCGGCCAGGCCGGCGATCGCTGCCACCGCTGGCTCTTCTGAATGTGCGGACAGGGAGCGGGGGCTTGCACTCAGCACCGCTGCATGGCAGGCCCTTAGCCCGGGCCGCCCACCTTCCCTGTCACTCCTTCGGCCATCACGGACATGCACCTTGGCTCACCTGTCCTTCAGGAAGTCTGCCCACTGATCATTCTGCCTTACCTGAGCCACCCATTATTATGTCTTCATCATAGGCCAAAGACATCTTCTTCTCAGGCATGACCCACAAGTTACCCCAGAATGTCATAAACAGCACCCAACATGCAAAATTCCAGAAGCTAGATGAAAAATAGGTTGTGTGTGTGTGTGTGTGAGTGTGTGTGTGTATGTGTGTGTAGCTAGTTTAGTACCACATGTTCCCCGCCCGCCCCCCCCCACCGGGATTGCTCAATGCCAGGGGGATCTTCAACCACCACCTTGGGACACAGATTTGGTCTCGAGTTCTGAGTGGTGGGTACGGTCACATCTCCTACCCCCTCTAGGGCTCATCATGAAGCACCAAGAGTGCATGAAAAGTGAACACTCACCACTCCCAGTGCAACGGATCGGATACGATTGACACCAGGCCATCGAGATCTTTTGTGTAACTCTGAGAAGTAGCATTTGTAAGCTACACCGTGTAACAGAATGTTTGAATGTCACCTGTGACTGGGAAAGGGAAGAGGACATTGAGGGTGGTTGTCAATTTCATGAATGCATTGTGAGATATGGCATGCAACCACATTAGAACAAATAGCCCCACGCACAGAAACTCGAAGAATCAGTGATAATTTCAGCTATCCCTTGGCCATCAGCCAATATTGCTTTTCATTTCCTCCTCTAAATGGTCGCTGCTCCTCTTCTCTGATTGAATTCTAGCCCTCAGCGAGAATGAATAAGAAAGTTCATAGCAGATCAGGGAGACCTGAAAGGGCAGAGAGGTGCTCAAGGAGGAGGCAGCTTCCAGCTCATGATCCCAGAAATACCTCGGGGCGGGGGGTGGGGGGAGGAAGGGGGGGCCGAATTCTGTGACAAGACTGCCGACAAGCCAGCTTCCCAGCTGTGGAATCTCTAGCTCCTCTCCTCTCCCACCAAATCCCAGGAGTGGTAAGTTAACTGGTCACTAAAATGAGTCAAGAAGAGGAAGTTTTATGCAAGGCTTTCTGGGCTTCTTGGAAAATAGCCTTAAGCTGTGGTTTGAAATGAGATACGTTCTGTAAGGATCAGTGGCATTTCAGAAAACCACATCAGATGGAAGAGCCTGAAGTTGCAGAAACTAGGCTTGGCTTGAGCTGGGAGAGGTTACCGGGGCATGAAATGGTGACCCAGGAAGTGCTTGAGTCTCCCTGGAGACACCTTGTATGCAGAGTCTAAGTTAAATTTTTTGGTAGTGTCAGGCTCAGCCCGGCCCCGGGCCCACAAATTCCCACCCTAACAAGCGCTCACTGTACTACGGAATTTATAGTATGTTAAAGAAGACTTAAAATGGTTTCCTAGGTCTGATGGGTTTCCAAGACAGAGTTTTCTATTGCTTGCTTTTGTTTTAGAATTCATAGGAAGAATAGATGGTTCTGGAAGGACAGGTCATTTCAACATCCAGTTTTCCAAGGGCTTGTTGTCCCAGCACAGGGAGGTGCTGCATGTTGGCTGCCTTCCGAAGAGAAATGGGCTCTTGGATCTAAAAGGTTAAGATGAGGTCATCAGGACATTGCTTGAGGAATTTATTTTTTAAAAAATTATTTATTTACTATCAAAGTGATGTACAGAGAGGCTACAGTTTCATACGTAAGGCATTCGTAAGGCAGTGGGTACATTTCTTGTATAAGGCCTGAGGAATTTCTATCCAGTGTAACTCAGTACAAATCCCTGTGGCTGAAATGTCCCTGAATGCTGTTACTCTGCCTTTCTAGGGTGCAGTGATTATCTTAGCCGTGGTGGGCTGCTATAAGCATACCATAGACTGGACAGCTGTTAAACAACAGGACTATGTTTCTCATAGCTCTCAGGGCTGGGAAGTCCAAATAGGAGTCTTGGCAGGTGTTGGATAAGGAGTACTTTCTAGAGCATAGGCGACTATGTTCCGGACATGCTCACGTATGGTGGGAGGGGCGAGGCTGCCCTGTGGATTGGTGCTACTCTCATGGGAGCTATACCTCCATGACCACCCAGTCATTTCCCACATTGGGGATTAGGGTTCAACACGTGGGCTGAAGGGCAGACACAAAAAGCTCAGTCTCCAGCAGTGATAGAGACGCTTGACCTCAGTTTACCCGGTGGGATCTCTGTGATGTGTGGCTTACGTCTCCCAAAGTTGCATCACTTTGAGGAAAGTGGAAGGACAAACCAGCAGTGCTCTCCATAGGAAGAACGTCAGACTATGTGCACCTGAATATGCATGCCTGAATACATGCGTGTGTGTGCCACGAGTATACATGCGAGAACACGCACATTTGAGAATGCGCTCACGAGTATGCACACTGAACACGTGGAGCTTAGTAGAAGCACATGCGTGTGCTTGCTGAGCATGCACTAGTGAATAGCTGAGCGTGTGTGCGTGATTATGCATGCTGATTATGTGCACTGAGTGTGCACAGCTGGGTATGTGCATGTTGAAAATGCACATGTGAGTACACTCGCCGGGCTAAGTGTGCACATTTGAGTACAAACGTGTACTTATTCCGTAATGTACACATCACATGGTACGTACCTGAGCAGGCACACCCCGGCCTCTCTGTCTGTCTTTGGAGAAGTCTGCCTTCGCTTGCTTGGTTCTTGTGTCTTGTTAGAGAAAAGAGCCCAGCCCAGGTTGGTGTGGGTCTATGTGGCTTGGGTGGGTGGGGGTGGGGTCTGAAAACGTGTCCCATACAGCCTGAGGGTGGCAAGTCTTCCTGGATGACTTGTGGGAGCGGAATGGGGTTGCCGTAGAGTGGGGAGGGACCCAGCCAGACATGAGTGATTGGCCTTGGGCCCCTTCCCCAAGATTGCCACGAGTGGAGGCCAGAACATTCACTGCAAAGCTAGGGTGCTAAGGCCCATCCTTGTCTTCGCCATTCCAGGAGGTGGGGGGATTTCTTCTGAACTCTCTCCAGGAGGGAGGCCGGGCTTCTTACTGCTCAAGGAAGATGGAGGTCGGACAAGTGAGGGGGTCAAAGCAGCTCCACGGTCCTGCCAGTGCTCCCTCCCTCTCCTTTCCTCCCCTCCCTCCCCTCCCTCCCCTTCCCTTCTTCCCTTTTCTCTTCTTCCCTCCTTCCTTTCACCTTCCTTCTTCCTTCCTCCTGTGTCCCTCCTCCCTGTCTCCTCCCTCCCTGTCTCCTCTCCTCCCCCTTTCCCTCTTTCTCTCCTTTCTTCTTTGCCCAACATTTAATGACTATCCAATGCTTTTTGAATATTTAGTCATTTTAGTTTTGATCGCGTTTTCATGAAATGTCTCAAAATTTCCAGGTGCATCCACCTCATTTTGGGATAGGAGGAGAGGAAGGAAAACAGAATGTCTGTGTCTCAGGAATGTTTCATACACTGTACCATCACCGTCACCACTTTGTGGCCGTCTGGGTCTGCATAGGTCCTTTTCCTTCTGCCTCAAGGAATTCCCTTTCTATTGCTTATCATGCAGAAGATAGAGTCTTTTAGTTTTTTAAATACATATTCCCAGTTTCATAAAGGAATCCATTTTGTCTTTAATTACAAAGGTTCCACCCTTCCAACCACAGGTATAGGAGTCTAGGTTGACAGTTCTTTTCTAATTTTCATTTTTGGAAGTACTGGGGTTTGAACTCAGGGCCTGGCACACGAGTGCAGCTTGCAGGTGCTCTACTACCACTCGAGCTGTTACCCCAGTCCTTTTTTGCATGGATTGCTTTTTGAAATAGGATGGAGCTGAATTAAAATCCTCCTGTTTGTGCTTCTCTGCCTTACTGGGGGCGGGGGGGGGGGCAGGCCCATGCCACCATTCCTCACAGTTGTACTTTCTGTAGCTGTGATGACTGCTACACCCAGCCACTGGTTGAGGTGGTGCCTTGCAAACTTTTCTGCTGAGGCTGGCCTTGCATTGCAATCCCCTGATCTCTCTCTCAAGTAGCTGGGATCCTGGGCTTGAGCCACTGTGCCTGACTAGTAGTTTGTTTACTTATTTATGGTAGTAACATCCTAGCTCTTCCCTTCAGGAGTTTATGTTGTGAATAGTTTCTTTGTTGTTCCAAAAATTTCCATTGCAATGAAGGCATGTTTCAGTGAATCTATACATTGTTTTCAAAGCCCAAACGCACTGTTTGTTTTTTAACAATCCTCTTGTTTTTTGCTCCCCAGTGTTCTTTCAGGGATTGTTGTAAGTCATAGATACTGAGTTCTGCTAGTTCTTTATTTAACTGGCTGCAAGGGAAGTGTGTTCAACTAGTCCCGATTGGCTAGGTGAAGCTTCCAGGGTTTTCCTTTCATCTTTCTCGCAATAAAGTCCTTTGTTGGTTTATCTTTGTGCAATTCAGGCCTTGTTTCTTTATGGGAAGATATCTGAAGTCATTTCTTTCCTATGTGGACATTTTTAGTTCTTCTCCAGCTTTCCTTTCTTTGTTTCTCGCCTATTCACATGCTAAGATTTGAAAGCCCTCTTCAGAGTGTACTCAGATTTTATTATTTTTTGTAACAATGTTAAGAGATGGGTCTTTGGGCAATAACTAGGCCGGGAAGGCTCTGCCCCTGTGAGTAGATTAGAGCTGTTATCCTGAGCTTGGGCTGTGAGAAAAGGAGGCGTTCCTGTTTCTTGCTTTTCTGCTTCCTTTCCTAGATGACCTTTGCCCTCCATACTGGCACCATGTCCTGACACAGCCCAGACTCCAGGGCTAGGAGCCAAATAAACTGGTGGCAAACTAGCCAGTCTCAGGTATTCTGACAAAATGTTACCAGAGAGCGTTGTGCTTAGTGATTGAATACATGAATGAGCTAGGGGAAGGCCTTGCAAGACATTTCTTGGAGCTGCTCTTTCTCAACTGTACTCCTCAGAACAGATAGCATAAAGTTGACATTAGTTTCTCTGCTGGAAAGGTGCACATTCTTCATTCAGCAAGGGCGACTCCCTAGCTGTCATCTATCTTTATTTTTGGAGGGGAGAGTTGTGTAGGGGTGAGGTTCACATTCTATGGCTGTTTGCCAAAGTAATCCTTAAAGTCTTGGATTAAGGTGCTAACCAGTTCTCAGTGAAGACCAAGGTGGACCTTTCCAGAGATCCTGGGTCTAAGCTGAGGACATTTAAGTGGGGGAATCAGTGAAGATGATATAGAAATAGATGAACTCTACCAAGGGATGGTGACTCACACACCTGTAATCCTAGTTATTCAGGAGGCTGAGATCTGGGGATCATGGTTCAAACCTACCCCAGGCAGGAAAGTCTGTGACCGTTTAATCTCCAATTAACCAGAAAAAAAGCTTGAAGTAGAGCTGCAGCTCAAGTGTAGAGCACCAGCCTTGAGTGGAAAAGCTAAGCAGACGTATGAGGTCCTGAGTTCAAGTCCCTATATACTAGTGTAAGAAAGCAAGAGAGAGAGACAGATAGATAGACAGAGACAGAGACAGAAAGAGAGAGGGAGGGCAGAAGGAAGAAAGACCTACCCTTAGCAAGGCCTGTATTTGGATGAGCGCTAAATCGGATTTGACCATGTATAGTAAGAAAAACTGTTGCCATTTGTTTAACTAAGTATTCATTGATCTCATTTGTCTTAGAACCTGTTGTGTGTATGTATGCCAGTACTGGGGCTTGAATTCAGGGACTGGGTACTGTGTCTTAGCTTTGTGGTTCAAGGCTGGCACTCTTACCACTTGCGCCACACACACCTTCACTTCTGGCCATTGCTGGTTAATTTCATGGACCTTTCTGCCTGGATGGCTTTGAACTGTGATCCTCCTATCCGTTTCCTGAGTGGCTAGGATTACAGCTAGGATTACACTGTTGTTTGGCTGAGAACACTTGTTTCCCCATAAAGTAAAATGTATTACCATCCCTGGCTTTGTCTCCAGAGCCTCCATGCTAAGAAAAGACTTGTCCTGAAGCCAGGAAGCCTTCATTCCATAATATTTGGAAAACTCAGCAGACTCAGGAAACCGGCTCTCTAGGTGGTGGCTCCTTATTATGTCCCATTCCTCTGCGTAGTTTGCCTATAATAAAAATAGGATGATAAATTTCACCAAGTAACCTTAAGATGAGTATGACAGCTACATTTAAACATCCTTATTACATAAAAATGCTGGATTTTGCTAGCTGCTACTGATAAAAAATGTTGTATAACTGGCATGTTTCTTAAAAATTAGATTTGAAGTTAATTTTAGTTTGAAATTCTTTTGAAACAGTCGTATGTATTTAAAAATTCAGATTAGATTGGATTAAAAAAACCCCTCCAGATCTAAATGTACTTTTCTCACATTTGTCTAACTTTAAAGGGAATTTCAAAGGATCAGGAGGACTGAGAGAGACCATTCATGCAGTCTAACCTTGCAGACATTCATGCATTCTGGGCATCAAGAGAAACACAACCACCTACTGTACGTTCCCCAGAGGTTAAACCTTGCCTCCTAAGTAGATGAGGCTTTTGTTGCTTATAATCAGGTGTTCCAGCTGCATGCTGAGAAGTGACTATCCCTCTAAGCTTTTCGTGGAATCCGAGGGGTATTTTTTGTTTGTTTTGTTTGTTTGTTTTGTCTTATGTGCAGAGTAGAGAAATACATGACACTGCAGAAGAGAGGGAGGAGAACAGATGAAGAAGAGCAGAGGGAGGGGAATGCCTACGCATGCAAGTCTCCACAGGGTGTGTGTGTGTGTGTGTGTGTGTGTGTGTGTGTGTGTGTGTGTGTGTGTGTGTGTGACTTTCAGTGCCTGCATATGATAGAGGAGAGAGGGAGATAACCTTGGTAGGGGGCAGATTGCCAACCCTGGACAGCTTTATGTAGGAGACAAGGATATAAACTCACATCTCTGACATAGTCGGTCATGCCCTGTGGACTCGAGCAGACTCAGAAGTGTCACTGTTCTCTAGTACATCTCCTCTGTGGGCCTCAGGCCGAGACCGTGTCTGTTGCTTTCCTGTGCTGCTCCAGTACCTCACTCTCCCTAGCCAACTGGCTCTCCCTGAGGTGTCTCGTGCTGCTGGAAGTCTGGCCTTAGAACAGCCATCCTCAGGCCTGAGGCCAGGGTCATCTGTGGAGGACTAGGCAAGGTTGTAGCTCAAAACCTACGAGCGTCAGGGCACGGGCTCTTCTGCCGACAGTTCATGATACCGAATACCCCTCTGGATCAGGAGTCTCAAGCTCTGTACCTGGGTGCTAGCTCCATTATTCAGTATCTGTGGGATCGGAAGTTTGTGATTCCCCATTCCAGGCTTCAACCCCTGCTCAGTGCATGGTTGGCCCATGGCAGATCATCCGCACTTGTGCGCACCTCATCCACCCCCAGGTTCACTCCCTGAGACTCGTGTCCTTCCTTGCTTTCCCCAGCAGGCCTAGGCTGCAAGGCAGGTGCATACATGTAAGATCGCACTGTCTTTCTCTCACGAGGAGCCTCGATTCTGGGTGTGGCAGAGATGCCCTGAGCGCCCGGGAACATCGCATGGAAAGCCTGTGAGGATGTTTGAGTCCATTTCCCTCCTAAATGTAGACTCCTTTCTCATCGCCACTAATCCTTCCATTCTGACTCATTAGGCCCAGAGCCTTTGTTCTTTATATGGGGAATTCCACTTGTTGGACATGCTTAAATCATTTTGTAAGGGTTTTTGATTTTGCTAAATATTTTGATTCTTAAGTTTTGAAAGTTTCACCGCTTTTTAATAAAGCGATTTTCTTTTTATGTGCTTAGCTCTTTGGCTGGGAGAGATCTGAGTAATCACCTGGACTGGTGGGATTTCAAGTCCACAAGTGATGAAAGCCATCAGAGGAGCTAGAGAAAAATGAGCGAGAAGTTCCGCCACCTTTCTCTACCATGTTTTCTAAACAGAGGGCAAATGGGAAAGTGGAGAGCACAGCACAGCCCCCAGAGAGGAAAGCAGAAGGGAGTTGACTCTTGTCTTCCATCTCTGGATAGTTGAGATTCAGTGCAATTTATTATTATTACTGTTATTTGGTGATGGGCCTTGAACTCAGAGACAGGGTGTGGTTTCTGAACTTTTTTGTTCAAGGCTAGTGTTCTATCACTTGAGCCACAGTTCTACTTCTGATTTTTTTTGGTGTTTAATTGGAGATAAAAGACTCACAGATTTTCCTGCCCCAGTTAGGATTACAGGCGTGAGCCACCTGTGTCTGGTAGCATACCTATTTTCGCTAAGCCAAAAATGTATTATGATTCCGAGGAAATGAAGTCAGAATCCTTCTCCTTTCTTCTAGCTCTGATCAAGCTGGCCCTCACTTTTACAACTTGGCCAACCAGGGTGTCGCTAGTCACCTCCACTGGCTTTGCAGATCCTGGTTATGCTTTTCTCACTTGCGGCAGATGTAGCTTGCTTAGGTTTTTGTCCTGCCTCACTTCATTCTGGGGCTTGAACTCAGGGCCTGGGTGCTGCCCCTTAGTTTTTTTGCTCAAGGCTGGTTCTCTACCAATTGATCCACAGCTTCACTTGCACTTTTAGGTGCTTCACTGGGGAGAAGAGTCTCATGAACTTTCCTGCCTTGGCTGGCAAACTGTGATCCTCAGATGTCAGCCTCCTGAGTGGCTCGCAATACCAGTATGAACCACTGATGTCCTCCCTTTGGCCCTTTTATGCACAGGACATAGAGCTGGGGCCAAAGAAATGTCTTGTTTTGGAGATCACATTGACGTTTGAACTCAGTACCTCATACTTACCTAGCAAGCACTCTACTGCTTGAGCCATACCCCTAATATGTTTGCTTTAGTCTGTTTTCCATATAGGCTTTTGTGCCAGTTTCATATTTTAATATTCCTACCTCCATCTCCTGAGTAACTGGAATGGTGGGTGGGTACCACCATCCCCAGCCCGAGAACATCTTCAACCCCTCTCACTGGAATCTTCTGCTGTCTGGGGAAGACTTCTCTGTGACTCGCATGCCTCCTGGCATTCAAGTGCATGCTTCTTCCTGTGTGGATGAGTGAGTACTGTCAGCTCACTCTGTAGAGCCTGGGGTCAAAGTGAAGGTCAAAGGGACAGTCACCGTGGCACATTTGGAGGCCTCTCAATTTGGGGGAGGATAGGAGTAGGGGCATTGTATTCTGGACTCTGGGATATTCCTCTGTGATCCTTGTTTCCTGTCTCATCCCCCAAACTCCATTTCCAGACTTCTTTCCATGACTAGCACGAAGGCCCTGGTCTGCTCTGGAGAGCAGGGCCAGTGTTTGCAATGGCCATTGGGATGGGTGGAGCCTGGGGGCTCCTGCTTCCTCCCACAGTCCTTCTGGACCATCCTGGCTTCCACGCAACAGCTCTTGCCTCTTCTGCTGTGCCTCAGTGGACTGGAAAAGGGGCATCTCACCATCCGCTGGATGCTGGATTCAAATTGGACAGATCTTACTCCCTGGCCAGCACCTGCCGCCCATTGAAGCCCAACCTCATGCCTATCGTGCACATGGCATGTGGCTCTCTGCAAGGAATTCTGAGCTGGAAAGAACCTGGGAGTTCAGTCTCTAACGGTGCTCACTTCGCACATGCCAGACAGGAAATTCAGAGCTGCTCAACCAGCAGCCTAAGGGTGCGCAGTCAACTTCCTCACGCCTGATGAGGACCCTGTTCTTCCGGCCATTATCCAGCTTCCTCCTGGGCTTTCACATGGGAGGGAAGGGAAGGGGACCTGGGTACACTGTGCCCTATAGGCTCGAGTTGGTCACTCTGTAAGCACCACCGGAGAGGGGGCTGGTGTGAGGCAGAGCAAACCTTTGGCTGGAGGTTCTGAGTTCTGGTTTGTTCCCTTGGGCAAGTCCTTTGTCCTCTGGGTCCCATTTGTCTTGTTTTGAAATGAAAGCATTGGGACTTCAAGACCAGCTTTCAGCATCTGAATCTGTGACTAAATGAAACCACATTTAAAGAAAGCTTGCTTTTTGTAATGAATGCTGGGACCTCTTTGAAAAGTGACTACTCCACAGTTGTCATTTGCATAATTGCAGATTTTCACATGTCAGCCTGTCTGGAGAAGAGCTGCTTGGCCCTGATCTATAGAAACAAAGGCTTTCATCAAATAGGAACCAGAGGTCTACCACATTTGTCCCCAGGCAGGACCTCCTCATTGCCCTCCCAGAGGATGCTTGGCTGGCATTGTCCCAGACAACTGTCCCCCTGCTGCCTCTCCTTCTGCATATCCATGCACAAAGGCTCTGCCCTGGGCTCCAAGGGCCAGTGTTCCTGTTGTGGAGGTTGACCATTGTCAGCGCTGATCCTCACTTCCTCATGGAGCAGGGGCCACCAAAGTGCCACCAACCCCAGCGCAGTCCTACGGGATGTGGCATGTGCACAGGCCACCTGCATGCTGGCCTGTGCAAGGCTCAGGTGTGACCAGTCCATCCGATTAGCCCCGTGGAGTTGAGCAATGCAGTTGCCTAATGAATAAGGCAAAGTGGCTACTGAGCCCCAAGTCTTTCTCACATTGGCTGCTTGCATTAGGCTCTCTCTAAATGCTTCTGGAGTAGCTGGGTAAAGGAACGTGTGCGTGAATAGTTTGCCATCACTCATTTGTGCTTATGTTTGCCTGTTGGCTGCATGTTTAGAGAATCTGCCGCAGTCCTCAGAGAATGGCGAGGGTACCTGGCAGTCAAAGCATCAAACAAAGCACCTCAAAATCTCTGCAGGGGGAGCAGATAGAGAGCATCGCTGGCTGACAGCCTTCTGCAGGAAGCCCAGACTCAGAACTGTGAGACTCCAGATGCATGCTGCACCTGATTTTTGTGGCTCTATGCTTTTTTTTTTTTTTTTTTGGAGGGGGTCAGTTGTAGGGCTTGAACTCAGCACCTGGGCAGGGTCCCTGAGTTCTTTTGCTTAAGTTAGCTCTCTGCCACTTTGAGCCACAGCTCTGCATCCAGTTTTCTGGTGGTTAATTGGCCGTAAGCGTCTCCTGCCTCTATTCTGTGTTTATAGTTTCTTTGCTGCCTTTGGTCAGGATGGTGGTGTACTCCATAGAATGAGCCCTCAAAACTTTAATTCCCTCACTCCTGAGGCCCTAAACCATAAGAATGGGAATGCTGAGCTTTCGAGTGGAGTCCTCCCCAGAGCCTCCAGAAGAGGACGGTGCTAAGCAGCTTTCTGTTACTCTAATACCTGACACCGTCAATTAATAACGGGAGAAAGGTTACTTTGACCCAATTATTGGCCTCGTGGCTTTGGGTCTGGGATGTGTAGCAGAGGGCGCCCTTTGCCTCACGGCCAGGATGTGGAAGAGAGATGTGTGGAGACTAAGAGCTCGCGATCCCCAGCGAGCGCAGACTCATCACTCCGAATCTCCTAACAGGTCCACCCTCAAGCTCTACAACCCCTCCCCAGCCCACCCTGACCGAGTCACCGGGAACCCAGGCTTCACTGGACAGGTGCGGGGAAGCATGGCCGCCCACCTGACAGCAGCTCCACCCTGGCCTTGTAAGGTCCTAAGCAGAGAAGCTGCTGGGCCAGCAGGGCCTGCGGCTGAGAACCACGGGACTGTGACTAGTGAGGAGGTGTCGTCTGTCACCACCTTCTCAGCAGCACAGGCAGTAGACAAAGCTCACCTGGCCCTCCCGAAGCCTGATCCATCTCTGTGCGTGGAGGGGCTGGACCCCCTGCTCTCTGACCCCTCTCGCTGCTCCCAGGGTCTAGGATTCTCTAGCATGGCTGGATGTCCCCTGGCTTTGTAGTAAGACTCTGTGCATCAAGCCGGCGGGGTGCGGCGGGAACCCCACCTCCTTGTACCTCAGTCACTCATCTGTAAACAGGGCCGCAGCACCGAACAATGCATAAAAAACAAAACAAAAACAAAACAAAAAAGCCCTAGCTCCTAGGATGGGCTCGATAAATCTTACTTCCAGTTCCCACTGTGTGCTTACAGTCTGCCCTTCAGGCTGGGGTAGACCCCCTCCCCATCATGGCAGAGACGCCTCAGAAAGTTCTGGAACCATCGCAGCGGCAGCCATGTCTCCTAGTTCCTGTTGAATCTACTGGAATCCAGTGTGGATTCCTGGCCATCCTGCTTTCTAGAGAGGGAGACCCCCTAAATTAGGAACCCCAGAGCCTCTTCTTTCTAGCTGCAAGGCAGTTGCCAGTTCAGTTCTATGTCTGCTGTGGGCATCCCTTTAAGAGCTTGGTCTCCTCCCTTTTGACGTTCCAGGTTCTCTGGTGTGTTGATTTTCCTGGGATTCACTAATTAGAATTCAGAAAACTCCCTATTCTCAGTGACTCCAACCCATGAAAGCAGGGTACAGGCTTTCACGAGTTCCTAGACACTCATTTCCTTCCTTCCTTCCTTCCTTCCTTCTTTCCTTCCTTCCTTCCTTCCTTCCTTCCTTCCTTCCTTCCTTCCTTCCTTCCTTCCTTCCTTCCTTCCTTCCTTCCTTCTTTCCTTCCTTCCTTTCTCCCTTCCTCTCTCCCTTCCTTCCTGTGGTGATACTGGACTTGAACTCAGGGCATCTTGCCCTTACTTGACTTTTCTGCTCAAAGCTGGCACACTACCACTTGAGCCATACCTCCGCTTCCAACTTTTTGCTGGTTAATTGGAAATATGAGCCTCACAGATTTGTTTACTTTGGCTGCCTTTGAACTGGGATCCTTAGATCTCAGCCTCCAGAGCAGCTTAGAGTACATGCTTGAGCCACTGATACAATTTGGGCAGTCATTTATTCTTTCCACTGCTGTAGGCCATCTGTCAAACTCATCGACTTTGTGTTTCCCTTCTGGAAGCAGCTAAAACCTTTTTATTCCAACTAATAAAGAAACCACATCATTTCTACATGTTTTAGGATCTATAAACACCACCCCTAGCCCATCTTTAGAAACAATAATGGCATGGAGTTTTCCTTGATTGTATCAGTTCCCTTTGCACTAGATCCATTTGGGATTTAAATGTAAGAACAAGATTCATTGACATGAAATGGATTTAGCAAGAATTTGGGCAGATTGGAATCAAGTAGCCCAGGTTCAAGTTCTGCTCTGAATTTTATGAGCTGTCTAAACTTGGAAACTTACTTAACCTTTCTGTTCTTGTTTCTTCATCTGTAAGGGGCTATATGAAGACCAAAACAATTTAAACAGGGATATATGTATGTATATACACATATATATGGAATTTAGAACTATGCTCAGAAAACAAATGTGTCATACATATAAGCACTAATATCATTGAGGAGATTCTCTCTTTTTTGCAGAGTTTTGCATGTGTTAGGAAAGCTTTCTACCACTTAAGTTATGACTCTAGCCCTATTGTTTATATTTGGTTTTTAAGATAAGAGTCTCTTCTTATCTTTGTCTAGATTGGTCTCCAATTTGTGATCCTCTAGCATCTGCCTTTTGAGTAGCTGGGATTACAGTTGTATGCCACCAAGATGGGCTCTTACTGTGGATTCTTAACATGCTTTTTCTACCACCAGGCATGGTAAGACCTGGGCCTTGAGTCTTTCTATTAGCAAGTCTACCAGCAAGACTTGACCCTGAGATTGTGAACTTGGGATTGGCCTCACTCAGAGTCTCCCTTGGGTATCTGACAAGGTCATCCAGCACATTTCTGTTTTTGTTTTGTTTTGTTTTGCCAGTTCTGGGGCTTGGACTCAGGGCCTGAGCACTGTCCCTGGCTTCTTTTTTGCTCAAGGCTAGCACTCTGCCACTTGAGCCACAATGACACTTCTGGCTTTTTTTCTGTATATGTGGTGCTGAGGAATTGAACCCAGGGCTTCATGTATACAAGGCAAGGACTCTTGCCACTAGGTCATATTCCTAGCTCCACATTTCTGTTTGCAGTCTCCTTTCTTTCTCTTTTCCTCTTTCTCTGTCCGCACTTTTTGGGGGAAATGACTGGTAGTAGAATTCTACAAAGCAGTCAACGTTGCACATGTTATTTGTGTGTGTGTGTGTGAGAGAGAGAGGGAGGGAGAGAGAGAAAAAGAGAGAGAGAGAAAGAGAATACTGGGGCTTGAACTCAGGGCCTTGTACTCTCATTAGGCTTTTTCTGCTCAAGGTTGGTTTCCATCCCTGGCTGGCTTCAAACCACAATTCTCAGGTATCGGCATCCTGAATAGCTAGAATTCTAGGCGTGAGCCATCTCTACCTGGCTTCACATGTTATTTTTAGTGCTCAATTCTGAAGAATACATCAAAAGGCTTATTGGCTCCCTATCAGCAAAAGAAAAAAGAAAAAGAAGCCAAGAGTCTTGTCTTTGACAGTGGCCAGCCATGCTACCCACACCCCGCCCGTAGCAGGGTGCCCCCAGCCCACGGGTGGCTTTCTTCCAGACTTCTCTTTTGGTGGTTAGCCTTTGAAGTGGTCCAGCATGTTTTCTGCATGTGTGAGCAGCTGTTCCATCTCTCTAGGGCTCATTTGAACTAACTATGTGTCCTTAGGACTTCCAGCCATCTGTCAAGGGCCTCTCCTGGAACAGGGCATGGCGCTGCTCAGGTGGACAAATCCAAGCATTTGGGAGGTGGCTTTCCATCCTGTAGGAAGGGAAGCCTGCACATGTGACAGTCTTCAAAGCTGTGATCCCTCTCTCCCTCTTCCTTTTCCTTTCTGCTTCCCCTCTGCTTCCGGATCAGAAGGCACACTCTGACATCCACATGGCGAGCAAATAAAAGCATAAACAAGCAAGCATCACCTGATGTCAGTCTTGTCCGTTCCAAGATCCAAATGCTAGCTCCGCCACAGGGACCCGGCTCTGACTGGGACCAGCAGTCAATTTCAAGGTGACTTTACAAAGATCCTTCTAGGATGCTTCACGCTTCACTTTTTTTTTTTTTGGATGCCAGTCCTGGGGCTTGAACTCAGGGCCTGGGTGCAGTCTCCGAGCCTTTTTGCTCAAGGGTAGTACTCAAGCACTTGAGCTGTGGCCTTACTTCTGGCTTTTTGGGTACTTCATTGGAGAAAAGAGTCTCATGGACTTTCCTGCCCAGGTTGGTTTTGAACCTCGATTCTCAGAACGTAGCCTGTGCATGAGCCACCAGCACCAAGCCTTCAGGCTGCCTTACTTCTGAATGCAAACCCCATGCTTGATTATAGGATAATTCCATAAAACAATATACAGGTTCTCCTGTTCTCATGCCTCTGTCACAATATCCTTCCGTCCCCCCCGACGGCCTGCCCACAAGCCTTCCCGGCACTGCGACTCCCTTTCCTCCTGTTCCCACAGCCCCTGTCTACTGCCCTGCAGGCACTGTCCCCGGCTCTGCAGGTGTCAGGACAAGGTGTCTGAGCACAGCCTGATAGCTCTGTTCTGCTTAAGACCCCAGCACTGTCAATTGGTTAGAAAGATTGCCAGCTGCTTTGCAGGTATTAATTACTCTGTTCAAAAACCCAGAGACGGAGCCCAGGAAAGTACAAGGCACAGTCCCACCTGCACCCGAGTTCTTCATATTCCTTCCATCTGAGTCTTCCTGGCCCTCTGGGCCTGGCTCCAAGCTCAGTGTAGTCCAGTGGGTATCTTCAGGGCACCAGCTGCTGGGCCCTGCTCCAGCCCCACTTACCCATTGGTCCTGCTTCTCCTATGCCTTCCCCTTCTCTATAGGAGTGGCCTATATGGTCTTCTATGTTTCCTCTAAAGCACATGGAGATATCTGTCACATTTCCTGTGTAACTGACTTTCTCCAAGACTTGATAACCTATCTGTAAACCAAGTTGCATTAAGGCTAATGTCCAAAAACCCTACCAGATTGCAAGAGCTCTGGTTTGGCCACTCAGCTGCTTGTGGAGCCCTCCTAAGTTTCTAAGCGGTTAACTTTTAGGGGCAGGGGCTCAGGTTTGCCCATGGCCCCTCTATGAGGTGCTTCTCCATGGCCTTTCTAACACTCGGGATCTGGAGGACAAGGGTATCCTGAGGGGCCTAGGCAGGCGTGCATTGTCCACAGAGAGCTTGAAAACAAGCCACAGAGGGATCAACTCACTTTCCAGTCCCACCTTGCCATGGCCCCAGTAAGACAGAAAGTTCCTTCCTGCTAGTGGTCCCTGCAATCTTCTCCACTCAAACTCCTTGTCTCACAAATTCCTTTTACTCTCATAATTCCTGGTTACTCTCTTTAAATTGTCTTAGAATGCACATATTTTTTTCAGGGAAGAGGCTGGGTTTTATATCTATCTTCCCATGGCCTAGGAAATATTAAATTTGAAAGAAGTATTAAACTTTATTGAAGTAATAAATCAATGGAGTCATTCAACTTATCAGGTTATCACCTAGAGGGAAATCTTTGTCAAATAAAAAGTGGTGAGAAGACAAAGTTATAGGAAGGGTTTACCTACTACTACTACTACTACTATGTGGAGTAAGTTTCTAAAGTTACCTGAGATCTGGCCAATGGATTTATATATTACTTCTGTTTCTATGGCATTGGAAAGGAATTGTTACACACAGAATGTCAATTTTAAAATCCTTTAAGAATCATCAACAATTAAAATACTTTAAGATAGAATCAACAACAAGCCATCATTAATTCAATCATTACTATTCATTCTTCAGAGTGTGCTCTGGTTCATGCTGTAGAATATATCAAGAAGACAGACTGAGACTCATAGCAACGGCAGTATGATTGTGCTGATGAATCATAAGCAGCTGAGACTACCCAGCTGAGCAGGTAAGAAAAAGTCAGGCTTTTCTGGGCTAGGAAGGCACATTCCCCTCTTGTGGAGAAACCTGAGCTCTACCAGTCATGACTGTTCAGATAGGGAATGCACTCATAGAAACAGTATCCCCTCTCCCCCAGTCCACTGCCTGCTCTGGGGCTCTTTGTTATCTGCAGCAAAGATCAGAAAGTTCTCACCCATCTGCGCAGCTTTCGTTCATTCCAGTGTGGGTGTACATCATCCACGTGCACAGGAGAACTATGTGTGATTTTGTCAGCAAGGGCCATTAGTGAGCACACAAGAGTCTTGTTTTCTTTTTAGGAGAAATGCCTGCTGTCTGCTGCTTTGATCTGGGTGTGAGGCACTTGAGTTAGTGAGAAGCAGAGGTAGCCACCTTTTAAATCCCACAACAGACTGAACTGTGGGACGGGTGGCAGTTGCTTTGATTTCATAATTTAAAGCCACCTTTTCAAATATTAAAAGGTGCTTCGCTTTGAACACCTGCCTACAGTTTGCTCACATCATGAGGCAGGACTCTGTTAATGTTGGGGGTGTTGGAGGAGAGATAGGCTTTTGGGTAAAGTTTAGGACTCATACTGTCCCCACAGTGGTCTTTCTTCAGCCAGTTCAGTCTGTGGCTATGAATCTGAGTTGCAGAAGCTAAGTGAGGATCCAACAGAACCACAGTGAAAGTATGGTAAGAAAGAAAAGGTGCTGGTGGCTCACGCTTGTAATCCTGGCTACTCGGGAGACTGAGAGCTGAGGATCACAGTTCAAAGCCAGCCCAGGCAGGAAAGTCCGTGAGACTCTGATCTCCAATTAATCACCAGAAAACTGGAAATGGTGCTGTAACTCAAGTGGTAGAGCGCTAGCCTTGAGCTGAAGAACTCGAGGACAGCAGCAAGGCTCAGAGTTCAAGCTCCACAACTGAAAAAGAATGAAAGAAATACAGACAGGAAGGAAGGAAGAAAGGAAGGAAGGAAGGAAGGAAGGAAAGGAAGGAAGGAACGAAGGTTGTGTGCTGCATTGTTTATATTTATTACTTAATTTGTTGTTTTGGGGTAGCTGGACATGCTGGCGACTTTGATTTGGGTTCTGAGCTCCTTTAAGCCGCCTGGTCGCTTAGGGCCTCATGGCCGCTCCCAGTGAGGACCGTTCGCCTGAGTGCTAGGGCAGGGCGCTCCTGTTGTAGGTAGCGATTGAGTTGCTGGGTTAAGAGTTCAGCGGGGGAGAAGCCGGGAGAGGCTTGGAGGGCTCAGGGAGGCCCAGGTAGGTCTCCGGCCAGGGGGGCAGAGGTGGGCAGCACCCCGCCACGGGCCAGGTCACTGTCTGCACTGGCCACGTGGGATGGAGAACACAGAGAGCAGCTCACAGCTGCGCTGCTCCCCTGGCTGCCTCCTCTACTCCCGCTATGCACTGCTGGCCACAGCCTTGCTCAGTAGGAGGCATGAGGCACAGGCAGAGCCCCCCCCCTCCAATCCTGGGGTCACTTCCTTCCCCATGAATGCCCAGCTGACTTCTTAGATGCATCAGAGTCGAGGCAACTGCCATGTCTTGTTATGGGGGTCAGTTCCAGGACCTTCACAGATAGAGAAAGGCACACACGCTCATGTCCCTTCTCTAAACAGGAATGGCATCATTTAAATAACCCCGAGAATCCTTGTGAGGCCCGAGACAAGGTGAGTCCTCTGTGTGTCACTGTTAGTCAGCATTGCGTAGGGAATAATGAAAGTCTGCTCATGTTCAGCACAGTCTGGGGGTTTCTTGTTGGAATACTCAGGGTCTCTGGGTGGTGAATGGAGGATAAGGGGTCACAGAGGCTCTGTGTGGCTCTCCAGGGGCAAGGCCATTCCCCCCATCACCAGCACCACATCCCTTCACCCTGAACAGTTCTGCTCCTCACCTGACCCAGGAGGCCCTCATTTGGTTACTTTAAGAAGGAAAGGGCTCTGAAGAAGAACACACACATCTCTTCTTCTCTTTCCCAGATATGTGGATCCGGAGAGGTGCCTTAGACTGCTTGCTTTGGAGAATTCTTTTAAAAAAGGTAAGCTCTCCTCTTTCTGCAAAGCAATGTGGTGAAAAACCCTTCCCAGCAATTCCTGATGGGAGTCAGCTGCGGTCAAGGAACAGCGTGATAAATGAGGCAGAAGATCTCAGTTTAAAGCCAGGTGCTGGTGGCTCACCCAAGTAATCCTAGCTATTCAGAAGGCTGAGATCTGAGGATAAAGGTTTAAAGCCAGCCTGGAAAGACAAATCTAAGAGACAAATCTCTAATCAGCAAAAGCCACAAGGAGAGGTCTGGTTCAAGTGGTAAAGCACCAGTCTTGAGTGAAAAAGCTGAGTGAGAACTTGGAGACTCTGAGTTCAAGTCCCAGTGGAGGAGAAGGAGGAGGAGGAGGAGGAGGAGGAGGAGGAGGAGGAGGAGGAGGAGGAGGAGGAGGAGGAGGAGGAGGAGGAGGAGGAAGAAGAGATCTCATTCTATGCCTCTCTTTCCTTACAAGAGACAATTCGCTTAATCTCTGCACTGCACACTAAATGTTCAGATAATTGGGAGAAATAGTGTTTCCCATGTCACTTGGCCTTGTGGGTTATTCAGTAGCATAAATGTTTTCTTTTTGATAGCAGTGGGATTGGGCTCATGTCCTTGAACTTGCTAGGCAGGAGCTCTACAACTTGAGTGACATGTGCAGCCTCTTTTTCCACTGGCTTTTTTTTTTTCTTTTTTTTTTTTTGCCAGTCCTGGGCCTTGGACTCAGGGCCTGAGCACTGTCCCTGGCTTCTTTTTGCTCAAGGCTAGCACTCTGCCACTTGAGCCACAGCGCCACTTCTGGCCGTTTTCTGTATATGTGGTGCTGGGGAATCGAACCCAGGGCCTCATGTATACGAGGCAAGCTCTCTTGCCACTAGGCCATATCCCCAGCCCTCCACTGGCATTTTTGAGAGGCCAGCCTGTGTCCTACTGTGTCTGTCTGGGGATGACAGGCATGAGCTACTGTACCCAGTCATTGTGCTTCTCCTGTAGCTGGGATGACCACTTCATTCAGCCATTAGTCGAGATGGAGTCCTGAGAACTTTATCCCGGGTCTATCCTACGATCAAGATTTTTCTGATCTCTACTTCCCACATAGCTAGAATTATAAGCTTGAGCTGCTGCCCAAGCAAGCAATACAATTTTTATTTCAATAGCTTAAAATCAACAAAGTGTTGCACAAATGTTATTTTGTGGACAGGTCCATAGAAATGGATAAACACTGGCCACGCATTTATTTTTAAAAATAATTTTATTATATTTAAGTAGTTGTACAAAGGGGTTGCCATTCAACAAAGTACTCTTTGAATATAATACATTTTCAGCAATGTCACCTCTTTCAACATTCTCCTCTATCCTTCCCAACCCATTCTATATTTTTTCCTTTTCTTTTCCTCCCTCCCTCCCTCCCTCCCTCCCTCCCTCCCTCCCTCTTCCCTCCCTCCCTCCCTCCCTTCCTTCCTTCCTTCCTGGTGTGCTAGTCCTAAGGGTCTGGGTGCTGTCCCTTAGCCTGTTCACTCAGAGTTGGCACTCTACTACTCCACTTCTGGCTTTTTGGTAGCTAATTGGAGATAAGAGTCTTAAGACTTTCCTGCCCAATTTAGCTTTGAATTGCAATCCTTACATCTCAGCCTTCCGAATAGCTAGGATTACAGATGTAAGCCACAAATGTCTGGCTCATGCTTTCTAATCCCAGTAGGGGAAAGAATCAGTGATTGACAGTCAAAGTGCTCTCTGAGAGCTCAGGAAACCAATACCTGTTACTTAGCATTTGGCTGTCTTGTCACATGAATACTTTTGTCCCATTTCCAGTTAGACCGAACTCAGACCCAACAATGACAGTCTGTGGAAATCTAAGCACAGCCCACATAAAACAGACCCTTGTTGTAGGCAGGAAAGAGCAATTCCACTTCAGAGCCAAAGAAACAACTGTCTTAGACTGTCCCCAGAGCCACAGTAGGGAGAATGAGATTTGTTATTTTTAAATCTCTTTAAAGATTTAGAAACCAAACTCAGCTGGAATCTGCACGGAAAATAATCCTAGGCTGAATTTCTTAAAGACTCGCTCTCATTGTACTACCATTTTGAGAGAGCTGGATTCCTAAACATCTACTGTGCAATCTTGAATGCTTCTCATTTCAGAGGTGTTCTTGGAGGAGTTTGACACTTAGCAGGAAAAACAGTTATCTGAAGGCTTTAGGGAAGTGCCCTAGAGCAAGGAATGGTTTTGATGACTATTTGCAGATAAGTTCAGTAAAAATAACTTGTCTTCAAGTTCCTTTGTCTGTAGCAGGAGCATTTTGCACAATTAAAAAGAATTTTGGTGCCATTACTGGGGTTTGAATTCAGGGCTTTGCACTTTTGTGTGGCTGTTTCACTTGAGGCTGATGCTCTATCATTTGAGCCATACCTGTATGTCTGGCTTTTTGCTGGTTAATTGGAGATAAGAATCTCAAAGTTTTTCCTGTCTAGGCTGGCTTCAAACTGCAGTCCTCAGATCTCAGCCTCCTGAGCTGCTAGGATTCCAAGTATGAGCCACTCTAGCCTGTCATAATTTCGGTTTTGTTTTTAATTTTTCTTCTGGACCAAGACTTGAACCCAGGGTTGCGGTGCTTACAGGCTGGCATTCTAGCACTTAAGTAAGGACCTCAGCCCATCTTTTTGCCTTTTTGGGGGCAAAAATTTGCAAAACAAATCAAGGTGAGGCACAGGGTATGTGAGTTGATGTGACGATCATGAGAGGAAGTAGTTTGCAAGATGCTGAGAACACGGCATGGGCTGAGGGCATGCCTCCCCCGGCTTTGGGGAGAGGGAGGATAAGGACTAGGGCCCTGATGGAAGCTGCTTCAGGGCCAGGTCATGAGGTGAGGAGGCTTCTAGCTGGGCCTCTCTCAGGGAATACGGTAGCATCCTTTCCCAGGTCACATTGGAACCATCTGTTTCTGCAGCTGCTCCTTCTATCCTAAGCGAGGCAGGAGCTCCGAGGGCCCCAGGGGCTGGTGGAAGGTCAGCCAGGTGGGTGGAGCCCCAGAGAAGGCACCATTTTCCCTGTCCTGCCAAAGAGCTCTTCATGGACATGGAATCCAGGCAAGCTCCAAGGTGGTACTTGAAATCTCTCAGTAGTTGCTTATTACAGGGTCTTAGTCAATATTTACCCACCTGATTTGTCTGCTCATACATAAAGGAAGATCTATTTTACTTTTATGCCATTTCTGTGGGTTCTAGTATGTCTTTGGAGCTAAAGTGCTGGTGGTTCCTAGATTCCCTGACTGTATCCAGTCCTCTAAGGCACATTTCATTTGATCATTTTAGAAATAAGCTCACAACTTCAGTTTAAAGGAAAACGATGGTAGTCAGTTTTCCATTACTATAACAAATACTAGAGTCAAATCTACTTAAAAAGAGGAAAGGCTTATATGGCTCAATGTTTTGGATATTTCAGTATATATAATTAGTTGTACCTGTTGTTTGGGTCTGTGGTATTATAACATGTTGTGGAGAGCACATGGCAGAGAAAATTGTCCACTTTGTGACTGCTGGAATGCAAAGATGTGTGTGTGTGTGTGTGTGTGTGTGTGTGTGTGTGTGTGTGTGAGAGAGAGAGAGAGAGAGTGAAAGAGAGAATGAGAGAGAGAAAGAAGAGGAGGAGGAGGAGGAAGGAGGAGGAGGAGGAGGAGAGGGAGAAGAAGAAGAAGAAGAAGAAGAAGAAGAAGAAGAAGAAGAAGAAGAAGAAGAAGAAGAAGAAGAAGGAGGAGGAATGAGTTTTCGTGTCTCTTGTGTCTAGTAATCTAGTTAGGTCCTGTCTCTCAAAGGTTTTCACCACCATTGGAATAGCATTAATTTGGGGACAAGGGTTTGAACACAGGGCCTTTGGGGGCATTCTAAATCAAACCACTCCAGGCTTTTAGTTCCAGGTTGCACAGCATCTCTTAGCAGGGTGAAATGCATATAAACAACTGGGCCTGAGACAGGGAGGAAGAAAGTGTTTGGTTCACGGTGTCTGTCAGTTCCTCATGACTATAACAAATACTTGAGTTACTCCAACTTAATGTGAGAAAAGGTTTACTTTGTTTCATAGTTTAGAGGTTTTAGTTTATGATTCGTTGGCTCCATTTCATCTGGGCCTGTGGTGAGACAGCATCTCATGGTTAACATTGTGTGGTGAGGAAAGCTGCTCACCTCGAGGTTAGCATTGGGTGATGAGGAAAGCTGCTCACCTCGTGGTTAGCACTGGGTGGTGAGGAAAGCTGCTCACCTCGTGGTTAGCATTGAGTGGTGAGACAGCATCTTATGGTTAGCATTGGGTGATGAGGAAAGCTGCTCACCTCGTGGTTAGCATTGAGTGGTGAGACAGCATCTTATGGTTAGCATTGGGTGATGAGGAAAGCTGCTCACTTCATGGTTAGCACTGGGTGGTGTGGAAAGCTGCTCACCTCATGGTGAGCAGGAAGCAAAGTGGGGAAAGGGACTGCTGCCCTTATCCTCTTCAAGGGTGCCCCATCAGCAACCAGAAGACATTCTAGTAGGCTCTATCTTTTAAAAGTCCCATGAGTTCCAAATAGTACCAAGGGCTGGGGCCCTTTGGAGGACATGCATCCAAACCACAGCCTGTAGGTTGTTCCACCTGGAGTGGAGTCTGGCATTTGGAGTGGTCTGGGCCTTTCTGGTTGCTCACTTGGACAATGGGACTGGAGAGGTGCTGGTTTGGAAGACCATACTTTTAACATTTCCAAGGGAGTAAGCTCTGAGGGAGTAAAGTGAAAAGCCCCCTGTAGAATCACAAGCAAAGCAGGACAACTTGTCAGCGGCCTGCTTGATGCGACCCTTGAGAAAAGCCCTAGCTCTAACCTGATGTAGTTAGTAATTAAGGTGCACTGCAGCGCTGACTCAATCTGTTCACCAGAAGGTTCCTGGGAGGGCAAAGCACCATCCAAAGGCAAATACAACCTCTTGATGCTCCATATTGCAGGCCAGGGGAGAAGACGGGAGCTTTCTTTCATCTTTGTACAATCTGCCATGACATCCGGTGGTGTCTGCAGTCACTGAAACAGCTGGATCTGCTCCTGTCATGTTTTCTGGATGATAGAAAGCAGCCTAAAAATCTGTCTTAGTCAGCCCCCAGCCACTGCCTGTGAGACCTTGCATGTGGGACTAATTAGCACATCCATGGAGTCACCAAAAGCCTGGATTCTAAAACCAAATCCCAGCTGATTAGGCTGAATTCCTGCTGGACTTCATTAGCCTCAGCCAAGCTCAGTGACAGAGGGTTTTTCAAAGGCGAAGAGATTTTGCTACCTAGTTGCTGCTGAATTAATGCTAGGTCAAGTTTACTTATTTATTTATGTTTACAAAGTCCATCCTTAGCCCTGTGAATGACAAGAAGCTAAGATCATTTTGGTAGGAGTTAGCCGAAAGCCAGCGGCCTTTTCTCCCATCGGCTGAAGCCACGGGTTACATGAGATCACCAGACACTGACCCGGTGGGATTCTGGACCACAGCTGAGGTGCTGCTTGCTAGGGACCCTGTCCTGGGAGAGGCAATGTCTGCTGATAGGGATAAAGAGGGGTTCTGCAATACTGTTGTGGGCTGCAGGGGGAAGAAACCTGTGAGCCAAGGGTGGCAGGAAGGCCTGGGCCACACAGAAAGATGAGCTTATCTTACGAGAACCAGTTCCCATTTTCTACCCAGCATCCCCTTGCCTCTCTTGCTTGTCTTGTCTGTCTCTCTCTTCTCCCTCCTATCTCTGCCCTTTCTCCAACTTTCCTGTCATGTGATTCTAGGGTGGTTGTGTTAAGTAGCTTTTTGTGGCTGTGATGAATACCTAAAACAGCCAGTTTACAAAGAAGAAAGGTCGATTCTGGCCCTCATCTTAAGAGGTGTTTCACCCATAGTCCATTCACCCCATTGTTCTGGGGCCTGTTGTGAGGCAGAGTAGTTTTCCTTCACAGAGGAATAACATTTCTCATCTTGTGGCAGCTGGGAAGCAAAGAGCCCAGGAGGGAGAGAAAGGAGGTAGAGAGAGGAAGGGCGGGGTCCTTATCCTCATCAAGGGCACCCCTGTAGTGACCTTTTTCCTGTAGGACACATCTCTTAAACATCCCCACCATCTCTCAATAACACCACAGACTGGGGATCAAGGCTTCCATGCAGGGGCCTGCAGGGACACTCCAGATCAAATCCTAACAGTGCTCTCCTAGGCTCCTGCAGCAATGTGACCAAACAAGCCGGCTCCACCTTTGCTTTTTGTCTTTGCAGACATTCTGTCCTATTGATAGCCCAGCTCTTCCCTCGACAGAGGGAGCAGCTCAAGAGCTGTCTTCCTCAGTGCTCCAGGTCCCTGTACAGAGGATGGGAGGAGAGAGGAAGGGAGGAGGAGGGGGGGGGAAAGGAAGAAGAGAAGAAGAAATGGAAGAAAAAGAAGGGATGGGGAAGCATGGAAAGAGAGAGGCAGTAAAGGAAGAAGAGAGGAAGGAAGCAGGAAGGGAGGGAAGAAGGAAGGAAGAGAAGGGGAAGAGGGAAAGTTGATTTGCCAAAGAATCACATCCCACAAGACGTGAAAATGACATCACTGACCTTGCGCCACACTTTGACCCCTTAACCCACTTTAGTTTTTGCTTAGTGCTCAACAGTTGTCATTAATTTACCTGTTTTCTTGTTCAGTAGGGGTAGTTTCCTTTTTTTCCCCCACAGCTACATTTCCAGTACCTAAAACTGACTAAGAGAAGATGTTTAATATGTGTAGATTGGTTGAATGCATGGATGTATTAGTGAGTGAATGAGCGACTAAGTGAACAAGTGAATGAATGAACAAGTGATTAGTTAGACCATGGCTTAGAACAGGGCCCTCTAAGGCCCGTTGGCAGAAAAAGTTCCCCATGCGGAGATGTAGCTGTGCCAGAGCCATTTGCTACATGTTAGCATACCTGGTCACAGGGATCTTTTGCTGAGTTTTCTTTCCTTTAGGTAGTGGTACAAAGGAGTTGCCATTCGACAGAGCATTTATGAACACAGTGCGTCTTGAGCAATGTCACCCTTTTAGCATTCTCACCCACCCCTCCCACCCCGTCCCCTCTCTCACTTTCCTTAATTTTAGGTTACTTAATGAATTTTTTGCATTTGATGAGGCAAATGCATGTACACAATGCATATTGATCTATGTCATCCCCTCAATATCCCCCCCTCAACTTCTGCCCATCCCTTCCCTTATTGTTCTCAGTTCTATGACATACACAATGCATTCTTGCCTGCATTCTACTCATTTCCTCAGTTCATTCTTCTACCTCTTTCCTCTTGCCCCGCCCCCCGCAACTTGCAAGTGCCCGTTTCCTAGTGCTCATTTTGTTGGGTTTTGATTTTGTCTTCCTAGAATATTATACTGTCTGCATTCACCATCGATTCTATTATACTTCAGTTCATTCATTTATAACCCCTTGGGTGCCACCCCGTGTGTTACTTTATGGGCACATTCCAGTTCCAACTAATGATGGGAACCATGAAACCTGTGCTTCTCTCTGTCTGGCTTACTTCCCTTAACACAATCCACTCCAAGTCTTTCCATTTCTTTATGGATGGGGCAATGTAATTCTTTCTAATAGGTGAGTAGAATTCCACTGCGCCTATGTGCCATTCACCCACTGAGGGCATCTGGGCTGATTCCGTATCTTTCACAGGAAAGGGTAGGGGAAACACCAGTGCTCCTGGGCACAGGTCAAAACTTTTAAGTAAAAATGCAGAATCACAATGAATCAGAGAAAGAATTGATAAAGGGGTCACAGGAATATTTCAAGCTAATTCCAATCGGACAGTATTTTCTCATCCACAAAGCCACAATGGATACCTAATCCTCCCAGAGGGCGAGCACACAGAATAGGAACAAGAGCCCCTCAGTGAACTGAGAGCTTAATAGTTTCAGGAAAGTTGTCCACAATAGCCCTGCCACTTGGCTGGGTAGTAGAACACCGTCTCTGGCCAGTTGAAGTCTTAGTCAGGATAAGTGAGGATGTGCTGAGGTAATGTTGGCATCTCAGTGTTCACAGAAACCAAGTTTATTTCTTGCTGATTCTGGTTCAGGCTACACCCGGCACCATTCCCAGCTCTTCTGTGTGGATCCACAATGCCTGCATCATTGACTCTGCTGCCTAACATTCTTACATCCGGCCATACAGATGGGATGGGAGTGAGTGTAGACAAGTGACACTTGCAGATCACTGCCTCCGTCTTGATATAGCATTGCTCCTGTTCACCTGTAATAAACATAACTCATTCACATGGCCCCCCAAACAAGCATCGAGGGGGATGAGAAGGCATTTTCTGGGGTGTGTGTGCAGAGAGGAAGTGGCATGGGAACACAGCGTTGTTTTTGCTATGTTATATTTAGGGTAGCTTTTCATACATATCTTTCTTTTGTGTTCACTGGATGTTCATCCATGGTTTGTCTCCTACAGGATGACCTTAATTCCAACAAGGAAAGTAGTAACTGGAAAATGACTTCAGATCTTAAGGATAAGGAGTAGAACTGGGGAGTTTCTTGCAATGGAACACCCTAATTCAGGCACAGATGTTCATACAAATTACTAACATCATTGTTGCAAAATCTATATCCTAACTGATCATCCACTACCATCTGCCTCCCACCTGGACAGCCTTCCCTTCACAGGTGAAAGCTTTAACAGTGAAAGCCTTAAATAACAGACAGAGGGTGAGGAGAAACCCTTGGGGAAGGGTTCCTGGTCCTTAGGGGCCATTTGATGTACGTCAATTGTTTGACTTATAGCTTTCCAGGACTAGATTGACATATTTCTATCACAGGGAGATTTACACCCCAAGAGAGCACTTGAAAGGAAGCAGGGGTTTAGGCATCACGCGAGAGATGCATTTCAATGAAGGAAAGCACAGAGGGAGAGTAACCCGCGCTTGCCTTGTAGAATCTAAAGCTCCCATGAAGTTGAATTGTCTGTGGTCACTAGGTGATATTAAATTAGCTTTCCTGTGTTACTGTTCATTCTAGGGAAAGTGTTGGGAATAAATAGCAATGGCTTGCTACTCCCCGGGGAGGGGTCAGGGTAACTCGATCTTGCTAATTTAGCATAGAGGTAGCCAGTGAGAGAAGATCAAATACCAGGCCTGGTCAGGACATCTAGACCCTGAGCTGTCTTTTGTAACGAGATGTCATTTTAGGAAGAAGTTGGGGGCAATTCTATAACTGAACATTCTTGGTTCTATGAGCACTCAGAGTTGAAATACATGCAGATTGATTTCATGCAGATTACAAGCCAATTAAGTTTTGGAAAACTTGATTTCAAAGTTAAAAAAAATGCAATATAGCTTTTCTTTCACAACTACAAACTTTAAAAGGAAAAGCAAAGACTTCCTTTTTAAAGCTAGTAAGTAGAAATACCAATGTCCCTGGTTTGGGGATTTGATTTTTTTTTTTTTTTTTTTTTTTTGGCCAGTCCTGGGCCTTGGACTCAGGACCTGGGCACTGTCCCTGGCTTCTTTTTGCTCAAGGCTAGCACTCTGCCACTTGAGCCACAGCGCCACTTCTGGCCGTTTTCTATATATGTGGTGCTAGGGAATCGAACCCAGGGCTTCATGTATATGAGGCAAGCACTCTTGCCACTAGGCTGTATTCCCAGCCCTGTCCCTGGTTTGGAAGGCAGTTTTTGGCTACATCTTAAATGAAATGTGTGGCCCACAGTTGTAGACTGTATAGTTTTCTATGTGTATGCAAATCTGGGTGCTTTAGGGGGGTGTGTTAGCTCTCTATTACTCTAACAAATACCTGAGGTCCCCAATGGTGTTAGCCAGCTCTCCATAAAGTGAGTCAGAATACCTGAGGTAAATCCATGTAATCAGAGGAAAGGTTCCTTTTGGCTCACAGTTTTGGGGATTTCAGTAATCAGTGGGTCTGTTAAGTTTTGGCCTGGGTTGAGGCCTGTTCACCTCATGGTGACCATGAAGTAGAGAGGGCCAAGGTCCCAGTGTCCCCTTCAAGTCCGCCCCCCCCCCCCCCACCAAGTCCCATTTTCTTCCCACCTGGCCTCACCTCTTAACGTTTTTACTACTTTCCAATAATGCCTCTGATGGGGTCCAACCCGTCAGCTCAGGGGCCTTTGGGAGACACTGGGGGGAGGGGTCTAAAATGTGGAATCAAGCTTGTTGAGTGTACTGATACTGAGCCTTAAACTCAAGGACTTGCATTCTTGCTTGGCTTTTTTGCTCAAGACATGGTGCTCTACCACTTGAGCCACATCTCCTCTTGTGGCATTTTTTTTCAAATTTTTATTATCAAACTGATGTACAGAGAGGTTACAGTTTCATATGTTAGGCATTGGATACATTTCTTGTACTGTTTGTTACCTCCTCCCTCACATCCCCCTCCCCCCTCCCCCTTTCCCTTTCCCTCCATGAGGTGTTCAGTTCACTTATACCAAAAAGTTTTTCAAGTATTGCTTTTGTAGTTGTTTGTCTTTTTTTTAATCCTGTGTCTCTCAATTTTGGTATTCCCTTTCAATTTCCTAGTTCTAATACCAGTATACACGGTTTCCAATGTACTCAGATAATGTTACAGTGATAGTGTAGGTACAACGACAGGAAGGTGATACAAGAACATCATCAATAATAGAAGCTACAGATACACATGGGACGTTGAAAGTAGTTACAACTGTGATATAACAATTGTTTCCATAACATGGAGTTCATTTCACTTAGCATCATCTTATGTGTTCATAAGGGTATAGCTATTGTCTTGTGGCACTTTTTTACTGGTCATTTGGAGATAAGAGTTTCTTGTGTTTGTCTGCTGCAGCTGGCTTTTCGACTCTCAGATCTCAGCCTTCTGAATAGCTAGGATTACAGGTGTGAACCATCAGTGCCTGGCTCTGTAGCATCAATTTAGAAAGGAAAAAAAAACAACCCTTCTTTTTTTGACTCACAGTTTTGGAAGTTTCTGCTCTGTGGCTCTGGGCTTGTGGTGGGGCCATATATAATGGTGAGAATGTGTGGCAGAACAAAAAGGCCAAATTCATCACTAGTACATAAAACAGAGAAAGAACAGGGCATCTGTTCTCCTTATTCCCTTCAAAGGCACATTCCCAGTGACATGAAGACCTCCTATTAGACCTGCTATAGTAAAGGCTTCATGTCTTCCAATAGCACTACCCTGAGGAGAAGACTGAACACATGGAACTGAGAGGCATTCCAGGTCCCAACTGGACTTGTAAAGCTGTTCGGATGCCTAGTCAAAGATGCAGTGACTCTGAGGGCAAGTAGTGTGAAGAGCATAGATGCATTTGGTCTCTGGGTGCAAACACGGGCACACTTGTAAGTACTCTTGTTTAGAGAGGCTGACTCACTCTCAAGGACACACCATATGTCTCCCTCTTGCCTTCATCAAGGGCAATGTGCAGACATTTCAGGTTACTGTGCATTGGGGTGGTAGAAGCCATGGGGCTTTTGCGGGATTATTAGACACTGGTTCTGAATTCACACTACTCCCCAGGGAGTCAGGATGCTACTTTGGTCCATCAGCCAGAGTACAAGGTTGGAGCAACCAGATGATTTACAGTGTTTTGAGCATTTCACAGAGAGCCAAGTATGCCTCTGAACCTGTCCTGTGCTTGCAAACCCCTGCTTTGGACTATAAAATTAGAATATAGATATTCAGCAGTTAGTAGAAACCCCATGTTGTATTCCTGATCCACAGAATTATCCAAGGGCTGTTGTGGTGGGCAAGGCCAGTTGGAAAACTCTAGAGTCACTTATACCTCCCATGAAGAGTAAATCACAAACATAGCAGCATTCCTGGGGAACTGCAGAGACCAGTGGCATTATGAAGGACTTGAGAGTCAGTGAGTCTGAGCCATCTCTCTGCTTAAGGTGGCTGATTATGTGCTATGGAAGACAGATGTGAATTTTTGTGAACTGATCAGGTGGTGACTCCAACTGCAGTTGCTAATCTAGATGTGGAGCTTGTGGGTTGATCCCAAGCTCTCTCGTGATCCGTACAGGTCACAGGGGCAGGGCCAGGCTGCATTCATTTGCAAAGGCGGACTATTCACTTTTACCTGAACTAACTCACAATGACTCAACTCTCTAATCCTTTGTCTGGATCTAACCACAGAGATCTTGATTATCCTGCTTCCACTAGAGAGCATACTATTATGTTGATAATGGATGCTGACGGACAGACAGCAAATGAACTGAGGAACAGCTGACTTAGACATTTGGGTCAAGGTTTCCTCATCTGTCAAACAAGCAGGTACGGTGAGAGGAGAGGTAGATGAATCTCGAGACTCAACTGTACTCATCTGGAGGCCCAGGGACAGGAGCTAGGAATGCAGTAAGCTGTGTTGTTATCATAGGAGCTGGTCATTGGAAGAGAGTCAACTCTTGAGCTCAAGATGGTCCATGTTCTTCTTTACCACGTACCAGCTTTGTTCTGAAGCTTTGATTTCCTCCACTGTAAAATAGAAATATTATAGTATCTACATGGCATGGCCCTTGTGGGTGTTAGATCAGATGTCTGTGTGTCCTTAGCTCCATGCCTGGCGCTCGGCATTAATATCAGCAGCACACATTCCCTGCTTCGGTGTGCACTGACACCATGCCGGGCTCTGACTGCAGAATCAGCTGGGTATGCTTTAACAGTTACTGTTTACTTGGTTCTAAAACTGAAATTTGGGCCTAGCAGGCCCAGTTAAGGGATCGCTACCTGCATTTCTAGGGAGCTCTTCAGATAATGATTTGCTTAAAAATTCCCTGTTTAAGGCAACACACACACACACACACACACACACACACACACACACACATACACTCACACAATCTCATGCAAACTGACATCTTCACACCTATTGAGTCAAGGCCTGAAAAACAGAATTATAACCGGGAGAGGATATTTTTTAGGCTCACAATGAGTTGGTATATTTATTTATAAATTTACTCCTAAGTGATTCCTTGTGTCAAAAAAAAAGTCCCCCTACCCCCCGTACCACACTAAGCAAGCCACCACCAGAAATGTTTCTTCCAATTTCCAAAAATACTTCAGGGTAAGACTGACTGGGAGGGGTGCCACTGAGACGGCCCACGTGTGACATTCTTCCTGTGTGATGACACGGCTGGCTCTTTGGGATGAGCTGCACAGTTCCTACTCAGTTTTTTGTCAGCTGAAGACGAGAAGATATGGCCGGACGGGGGAGCAATTCATTGGGTTTCCTGGCCCCCTTAAAATGCAGTCCTCAGTGGAGGACTGGACTCACTGCCTTTGCCATCTGTGTCTTCCGAGCTCTTCACATGCAGACATGTCTTATACTCGGTCTTTTGGTGAACTACACAATGGATCTCTTCTGTGTTTCTGTTTCATGATCTATCTGTCTGGTGCTGGTACTGGGACTTGAACTCAGGGTCTGGGGGTGTCCCCCAGCTTTTTTTGCTGTAGGCTGGCCCTTTACCACCTGAACAACACTCTACTTTTGGCTCCTGACTAGTTGATTGCAGATAAGAGTCTCAGTATCAGGTTGGCTTTGAACCGCCATCCTCAGATCTCAGCTTTCTGAGTAGCTAGGATTACATGTGTGAGTCACCAGCACTTGGCTATCAGTGTTTTTACTTTAAACAAATGCACCTGTGAGACCCAGAACAAAGCAAGTGGTGTGTGCACACAAGCAGATGAATGTTTCGGAGTAACTCAGAGTCCAAATTAAACTAATGCTATTCAAACTTCCTTCCAGCTTGTGTTGTGCCATCTCAAGGTTGCTGAAATTGAATTCAAAAGCTAAAAGCATATGTGGGTTAGGCTCAAAGAGAAGCTGCCGATTGCAAACACATGGCTTCGCAATGCATTAGCGGTTGTGGGGTGACATTTGGTGTTGTTGATTAGGGGGGATAATCACAAGAAACATAATCAAAATCCCTTCTTGCACACAGCACGCATTCAAAAACTTCTGTTTTGAAAGTATAGCATTAAGTAAAAATAAAACAAAAATACACCGATGGAAATGTTTGAATGTCTCTGAAAATGGAAATGAAAATTTGGATTTGGTTTTATGTGCACCGCTGGAAAATGCCTCACAAAGCAAAACGCTCTGCCTTGAAGATTTCTTGCAGCTGTGAGCGCAACTCTTGAAACAATAGAGATCAAGATCCATGACCAAAAGAATCCAGAGTTGAGGTATCTTTAGGTCACAAAGCAAAAGTTGTTCTTTCAAGCTGAAAACATGTCCATCCCATCCGCTAGAGATGCCAGTGGGTACCATGCCAACGAAAATGGCTGTACTCAGAAAATAGCCTTGAGGCTTTCTTCTTGGCCATGTCGACGCTCCGTAGCTATTCTGGTGACTTTTCAAAGGCGAGTCTGGTCTTAGTAGCACAGGTTAGGATTCTGTGGGTAGTATTTGAAAAGAGAAGGTGGTCATACAGCTCGAAACAAATGGAAATGTAGTGCACAGAAACCCCTAAGAAAGGCTGCGGGCCATCACACAACCATCTGTCTGCAGTTTTTGTTTTTTACTTTTAAATTTTGTTTTATGCAGGTACTAGGGCTTAAAGTTGGGGCCTCATCCTCTCCCTTAGCTTTTCCCACTCGAGGCTGGTGCTCTTCCACTTGAGCCACAGTTCCACTTCTGGTTTGTTTCTGGTTAGTTGGTGATAAGAGTCTCATGGGCTTTTCTTCCTGGGCTGCGGATCGCGATCCTCAGATCTCAGCTTCCTTTTGAGGAACTAAGCTACAGTCTCTTGGTCCCTGTCATTCCTGTAGCCACGACTGTGAGAGGCAGTGTGGGCCAGCAGGGCGTTTCCCTGGCTCAGTTTATGGTCCTTGTGGCCTCGCTGTACATTTCTTGCAGGACTTCAGTGATTTGCCCATCTCTTGGCTTTCCGTGTTGCCTCTTCTCACAGGAATTCTTGCCAGCGTTCCTTGTTCACGCTTCTTCCTTCAGTCCTTCTGAACCCCGATCCTGGCTATGTAACTGCATTTGCTTAGAGTGCACAGTCTCCATATCCTTTCAAAGATGCGCCATCCAGGGTAACGTGTATATGTAGCTCAAAAACACAGACAGATGTCTTTTTTCCTTTTTATCCTTCGATGGGGTGGCTTTCCCAGAGGTCCAGCCTGGGCTGGAGCAGAATTGAGAAACAGGGCATTCTGGATGCAGAAAGAAATAAAGCAAATATCACCGGTGCGAGTGTAGAGCGTGCTATGGCTACGTCCTGAGCTGCTCGGGGATCGAGCATCCCAAACAACTTCTGCATTGTGTGCCCTGACCCCAGAAGAGGCCCCGGGAGGGCAGGTGACGGGGCTCTGATTCTACTTGCTTCGCTGCTTGGAGGGTCACTGTGCCCTTGCGCTGAAGACGGGTGAATCCTGCCACAGAAAGAATGGCTCCAGTGTATTTCTGAGAATTTCCGAGGCTTGTTTGCTGTCCCTAACCAGTGCTTTATTTTGGGGCACTTATGGATCCATGCACCTTTGCATAGGTAAAGAATAAAATGGGGAGGTGCTGGCAAAGCCCCCAGGAGTGGCAGCAGCTCCCGGAGGTGACAGTTGTTACAGGGAGCAGGTCAGGGGGGCATACATGTTGGACAGGGCAGGCGGCACCCCCTGCAAGAAGCATGCTGAAAAGCTCCCTGGTTGCAGTGTTTCTCAGCTGTTTATTCAGATCCTCTCCGTGTGAAGGAAAACCCAGTGGAGTTTAATTCTCTCTAGAGAGAAATAAAATACTAAGGAATAGCCTGGTGCTGAATAGTACTGAGCTCTAGAGGGTCATGAGCCATCACAATCTCAAAGATTTGTTTCCCCACTTTGGTCTTGAACCTGGGGAGATTTGGCCTGAGCTCAGAGTTCCTGTCCTCATGGCCTCCTCTCTGGGCTCCCAATACACCCATCCCAGTGACTCAGAACTGCACAGATTATATGATACCTTGGTGCCTTGTATAGGCTGTTGTTCCTGCTGGAAAATTTCTGCTGGAAATATTCATTCAATCATCTGTTAAACATAGCAGAGGGGACGATCTACCCATCTGACTTCCAGTTGTAGACCTCAAACGATTGGAATCAGGAGCTGGTACAGATCTATGCATACCAGTGTTTATTACAGGGCAATTCACATGACTCAAAAGATGACAAAACCCAAGTGTCTATCACAAGTGAAGGGCTGAAGGAATTGTGGTATGCACACATGATGCGACATTGTTCATACCCAAGATGGAGTGAAAAATCTTATACCTGCTACCATATATGAAGGAACCTTGAAGATACGCTAGGTGCAACGAGTTAGACACACAAAAAAGAGATATGAGATTCTGCTTATATGGAATTTCTAGAATAAGCAGGTATGTTTATAATTAGAACAGAGATGATAAGGGTGGGAGCGGAAGCTGGGGAGTTGCTAATACTCAATGTTTATGGTTTGTGGTAATGAAAACCTTTGGGAACAGCAGAGATGCTTGTACAATGTTGTATGTGCAAAATGTCATTGAATATCACACTTAGAATGACATGTGTTCTGTTATATGTATCCCATCATGGTAAACTAACATAGGTGGTATGATACATTGCACACAATGGCTCTTAGAGTGTTTGGTAGATGTTATGTTGGACAAGAAGCCAGGCTTGTCTAGCCAGGGACTTCTGAAGTCCAGTGTGAAGAAAAGAAAGACAGGGAGAGGTCTTCAAAAGCCAGATGAGAATTTCCCTCCCTCCTTCCCTTCTTTCTTTTTCTTCCACAGTCCTCCAGATCTCATCCTACTGAGAAGCTAGGATTACAGGTATGAACTACATGTGCTCAGTCCAGAAAGACAGTTTTTTTTTTTTTTCCCCTGCCAGTCAGGGCCTGGGCCTTGTCCCTGAGCTTTTGTGCTAGTTTTCTACCCCTTTGAACCACAGTGCCACTTCTGGTTTTTTTGTGCTTACTTGATAAAAGAATCTCACAGATTTTTCTTCCCTAGCTGGCTTTGAACTGTAAGCCTCAGACCTCAGATTCCTGAGTAGCTAGAATTGTAGGTGTGAGCCACTGGCACCAGACAGACATTTTTAATGGTGTAATTCTAAATTTCAAGTGCAAATTTGTTCAGATCTCGTTTTGCTCTGGAAAGCCGGGCCTTGGTACCCTTCTGAGGTGGAAGGGGCAGAGAGCAGGGTTGGCCACAGAGTAGGTAAAGGCTTTTATGGAGCTAACCCTTAGCCCTGACTAGAGGCTCAGCATGGTTTCTTGAGAGTAGGAAGAGGAATGGGGTCGGAAAGGGCATCAGAAAAGGGAGGCACTGCCAGGGCTGAGGAGGATTCATCTCAGCCCCTCTGTTTTGGGATGTTGGCACTGGAAGCTCCTGATTAGGGTAGTACCCTAGGGTACCGGACCATGTACAGCTCTGCCCTTGGATGCCTCTCTGCCCTCTGGGGCCTTGGTGAAGGCGAGCCCGCCTCCAGGGGGTGCTAGTGGCCGCCTGGACCTGGCTTGGCTCTGGAAATGGCTTGAGAGGGACCAGGCTCTTCCCAAGCTGGTCTGTGATGTTGCCTGGCACTGGAGGAAGGGGTCCATGTGGTTCTCTTCCTCCTCATTTGCATTAAACAAGACAAGAAATGACAAGAAAGCCCTCTCATTCTCTTCAAAGCTCTGTGGCATCTTCAGATCTGGGTAACTAGAAAGCTAAAGCCGATCATCATTTCCGATGGACATAATGTGCGTTTGAAATTCTTTTCCACATCAAATTAAATCTGTCTTGGACTGATTTCCTGGGAGTGCTTTTCATTAGAATAATCATCCTCAGCTGAGAGATCACAGAGTCAGATATTACAGCAAGGGGAAAGGGATCATCAATCCTGCCCTCCAGGAGATGAGGGACACTGGATGTGTGCTTTGGGGAATCTTGCTAAGGAAAGCTGTCCTTTCTTCTAGGTCTGTCCCCAGGGAGCGGGAAATCTCTCTCTCTCTCTCTCTCTCTCTCTCTCTCTCTCTCTCTCTCTCTCTTTCTCTCTCTCCCCTCCCTCCTCTCTCTCCCTCTCTTTCTCCCTCTCCCTCTTTGTCTCTCTGAAAGTACAATAGAAAGAAATTAAATAAAGTTGAGGAGATGCGGTGGGGTTGAGAAAAATTGAGGACAATGAAAGGCATGACGTTGATCAAGACACTGAGTGACATGGCTGCCTTGCACTCATAAATTGACAGGCTGAATGGAAACCCCTTTGTACAACTACTTAAAGATAACAATATTAAAAGGACCCCCCCCCAAAGAAAGAAATTAGGTTCATCGAATACCTTCTGGCTCTCAATTCTTCCATGGTGCCAGGATTACAGTGATTAATAAGATAGCCTTTGAAAGACAGTAAAGCTCACAGTAGGAGACTCCAAGAACAGAGACATAGATCCATCAAGATTGATTGATTGATATGAACCCAGGGCTTCAAGCTCTTGTTAGCTTTTTTGCTCAAGGCTGGCACTCACTATTGCAATTCATTTGAGTCACACTTTCACTTCTGGCTTCTTGCTGGTTAATTGGAGGTAAGAGCTTCTCAGATTTGTCTGCCTAGGCTAGCTTTGAACCTCAGATCTCAGCCTCCTGAGTAGCTAGGATTGTAAGCAAGAGCCAACAGTCTCCAGGATTAATTTAATGACTTTTCCCTTAATCTTAAATATATCTCTGTATATAATGCACACACACACACACACACACACACACACGCACACACACACACAAACTACCTTACCTGCAGAGGATTCCAGAATAATGGAGGAATCCTTTTGAAATTCTTTTCTCACCCTCTTTTCTGATACATGAATTGTTTACTGTAGGCTATTAACAGCTGGGTCTTTAGTCCTTAGCCAGGGTTTTAAAATGTAATATATCAATAACAGGTAATTATTCACTTTGAACTGTCTGCCTTTTTGCTCTGTACCCTGCAGGACGGGGCTTGGAACTGTCACAGATTCTTTCTATCAAAGTGTCCAGACTCGTAAGGCATATGTCAAGGAATTAGTTTGCTTACTTTAATCTGCCTACCCCCCTCTCTCTTTTTATTCTCACTCTTGCCACAAGCTTTGTGGATTATTGCATCGAGAAGCTAATTTGCACCCTGGTGGGTTTTATTTAAGCTGCCCCTGCCTGGTAATTTGCCCTCACGTATGCAGCTTTGTGGCCTTGAAGATTTGTACTTAATCAAGTTTGCTTCTCCTGGCCAGACATATTATTCCTGTTTACAACGTGTCCAGGAAAATCTGGTCGAATTCAAAACTTCCTTTTACTCCGCATGGGTCTTTGATCTGAGAGGCCTGCCCACCACAGGCCCTTAGAAGCGGACTCCGCTCATCAGTGCCCAGCCCCAGAGCAGCTTTCACAAGCACCAGGGAGCAATGGGGATCTGTTTGTTCAGTGGGCCAGGTCCCTGGTGATGGATGGTCTGCTATCTGGCCCTTGGAAGCCCCTGGCCAAGTCTTTTTGGAAAGCAACGATTTCCCCATGCTTTTGGACACTGTCTGTGGCTTGAGGATTTATCTCCATGTGCACATCTTCCACGTTTCAAGTTGAAATAGCCAGAAGATTGCTTGAACATTATTGCTAAATAATTGCATAGTACCAGTTGGCTTCTGGTTCAGATGGACCCTTTCTAGCCTGGCCCAAGCTCCTTTGTATGTACAAAGGGGTTTTCAGGACTCCAGCCAAAGGGGAGTACTCAGAGGGAGCAAGTGTAGATGTTCAGAGCAGATGGTCAAGGACAGAGTGCAGGCTCCTCCAGGCAGTGGACTCGCTGCCGGTCATTCAAGTCCACTTGACAGTGGAATACCACCCATCCATCTATTCCCTCTCTCCCTCCCTCCCTTCCTTCCTTCTTTCTTTTTTTCTTGTCTCTTTCTTTCTCTCCCTCCTTCCCTCCTTCCCTCCTTTCCTCCTCTCCCTCCTTCCCTCCTGTCTCTCTTTCCCTTCTTCCTTTCCCTCCCTCCCTTCCTCCCTCCCTCCCTCCCTGCCTGCCTCCCTCCTTCCCTTCTTCCCTTCCCTCTTTTGGACTGGAACCAGGGCTTAACTCAGGGCTAGGGCCCTGTCACTCTACCACTTAAGTCATATCTCCACTTGTGGCTTTTTACTGGTTAATTGGAGATTTAAAAAAAAAATGTCTCATGGACTTTCTGTCTGGTCTGGATTCAAATGACAATCCTCAGATCTCAGCCTCCTAAGTTGCTAGGATTTCAGAAGTGAGCCACCAGTGCCCAGCTACAATGTTTTCTTTATTTTTAGAAATTCTTTTCTAGAACAGTGATCTATTGCCTTAGTTTTAAAGACTCTCCTCTCGAGCTTTTCTTTTCTTTTGTGCTGGTAAGAAGGCCTTGAAGTCAGGGCCTCAAGCTCTCACTTGCCTTTTTCTATTTAAGGTTGGTACTCTACCGCTTGGGACACACCTTTACATCTGTATTCAAATAGTCCCACTAGATGATTTAACTCTGTGATGTGACTTAGATGGTGTTCTTACTTGCTAATGCAAATTGGCTTTGAACATAGATATAACTAGGTTTCACAGTATGTCCTGGTATCTTGAAGGAAATAATGATTAATGAAGTTGAAGCAGTCACTCTTAAAGTTGATTTCATCCTCAACCTTGTTGGTGACCTAGCCTATTGCCTAGTCTTTCAGTGTCTGTTTTCCCATGGTTGCTATGGTTATACACTATCAAAGGGGCCTTTACTCATCAAGAATTTATGAGATGATCCAGGCATAGTGGTACACTCTTACAATCCTAGCTACTTGGGAGGCAGATATTGGGAAGACTGAGATTTGAGCCCAGGCATAAACTCAATATACTATAACTCAAGAACTGGAGGCCATGCCCCATGCCTGTTGTCCTATCTATGTAGAAGCACAAATAGGCGTCTAAGTTGGGCTGGGCACACAGGAGACCTTATCTGAAGAAGAATGAAGGCAAAAATGACTGGAGGCATGGCTCAAGTAGTACAGCATCTGCCTAGCAAGTGCAAAGTCCTGAATTTAACACTTAGCACCAGCAAAAAACAAACAAAACCTGAAGGCTATACAATGAGCAATATGTTTATATTAAAAATCCAGAAAGCCTTATAGACTGTCTACACCAAATGCCAAAATACCATTTAATTTAATTCATGTGTTACCAAGAAAGTCAGTGTTTGAGGACTGGGGATGTCATGGTAGATCGCATGCTGAGTGTGCACAAGACAAACCCTGAGCTCTACCTCCAAGACAGCAAAGATAGGATACAATAACAATAAAAAATCCATGTTTGGATAGCATAAATGTCCATGGATTTCTGGACAGACTGCATTTTTCTTCTATTTCGCAGTTATTCTGGCAGCATAAGATCAAACTTGTGTGTTCTGGGTCCATAATTAATGATGTTATAAAACGCAATGCTGGTTTAAGTTCCTCCCTTCAGGGAGTCTTGTCTTTTTGTCCAGGGACATAGCTCGGCAGAGGGAGCGTGGGGGAGTTGGGAGAGGAAAGACAGCAGATCTAAAGCTCCTGTGTTTTTGAAATGTCAGTGTGTGAGGGACGTCTTGCAGAGCAGATATCCACAGTTCCTCTTCCTTTGCTTTGCTTTCCCTCCCCTCATTCCTAAATCTCAGCCCGCTTACAGGTTAGGCTTCCACAGTCTGCTCTGGCCAGCCAGGGGCTGGAAGGCAGGAGTCCTCTGAAGAGTAGCTGGTCACTTTTAATTACAGGCCTAAGGGTATTGGGGGTGGGGCTGAGGGCGGTTATTTCTTTCCTTGGGATAATTTCCTGCAGCTTTGTTATTTCAGGAAACTAAGAGTCTTGTCATCTCCATACAGTTTTCCCACCATTAGCTAGCTCTCTGGCTGGAGAATTTCCAAGAACACAGAATTGATCCCTATAAATTCCTAAATGAGCATGAAGAACAGCACAAATACTGATCAATTGTTAGTTTATGGTGTCAAAATAAATTCTTTATCACATACTTGAATAATCTGACCATGGGAGCTTGTCGATATGTTTTTAATCAGTAAAGTCTCCTTGTTCATGTGAACATATTAATATAAATAAGACAGATTTCTCAATACCAAATTGAATGAAAAAAATTACTGATTGCTCTGGAGGGGAAGGTTTTAATGATAAGAAAGAAGTACATGTACATATTTCAAGCGTCTATTTAGTTTATATAGAATTTTATATAGTTGATACACATGAAAAGAATAAAGAATTGTGTCAGCTTCCCTTGTTCAGAAGAATGCTAGTGAATAACAGGCAACCCCAAAAATATGACTATGAAGCCTGATAATACCCAATATACTGATTTCTTTTTTTCTGTTTTGTGGTACTGGGGCTTGAGCTCAGGGTCTGGGCCCCTTAGCTTTGTTGCTGAAGGCTGGCATGCTATATAACTTGAGCCACAGCTCCACTTCTGTCTTTTTGCTAGTTAATTGGGAACTGAACAGCTATCCTCTGATCTCAGCCTCCTTAGTAGGTATTACTGGTACCTTGACTCATATACATTTATTTCTAAAGTATGGATGAAGGGAACTTTCTGCATGGGGCCCAAAGAGGGCCCAGTTCTAAGTTGCTCACTTATAGGGAGATATTGTCAACTCAGAAGGAACTAGAATAACTCATGGTAGGGGAGGGAGTCGAAACCATCCCTAATAAGGAATGGCTAATACACGTTGTCTGGGGAAGACTAAAGGATACATTTAAGAGAAATTGGAGAACCAAGTAAGTTATTATTATTTTTTTACAGTGTAGTGGCTAACATTTCAGACAGAGCAAGTAGATTCTAATATGAGGAACTGCCTCAGAATATGTTTTAACTTTGGAGTGACTTTCTGTATAGGGGTGAGTGCCTGTGTGCTGGATAGTTCACATATGTAGGGGAGCTGAAGAAAAAGGACTCCTATATGGAACGAGAGTTGGATAAAATTATATTAACATGCCTTTGTTTGAAGATGGGCACAGTCTGGCTGACTATTTCTCCCATTGGTTAGAAGATCCATCTCAAATGTGCTCCCATTATTTATAGTATGCATGTGAAGATTATACTAATGTTAAAAAGAAAAATTTTAAAGAGAATATTATCACTTTCATATAATTACAAAATGAACACATGTCAAAGATTTTTCTGAAATCTGTTAATAAGGATTCACTAGCTACATGATAGTAGCTCACACCTATAATCCTAGTTATTCAGGATACTGAGATAGGAGGATCACAGTTGAAAGCCAGTCCAGCCAGCGCAGTCCCTGAGACTCTTATCTCCAATAATCTGCAGAAAGACCAGAGTACCTGTGGTTGAAGCAGTAGAGTGCTAGCCATGAGTAAAGAAAGCTCAGGGACAGTGCCCAGGCCCTGACCTCAAGTCCCAGTACAATGAACAGGCATACAATACAGACAAAGTACTGACTAGATTGTCCAGCTGGCACACAAAACTCAAGCAGGAGTCCTTAGAGTCAGATAAGAAGGAGTATGTGGACTTGTAAATGGTGCAAAGCCAAGCTCACCCATTTGCAGAATTGAAGCTGTCAATTTCAGTTTCCAGAAGGAATGATTTGCTTCTGTGGAGGGGCTGAAGAGGCTGATGTTTATCCCTACCAAGTTCTACAAGAATAAAGCTAGAAACCGCCACACACTCCAATTGGCACTCCCAACACTTTTTGTGGAAAAGATGTCCAGACATCTTTGCTGCCCAGTTCAAACCCTTCCACTGATATTGGTGAATTACAGGAGAGGTTTGCCTGGGGTAACAAGCAAATGGCAAGTGCCCATCCAAAACGGTTTATCATTGGTCATTATTGTTCATTTTTGTCCAGTTTCCCTGGGATTGATAAACCACCTTGTGGTTGATGTGGGGATCTTTAATGTTTTGTTTTGTGTATTTTTTTAATTATAAAGGTGATGTGTACAGAGGGGTTACAATTACAGAAGTTAGGTAATGTGTACATTTCTTTTTGAATAGTGTCACCCCTTCCCTCATTTTCTCCCAGTTTTTCCCTTACTGGGCCTTTTTGTTCAAAGGTAGTGTTTTTACCACATGAGCACAGCTCCTCTTCTAGCTTTTGTTGTTGTTGTTATTTGGAGATTAGAGCCTCACAGTCCAGTCTTGGCTGGCTTCAAACCTGATCCTCAGATCTCAGCCTCCCGAGTAGCTAGAACTAGAAGTGTGAGCCACTAGTTCCTGGATTACTGGAGTATTAATTATTATGGTCTGCTTCCTTTGGAAACTTGTCTACATGTCAGCTTGTCCACTGCTTTCCCTCTCCCCTCTCCCCTCTTCTTCAGACCAGACCAGTGCTTTATATACTAGGAAATCTTTAAGTCTAATGTGCAAATGAAAGTCCTCCTTTTTCTTGATCTCTACCAACTCTTTTTCAGTTGCCTGTTATAGGGAAATTTCTGTTTCACTCAAATTTGTAGTGAAGCCTAAGAAGAAATCTAATTACATTCCTCTGTTAAAGAAAGAATAATTGTCAAGTTTAAAGTCATAAATGACAAAGTTTAAGCTATCTCAGCAAGCAAAATAAGATGCCTCTCTTTTTAGTTGCTGAATACTGAGACTGAATACTGGGGAATACTGTCACTATATATGTGATACATATTATATATAATATAACAAAACACATTGCATATTAATAATTATATAATTGATATTAGTAAAAATAATAATCAATAACATTACTTTGTAGCATTACAATGTATCTCATCTATATAATGTATTACATATGTTATTATGTATCATATGCTATTTATAATGTATGCATATTATAATATATACTATATATACACACATATGTATGCCTATATGACAAATTACACACAATCATGATATATATTTATATAACATAATTACATAATACATAGATATATAATCATATACCATACATTATATATAATGTTTCCAAAGAACTTTGTGTAAAAATATTTTTAAAAAATACATGTACTGTTGTATAAGTAGCTTTCTGTGGACAGTAGGTATTATATGATGTGAAGGTGGTCCTATAAGTGATCTATCATAAGTGACATTGTAACCATCGTGACATAGATTGACACACACTGTCAGTGCATTCTATGATGTTTCACAACAAAACAATTGTGTAAAGATGTATTTCTTAGAAAACAGACTTCATTGAGTGACACACAACTTCAAATCAAAACATATGAAACATATACATATGCATATACACATATATATGCATGTATATACCTATGTATACATTTACATTGTGTCCATAAGCACCAGTTAAATATGCATGTGGGTATAACTTGTCACGCCCACCTAAACCTTATTGTCTGTTGTTCTGAACCATGTTTGCATCTGGGGCACTCCTGTTTCTTGTAACCTTGTTCACAGGTGACCACTTCGGCCATTCTGAGATACTCAGTTCTAGGACATAAGAGGCAGTTGGAGTGTGGGCTCTCTCTCTCGACTTCCCTTCGCTTGGGGGGGGGGGGGAAGGGGCTTGTCCGCTCCTTCCTGGGTGGTCCATTATCGCTCACACGGGAGTGATGGCCACAGGTAGCCTCGGTGGCGTGTGGTTGCAGGGTGCCCCAAAGCCACCAAGAATGACACAGACGCATAGGCCCTGGAGAAAACCTCTAGGGCTTCTGTTTATTCAAATGAGGAGCCTCCCAGATATACCCCAAAGGCGGGCACAAGAGAGGGGCCCCTGATTGGTCCCAAGGGGCTGTCCCTCAAGTGATGTGAGACTTCCTTCTCTTCCTGTTAAAGACAGGAAGGGGAGGGACAAGCTGAGGTCAGCTGTGGCTCCTTAAAGGTGCAGCTGACCCCAACATTGGAGAGAGTGGTTAGTGGTACCCAGAAATTGTTGCCGCCAAAACATTGCTAGGGAGAAAACCAGACAATGTTTCATATAATATAATGTAATATAAATTCATCAAGGAAAACGGTGGTTGAACATGATGGACTTATCATGCTACTCAAAGAAGTAAGACATTCATCTGGTGAGCGAAACACCAGTCATTAACTGGGTACAAGGACAGACCCAAGACAACGTGGACAGATCTTCTTGTAGTTCGTGGATGTATGAGGAAGAGCACAGAAACATCTGTGGAAATCAAAATAATCATCTCTTAGAATGTTTAACTACAAGATAAGGAAATTCCCTTCCATTTATTCTATATTTATTGAGATAATCAAATGGCCTTTATCTTGTCAATACGGAGAGTCACATTTCCTGATTTTAGTGCATTCCAAGGATAAATTTCCCCTGATCATAACAAACAATGCTCTTAGTATTTTGTTGAGAATTTTCCCACTGAAATGCACAAGAGATGTTTTCTTGTCCTATCCTTGTCAGGCTTTGGTATCAGGATAATGCTGTCCTTGGAAAATGAGTCTGGAAGGGTTCCATCCTTCGAAACATTTTCTGAGGGCTTAAGAATGGTTGGTTTCAGCTGCTCAGTTCTGCCTTCTTGGCTTTTCTTTGATGTGAGACTTTATTACCGATATAATCTCTTCACTCTTCGTTGGTCAGCTTAAATTTCTGTGTCTCCCATGTTCAGTCTTGGTGGTAAAATGTTTCTAAGTAGTTATCTGCTTCTCCTAGGCTAGTTTCTTCATTGACATAATTATTCATAGTAGTCTGTGTTAATCCTTTGTACTAATGTGCTGTTGGTTGTAATGGCTTACCTCTTATTTATGAATTTACTTGAGTCTCAACAGATGCTGAAAAGCATTTGACAAAATTTGAGATCATCTCATGACAAGAATTCTCAAACATTAGATACAGAAGGTTTTTTTTTTTGTTTTTTGTTGTTGTTGTTTTGTTAGCTGTGGGGCTTGAACTCAGGGCCTGGGCACTGTCCCAGACCTTTTCCCCTCAAGGCTAATAATACTCTACCATCTTGAGCCACAGCATCCTTCCAGTTTTAGGGGTTAATTTGATATAAGAGTCTCATGGACATTCCTGGCTGGGCTGGCTTCAAACCTCTATCCTCAGATCTCAGCCTCCTGAGTAGCTAGGATTAGGCATGAGCTACTGGTGCCTGGCTGAAGTATTGTGTTTTTATAGACAATATTATACCCAATGGTAAGAAGTAGAAAGTCCTTTTCTTCTAGCTTCAGGAACAAAAGAAGCATACCCACTTTTGCCACTTCTATTCCACATAGTATTGAAGTCCTAGCCAGAGAAATTAGGCAGGAGAAAGAAAGAGAAGGCTTCCTAAAAGGAAAAGAAGAGGTCAAATCTTCTCTATTTGCTGATACACAGAGGCTGTTAGAGCTAATAAATTTGGCAAAGCTGTAGGAAAAAATGAACAGATAAGAACCATTTAGGTTTGATACACTTGGCAAAAGCCATCTTTTCTATCACAGAAGGTCAAAGTGCATCCCTTCTATTCTATCCATTTTGTGAGAATTATTTTTTTTCTGAAATATTCCTACTTTAGCCAGGTAGTGTTACGTTTTAGTTACTTTCTATGCCTGTTCCCATCAAGACATCCTGTTATAAGATCATTAACTTCTAGTTACATCCTAGTCCTGTTAATGAAGCCACTGGGAGGAAAGAAGTCTTTATCCTCTAACTCGCCAGAGGTGAGCTGATAGTGAAGGTGAACTCAGCCAGCTTGAGCAGAGGAGCAGGCCTGCTGTGTTAAGGATTAACAGGGAGCAGCCAGCTTGCCCTGCGGCCTTGCTTGCCAGGATTTTGGCTAATGGCACACCCTTTTGAGCAGAAGTAAATTTTGCCTTGTTGAGACGACTGTTTACTTTTGTGTCTTCAGTTGTGACTCTGGTGTTTCTTGGAGAGCATTTTAATTACATATATTAACAACACACTCTGAAAAATAAAACAACCAAATTACAGTTGTATCAAAAATTAAACTACTTAGGCATAGATTTAACCAAGGGGTTAAATAAAACATTAGTGAAAGAAACTGAGGAGGACAAAAATAAATATGAAGATGCCTATGTCCACAGACTAGAAGATAGCTGGATAGTAATATTGCGATATTGTTAAAATGTCGCAGTCCTTAGTGTGATCCACAATCAACAACTCCCACTCAACATTCCAATCTCATTTTCACCTAAAAAGTGGGAAAAATATATGAAAACTAAAATCCTGAAAAGCCAAAACAATCCTGAGTAAAAAAGTAAAAAAAAGAAAGCATGCAGTACTTGACTTCAAAATGGTAACAAATTCTCAGTGTCACTAATCATCATAAAAATGCAATTTAAAATCACAATGGGATGTCACCTGATACCTGTATGGAGGGTCTTAAAAAAGTGAACCATTTGCCTACTTACCCCACAGATCTGAAAGGAGTGTGTTGAGAGATGACTGTACTCCATATCCACTGTAGTACTTTTCACACAGCCAAGTCATGCAGTCATTCTAAGAGGCAATCAACAGATGAATAAGTGAAGAAGATAGAACCGTGATATATAACATATCAAATATAACCGTGGAATACTAGTCAACCTTAATTAAAAAAAGAAATTCTTTTATTTGGGATCTAGGAGACAATTTACTAAGTAAAACAAGCCAAACACAAAATGACAATACCACACAATCTCACTTACATTTGGATTCTCAAAAGTTATATTTATGTTAGTAGAGAAAAGGTGTTTTCCAAGAGCTAGGGAGTGAAGGTGGACGGGGAAAGGGGAGACATTGGTCAAAGGTACAAAGTCTCAGATGAGAGGAATAAATTTAAGGGCCCAATTGCAAATCATGGTGACTGTAGTCAATAATCATGTCTTATGTACTTCAAAATTGCTGAAAGTAATTTAAACGTCCTCACCACACAGAAAGAATAGGTGAGGTGATGGATATGTTACTTATCCTGATGAATCATACCACAAAGCATACCTGTATCATAATAATCACATTGTACCCCATAAGTACATTTAATTATGCCAATTAAAAATAAAACATTAAAACACACAACAAATGCAGGAAGACATAATGTTTGATGAACCTGGTTCCAAATCCACATACTATTTGAGAAGATTTTAGTAATATTTTCTACTTTGAAGTTTTTACTTAACATGTTGAAATCCTGAGCCTGTGGTTTCCTAGGCAACGTAGGCGCACAGTGTCCTGTGTCAGCGGTGTCAAGGGAAGACAGCTGGAAGGGTTGTGTCCATGTGCTTGGCTTCCAGAGGTGCAAACGTGTTCTGCTTAGGTTCCTTTCACATCACGGCCCACTCCACCATCTCTGTGTGAAAAGTCACAAGACTGGTTTCTGGTTGTGGATAAAGGCTACCCTACTCTTATCATCGGGGAACTTGGGGGTTTCATTGGATTTACCCACACTTCTCAGACATACGGACTAGACAGCATACACACCATGTGCATTCCCAGGAGTGTTTCGTGACTCTTCTGCCTGCCAAACGCAGGCACCCCCAGTAACCTCTGTAGATCTTCCGAGGCCTCCTCTGCCTCGCCCACTGGTCCTGGGAGTCTTTCCCATCACTCTGGCTCTGGCTTTTTCTTGGCCATTCACTGAAAGGCGATCATCTGGAATCTCAGTTCCTGTAGCCTGAGCTCCCAAAGGGAGGAAACCCAGGATCCGAGGTGTCCTGCTTGTTCTAACCTGCCACTGGAAGCTTCCTGTTTGGGTGCTGTTTCTTTGGGCTGTAATTAGCATGAGGCTCAGCTTCTCTTCCTGCAATGCAGTGGGCTATACGTGGACCCTCAGAGTGTGGGCCCTTCCTCAACCAGCTGAGGGCCATCCTCTCTGCTCCCCCCAACCCAAGACGGTCAGCTTCAGCCCAAGTGCCATCCTCTGCCCCTTGTCAGAAACAGACACAGACGGCAGGCATGAGACAAAGGGTACTCCTGGGCAGCAAGGGCAGAAAGGGCTGGTTTGCTTTTTTTCTGTTTTTAGTTTTTGGGTGTTTTTTTTAGGGTTTTGGGGGTGGGACTGGGGTTTGAATTCCGGGTGCCTCGTATTCGCTAGGCAGGAGCTCTGTCACTTGAGCTATGCCTCTAACCTAGCTTTTGGATTGTTATTTTGGAGATGGAGTCTTGCAAACTTTCCTCTTTGGAGTAGCCTCAAACTGTGATCCTCTCAATTTCAGACTCCTAAGCAGCTAGGATTACAAGTGTGTGCGTTCTGTATGGCAGGATTTTCAAGTTTATGGTAGCAGCAACGTTACCTTGGAATCATGAAATAAAAGGATCAGCTAGTGGTTCGTGTAAGGCCCTGGGTTCCTTTTTCTGAGGAAGTGTGTGCACACATACTTTGGGTATAGGTATTTATAAGCACACTTATGTCACAGTCACTCTGCTTATTAAAGACATAAATATTTTACCTCTTAGCAAAGATGAAAATAGTTTTCACAGATTTCCTGGCAGACAACTGCACAATCTAGCCAAGGTCTTTCATCTTCAGATTTCAGTTCAATAAAGTACTGGCTCAGGCAACAGAACTTGTTTCCAGTCTCAGTCCTGAAAAGTATAAAACCAGACTGGTCAGGGCTGGAGGATGCTTGACTCTACCTTGGGATATTTCTAATTTTATGAGGCTGTGTTGAGCAATATTAAAACAGAAAGTGGCGATAGAATAAAAGAGCAAGTTATCCAAGTCTTGAGGATTCCCCATTATTAATAAGGACAACATTTACGTGTGTGTGCGTGTGTGTGTATGTGTGCCAGTACTGGGACTTGAACTCAGGTCTGGGCTCTGTGCCTTTTCTGCTCAAAGCTTGTGCTCTATCACTTGAAACACCTTCTACTTCCAACTCTTTGCTGGTAAACTGGAGATAAGAGCCTCATGGACTTTTTTGAGCATCAGGACTGGCTGACCTCAGATCTCAGCCTCCTGAGTAGCTAGGATTATCCACATGAGTCAAAGGCACCTAGCTTGATCACCTAGCTTGATGCTACATGACCAACCTGTTTACTGGCTCAAATTCCTGCTAATGATTTTAGTTTCACAAGTAACTGTCCAAGGCCAGACTCCCCTGCATTGCAGGGATGTTATACTTTGGGAGATGTAAGACCCTCCTGTATTGCAAGGGGTCTTATACTTGGGGAGATCTAAGACTCTCGGGAGAGGAGACTATTCAGGGAAGGAGATCATGGTGACTCACTTTTTGCTAGTTGCAAGTAACCGAGCTAGCACTTTCTATGTGTTGTGATTTAATCCTGGCAACACCCATGTCACACAGTTTCTTCTTTCCCTGGCTTGTGATTGTGGCTTGACAGGCTCTGAGAGCCATAGCTGCCCGCGTCCTTAGCACAGGTGCAACAGCCACCGCCGTCCTGCTGCTCACCAGAGGGAGGCCAGTCAGTCACCCTAGGATGTTTTTCTCTCCTGCATCATGCACTCCCTTCCTTCCTTCCTTCCTTCCTTCCTTCCTTCCTTCCTTCCTTCCTTCCTTCCTTCCTTCCTTCCTTCCTTCCTTCCTTCCTCCCTCCCTCCCTCCCTCCCTCCCTCCCTCCCTTCTTTCCCCTTTTTCTTTTCTTTTTTGTTTTTGGTGCAGGTACTAGGTCTTGAACTCAACCTCCAATTCTTGCTTTGCTTTTTTGCTCAAGGCTGGCGTCATTGGAGTCACGCCTCCACTTCTGGATTTTTGCTAGTTAATTGGAGATAATAGTTTCTCAAATTTCTCTGAGGGTGGAGGTGTGGCTTCTGCCAGTGGGCAGTGACCTCAGATCGTGGGGCACCTCCCACTGTCCCTAGATGTGCCAGTTACCTGGATTACGGGTGCTGAGCAGGGGCTTCTAGAGAGAGCCACCTGTGCACAGGGCAAGAACAAAGGGAAGAGGCCAGTTTTCCCAGGCAGACCTAACGTTCCAGCCTCTTGATAGGTATAAAGGAGCATCAACTCTCTCTGGTTACTTCCTGCTGACAAGGGGCCTTGTCTTAGGGGGAGAAGGTGGAGATGGTGTCCTGTCCGGGAGAAGGCAGCTGTAACTGTTCTTTGGTAGTGAACACACCTATGTGTCTTTGGATAAAATCTGCAAGAAGTCTTACAAGGCAGGAGATGAACAATAAGGAAAGAAAACGCTGTTATTAGAGGGATCACACATGATAGAAGGAAGCGTGGAAAAGAAAACTTTGGATGACTTGGCTAGTTCCTGTCTCCTGCATTCCAGGTGGTCCTGGGGTTGGTGGGTCATTTTCCTGACTACTTCTGACTGATTAACACCTGGTGACCGGGTAAGGGAGAGCTTGTGGGACTGGCTAAGAATGAGCAGTCAGAAGCTGGGGCTGGATCAGAGTGGTGAAAGAACTGGTAGGAAGCCTTGAACATGTCCTATAACTGGACTATAGATGTCTGGACTACAGAGTGTGGATGGGAGAGCCACTATACATAGAAATAGCAGGTAGCAAAGGCAAGAATGTAAGTTCCCAAGAATGTAAGTTAGAAGAAAGACAGGTGTGAACATTAAAGAGGCCTGCGATGAACGACTTTCTTTCGTCCTCTTGGCTCTGGTTAATTTCGAAAAGGCAAGCACAAAGGGACTCCATTTAGCATCTGACACCATCCTCTCCATCTGCACAGTTTTTCCAGCTGCCTCTGGAGGATCTCTGGTCCCCAGGAAAGCTTTGTTCCGAGAGTGTCTGCTTCTTGCTGGGATAATGTTCCACTTGGCATTTCTACTCATTGCTGGTTGGTGTTTTTGCTCACTGTTTGGGTGGCATGTCCCAGCTGACTGATGGCCTGTCCCACATTGGGGTGTGTGTGTGTGTGTGTGTGTGTGTGTGTGTGACACATTAAATGGAAGGTTTTGCTAAGGTACTCTTTTTATTTCCAATTGAAGCAATAAGGAGATCAATAGAAATAGTTTTTAAGCAGTGCTTACCTTTTTAAGAATATTAGTTAAGTTTGACCAATAAATACTTGTAAGAGTTATTTATCCCTCTATGGGTCTGACTACTATTGAGAATCAAATCTTAATAGTGGTCATGGTGAGAGTTTTGAAACAGCAACTGATTAAACAATATAGTTAATTTTTAACTGAATACAGCACTTTAGGATAGTAGTTAAGATCAAAACCATTGTCAGCTCTGTATCCAAGGTGATTTACATACTTGGGAAACAGACATTAGACAGTGAAGAATAGCACTCAAGCCAAAATGTATTTATCTGAAGGACCTTGACATAAACAAACACTTAAGTGAACTTTGGTTTAGTTATGTAAAACTTGACAAGCTTAATATTAAGTGAGTAATGTAAGGTAAGAACCCTTTAATGTAAGGTAATAACACATTTGTAGCGCCTCAAACCTGATGAGCTTGTTATTTGAATTTAAAACTGCCTGGTTTTTCTTCTGGCCTGCAGAGGGGATCTCTGCTTCTGAGAGACTCCTGCCCCTCCTCCTCCTGGGTTCTAGCACCAGCTCTAAGAGTTGGAGAGAGGAGATCTCCACACACTTGTTGAGGCACAAGATGTAGTGTGCACAGGGCTGACTTTTGGCAGAACATAGGGAAGGGGCCATTTTTCCTGGGTGAACCTAACTCTCTCTAATTCCTGGGCTATGTGCAACTTCCTGCTCTTTCTCACTTGGGAATAGTTTGCTATACTAAGACTTTGCTGGAAAACTATACCTTGGATGGTGGCAACAGAAATGAGCAAACAAACAAACAAATAAATGAGCAAACAAACCCTCTCAAGATAAAGAAGAACACCGATTAGTGATTCCTATTATTAAAAAATAAATAATCGCATCACTTCCTTAACAATGTTTCAGTACTCCTGAGCATGATCCAATGCCCTTTGGTTTTTTTTTTAATTATTTTTGTACAATAACTGAACTCAGGGCCTTGTGATTTTTCTCCGCTTTTTGGCTTAAGGCTGGTGCTGTACCACTTGAGCCATAGCTCCACTTCTGGACTTTTGCTGGTTAGCTGGAATTAAGAATCCAGATGTGTGTGCTTGAGCTGAATTTGAATCATGATCCTCAGACCTCAACCTCCCGAGTAGGATTACACGTATGAGCCACTGGCTTCTGACTCCCCAATGCTCTGCTTTATCTTTAAGAGCTTGTTTTTTTCCCCTCTCTCTCCTTAAAACGTATAACATTATTGTGGTGTGCCGTCTCTATTTTGGTGGTTTTGCACCATGCATCTCCTCTTAACTTTTCAACCTTTCTTTACCAGGGTGTGGCTCTTGTAAGGATGTCTTTTAATGGAATTGTCTTTTAATGGAAGCATGGATTTATATGCATTGTAATCACTGATATATTTGGGATAAAGCTAACCCTTTCACTATTTGTTTTTTAAATTATGCCCTCACGTTTGTTAGTTTTTTTCTTTCTCTTCTGTCTCTCTTTCAGTAAATTATTTTTCTCCCAGTATTTACTGGCATGTATTAGTTGCACATAGGATTTCATATGTGTATATAATGTATGCATTATATTTCTCCTCATGCCCTCATTCTTGCTTTTTGGCACCTTCCCCCTTTTGTAACAATTTCAACAGGTTTCATTGTTCTGTTTTCATACATTTACAAAATATTTATTCTCCCGATTTGTGAATATGGGACATCTTTCTACCTTCAAGTCCTCTTTGATTAAATTTTTCAGTGTTTTATTGTTTTCATTTTAGAGTCCTTTTAACTGCTTACTTAGATTTATTCCTAGGCATTTAACTTTTTATGCATTTCTTAGCTTATTGGTATATAGAAAACATAATGTCTTAAAAAATGTTGATTTACAACCTGCTACTTTGCAGAAAATGTTTATCACATCAGGAATTTTTTTAGTTGAGTCTTTAAGGGTCCTTTTGAATATATCTCCATATCCGCAATTATGGAAAATTTGACTTCTTCCCTTCCTATTTGTATATTTTTTGTTTCTTTCTCTTGTCTTATTGCTTTGGCTAAGAATCCTAGCACTATAGTGAATAAAAGCGGGAGAGTAGACGCCCTTGTCTTGTTCCTGACTTTTGTGGAAATGATTTCAGCTGTAATAGATTTATTATATTACAGTGTTTATTATGTTGAAGTATATTTCTTATATTACTAATTTTTTCAATTTTTAATTATGAAACGATGTTTATAAATCACCTAATAGGACATTCAAGAAATAAAAATAAGTCTCCCTGACCCAAAGCCCCAAACCGCATAGATTCCCTGCTGAATTATACCATCAAAGAACAGTTCTCTCCAAACTGCTCCATAAAATAGGAAGGGAAGAACTCTAGCAAACATTCAATGAAGCCAGTATAACACTGACTCCAAAATCGGACAGGGGCACATCAAATAATAAAGTGTGTGTGCATATGTATGCATGCGTGAGTGTGCCTGTGTGTATGCGTGTGCACATGTGTGTGTGTGTGTGTGTGTGTGTGTGTGTGTGACTGATTTGGTTCTCATCTTCCAGGACCAATGCTCAGGGTACAGGCAGCTCCAGAACAGGGTTACATACACCTTGGAATGCTGAAACTCTTTCTTTCCTTTTATTTATCTTATTTTTCCTTTTCAGGTGACACAAAATAATTATGTAGGTTCTCAGAATTCAGTGTGATGAGTCAGTCCAGGGGTCTAGAGAGTGTGCGGTGATGGTCAGGGATGACCAGACTCTCCATCTCATCGTCATTGCCGTGGGTTTGGAACCTTTGGGTTCCTCTCTTAGATCTTAACATAAACAGATGCAGTAAGTTTGTTCCATCGTCAGGAGCCGATACGTTGTCCTCCGTTATGAGAGAACAGTTTATGTGCATGGCCTGATTCAGCAGGCAGAGGAAGGGCCACAGGTGTATGGTTTTATAGTTGCCTGGGGTATGGTAGTCAGGGGCTGACTCGGAATGGGAACGTCGTAGTAAGCCAAGTCCAATGTTATCTCTGCTAATAATTACTGTCCTTTGACTCTAGGATGTTCTTCCAAAGGCCCATGCGTGCAAAGTGCATCCTCAGCCCCTGCTTGGTCCTGGGCTTGCTCACATTGGAGGTGGAGCCTTGGTAGTATAGCCTCGCACCTGAAGTGAGAGGACCTCACCTCTCACCAGTGGCTTCCTGACCCTCTCTACCTTGTCGTGCTCAGCGGTCTACCTGTCCACAAGCACAGTGACAGGAGCAGCACTGGCAAGGCCTCCATCTCTGCCTGTGGACCTGGAGGTTGGAGAGGGCGTGGGAGGAGGGCGGTCTCCTTCATTTCTCTGGCAAGCAGCCTTTGGGCCTTGGAGAGCTGCAGATGGTTACTATGTACAGGATCCTGCTTTTCTTTTATTTATTTTGTTTGTTTGTTTGTTTCTGTGCCAGTATTGGGGCTTGCACTCGGGGCCTTGTACTCCCACTTGGTGTTTTTTTTTTTTGCTCAAGGTTGGTGCTCTACCATTTGAGAAACACCAGGTCTGGCTTTTGTTTTATTTTGGTGTCGGTTAGGTGGAGGTAAGCGTCTTATCGTTCCGATCTCAGCCTCCTGAGCAGCTAGAATTACAGGTATGAGCCACCAGGGCCTAACAAGGCCCCGCCTTTCCTCCTCACTCCGCCTGCAGGCCTCTCCATGGTGTGTGCTTGCGTTCTTTTGTTCATTAATGGAAATTAATTTGTAATCAATATTTTAAACATTATACCTTAGGTAGTAGTGATATTGTGTGATATGTTGATACATGGAAATTGTGTGATTTTTAAATCAGGTAAAGTATGTCTGTCTCCTCATTTTTTTTTCATGTTTTTTTCCTTTTGGCAACACTGGGGTTGGAACACAGGACGTTGTGCTTGCTAGGCAGACTCTCTACCACATGAGCCACTCCTCCAGGCCTTTTGGCTTTCTTCAATCACATTTTCAAAGAGAGTTTTGCTTTATGCCAGGCCTGGTATGAACTATAGTGCTTGTCTTTATCCTTGCTCTATAGCTAGGATGACAGGCATGGACCACTGTACCCTGCTTTGTTTTGTTGTTGATATGGGGGTCTCTTGAACTTTTCTGCTCACTTTGGCCTTGAACCATAATTATCCTGAGCTGAGTCTGCTGAGTAGCTGGGTGGCAGGCTTGAGTCACTGGGTCCGGTTTCCCTTATACTGTTTCTGTATGGTAAACGATTCAAGTTTTTTAATTTTCGTGGCTTTCTGAGATATTCAGCACAGCATTTATCACCCACAATCCCCTTCTGTGTAACAGCACAACTAAGCTTCTCGCCTCTCTGGTTGTTACAGGTGCAGACAATGTTGGTGTTCTTTTTTTTTTTTTTTTGCCAGTCCTGGGCCTTGAACTCAGAGCCCGAGCACTGTCCCTGGCTTCTTTTTGCTCAAGGCTAGCACTCTACCACTTGAGCCACCATGCCACCTCTGGACGTTTTCTATATATGTGGTGCTGGGGAATTGAACCCAGGGCTTCATGTATAGGAGGCAAGCACTCTTGCCCCTAGGCCATGTTCCCAGCCCCAATGTGGGTGTTCTTGTTTGAGTCAATCAACGAAGACTTGTGCTGACTGACATTGAGAGCCAGCCACTGGCGTGACTCAGTCTCTGCCTTTAAGATCTCAACCAACTGCTGGAATAAGTTTTTACCATACATTTAGCACATGTTAATTGTAGAAAATCTGAAATTTAGAGCCACCCCCCCCCAATGGAACCGAGAGATTGCATCTTGATAATCTTTGATGCTCACATTGTAAATATACTTACAAAATTGGATTCTGCTGTTGTAATGATATGTTAATTGTGAATCGCCTCCCATCATTTCCTTGGGCTTTATGCCTGAGAACTTGGTCTGGACCTAGGAACTGGGACCCTCAATTCTGTAACCCTTTGGGTCTATTTCCTATCTTCAGTTAAATGGAAACCAGTCAGTCATAGAAAGTGAAAAAATATTACTTCACATGTTAAGCTGAGTCTATAAAAGGCTCCTGAGCAGGTTTGGGTTGATTCTATTTTTCTTGGTCTCAGGCAGGGGGCCTATCTACATCCCTTGATGCCAGAGCTTTGGTATTGCTCATAGCCCGGCTTGTCCTGAGAATTGTCCTGAGCCTGGGAACCAAAGGGTTAACCCAAGACAAGTGTCAAAGGGCTGCTGGCCTTGGAGTCTTCCAGTTACCCAAAGTCTTATCTGTGAGAGCAATCATCAGGAAAAGTCTGTTTCATGCACTACAAAGGAGCTGCTTTCTTCTCTTGGGCTCTGACTGGAGTGCTGGAGATGGAAGCAAACTGTTGGCCACAGTTCTAAACACTGCAGATAAAGGCTTTGATTTGTTAATTAAATTTTTACTATCTGCATTTGATATCTCAGCCAAATTGTATCCGCTACAGGAACAAGAAGAAAGTCCTTTACTTCAAAGGGGCGCCCACTTGGTGACCTGTAATTACGGAATTTACTGCAGGGTGAAGCCTTGTCTGGGACGCACCTGCTGCCCTAGTGCCCCCCTCCCTGACTCCAACAGCACCCCCTTGTCCCAACAGATTTCAAACAGTGCAAGGGGTCGCCCCCTCCCCCCCAGCTGCGCACCGTGGACCTGGTCTGTGGGAGTCACCTAGCAGGCGGGCCGCGGAGTACCCGTCCTGTGCGTCTCCTGAGTGCAGCTGGCAGGGCCGCAGCCCCGACCCCCACCTGGCAAGACACGAAAAATTGGCCTTCTTGTCTTCTTTCCTCCTAGATGTCTCGGTGAAAAATTGCTTCTTTAATGAAGAAGCTGAAAGGCTCCAGTCACGCTGGAGGGGGTTGCTTCCCGCCTTCCCAGGCCCTCCAGCAACCTGCAGGGCAGGCCCCCTCCATCCAGCCCATTGTCTATCCCCTCAAAGCATACATGTCAGGAAAGGCTGTTTGGGGGACACCCTGTGTGGCTTCTGCCACAGGGACACAGTACAGACTGCACACGGGACAGCGGGAATGTACAGGCCACACGCAGTACAGCCGGAATGTACAGGCTGCACACAGCATAAACCGAATGTACCGACCTCACAGAGTACAGCCAGGATGTACAGGCCATACACGGCACAGCCGGAATGTGCAGGCTGCACACAGCACAGGCAGAATGTACAGCCCCCCCCCCACATAGCTGGGATGTATAGGCCACATGCAGTATAGCCAGAATGTAGAGGCTGCACACAGCACAGCCGGAAGGTACAGACGGCACACAGCACAGATTGAATGTACAGAATGCACACAGTACAGCCAAATGTACAGGCTTCACACAGCACAGCCAGAATGTACAGACCACACACAATATGGCCAGCATGTACAGGCCGAACACAGTATAGCCAGAATGTACAGACCACACACCGTGTAGCCGGAATGTACACGCCACAAGCAGTAAACCAGAATGTACAGGCCACACACAGTACAACGGGAATGTACAGGCCGCACACAGTACGACGGGAATGTACAGGCCGCACACAGTACAGTGGGAATGTACAGGCCCCCTGTGGGCTCTAGCTAGAAGGTGGACAGCAGCCCTAACCAGTTTTTTAAGGATTTAAAAGCAAAGTTTGTTTTAACTAGTGTTCCTTATTTTTTTCCTTCTCAGTTTAAAATTCATTTTTGCTGCTGTTATAAAACAACCAATAACAACAACAACAAAAAGAAATCTAACCATTTCTGAGTCATTTAGAAAAGATGTAGAGTTTAAGCCATCAAACTAGCTGATAAATGCCCA